>NC_138584.1:6419664-7121981 GCF_964289735.1 Phaethon aethereus | reverse complement strand
CTTTTATAACAACTTGACCTCTGCCCCTCCCAAAAAGAACAAAAATTTCCAGAAGCTTCATTTTCGCCTTTCCCACAGGTGACATTTGCTGTATAACTGAACTCCAGTCATGTAACTGTGCCACGGCAGCTTTCTACAGAACCACTTCATACCTAAACGTCTCTTTAAGAGATAGATCATTAGAAACAACTCATTCTTTTTTAAATAGTACCTAAGCATCACAACAGCTGCAGAGATGACAAGCAGAAAACAGTCTTACCAGCTGAGGAAAGTGTGATGGGAGTGTGGAAGCAATGAAGGAGCACAGGTGGACACAGACATAGTGATAGAGGGTGATGGGAACTGCTGGCTGTCCTGTACTGATCACCTCTGGCAAACAAACAGGGAGGGAAAGCTCGCCAGAGCACTGCTGGAAACTGAAGAAAAGAGCTGAAAACAAAGACAGGCTGCAAGGGTAAAAGCAAAAAAAGAAGGCGGGGGGGGGGGGGGAGGGGGCGGAGAAAAGAAAAACAGTTGGGTTACAGATATGCAATTCCCGAATCCTGCAAGCAACATCTGTACTATAGAATCTTTGTCTTCGACCAGAAACAATGGCAATAACTTCAGTGCTTTTACTCTAGATTCATGTTCCCAACTACCTTCCTCCTTTACAAATTCATGTGAGGATTCAGGCATAAAAATGCAAGATTTTAACTTAGTGACGTATCCATCTCTTCTTATCCTGGAAGTACTCTAAATACCATTCCTTTCTGGAAAAAAAAAAAAGACATCTCTGGCTCTGTATCCTTCACTCCTGAAGCACTGAACATCAGATCCTGTTTTTGCCAGCAAAAGGATGTACATAGAGTCTGACAAATTTTACTGTTCGGTTGCAAGGGAAACCTCAGCAGCTGAGGCCACCTGTTTGCCTGTATAGACTGATTGCTGTGATGAAGAATTACAACAAAAATCTTTTTAGTACCTTTTTCCTGTGTTCCAGAGAGTTTGCACTTCTTCAGGCTGACAGGACAGCTTGTCCATTATGGTAATCAGGACAAGACACTGGGGCAGCTGCTGCTCAGGAGGGAGACCTGTAGAAGTTGGGGTTTTTTTAAATGTGATGGTAGTTGCCCTGGTAAATATATCTGTGTGTAAACTGGCTTTTAAGCAAGTGACAAACGAACAACCGGTGAAACATAAAAGTTACTAGTAAAACAATAAAAAAATAACTTATAGACACAGCTGGGAAAAAAGGAATGTTTCATCATGAACTTCAGGTTTGAAATGAAAAAATAAATGCAATATACTGTATCGAGTAAAATCTAAAATATTCCAGTTCTGAACTGTCACTGCAAGAGGTTGCAAAGGAGTTACAATCTGGAGGCCTCATACTTCCAGTCTCCTTGAAAGCAGTGGATGCCTCAAAGATGGAAAACGCAAAGTTTTCTTCTAAGTGTGCCAGGATAATCAGAAGGCCAGAGCGCACATGTGGGAGAGAAGTAAGCCCAGCCTACAGAGGGAAAAGGAGCCACTGATGCTCACACCGAATCATGCAAGAGGCACAGGTATCTCAGAATTATGTCATATTGGTCGGGGCAGAAATGATAAAAAGCTGATCCTTTTTCAGTTTCAAGGCATTCTACTTTCCACAGAGAATACTTAATTTAGGAAAAATAGCTGTCTTCAACAACAGAACAGGAGAAAAATTTCAGCCTACTTTGAAAGTTTGTGACACAAATGTGGATTGAAATCATGCAAAACAGCAGAATTGATGGCATTTCTGTTAACCAGATTAACCGAATATTGAAATTACTACGACTACTTTGAAAAAGATGCATTCGACAGCAACATGAACTGGCTGTTAGAAAACGCATTTGAGTTAACTGCAACTGGCTATATCATAGTACTTACAAAAGAATTAGAGACAAGCAAACCAGTGCAGAATATTGCTTGTAGTCCAGAAAGTCAAAATACCAACCCTGACACCTTAGAGATGCTTACATAGTACTATAGCAGTGGTAGCTGTATTTTAAACCCACCTAACTTTTCACTTAACACTTGCTCCATAAAAGGGCTAAAGGGAAGAAGCTGGCTGATGAGAGGGTCCAGAGCCACAAGAAAAACCCGGGATATTTCATCTCGATGAACTTCCGAGATCTCTGGAGCATAGAGACTGGGAGGGAGTTTGCTGAGGGGGGACAAAAAAAAAGTTAAATATTATCAGTAGCATTTTCAGTAACAGTACTTTTCAAAGGAACTAGAAAAAGGCAAATTCATTATTTTCTTGGTATTGTGAAATAAAAGACAGAAAAGTCTCCCCATTTTAGAATATCTATTATAGCCCGAGAGTTACAGCTCTGCATTCAGCCTTTAAACTAAGCATCACAATACAATATTTTACTAAACATTGAAAGAAAACCTTACAAGCTCACAGAAAATGCATGTAAAATACATAACATATATAAGAAGAAATATACTGAATCACAAAAAAAGTCAAGCAATGAAAAGCTGACACCTGTATACGCTATTTAACAGTCATAAATGTGAGAGCACATGACAGTAATAAAAGGGTACCACAATTTCTCTGAAGAGAAAAAAACCCTGGGCAATAAAAGAAAAAAAGAAGTGATATGAGAATAAAGCAAAAGAGATCATGAAATGAAAACCTTCTATTCTTGCGGCTTATAAAGTGACTGTAAAAATGCGACCTTCCTACTCAAAAATCCTGCTCAGTTTTGCTGAGTGAATGAAAGTTTACAACCTTCCTCTTCTAACTTGCCTTGTAGGTCTTTCTCAAGTGGAAACTCATAAAAAATAATCCACCCAACCTTGCAGTGAACTCGTGTGTGCATCTCACCACAGAACCTGGCACCAATTCCAAAAGAATGACTGAACTCAGCCCTCTATTATCCACATTCCCCTATTCTTCCCCACTATTGCAGCAAATAGAATAAAATTTTTGAAAGACAAATGATAAGCCCCTTGCAGACTGTTGTGCTTTATGAGCATTACATTAAAAAAGCTTTTGATTCATCCTATTGTGAGATTTCACAAGATTATAAACACAACAGTAGAGCTACCAAAAATTTCAGGATACTCTGTTTCTGATCCTCTCTCCCTTCAGGACAGATGTTTCCCTACTTTGTCTTAAAGTAGAAACAATCTGTCAAATGTTGCTGCTGATATTTAGTTTTGGATTTTTTCTTTCACTAGAATTTAAGACAGAAAGAAAAAGTGTGGCTATTTAGTTATATATGAAACAGAAAGGAATTAGGATTACTAGGGAATGGCAATTCTGAATTGCCTTGACTTTGCATGATTTGACTAACATCATGCTACCATTGGTTTCAAAGTGCAAGGTACACTGCTGGGTTGCTCTGTTTTAGCTCTGCCTAATTGCTTCATTGCAAAGTGATCAAAGGGCAAATCCTACCTTCAGGAATTTTGGCTTTAGGAACAAGAATTTTCACATGAACTTGCAAAAACAGACCCAACATCCAAGACAATCAATCTGCATATTCTAAACATCACTTGGTAAAAAATGTTGACATAAGTAATTGCAACGGATTTACTGGTTTGTCAATATCGGACACACACAGCACTGATCAAGAATGGCGTTAAGGTAACTAGTATCACACAAAAATGCCCAATTTATTAAAAAAAGTTTTCAATTTCTGGACATGAAAAAAGAAAGCAATCGCTCTGGAATGAGAACTGTATTTTTACATCTCAAAATGCTTGCAACTTTAAGAATGCAATATGGAGATGTTATTAAGATACTATCAATAATCCATTATTTGTACTTCACTTACCTGTATATCTGAAGAAAGAGCTGGTGTAACTGAGAACACGAATCCGAGAGGAAAGAAAGAAATTCCTGCAAAAGCCATTAATTTTGAATGGTACTTTTACTATAAAATACATTATTAAATACACTTTCTTTCTGTCCCATTATATCGGTGTGTACACAAAAATTGGTGAAGTTCTAACAATCCACAGCACAAAGCAAGGGCAAAGCAAACAATAAGCAAAGTATTCCTCAGAATAATTATACTACATGTATGTATATGGTAGGAGAAACAATTAAATTTATAGGCTTACTTTAAAAAACTGTTAAGTGCATCTGGACTAGCCATAGAGCTGCAAAAATCTGAAGTGGTCTCATACATGCTGTAAGGCTGTTTTATCCTGTCACAATGCTATTCATTTTGTACCCCCTCCCCAAAAAATCAACAACAAAAAAAATCGCCCCCCTGCTTTTACCCCATGAGACAGAACAGATGCAGAATGCGCCATCGCTGCTGTTCCTAGAGAGCAAAACTTTTTCACACACATTCTTAAAATGGGTCGATTTACAGCATGTCTTCTAATAGTGAGAAAAATAAAACACAGCAACAAAGCAAAAGGGCCAGGAAAAGAGCAGGAAGTTAGTGTCAGAACTAACAACAGTACATGGGCATTTCTTCTTATTAATCATTTCAATTGTTGAAACAAGCAACAATACTGAAAACTTGGCGACAGGTTTTGTCTGCTTAATGCCTCCAGATAAAGTTACTATTGCATTGACGCAAGGCTGCCTGTAAAGACTGGACACCTCCTACCAACTCCTCAGCGACATTGCTTGCAACAGCTTATTATTCTTGTTTGTTTTTCAAAAATCACAGCAGTAATCCCGCTTAGGCTTCTGAGTGTATTCAGGTGGAAGTACTACCTGTAGGTAGTTAATGATGGATGTTAATTATACCACCTATATGGTGTAGTCATAAATTGTTAAGATACTACGCAGTACAAAATTACTCCGTTTGCAGACCAGAGACTTAAATTTAGTACTAACACAGAATTTAAGTATTAAAACCTACCTTGGTGTAGTGCACAAGGGAATTAGCAAAGAACCTGCACAGTTTGACTGTCTTCTGGAACAATCTGAGGTCAGTGCCCTCCTGTTCAAAAAAACAGTTCTAAAACTTAACATACAGAGTAATACAATACAAAAGAAAGTTAGACTGCTAACAATGTTCAAAGGCTATTTTAAACTTGATTCTATATGGACTCTGCAGCTATGGAGGAAAAAACTTTAGAAATCTTCAGCACACCTCAACATTTTTATAGCAATATTCAGTATTGAAATATTATCTTTTGATTGACCTTGTGTTGTTGTCAGTTTAAGAAATGTAAAAAATTCCCATAGAGTACAGTGGAAACTTAGTTTCAGTGTCTCACTAAAACATCCCCAATCTAAACAAAGTTACGGGCCTCATTGTCATGTGGTTTCAAAAGAACAAGGTATTCTGCCTACCACATGAAGTAGAGAAAAAAAACAAAACAACCCTAACCAAAAAAACAAACCCTAAGCACCCCAAGCAGTAATACAGCACAAAGAATTTATCCTCCTGAAGTTCAATGGCAGCTTTGGGAGCTTTTTAATTCACCTGTATCTCTGACATTTTCATTTGCTCAGCCAGTTGCAAACAGGATTGAAAAGAAACAAGAGTGTCCTTGCACAGGCCACTGAGGATGTCACTGTGTTTCAGATGGCACTGCAGCAGAGAATGATGCTTCAGGCTTTGTCTAAAAGACAGGAATATAATCACTTCTTTAGTTGTCAGAAGTGATCATGCAATGAGTTAGTACAAATCCAAATAATTGATTCTTCTATTTAGGCTTTTATACAACACTAATTAGTGCAGTATCTGCGTACACCAAAACCAGAAATTTAGAGAGAACAACCCTCTTCACAGCCGTGACTGAAACACAGAGGAGAGGCAGGATGAAAGAGCAAGACAGCACAACTCAAGCCAAAAACACCTACAAAATTGCAGGTCAGAGTCCTTAAGATTATTTATTCAGACAATGGTATTTCAAATTTTCTTCTGTATTGTAATACAAAACGTCAAGCTTCTATTACTTTTTCATATATGATTGCTAACTATCTTCACTGACAGTGCCTTTAATACTACTTACTAGCTAAATTTTCTTACTAGCTAAATAGCTAAACTGAATTCACTAAATTGCAATTTTATTTGAAACTCTGAATATAAAGCTATTGAAACGCCAGTTCTTTAAAATTACAGTCTGTCGATGTTACAAGAAAAATCCAAAGAGTTCAACGACATACTTGATTATGAACTTCCATGTATTGGCATGAAGAGCATGGTCCATATTGGAAATGACAGAGCATATCTCCAGCACGGTGTGGATTACTAAGGAGGAAATAACAACTGAGTTAAATCAGATTCATGAGTTCACAGCTATGCTCCTCTCCTGGGAAAACAGCAGCAAACACAAGCACTAAGAGAATACCACCACACTGACAACGAATCAGGAAAATGGCTCAGTGCTTAGGTGCTGCCCCTTCCCTACAAACCTACACAACATGTCCCATTCTGCAGAGAAAGTTTCAGGAGAAAAATGGAAACATTTCAAGCTTCAAAGTGCTGCCTTCTGAAAGGCTGGTCAAGACAGCAGGAACTGAGCAGGCTCACAACCTGTTTTAAAAATTCACACTCTCTATAGAAAAAAAGACTGAGCAAGACTAAAAATAGCGTTAGATCCCCATATACCTGACACCATATCTGTGATGTTATCTTCAGTAGAAGCAGAGCCCATGGAAATCGTATCAAGTAGTTCCATCAGCTGCTTCTGAAGAGAGTAAGTTTCCTTGAACATAGCTTGTAGGAGGTCAGAAATCAAGTGCAGATGCCCACAGTACACTGATTCACTGTCCTGTAGGAAACGGGGAAGAAGAGGTTTAAAAAAAAAAATCGTTGCAGAATCGCAGACTGATTTTTCACATGCTGAAAACATCGAGAGCTTTGTCATACATTTCACTAGAAAAAAGAACAAGGCATAGACATACCTACTTTTAACTTGATACAGAGCCAGATCTGTAGCTTCTGATACAAACCACTGTTCACTAAATACAAAATGCAATTCATTTGCCTCATCAACAACTAATGAAGTCTGCCTAGCTCTAGTGAGTTTAGTGGGCTTTGGATTAGGCCTTGATGCATGAACCTAAGATCATATTTCTGAACAAAACAGTCCAAGGTTAGCAACACCGGTATTTCTCAATACTTTCAAATCAGAATTGTTAAATAAAGGTATGGCACCTGAGTTCAAGTCCTGACATGGGAAACTGCTGTCAATGTTCCCATAAGAAAGCAAAACTGAAAAATGAAAATTGAAAGTCGACCAAAAGCTCTTGTGTCCTTATGACAACCTTGTTTTATTTTCACTCCTGTAGACGGAATTACCATTGCATCTGAAAATGCAGATCTGAAACTAGTATATGTCACTCATCGTAACCAACATAAAGCTCCTAACCGCAACTTCCAAGGCACTTTGGAAATTGCATAGAAATAAGGTAAGTAGCACCATTTTGGTAACCACTGGTAGCTCTCAAAACACTGCAGCTACCAGAAGCACACAGAGTTACGGAAAGCAAATTACACTCATAAAGCAAAATGTTCAATCGACATTGATGCAAAATGCAGAAATAGCACAGTCTGCCTCTCCCTGCCAGGTCAGATTTGCTGGTCAGACAGCTGAAAAATCGTTGTTGTACTTGTGCGCTAAGTACATTCTGTAAACTATTTAATGACTAAATTTAAATCTAAAAAATAACAATTCAACAGCAACATGATTTCAAAATAGGATCTTCTTACAAAGCAAGTGTTTCCTAAAAGCCAACCAGTATAAGAACTTTTCTCCTTCTAATACAGACCTACCTTGCAGTGTGTAAATGTGTTCTTTATGACATAAAGCACTGAGGATGGAAGGGTGCGGATACTCCCGAGAGGCACACACTCTTGCAGTGTGCAGATGTATCGTACACAACCAGTCAGAGTTTCCAGCAGTTGTACCATAGTCTTAAAGTAAGAATAAACAACAACCATCAATGTTTTTCACTCCTGCAATAATTTCAAAAGCATCTTTTCTTAGCTGAATTGCACCTAGATTTTTATGGCATTTAAAGTTCACTGCTATTTGCATAAATAAGTAGTCTGCTAAAGATGTATGAAGCTCCACAAAATAATATCAAGCAATTCCAGACCTTTTCTCCGATGATATACACTCTTTGAAAGTTCCGTATTTCTTTTGACTACTGTTCTCTGTTTACAAAAATTTTAAAACCCTGAATTAAATGACTGTATAAATAGATGTCAGACTCACTCTTTAAATATGGAGAATCACATTCCACTTGTGTTAGAGAATTGGAGATTTTTTTTTTTTTTACATTCTGATTAGCATCACACATTAAATGTAATCAAATCATTCACAGAATTTTAATTGAACTTCAACTGCAAAGGAAGCTCAAATTACATTTTAACCAGCTGGCTAGTACCTAACAAAAACATTCTAAAAACACCTTAATAGTTCAGGTAAAAATCAAAGAATAATGTAAATACTCCTTTGACAACTGATTTCATGGGACTTGCCTGTAAAAGACTTCTTACAGTACTGCACAACTCTGTATTCTGGCTGGTTAATCCTTTGGCCTCACTGGATAATTCATACATCAAGTTATCAAAGAACTGTAGAGTCTGTCAGAACAAAACAAAACTTAAACATGTTATTTATAAATGTACATATGCAAATAGTAACACCATTCTCTATCTGCTTGCTTCCTTGGCATGGAGTCCTGGGCTACTGAGATAACTCACAGGGGAAAATAACGCTTTCTAGCATTTGAATCGTAAAGCATGATATACCAAGAAGCAAACAGCATCTTATAGTTTTCCCAAATTACAGACAGAAGCTATATTAGCTGTTATTTTTTATAAAACCTGTTAGTAAAACAAACCTCCTAGCTAATTCACTTGAAATATACACCTCATTCTACCAAAGATTTTTTACTTAAATAAAACCGCACCATCTCAGAAAAATAGGGTTTTTTTATAAGAATGGTCATAAACAGTTTGAATACCTAAAGAAATAAGTCTATGACCTACAAACAACAATAATTTCTACTTTGGTTGAGGTCCTTGGATATTTTACAAGTGTTACTCCTGACACTGCAAAGACAGTGAGTGGCTTCCAGGAGTGTGCAGGATATTACATAAACTTGCATGGTACAGTAACCCTTGCTCAGGATATGCCTGGTATGAGTCATTTTTCTTGTAATCTCCAAAATTTGCTACAGGACATAAAATAAGGGGAAATGGAAATCAAGTGGCCATTTTTACTGGCTTCTTAAAAATATACAAGCTGAGGCCCGAAATTTCAATCAGTAATTTGGCACTACATTACTTCAGTTAAAATGTAAGCACTGAAGAATTTTAATACAACTACAGCACAAAATTCTCCATTCTTTAATCCAAAAAGAGAACATCTTAGGCCAGTATGGTCTAAAAGTTTATTCACTGTATTATCCACAAATATCACAATGTTTATTCAGTATATATGAGTGTTGGGTTCCTCAGTTTATTTGTCCTGAGAGGCTACCTCACATAAAAATGCTTCACCTTGGTCATTTTATAAAAAGCCCAATCTTCTCAAAAAGAAATAAAACCCAATTCTGTGACTGAATATAGAAAGTAGAACATCATATGTTTGATCCTTTCCCCACCGTAAACAACGGTAACAATCACAGAAACAATTCAACAACATAAAACTGTTAAACTTTTAAAGGGTAAATTTTAAGTTCAAGTTTTGTATCCAAAGTAGTAATTATATCATGAGACCTCAAAAAGGAATCACTGCATTCTAAGCAGGTTTTTAGCACTGGACTGACTGAAAATTCCACGTTTAACTGAATGTGTCATACCTTAGGTAATACTTTTGAGAAAAAAGTTTGTTCCAAATCTGCAAGGCTGATGTGGGGCAAAAACATTTCAGTCAGGATCCTCAAAACACCTGCAAAGCAAAACGTTTGTAACACCTTACAGAAAAACAACATGCGATTATCAGAAACATGTAGCATCCTACCGGATGAAACAAAGAGCTGTGTCAAGCAGAAACAGATCAGATATTTGATTTTGAGAGGGGCAACGTAACATTTGCCACGTATGCATTATCTGAAAAATCAAGTACCAATAACAGCTCCAACGTGCATAAACCCATCAGTAATAGCATCACACCTGACTACGCTTAGTTGAAGGCTGAGCACGATTGTTTGCCATGGAACTAGAATTTTTCATATTCCAAACTGCACATAATTGCACATGTAACGTGCAGGTTAGCACTTACAGGCAACTAACAGTGAATGTTAGCAAGACTCCTAAACAGTTACATATCAGCCTCATTTTCTTATCACTATCACGTATTACCAGAGTTTTGCCACCTATAAGATAATGGCCAAAAAGACAATAAAATACACGATGAAAAGCACCCTTCTTTCAAGTAGCTAAAAATCAGTGGGCAGGAAAAAGCAGCCTTACATGCATAGTTTCTTTATGGGCTTTTACAAAGCTTATTCAACGTGCAATCAGTGTAACATGCAAGGTCCGGAAGGATTGCTGAAGACTCTGAAAGTCACTAGTTATAGCAGAAGTATTTTTAAGTAGTGCAGAATTTATAATGCAATTGCAATATGATTCTTAGGAAGAAGCAGCACTCCTTGGTCACTACTTACGAATATGCTCAGTCCAGCCTTCAGACTCTTGATACAGAGAGTTAAAACGTCAAAGAAACTCAAACTTGTTCTGCCAAAAAGGTTATTTATCCAACATATATAAATTTATACATGTTCCTTTTCCGGGTTAAGGTGGCCCATCCACCTAGGTAAAGACCAGCGATTAATGTCTTTTGGCAGCATAGATCATCTTTAAAGCATCTGCAGAAGTCGCAGTGACTTCTCACGCTATCCTGCATACACTTCATCCATAACATGAAACTGGCGGGGCTGCTCCATAACCACCGTGGGCAGATACACCTCAGTACCACACGATCAGCACAAGTATTTCTGCAATGTATTTGGGAGAGTAAGCCTGGGGTTTGGGGGGGGGGGGGGGGGGGGGGGCTGGGGGGTGTTATCTACAGCGTTAAATGAACCACACGCTATTTTCTACCGTGAATCTTTTATTTCAGCAAAAGGCTATACTCATTTCCAGCTGTTCCATCCTGTGTCGACCCCTTACAAAGGCTGCACCGCTTTCCCTCCCACCGATTTATTTGCTTGAACTGTGCCATGCCGAAAGAACACTCCCACATCCCTCCCCCGCCATTTCGCGGTGGCTCACAGCCGCCTAAGAGGCGAACCGCCATCCCCCCCACACCCTGGGAAGGATATAAGGAGCCGGGGTAGAACGGCAGGCAGCTCCCGGCGGCAAAGATCCCAATCCCAACCTCCCAGCTCTTGCAGGAGCAGCTCAGGATCTGCTTGGGACATGGCGCCGGCTCCGCTCACCTCAGGGCCGGGCAGAGGCGGGAAAAAGTTACCTCCGCTATCCCAGCAGCCTCTGCGTCCGCAGCTGCCCCGCCCCTTCCCCACCACCACTGCGGGCGCGCATGCGCTTAACGAAGCGGAAGTGGGAACCGTTCCACGTGGGAGAACCGGAGGGTGAGTGCAACTGAGGGTCCGTACGGGCACAACGAGGGGTGGTAAAGCAGGACACCGGATCCCTTTGTCCGGCCTGCATGCTTCGGCCCGGGGTACAGGGAAGGGAAGCTGGGCCTTAGCAGCCTCTGCGCGCCTTGTTTTTGCGTCTCTTGAAACGCTAAGTCTGAAATGGGAGTTTTACCAGAATAAGAAGCAATCTTAATTTCCTTAATTATACCTACATTGTACACTGGTAACACTGTCTTGTAAAAAAAATTAAAGGTTTAGAAAGTTTATTTTTTAATGAAAATTAGGATGCTATAATTAGACCGTTTCTTTGTGCTAATATTTGGCAGTTTAATGACACGTAAAACTTTATTCTATTTCCAGAAGCAATTCACCCGATTTCGTTGGCAAAACATCCGATATTCTACCTGCAAAGCACTCTTCTCCATAGCGATAACTACATACAAATCTCCTCTATAAAAAAAAAAAAGAAAAAAATATATGTATTGGTATTGCTCTTAGATTAAGTGTTCCTGGCTGTAATAAATTAAGCTTTGGGTTTTTTAAACTGTTATTCCTGAAAAATGGCTTTTCGATTTAATTTTTCTATTGATGAAAATGAGAGCAGTGAACCAGACACTCACGATAAGATGGACTTAGAGCTCTGCTCTCCAAAACACAAGCGGGAATCCACAGAAAAGAGCAAGCAGACTGCAGATACTGTAGCAGACTCCAGCCCAGAGGTGGGTACCGATAAGCAACAAGATGAGACACCATCAAAGAAAAAGTTCTGCTTGAAAGCTGCCAAGGAGCACAGTATTCCTGAAAATGTCAACAAAATACTGGAAAATAAAGTCATGGAAACAGTATCAGACCTGTATTACATAAATATATCTGGAGCAGAAATGACGTGTTTGGATGGTGCCGACGAAGAAGGCATCGTGTCTAAAAGTGTTTCTTCTCACTCCGATCTTATCCCAGGAGTCTATGAGGGAGGACTGAAAATCTGGGAATGCACCTTTGATCTTATAGACTACTTTTCTGAGGCTGAAATACAGTTTACCAACAAGACTGTATTGGATCTTGGCTGCGGGGCTGGTCTGCTGGGAATAGTTGCTTTAAGGGGTAAAGCTGAAAAAGTCCATTTTCAGGACTACAACAGCACAGTGATTGACAAAATAACATTGCCTAATGCGGTGGCTAACTGTATAAATGAGGGCAGTGGGGACGACAGAAAAACTAGCAAGCCTCCTTTGAAGAGGCCCAAGAAAGCAGAGTACGTACCTGATGTACTCAGCAAATGCAGGTTTTTTTCTGGAGAGTGGTCTGAAGTCAGCCAGCTCCTATTAAGCAGCAACAAACCCTTTTCAAAGTACGATATAATTCTCACATCTGAGACCATCTATAACCCTGACTACTACAGTGCTTTGCATGATACACTGGCTCAGCTCTTGGATAAAAAGGGCCGTGTGTATTTGGCAAGCAAAGTACATTATTTTGGGGTTGGTGGTGGTATCTACCTCTTTGAGAAATTCACTGAAGAGAGAAACGTGTTTAGGACCAGCATAGTTAAAATAATTGATAAAGGACTGCAGCGATGTATTATGGAAATGGCCTTTAAAGATTCCAGTTAAAATTCATCCACTGGTCCTTCAAAAATATCTTAAAGGCCAAATGTTTTAATCCTCATCTCTCTGTTTCTTCCTCTGTTGAGTTATTCTGGTTTGATGAATTAAGGATGCACGTTATTAAAATGCTTGAAATTCTGATGTCTGACTAGAAGTTAAGGATTCTTCCGATTCTGGTTTTGCATAGAAAAAAAATGGAGTTCTGCTTAAACCACCCTCTGTTTATACCAATTAATTGTCATTTATAGGTATGTAAAAACAAAGCAAGTCACTGTCCCCAGTCCCCCTCTCACATTCTTTGGCAGTGCCAGAACTGTACATCACAGGAGCAGCTTCTGAGTGCAGCCGAACAAGATCATTCAGCATCCTAACGAAGTGCAAGAAGTGGCTCCTAAGGGTTAGGTGCCTAACTTGGACATGGTTTAACTGCAGCAACAGAATTCAGAATCGACCTCATCCCTGTCTGCTCTGCTGCTTTGCCACCAGAGGGGGGTGTGATTGTATTTATCACTTGTATTATGTTCTGCTAGCAATCTCACAAATCTTTGTAATGCTTTGATGTGTAATGCATACATGAATTTTATTCAAGTTTTTGAAAAAATGTACCAGAGAATATTTATTACTGTGGCCTGTGAATTTCCACATATAGATTTTGACATAGCACTCCCAAGAATAAATTTCAGCAAGTAATTGGGAAAAGCCATACTGTTTTCAGAAATTAATAAAACTGATTTCTGTTTTAGAAGATGAGTTGAAAGATTCTACGCAAGAGAAGTTCCTTATACCAACCAACCAATAAACCTACAAATGCAATCTGGGAAACCAGAAGATGACAGAACTGAGCTTTAGGTGACAAGTGGGAAAGGAGATAAACTGTGCTATTGCTAACTAGAGTGCTGTATTGGGTTGGGGGGGAGGTTTGGTTTTGGTTTTTTTTTGTTGTTTGCGTTTTTTTTTAAACAGTAATTTTCCAGAAATTAAACTGTTCACACATTTTCAAAACTTTCTGGAGTGTACTGCTGGGGGTACTACTGAACACTCACACCTCTTCAGTCTTTTTCAGCAGTTTGGCAGGGCAGCAGGCTTTCAGAAGAGCCTGTGTACAAGTCATTCCTGGGTCCTAGGCTGAAGATTGTGATGTTCCTGAAGTAATTACCTTACCAAAAAGGCAAGCAAATCCAAAGAACTATAAAACCTGGTCCTGAGTGCTTGGTATCACTGACAATTCACAAAAAACCAAAATCCACTGCATGTTTTTTCTTAACTAAAACTGGACAAAAAGCTATTGCACAATTCTTAACAGGCACATGTTTATCATCGCACACCGCTTTACTGCGGCAATAATTCATTGGGTGCACTTGCAGAAATATAAACTTTATATTTAATATAAATATATATTTTATATATATATTTATATATTTATATATAAATAAAACTTTACTGCAGTAAACTGGATGCAAGGATACTCAGCGTAGGGGAGAAAGGACAATAGTCTGAGGGGATGGAAAGAAACTTAATATGGCAGTGACCTAAATCACTTTACTGTGTAAAGTTCCCGTCATTGAAGGCTACGAAAGTCAACTGCAAGATTCTTATTTTGACCATGTTGCCATTAAGATAGAGTCATAGAGGATTTCCTGTACTTTACAGAAGAGTCTTAACTACTGTTGTTTCAAAAACAAATTTTAAGTAGTCTATTTTAAAGGGATGCTTCAGAAACTACTGAAGTTCCTTTTTTATCAGAGAGAAAGGAAGAAAGCAGCCAGTTGTGCTGTGGCTGTGATTGCGCTTTGGAATTTTTCTGCATCAACTCTGAAACTTACTGATGATAGACAACTGCTGACTACAGATTGATGAACAAAAAGAAGTTTTAGCTTTGGCAGGTCAATAAAGTACTGTTAACGGTTCTTTGTCAAAACTGGGAAGTTGGAAACAGTGACTACCACTTGCTGTTTTTCAAACCGCAGTCGTAAGACAAATCCTGGCTTGCACATAGTGACTGAATAGCTTGTTCTACACCTGCTAGATCTAGTGCTGTTTCAGAGAACAGTATCTGAAGCAATAAGAAATGTTGCCTGCTATGACAGTGAGTATGTTTAAGAACAAGAATCATGTATTTTTTGATGAATAAAAAAGGCACTTACAATCTTCTACCATAATGCTTCCTCTGGAAAATATTCCATGATCAGACTCACTGTCTGGGGTTTAATATACTACTCCTTTGCTCAGCATCCTTTTATTCTTGGATTGCTCAAAGATAGCTCTGTTTCCATGCAAAAGAAATAGATTTTCTTAGAACTTTCAAGTGAAGACTGCTAGAGCCACAATCTCAGTGATTGCACACCTGCAAAACAGGAAACCCCACATAATACAATGAAGTTCCCATTTCAGAATTACAAATTGGAATTAAAGGTATTTTTTCTCAGGTAAAATCACCAAAATTAGCATTGGGATTTGCATAATTCCAGATGAGTTCCATTCTATTCTTAAAATTCAGCAGATACATGCTGAAAGGAAGCAGAATACAACACTTAGTTTTGTAGGCTGGTTGTTCCATTGGTGTTTCAACATCAGCTAATACTAGTTTTCTTAATCTACATCAAGGCTTTCTCTACCTGCCAAATCAGCACCACCGTAGTGACCAGTTTCTGGCTTCTCTTCATGATCTGGGATAAAAATCTTTCACTCACTTGTAATGCTTGTACATACTACTTAATAACTAGGGAAATTAGCATTTCCCCAAATGACATGGCACTAGAAAATAACAGAATTGGAAGGACCCTCAAAGTATTTTTTTGATGACACAATAAACCCCTACATAGGACCCAACTTCTACCTTTGTTTCTTCATACAAGAAATCAGCTGGTAACTCAATTTATCAGCTCATTCCAAATCATCACCCTTTTCCCCCTCACCCCATCCCCTCGCTTTTCGAAAGAGTCATCACAATAAGAAATCCGGTCTAAATTATGTCTTTCCCATAAGTATTGTGGAGAGAAACATTACAATCAGTCATAGAATGTCTCAGGAAACTAAATTAAAAAGCTGGTTTGTTTTAACAGGCACTATCCTTAACTGATGACTTCCCTTTGAAGACTATTTGCTAGTTTTGGGAAATGAGGCTATTAAAATCACTTTTGTATACTGGCACCAATTAAATGGCCTCCATTACAGTTATTTTACTAAAGATTAGAGGAAAAAAACCCATGAGGAAAATCAAAGCGGGAAGTGCCCAATTTGCAAGTTGACTTGTGTGCTATTCTTGGTTACTAGGTACACAGGCATTTAATCATGTTCTGAGATCAAAATCTTCCTAAGCAAAGTCAAACCTGCAATTAACATTATCATAGCATTTGAAGTGGTACAGCAGGAAGGCTGTTGCACAACAGCATAAAAGCACAAACAGCAGATGCAAAAACGCATAGATCCACTGGAGGGGAAAGTCCAGGCTGCATGTCAGGGGAAGCAGGTGCCAACCAAGAGACCTGCAGCACCAGGTTCAAGAGATCCTGCTCCCAGGTGATTACTGGGATGGAGATACCTGGAACTCTTCTAACGAGGAATGGACTGACAAGGTTTGAGGATAAGAACAGGCTACTCATCTCTGCCCAACCACTCAAAACAAAGATACAGAAGGGCGACATAAGATGAATTAGTGTAATAAGACAGTAACAGCAGGATTTTTTGGGGTGATAGAAACTGGACGAAAGCCTCTCAAATTTCATAGTTTGTACTATAAGAGTCACATGCACATTGAAAAGAAAAAGCCACTCTATACCACCAGATTCTAGTCAATACTTGCAGTAAGAACCACAGCAAAGGGAATTATACACCAGGATTTATATACAAATACCTCTTGAAGACTGCAAGTCAACAATGTAAGCGTAAGAACAAAAGGTACTCCCTTGAAATCCACAATGGCATTAAAGGAAGACTGGCAGGAAACAAAAAAGTGAAAATTGTAGCAAATAACTTAAATGAAGGGCAACATCCTGCCACAACAGGAGGAAGCAGGTGCTGTAAGTTAATTCAGACACTGCCTAGGTGTACTGGGTCTGGCTGGGAGGTACTTAGCTGTAAGATCATTATTACTATAAAAAAAGAAAAAGCATCATTATACTCATGGGGAATAAAAGAGCTACAGGGGAATCGGAATGAAACAAGTATTGTCATAATTTGACCTTGCCATCAGTCTGCTATAGGGAAGGATCTTACAGAAACACGAAAGACCTTGATCATTACTTGTGTGGAACACAAATACTGAATTTTCAAAACCATGGAGTAAATCAAAGATTTAGATCATTGGTGAAGAACTGCAACAGTCAACCCTCCCCTCCCCCCCCGGTTTTTGTAAATGTGGATAGGAAATTTGAAAAGCCTGAAGAGCAATAGAAAAAAAAGGTAACAGAAAACACCATGGTCAAAAGACCAGGGAAAAGGTTTGGTCCTGCAATGTTTAAGTTGATGGCAAAATCCTGATGTATCCTACAGTAGATCAGTGATACAGGATTGGATGAAAACAGATGAGGTAAGATGATGTAAGAACATTCAGATGGCATTTTAAGAGGAGCAGGAAAAAGGCTTAGAATTGCAGATTCTGCACAAAGGAATTATCTGAAAAACAAGATATATCTGGGGATTACTAACAGTATTATAAATTACATCAGAGTCCAGTTACTCCAGATTTATGGTAACATACATAGAAGACATTCAATTTTATTTATCAAAGTACAGCTCACAGTTACCAGTTTTGAACTGCTTGTTGTGTTCATAAGTAACTGATTTATTTGTCATCTGACCATGTAATTTCATAATCTGCATACACTTTCTTCAGTATGTCTACAGTTACTGAATGATCTGCTTTTCCATAGCCCTGCAAGAAAGAACAAGTGCTTATTAGACACATACAGAAAGTAAGTCCACAGAACAACTGAGTTATTTGCAATAAATTATCCAGTTATATATTGATACTTCAAGTAGTTCACATACAAATCAAATATAGGTTCTAAAGAGTTATTCTTGCAGTATCAGGTTTTATTTTTCTGTTGCACCCTCCAATTTGCATGCAATTTGTCCCACCCTGATTTGTAGAAAATAAATGAGATGCAGTCAAGCAATCTCAAATACTAGAGGATGCATTTTCCACATTGATTTCTCCAGCAGAAAGCTTGTTTTAAAATGTTCCCAACCTCTCAGCTACCAAAGTTATCAAATATTCTTTTAAGCCACAGAGATTGCATTGACCCATTTGAATGTATGAACACAAAAACAACTGATTTGGCTCAGCTGAAGGAAAAGGGAGTAAGAAGCCACATGTGTCAACAGCTGAGTTCTATTCTAGCCACTAAAGAAATTACAGTCTTTATGTTTTATTTGCAATCTTGCCTTAGCTGGTAATGGCGTAATTTTAAGTATCTGTGCTCTTCAGCCACTTCAACTACAAAGTAAGGCAAGGTCAGATGACCCATGTGATTTTTAACCTGCATTTAAATCACTGATCACAGTGTTACTCTTTCACTGAAATTTAAGAGAGCTGTGGTAGAAGGGGCCTTTCCGTTGTCTTATACAACTTAAGGTATCTTCATTCCTTATTTTAGAACTAACTTTTTCCCCTGACAAAAAGCCTTTACTGTACAACGGTGCAGTCTACTGATAAAACCCTGTGATTTACAGGTTACTTTCTTTTTCCAGTAATATTTTGCATGAAACATTTAACTTGGTAGACCGAAAAGAGAGCTCTGCATTATCAGAACATGCACTCCTATTCATCACTGACTCTGCCCCAAGAGGAACAGCTTAAGTAAACCAGCATTTAAACTGCACAGGTTAAAATTATTGATGCATTATAAAATACAAGCTTTTCAAAAATACTAGATAATATAGTTGTGTCACATACTGCAGGTTTATACTGTCAGATGCAAGCAACAGACCTACAGGTTACTCTTGCACTTTAAAGACCCCATCCGGCTTTGCAAATAATAGCACAGCATCTACTTCAACAGAAGTCAATGACTATTTCTCTGGTTTTCATGAAACACCAAGACAGTGCTGTTTTGGAGTCTGACAACAAATCTCCAAGTAAAGAGAAGCATTAAAACAATGTAATTAATAAACTACTTCTGAATTTCCAGGTCTCTCCCCAACAAGAGCCCTCATGGTAATAACACTTTCACATGGTGCTCATCTGTAAGCATCAAGGTACCAAAAGCAGCAAAACAAGGTATTTTCCACAGACATTGCATTACAAGAGCAAGACTTGACCACTGCCTCTAACACTAAATTGGCAGCTGAATTAATACAGGTGTCAAGTCTCATCTAAAAATGCACTTATGATGAGGACCTGCAATCAAGAATTTACTAGAATAAGCATTATACACTGCCTTCCCACCCCATACAAATCCTAGAGTTCTTTTTTCCTTATGATTCCATGTGGCAAGAGTTACCTTGGACAAAACCAGTATAACATTTAAAAACACTTAATACATTCAAGGCCCAACCTGCACTGTTCATCGAAGGTAAGCAGATTCGAAGTAACTGTCACTTTCCATAAAAAATTAATTTTATTTCATAGAACGATTTTCTTCTTGCCTGCATTAGAAGCTTAGAATCTTTACTCACAGTATTACTACAGAAGCAGCTATACTTCATCACAGAGCAATACCAGAAACAAACTGTGGCATGTTCCCTAAATTCAAGAAATCATTGCCACTTATTGAGTCTTTCATAAAGAAACTGAACTTACACAGAACAGTAACAGGTAACAGAAATGCTCTAGTGTCCATATTCTTGGAAGCTATTTTTATTCCCACAAAATGCATTTATGTGAAACTACATCTTCACCTACTAAAATTCACCACACCTAAACTGGGTCTACTCTTCTCACCCAACACATACACAGAACAACATTCACAGTTTAGCTCTCATCAATACCAAACATTTTTCTTGGCAAATAAAGATCACAAAATAGCTGGATCAAGACCCTGAGGCTACAAATGGGCTATTCCTGCTCTAGCAGTAGGACTAGAGGATTCTGAGTCAAGAGATGCTAAGTTCCATTTTTATGCTTGATTGTAACTTAACATTGGTATTACTCAGTATTAAGTTATCTATTATTTTTGCTTTGGTCTGCTGCCCTTAAAACTAGTGTTTTTCTAATCTGTCTCACAAGTGAGCCAGGCAAGTTTCCCAGTTACTGTTTACACTGTGATTCAAATTCCCAAAAGGCACCACACCATAAAAAAAAAAAAATCCAGAACAGAGATTAAAGGATTTGAATGAATACAAGAGATGCACTTACTGTAGAAAGCCCAAATACCCTAATTTTCTTGTCTTTGCTATTATGATCAATTTTCCCTCCTCCAAGGCACTTGCACTCATATCCCAACTTTTCCATCTCAGGATTTACTTTTTCAAATATATGATCTGCACAAGAAGAATGGTTACAGGCATTAGAATACACACTAGGCATCAAGTACTCTAGAACTCTTCAGCTATTTTCCACTCATTTTCCTCCAGTTCCCTTCTTTCACCTGCAAGAGATGGAGGTTTCTCTTGACAGACAGAAAAGCTGTAATTAAGGTTCTCTGTGTCAGGTTTTTTTTACTTAGTTAACACATCTCGTTCCCCTAGATGAGGTTTGTCAGGTTTGGAAATGACATCTGACAGATACTGAGCCGCTTTTCATATTCGCATGAGGCACCTATTGGGGGGGCGGGGGTGGAAGGGGGCTTCTGAGCTATGCCCACTGATACAAGCCACCACAGGCCAGGGACTCCGCCTCAGATTCGCTCGGGAGCCGGCGGCCTCGACCCGCACCCAAGGGACGCTGCTGGCGGGGCCCCACTAACGGTCGTTGTTCCCCCCCACCCCACCCGCCGCGGCGTGTCACGCACTGTGGAACTCGGCCGCCTTGGTGCCGCGGACGATGTCCCGCTGCTCCCCGCCGCCCGGACGCTGCAGGCGCACCAGGATGTACTTGAACGTGCCCTCAGGGTCGATCTCTACGTCCCGCACCGCCGCCATGGCGGCGCCGCCAGTCTGTGAGGCGACCGGGCCGCCACCGCCCTCCTCCGCCGTTGGCGGGAAGAGGCCGCTCGCGCCCCGGGGGCGGGGCAGCTGCTGTCGCCGCCGCTCAGCGCTTCGTCATGAAGCGAGCGGGAGCCCGCGCCGGGCCGGCGCAGGCCGGGCTGTGAGGGGACGCGGGGTGGAGGCGGGCGTTACTCCTCCTGGTCGAGGCCCGAGGGGTGCCCTTCGGCATTCCTGCGCTGCCGTGCCTCCCCTCCCCCGGCTGCCAGAACCGGGGCCTTGCAGCGGGCACCCGCCGTCACAGGTCCCTTGCAGGGGAAGGTATTTACACCGGGGAGGAGGAAAGGGTGGTGGATAGGGAGAGCTTAATGCCCTGAGAATCCAGAGCTTACTTTTTACACGTATTAAATAAGAGACATAAGTTTGCCTCCTATTCACCTTATTTTATGGGTTCCACTTGAGTTAGACAAGCTCTACACAGCTTCATCATGAAGATACCTAGAAAAAGTAAGGTAACACTAATTCACTGAAAATTGAGTCTATAATATTTACTGGAGGAAAAAGAATTGCTTCCTTGCAGTGTTGAGCATGGCCTTGTATCAAGTACCTCCTCAAAAAAGGGAAAATACTCACATTTTAAAGACTAGAGGTTTTTACAAAAGCTTCAGAATATTTCCACAACTTAGTTTCAGCATAGCCACATCTTTTAAATGCTATATAAATACATAGAAGTAATAAATCATTGTTGATAAGAGTTTTTCTAACTGTAGTAATTTTACAATATGAAAACAGTGCTTGAATACAGTGTACTATGTAAACTGAGATATAATGCATAAACACATTAGTCAAACAGAAAAAAATACATATCTTCTAAATATAGCATTTAAAAGTACTTAACAAGATAGATGTAGTTTTTTGATCAGAATTTGTTTTGATTTATCACTTCACAATTAAAGTTGTTTACTAATATGCTTTATTGTTGATCCTAAATTTAAAAAAAAAAATCTAATTTCTTTTTAAATTCTAATATTTTGTTATTTTAGATATGACTGTTACCTACCTAACAAAGTAGCACTGTCACTGTGAGGAGAATGACCAGAGCCCCAGTAAGATAAGTCAAATTCTTGTCAGCTATATCTTAGGAGATGAAAAGATGAGAGGGGCTTTAAGTAGAAACCAGCCCTACCATCTCAGCTGTTCTGGATTTGCCAAGGCAGGCAAGGAAAGTGTGAAAAATCTGTGTCGGGGTAAGGTGCCCTTTAGGGTTCTAAGGCTGAGAGAGTTCTGTGGTGGTGAGGTAGTTGCTCAAGCTTACTTTGGTCTGTTCAGTAATAAAGGCCTGTAGGATTATTGTAGTGCTAGTTCTTTATGTTTATTTCAAGCAGTCTACAAGGTCCAAAATCTAGAAAATTTTGTATTGGTAGCTTTTGTGTTTATAGCTTATGCTGTGGTTATTTTGTCTGCTAATTTAGCCTCATATCTGATGCTCTTATTTATTTCTTCTTGGAGCTATAGTGTTAAGAAGGTTTTATGGAGCTTGTTAGCATGAACCTTGCCTTTTTATTTTTAACTGGAATAGGATACTTCATTTCCTTAAGTATAGAAGTCTGTTGTGTGGCTGTGGAAAACTTTATTGCCCCATTTCAGTTATGTTGTATATGGAAGGAACTAGCAACAAATAATGGTAGCACTGATGAGCAAGTGCTCATCGGGAAATACTTATGGCATACCTCAGATAGAAGCTAAACTTTAAAGGAATTTGTCCTCAACAAGGAGAGCAGGCATCTGGCTTGACCTGATACGAATTTGAGCAGGTAAGTTTGTGACTTAGTAATAGGCAAAGCAGAACTTTGTCCTCTTCTATTTAATGCTTTTGTCTTCCCAAGAACCTGCCTTATCCAAAAGTAGCTTCTTATCCAAAAGTAGTTTCCTATGCCATGCTGAGGTATAACACCTTCCTGTTGGCTTTCAGGCCAAAAACAAAAATCCCCTGCTGTTGGCGGTAATTGTTACTGCGTCACTTTGTGGGCCTCAGGAGTATGAAGAGGATGGCATGGGGCAGCAGGGGTCTCAAACCAGAGACAGCCTGCCTCCAATAAAACTGCATGGAGGGACTTTCCTTTTGTAATGGGATTACTCACATATAACTGTGGCAGTGAGTTTGGTGCTATTTTCTGAAAAATTAAGGGATTTTTTTATTTATTTGGCTAAGTGACATCTTGTCTCTTCACAGTGGTGCCCTTAAAACCATTGTTCTGAGGAAAAGTATTATAAATATCTCAAATTAGGTAACAGTGGATAGATGCAATGATAATTACGATAGGATAATGGATATTTTTCCTGAGTAGTTGTAGCCAGCATTTTTTTCCTCTTCAATTTTACAAATGGGGCTTGTTTTCCACTGTGGTTTGCAGGCTTTGGACTGAACCCAAATGAGTATAAAGTTGCGCTGTTGTTCTTTATGCCTTTCCTATGATTAGATTGTTTTAATCCACAAACCCTTGTAAAATTCACCTATCCTTACATTAGCTTGCGTTGTGCCAATATTGCAACGTATGTTGGAGTGGATTGAACTGTTGGTATAACAGAACGCATGGTTAGGCTGAATCTGGGATACCTCAACTAAGTTACTGATTGAGCTTGTGCACCTGAACTTGGTCAAACTTCTCCATGTATTCCAGCAATCAGAGAGATTAAAAAGAAGCTACAAAAACTGTGTTTCTTGTGACATGGTGTGATAGCTGGGTATAGCTATTGTAGCTACCTCATCTCATTTTCATAAAGGTATGAGATGTCCTGGTATCTATCATACTTTCACCTTCTAAAAGTGCTTCCTGAGTCTTGAGAGGGATAAAGCAGATAATAGCCTTCTGTTCTCTATTGCATCCCTTATAAGAGGGTCCTGTGACTATGCTTTTTCTGTTTAATAGCTGTTGAAAGTGTTAATAAATGTCAGCTCAGTTTGAGATCATGGTAGAGATATCTGCGTTGCTATATTCCTACAGGTTTGATGAAAATAGGTGGAGAATAGAGACACTGCAAGAGTTCCTGCTGAGGAAACGGGTTCCTGTGTATCAAGTGAAATATTTGGGGATGGAAACTGCTGATAGGGGACAAATACATTCTTGTTGTTACACTTAACTGCATTTCTTCTGGGCTTTGTGGTGGCATTAAGACTGTGATATTTGTATCTTTTTTAAAGTAACTTTCTAGAAACATTTTTTCCCTATTATGTGCACTACTGTTAAGCATGTATGGAAACTGAGCATTCTTTTTGAATCTTTTTCCCAAATGTTCATATTTTTTTGGCTACTGAGGTGGACAAATGGTCTTCAAATAATCTTAGAGGAGGCTTTTACTTGTGAGTGCAGTGCCCTTAAAAATTAGCTCTGTAATGTTTACTAGATGTAAGCAGTAGCTTGACACATCAAAATACAGCCACTTAAGTCTTTATATCCTCTAGCCTTATGCAACTCAGGAGCTCAAACTACAATTCAGATTAGGGTTTTTTTCTGAAAAAATTGGAAACTGGCTTCAAGCTCATGGATTGTTACATGAATATGTTAAACGCTAGTTTTCAACAAATACGGATTCTGAATATAGTTTAAGGAATCCAGTTAATGTGCCAGTATCAAACCTAATGGCAGAAGAATGTGCTAAAGGCATGCTAAAAAAAAAAAATAATCAAATCAGTATTTTAAAAGTGTTATGAGCAAAGCACAAGTGGGTAATATAAATGCAGCTGCATTTTCTTCCTGTGTGTTGGCAGTCCAGCTAGAGCAGGAGTAGAATATCTGCAATAAAACAGATACAATACTGTAGTTATGTCAAGTGATAGGCTCCTAGGAGTTCCTGAGGCATAGGTGGTAGCAGAGCAAGGCAGGTGGTGTGTCTTATTAAGGATTTCCAGAGCAGTTCTGCCCAGTTACCCCTTTCTTACATTTGACCTGCTTTCTTTCCCTTCTTTTCTTGTGTTTATGAGGATACCTGAGATGGCTGTTGTAAGACTCCCATCTGCTAACTGGTTTCCTAAAAACTTTACCATAAAAGCAGAAAGGCTGAGTCTCTTGCTAGCCTTGCCTTTAAATATCACTGAAAATTGTGCGTGTGCAAAGCAGGGCAGATCACTGGAGGTTTTCAAAATATGATTGGATAGTGTGCTAGATAATCTCTTCTAGGCTCCCTTTCCCATGAAAGGTTGGGACAGGTGATCTTTTGAGGTCCCTTCCAACATGAGCTATTCTATGAAATTCAAGTGCTAAAATTACTAAAAAAGCAGTGAAAAATGGGGTAGGGTTTTTTTGCTTGTTTGTTTTATTTTAGGTACATGTGTTTATGAATGTGTAAATGGACGACCCACTTAAATGTTTTCATGCATGCAAAAATTAGATCTTCATGAAAGAGAATACTTGCAGATGGAAGGTTCATAGCTTCTCCCCCCCCATTTCTCCAGATCAATTCTGTGTAGTCAGTAACAGTATTTTTCAATCAAATATGAGTCACAAACCCGCTTTTAAAATTCAGGCAAAGCACTATGTACAGCATTTCAACTCCTCTCCTGGCCTGAATGTCAGGAGTCCAGCTCTGAGACAAAATTACATTTTGACTCACACTGCACCATTCAGATAGGTTGAGCATCTGACTCCTTGCCCCTGCGTTATGCTATGTGTTTTACAGCCTTCAGCTAAAGTCACTAAGTGGAAAAGTTTAGTACACAGTCACTGATGGTTACCAAATGGGATAACACTTTGGTAACCTTGTGCGTGATGGCTTAGGAGATTTTCTGATCTGTAGTTAAAAGCTAATTTGTCCTTGGGTGGAATTTTTAAGAAATTGTTACTGCCTGTTGACAACTTGTCACTTGTTTTATCAATTTGGATTGAAATGAGGGATGGGGAAGAGTGGGTGAGGCTATACTGCAGCTAACTGTGGCGATACCAAAGCCAGTTGTTCAGGTAGTAGAAGTCATCTGGCTGCAGAAACACAGTTCAGATCTGACTGGCTTATCCTGCCAAAACCCAGGATCAATTTACCGTGCAGGTCTCAGACCTGCTATTTCTAGCTTGCTTTTGGTGCCCGGACTACACTAGTTAACTTGCATGACATCTTAAAAGAAAGAAACTGGATTGCAGTTCAAAATCAAATGTAACCTTTCATTTGACAATAGGCAAAAATCCTGTTAGCCAGGAGCTAACAGCCTCATATTTATTTTGCTATTTAGCCTCTAAACAGCAAGTGACTAGAAAAGGAATATTAGTATTATGCAAATGTGTTCAATATACATTGTGGTGCAGTGAAGCTCACCATGGGATTCTCTCAAGCCATTAGGCCAATTCAGGTTACCAGAGTCAGGAAAAAGGAAACAATCAGTTTGAACTCCAGCTTTATAAATTTTTCCTTTTATTGAGCTCTTTGACAGCAGGGCACAAGATGTAAGGATATATTTGGCCCATCGTTGTATTACAGGAAAATATTAAGAAGAATTTTGAAGTAGGTAATTTCCATTGCATGTAACTCTCCCACAACAGCGAAAATGAAATTAGGGTTAACTTTCAGCTGTACTTGCAAATTTTTTTATTCCAGAGTGAGAGTACACCCTTGAGTTGAGCAGAAGAATACCTAATACACTGGTGGAAATGAAATATACTGTTGTGAATTATTGCTATCATGGACACCAAAGATCACAGATCTGCTTTGCTGCTTGGCCCACTCATTTTAATAGCTTTTGAATGAAGATTTTACTTCAATAGCTGTTGGTTAGCAGCTCCTTAGATTAGCAACAAAGCCAGAACAAATGCAGGTTAATAACATTATCTTTCTTGGTATTAACATCTTTTGGATCTGTTTATGTATAGTCAGGTCAGAAGCCAGAGGCTTGATTTGTGCACTGGAGGTTAAGAATCCAAGCCAACCTCTAGCACACAGGAGTCTAAAGGACCTCTGCTGGGTCCTTTATACCTTCATAAATAGTGTGCTCATATGATCCCTTTCAGAAACTGAACAAGGTCTGCATGAAAACCAAAGGTTTTGTTCTGCTACTCATAGAAGGCTGTTTTGTAACCTCATTGCTCTGCTGGCTAGAAACTGTCTCCTAATTTCCAGTCTACATTTACTCACAGATGGTTTATATCCATTTGGGTTTTTGTACCAACTTTATCCTTTCATATACAGAAAGCTTCTGATCACCTTCTTTACTTTCCTTATAAAGAGTGTATCACATCCTTTCTGGGCCTTCCTGGCTGCTTTCTCTTGCCCAGACTTAAACACAAACTTCTAATAGGCACCTGGGAAGGTATTTCTTTAGAGGGGACTTCATGGAGTATTTCTACTGTTTGGACAGAGCAGAGTTTCTTACCAGGAGATGTCATTCTCCTAGCTCCACTGAATGACCATAAATATCACCTGCCTGTCACAGGATTGCTGGTCTTCCCCACTTTGAAGTACTGAACACATGTTGGCCCCTACTTGGTCAGAAAAACCGGTCTGCTGGGTTTGTTTTCAGGGCTCTGCTGTCCTTCGGTTGTCCTTCCCGGCCCTTAGTGTCCATGCCTTACAGCATATGCTGGGGGCATGACGAAAGCTTGGTGTGCAGGTGGTGATTCCAGAGTCCCAGCTGTTACTTTGTGGTCTGTAGAGATGAACAGTGTGAATGAGTTGTTTAACTGATCAGAGTTAATTTATGTGGGATATATGACATCCTGAATATAAGGGCCTTTCAGCTGCAGCTGCTGTTCTTCAAGATGCATTTACATTCATGGAGCAGAGATATGAGGGAACTGTGTGTCCCTTCTTAGTCACGGTGTTGGGAGTGCAGTTCCCTAGGTAAAAATCAGAATGAAAAAGAAAAGATAGATGGGGAATATAATTGTATGAAGTCTTGCAGAAATCTGGATATAGATTGAAGGAAAAAAGTATATTATTTTTATTTCTTATGGTAATCTACTAATATTTGTGTCTGTGGGCTGGTTTAGCTATAGCAATAATTCTGCCCTGGGAGAAGGACCATTGTATGCAGAGCAAAAGAATGAAGAGCTGCTTTCCCAAATGCTGGCATTCAGTGAGTGCCAAGGTCGGGGAGTACTGTTTGGTATACATAGGAAAGTATTCTTCTTACTCCATATTACTAAATTACATACCCTAGTAAGTGAGGGAAATGCCTTTAAAATGGCATGTACATAGTTTATTTCAGGGGAAAAAAAATTGAATCCTTCCTTAAAGCATAGAAGCAAACCCATCGAGTTGGTGGTTTAACTCTTATTTTGTTTATTTAGTAGCTAATTGCACAACCTGAATAAGAGATGACAAATTAAAATACTGTCAATTTTGTTCTGAATTCTTTTCCCATTGCTTTAAGCAAATCTAAGCAAATGTATTTGCTCTCTTTTTTTGTTAATACATAAAGAATGGATCTCCTTTGACTTAACCTTTAGATAAACTTTTGTCTGTCTTTGACTCTAGACGGTACAGAGCAACTGCACTTCGAACTTACTTATCTTCAAGTAGGCATAAATCTGGATCTTTCATTCTGCTTTGACAGTAGGGTGGCTTCTCCTCTGTAGTTTATGTACCCAATCTAACATCATGGGGATTTTGTTGCTTAGAAGAAGTAAAAATAAACTGAACTCTTAACTGCTTCAAATAAGAATGTTGCATGGTAGCCCAGTACTATTTTATAGATTATAAATGACAATCCTTTTACTTCCTGCTGATGCAATACCTATTACGAAAGTAATCCTAGATGACTATTACTTCTGTGGTCTAAATAACCAGACTCTGCTACTGATTGCAATTGTGTGTAACTACAAAAGATGAGTAAATGCCTATTGATAAATGAGAGGAAAAAACCCAGCTCGTATGCCCCAGGAAGGATAAATATAGAATCACAGAATCAATCATTTAGATTGGAAGAGACCCTTAAGATCACCAAGTCCAACTATAAACCAAACCAAACCATGTCCCTAAGTGCCATGTCTGCATATCTTTTAAATACCCCCAGAGATGGTGACTCTGCCACTTCCCTGGGCAGCCTGTCCCAGTGCTTGATAACCTTTTTGGTGAAGTATTATCAACGGGGGGGTGGTACAAGCTTAACATTTGGGAAAAATTACTTTTTTGATTGCTTTTTAGGCTCAAATATGAAAGTGCAGCAATTTCAGGGTAGGTGACAGACTCTCCTTTCCTGATGAGTCAAGAAATCTAGAAGTGGTGGAAGAGCAAAATCTTCACTGGAAAGTTAAAAGTATTGTTTTCAGGTCCAGCGGATAAGGAAAGTCCTAATGATCTTGACATCAGGTAACTGGAATTTTAAAAAGCCTTCTGGTGCTGTTTTTTGTCCAGGAGACGATAAAATTGAGCAATTTGATGCCATTGCTTTCAATGTTAATGATTAATTTCTTTGTTCTTGTATATGCATCAGTTGAAGTACTCTCCACTAATGATCTTATGTTAAACATGCCTATCCTAGAAAGCAATTTCTTATCCAGCTGATAGGAATAAACTTCTTTCTTGGAGTAATTAATGGATGTTATGGTTGTTGCAAACTCATGGTGGAGTGGCTAGAATATTCCTGAAAGAGTACTTCATTCAAGAGCTTCTGTTCTCTTATGGTTTACTGACTGAGAAGAGCCATGAGAAGTATGAATGATATGCTTTTGGCTGTTAGTGGATCAGGTTTTACTGCTCAGTGCTGTGCATTTGTTCCTTGTACTTTGGTTTTCTGCTTTGAAGATTGCAAGTACCAGGTGATGAGATCTCATTCCACAGAATGCCGGTAGCTTTGGTGATGAACCTTTCTGCTGCTTGGTTTTAGAAATGACATCAGACAGTGATGACAGTCTCTGGGGCTTGGCCTTAAATGCAGAGTTCAATATCACCCAAAGCACCTTTTAAATACAGGAAACAAAACTAATAGATCCTTCAAAAATGTGGTGCTCTAGTTTATGATCTGCTGCGGATAACACCTGGAGAGTTTGTGTACTGCTTGTTTCCCAGTAAAAAAAAAAAAAAAAGACTAAAATAGCTGTACTGGCCTTCTCTGAAACCTGCCTCGTGGACATTCCTTCCTAAAGCAGTATGGCTCCTGGTTTGGGCAATTTGGGCTGAAAACATGTGGAGAAACCTGAGAAATTACAATATTGAAGTTATAAGGTGCTGTATTTAATGATTAAAAATTTGTGGTTGAATATTGCTTGAGTTATGCACTCAAACACATTTAATACTGTGTCCATTGAGGTATAAAAATTATTTACCTTACACTGACTTAAGCACTGAAAAGAACAGACCTGAAGCTTGGAGTTCATAAACTAGTGGTGAGATCTACTAGTAAGGAAGTGAAGCTACTGCCCTCTTCATCCTTTTTTGTAGTCTCTCCCTCATAATACTGCAAATGGAGAATGGAAGGTCATGTCAGCACTCTAGTGCTACTGATAATTGACATGCTATCTGATAAGTCAAAACTGTTTTCTGGGAACAGAGATAGGCAGAAGCTATGCAAAGGATTTGCAAACAAAAAACCATTTCTCAGTGACCACTTTTGCAGAACAAACCATCTATTTGAACTCCCAGTCCTGAAACTTCCTCTCACTCTCATTTGCAAAAGCTGTAACTGTTCTCTTCCTCAGAAGAGCCAGCATCCCCATCTGTGTCACATCTGGGACATCTCACCTGCTGAGAGTATGTATGGGACTATGGAACAGACGTGGTCACTAAAATCAACACTGCTGGGTCTATACATGGGTGTTATAGTTATTCTTTCTTACATGTGCATGAAGGGTGGCAAGGCGCTAAGAGCTTCTCTGCCATAATTTTCCAACACTAGAATTGGAAATAATCAAGTTCTGCATGGGATCAGTTCCACCTGCAACTGCAGGCAACCAAGTATGCAATGTTAAGACCAGCCCTTTTTGTCTTAACTCAAGGTGTGAGTTGTTTCCTCTGCTGCTTTTTTCTGTTTCATGTTTCAATGCACTGAATCACACCTTGCCAGTGCAAGTGATCCCTGGCCTCAGGTTAGATTCTTGAATGTGTATTTTGGCCTGCTTGGAGGACATTGAGCAGTATGAGTCACATCAGAGTTCCCGAAATGAGAAGTAGAGATAAGATTTTCTGGCTCCTGGGATTTCGCTCCAGACAGAGTGGAGACTGTCTTAGGCAGCCTGAGAAATTCCAGTGTCTTTGTAGCAGTTGTATTGCCTACCTTATTCACACTTAATGAGAAAAAGAAGCTGAGTGATGAGTATGTTATTGGAAATTATCTTTTCTTCCCATCTAGACCTTGGGGGGGGGGGGTGGGACTTGAGCCTTAGACCTTTTGTCTCTGAATTTTTAAAGAATTAGTTTTTCAAGCTCGTCTCCAAACAGGAAACACCTTCACTACTGGCACCAGAACTCTTCTTCCCCTCAAGGCTAGCTAAAACTCTTCCTCTTCTACTGAGTGTTACTGTGGGTAAAGCTGGAATTTTTTCCATGACTTCAAAATTTGAAGTAGTTTTACAACTCTTTGCCATGGGATAAATATCTGTTATACAAACTATTTTGACATAAATACGTATGAAGTGTTTTAATTTAGGAATGACAAATACAGCTCCTAGAAGAGAAATGGAACTGGGGTACTCAGATTCTTCTATCTGTTCTTGTCGGTTGGTATAAAAGAATTGTTAAAATGTTTACAAAGGAATACTTAGAAATATGTAAATGCAGATGTAATCTTATAATGTAGGTAAAAAACCATTCTTTAAAAAAGACATGGAAAATGAATCTGTCTCTCTATACATATGTATGTTCTGGTTACCTAGGATCCCACCATATCCTGTATTTGTCTTATTTTTGTGATTTCAGCAAGTTCAACACAGATTTTTAGATAATCTAAAATAATTTCCCACCGCATCCCATTTTCATAAGCTACTGATAAAGATATTGACAAATGTTGCTCAAACCAAGACTTTTAAATCTCCAGCAGGAAGCTAGAATCTACAAAACTCCTGTTCTAGCATTTCATGGCCTCCTTATTTAGAAAAAAATCCTTTAAAACTTGGTCACTGCAAATCAATCCAACCACTACTTGTTATGCACCAAGTGGACATAAAGAATTGTTCATCACATGCCTCTTACGTATTCTAAAATACTTTTAGGTTTTAGAAGACTGAATAGATTTCTTTCCTCTGTTATCCTTTTCTACAGTGGGGTGGGAATAAAACAGTTAAATGTCTTGTGTGTTTGCACATATGCCATATTTTCTGAGCATGTGTTACTTGAACTGTGATCTATGGTGAGCTGATAGTTTGGAAGATTAGGTCACTTACAATCTCCTTGCAAGTCAGACAAGTGTTCATGTACGTTTTCAGGGAAGGAAACAAAATGAGGTTGTTCATAAGAAATAAAATCAGTAAATCTTAAAAATTTTGGTTTTGTTATGAAAATAGTGCAGGGTATGAAGATTGTATGAGATGGTCCTAGTTTCTTTTCCGAAAGAGAATAAAACTTTGATCTCATTCTAAATAATGTATTGACTGTGTTGCTCAGGATTTGATTGTCTTTTGTCAGCCTGTAGCTTTCTAAAAGTGTGATACTTAAGATTCGGTGCAGTACACCAGATGAGATTTGGCAATGGCAGACTGGATGGAGTAATTGCAAATTTTGTCTTAAATCAAACATTCCTTTTAATACATATCAGAACATCACCTCCTATTTTTAAAAATGACAAATCATGAACCCATATTGGATTTGTGATCTGCTATGACTCCTAGATCCTTTTCTACAGTGCTTCTGCCTAGCCAGCAGTTTCCCAGTTTGTTTCTGTGTTTTGTGGGTTTTTTTAGATGAAGACCATTGTGCTTGTTTCTATTGATTTGTCCTCATCTCTTTTTGAGCACATTTCTAACTTACTAAAATCTGAGAGTCCTACATTGGTCCTCTGGAATTCTTGCAATTGCTCAAAGCCTGGTGTCATTGCAAATTTTCTAAGCATTTTAGATGTAATTTGCCATCCAACTTACATTAGTTCAAGTTAGTTCAGGATAAGCCCTTGCAGGGCTCATTTGTATAGTCCTCTCAGACTGATGGAGATCTTTGAAAACCTGCCCTTTGAGTAGTGGTTATATCTCTTGCATGCTCATTTGATGGTGATTTCAGCTAAGTGCTATTTCACTTGTTTGCTTATAGGAATGTCTCATGCGACACTGTTAGAAGTCTTAATTATAGCAAACTATAGTGCACTATTGTTTCTTTGTTACTCACTTGGCCTTGAAGTACAAACTAGATTGATCTGCCAAGAACAAATCAATCATATCAATGTCAGCTGTTCTTGACAGCTTAGTAGCCTTCTGCTGATTTTTTCAATTGTTTTCTTTAAAAATTTTTCAGTATGGTTCTAGTATCTTTTCTAGGTGCTCATGTGGAAGGCCTGGCTTCTAATCACCTTGATCTTCCTTATTGAGGTACAGAGAGGCAATATTTCTTTTCATCAGCCTTCTGACACCTTTTCCCATACTCTCAAAGGTAATTACTGAGGGTTTGGATCCTTAAACAGTAACTTCATTGGCTGTAACTAACCAAAACAGTGTTCACTCCAGTCTTTCCATAGTCTGACCTGTCCTCTTTTCCCAATGCACAATGCTATTGCAGTGAGTATCTGTTAACTTCTCTGTGTATAGAAAGAAATTACATTTGACATGTCCTCAATTGCTGTCCTCCTTTAAATAGCAAACCTAACTGGTTTTTGGTATTCTGACTCCTAAAGAGTTTATATAGCCTTTTCTTACCTTTTGTGTCCCATACTGGGCTATCAAACCTTCTAACTGGAATAGTTTCTGTTAGCTAATCCTAAAGTGATCTGGAGTATTCGCATTCACTGGTAAAAAGCTGGGCTTTCACTTGTGGGAGTGAAGGTCTGGAGTGTGTAGGAACAAGAAGTGTTCAGCATTTCTCAAAATTGGACTCTATGTAGATTCAGTCTCCTGTTTTTCTGTCAGAGAATTGGATTAATTTTTAAGGAACTATGTCTATTCTTGTAGCACATGTTGCATTTATATTCATCTTCCATTATATTAATAAGAGATAAAAATATAATTGGTGGATGGCAGAATTCCCTGGGAAAAACCGAAGAGAGCCCCATGTCAGTGATGCATAAGGGAATGCTGCCAATAAAAAGAGGCAGTCTTTTTTTTTTTTTTTTTTAGGCTGGAGTTTTTAACAGGCATGTTGCTCTTAGGCTTTGGTGTTTTGGTTTTTTTGTGTGGTTTTTTTTTATCTGCTGCAGACAAGAGGTCTCAGACGGCCCTTGTGAAGGAAGACTATTGTAAACTGTGAAATGCTCTCTTCCTTCCTCCGGAGATTCCAGTGGCAAAGCGATTCTGATGAAGTTTCCCCCACAGCTTAAGAACTTCTGCCAGGAGAAGGATGAGCACTTACCAGTAGGAAGCTCATAAAACAACTTGAAAAAGTGAATCTCCAGGAAAAGGTGTAGGATTTTCTGCCTCCTGGCTCCAGAGAGGATACAAACTGTCCTGGAGTTGTCTCATTCTTCTGTGTATGCAATTATAACAGCTGATCAATGTTTTAAGGGGGGGAAAAAAAAGGCTGTCCTATCAATGCTCATTATTATTAGTTTGTATTAGGATAACATTTACAGAACCCTTGTGAAATTAGGCCCTGCTGCATGGTGTACTGTACAGGTGCATTAAAAATACCAGCCTTTGTAGGAGGGCTTACAATCTGAAGATGATGGACAGAGAAAGTTTGGCAGTCAGGAAATGTTTTCACTCCCAATTTACAGATGAGCAGCTGAGGCTAAAGAAATAGCAGTCCTGATCTGATGCTACCTGGAAGTCTCTGGGAGTCTGGTTGTTCTGAGCAACGCTGGCTCAGGCCTGGGCTTGCAAAAGGAGTCTGTGGCATAGCCAAGAGTTAACCTCAACTTTCCAGAGTTTCTTGACGGTTTGTGTTTCTATTTTTGCTAGTTCACACCTGCTAGAAAGCGTTCCCTCAACATATTCAGTATGTTGTTTTTAATCCTCACTCTATTCAGTAACTGACTTTGACTTGCTTCCTAGGACTTTGTTGCAATTTCTAGGAAACTCACAGAATCACTAAGGTTGGAAAGGACCTTCAAGATCATGAAGTCCAACCATTAATCCAGCACCACCGTGACCCCTAAACCATGTCCTGAAGCGCCACATCCACATGTTTTTTGAACACTTCCAGAGATGGTGACTCCACCACCTTCCTGGGCAGCCAGTTCCAATGCTTGACCACCCTCTCGGTGAAGAAATTTTTCCTAATATCCAATCTAAACCTTCCCTGGTGCAACTTGAGGCCATTTCCTCTTGTCCTATCACTAGTTAGTTGGGAGAAGAGACCCAACACCCTCGTCACCACAACCCCCTTTCAGGTAGTTGTAGAGAGCGATGAGGTCTCCCCTCAGCCTCCTTTTCTCCAGACTAAACAACCCCAGTTCCCTCAGCTGCTCCTCTCATAGTTTGATAGTAATTGTGGCTGTTTTAGAATATACTCTTTATTTTCTTTTCTGCGATGGATTCCTTTGATGGGTAGAGACTTACTAAGGTTCTTGACAAGTATTGTGAAAAAAATGGTAATTGATACCAGCCGAGATCTTAGCTTTGAGTTCAGGAGCCACTGATTTTTGTTCTATAAGGACAGGCTAAGGCTCTTAAAAATAAGATCTCCAACATGGACTGTATAGACTATAACTATGCTTTATAGGTATGAAGTAGATGCTACCCTATGTCCTCCTATCACTGAAAACCCTTGTTGACTCCTTTGAATGTCAAGCCTCGAAACCTCAGCCATAATGGTGAATCTTTGTCTGGAATATCAATTTGGCAACTGGACTGCCTGGTGGAGCCTCCATAGTAAGTGCCTGAGCGGACATGGAACAAGGGATGGGATGACACGGCTGATCAGGGCACAAGGGAATAATACCACTTTGTATGGAGCAGGGTTGGGAGTGCTGGGGAATGTGGACTTTGTAACAAACTTCTAGTGTCATGTCGTCGCACAGGGTTGAAAACTGAGCTAATGTGTCTATTACTCATGATGCCCATTCCCTACTTATAGCACTCAATAGTACTTGTGTACTGTTACTCCTGTAACAGAGGCTAGAAGGATACTTAAATGTGACTGTCCAAAACTACTTCTGTACATAGCGTGGCAAGTTACTCACTGAAGTGGCATATGTGTGAAGGTGTGCATGAGGATCATGGAGTGGAGTGGTGCAGCCAGATGACTGCTGTGTAAGGAGTCAGTGATCCTCATGTGTACTGCCTTCTTATGTACCCAGGTGCACTCTGAATAGCCTATGACTGCTTACCAACCCACCAGAGCAAAGAGGTTACTCAGGCGTGGGTCTCCATATGATGGACTCCATGTGACTGCTCTATGCAGTAGTATAATTTATCAGTGTATACACAATAAACATGCATGAATTCAGTACGAGAGTAGTGTATTGTCTTGTCCACCTGAAATATTATATGCACCTGTCCAAGAATTGTAACTCTGTTGAGGTAAGGATATTGGAGCATATTGTCCAAGGGAGTCTTCAAAGCCAAGTCCACGTTCCAAGCCTGACTGCTACGAGTGACTGATGAATCTGTATTGTGAGCAAGACTCTAGAAGAGTACTATCAATCCTGGGGCTGGCAAACCTTGTTGCAAATGAGAACTCTGCACAGTGCGCTGTGATCCACAAGGAAGGGCTTGTCCAGTGCTGCAGTTTCCATCTTTTACTCAAACTTAGTTAACCAGCTTTGAGTGTCGGTGCCTTTCTTACTGAGATCCCAAAAGAACCGGCACCTCCTTGATACAAAACATTATGCTAGGGCTAAGTTGGAATCTGCTTATTCATACAACTAACTCAAATTAACCGTCCTGCTCCTTCCTGATATCCTGGAATTGTGTGTTTCTGTCAGTAAAACTATGTAATGCAGCACTTGGCAGTTTGTCAGCACAGTGTGTCTTTGTGGGAGGGTTGATTTGGCAGGGGGAAGCATCAGGCTTAATGTGTGGGAGGGCCAGACCCTGGGATTTTCCTAGAAATTTTTTTCCACACGGAATTTCCCTTCTTGTGGAGGACAGGCCAGTTGAGAGAATAAAAGGGTGTAGTAAAGGCAGGGGATTACACAGTCCAGACACTTGGAGCTGAACTTAATCTTGAAGTCTGTATTCAGCAACTTAGCAACGGAAGGCAGTCACTGAGAAATATCACAGAGGATTTTTGCTGCCTGGCCGCCACAACTGCAACCCGTGAGTATAAATGGAGTGTGTTATTCTGTTTCATTGCTCAGCTAAAGGAAAACTGGACGGATGGAATTCTGTGTTGGTGTTCTTTAAAAGCTGTTTACATTTAAAACTATCTTGATATTAAGAACTGTTTTAAAATGAGTAATTTCCTAAAAATGGAAATCTTACTTAAGTCCGTAGAATAATTGTTAAAAAGTATGTATAAAAGATTGCATAGACAGTATTTTATATTGAATTGTAAAAAGTCAGTATTTGTTCTTTACAGATGTGTTCCTTTGATCTTTCATAGCCATCTGCTTACAAGATACAGAAGAACTCTCAAAAACATGATTTGCTTGTGGTTCCTATCTCTTCTTGCTTATGGTAAGTGTGTATGTCTCTGTGTAGAAAACTAGTTGCAGGCTAATACTAGTGTGGCTGTTCTGTTTGACCTCAGAATTAAACAGAATTTTTCAGGCTGGGTTCACATAGAAAAATCTCTAGCTGCAATGGCATGTTCCCCTGCTTGCCTATCAAATACATAATTGGATCCTATAGTTTGCTGTGAAGTCTGCAGAGCTTTCTGTGATCAAACATAATTTCACAGGCTGAAGTCCCTGTTCTTGATGCTGACATGCCTGTTTTGAAGCTTGCCAGTTAATTGTTTATAAAATAATTGCCGCCACTTTTAATGCAGTTTCAGATATTGATAATTTGCAATATTTATAGAGCTTTATATATTCTGTTCTAGAGAGAGGGGAGGGAAGAAGTGAGACACCGACTTTTTGACATCTTTTCATTCTAGGACTTACAATACTGCAGGGAGTGAATTGTTGGACATATCATTACTCAGACACAAACATGACCTACAGGGAAGCAGAGCTGTGGTGCAAAAAGAGGTATACTAACATGGTTGCCATTCAGAATAAGGAGGAAATAAACTATCTCAATAACTTCTTACCCTTCAATCCGGGTTACTACTGGATTGGAATCAGAAAAATTAATGAGGTATGGACCTGGATTGGAACTAACAAAGAACTGACAGAAGAGGCAAAAAACTGGGCTTCAGGTGAACCAAATGGCAAAGGAAACAACGAGGACTGTGTTGAAATCTACATCAAAAGAGGGAAGGATGATGGCAAATGGAACGACGAGCAGTGTGAGAAAAAGAAGGTTGCCTTGTGCTACACAGGTATGGTATGATAAAGGCCATTCTAGTGTGCCCCTGTGTAGATGAAATGTGGGTGGGATGATTTGTCTAACCTAGTCTTACATACTAACTTCCTGATCCTGTAAGCACTTGCACACTTACCCTTACACGGCTGAGGTTGTTCTTGTTCTGAGTGAGATTGATCTCACTTACCTTTTAGCTCCCAGAATATTATACATCTTTTACAAGCAAATCACCAGACCTTCTCTATAATCAGCAGAGAGAAACAGGCTCTTCCAGATGGTGACTTTCATCCTGCTCTCAAGTGGGTGTCTCAGCTAAATAAGAATGGCCCTTTTGGAGGCATCTGTCTGCTGACTATAGACCACTGGGTTAGGCTAGACACTTTGTGTAGAGGTAGCTAAGGCTAGGTCAAAAAAAAAAATCCAAGTCAAATACTGGCCAAATTAGAGCTGTGGTGAGTTAATGAAGAATGTACCTGTTGAAGATTTCTACCTACCCCAAACTATATTGTTCCTTTTGCATTTTAAATATTGGTAATATCTACCTGATAACAAGTAGTCATGGAATTTCCATCCAGTAGAATCCTTTCACTGTGAGCTAGTCTGCTGAAGGTGTTGACTTCTGAAATGCTTCTGTGAAATGTAATCTTATGTACCAGCCCCCTTGCTTTTCTTTTGCTATACAAAGTGCTTGTTTAGTGCCAGAAAGATAACGAAAGTCCCAGCCAGGTTTCATTAGTGGCCGTTGCTGTTTCTTTTATAATGTGCTATATTATTTTTTTTCAGCTTCTTGCAACCCATCACTCTGCAGTGGCCGTGGAGAATGCATAGAGACTATTAACAATCACACCTGCCATTGTAACCCTGGATTCTATGGGCCTGAATGCGAATTTGGTAAGATTACTCCATCCTGCTTTTCAACGAGGGCAATGTTCATGCTAGCTGGTGTTCAGTTTGTCTGGCTTGTTGATTTACCTGCTCAGACAATGAGACTGACTGTGTGCCTTCTTGTGTTTCTTTGAAGTTGAGAGTTGCGATCCACTAAAGCAACCTGATCATGGGAGCCTCGAGTGCAACCATCCACTGGAGAACTTTGGCTACAACTCGTCCTGCACAGTTCAGTGTGAGGAAGGCTATGAATGGACTGCATTGGAATCTGTATACTGCACCTCTTCTGGTGTCTGGTCTGCCCCCCTTGCAGCATGCAAAGGTGAGCTTCTCAAGCAGTGATAGATGAGCTTTCTGCATTGTGCAGAGCTCTGTAAACTTCAGTGATGCTCTGTTAGTAGGTACAAATTGAAGTTCTGGCTTATTCCTTTGTAATTATGTGGTGAAGGTGCTATTTTATTGCAGCACACAGGTCTCTGTTCCTGAAGAGATGAAATAAGGCAGGATGAATGTTGTGGCCCTGGTCTAGATTTTCTTATAGGGAAAGACTTTTCCACCTCTTAGTGGGGAACAGGGAATGGAGATGATCTAGCTGTGAGACTGCTCACAACAGGTCAGTCACTCCTGACTGTAGAAATTATTTTTTGAGGTGTTCAGCTCAGAATAAGCTACTGTTTGAAGCAAATAAAAGCATCAAACATCACCAAGCAGCAGTCAAAATGGGAAAATTTGTGATTGTAACTAGTTGCTGTCGTGAGCTGCAGATGAATTTACAGCATTGCCTTAAAGAGTCAGTCTTATATTTTAAGATCTTTCCACTCCACCACTATGCTTTCTGAAATGACAGCATAGTAGATCTCCTTTCTAAAGCTGCTTCCATTTAGTGTATATGTTGCTAAGTTTCAGGAAAGAAAAAAAAAAAACCCACCAACTTTTTATGGTTTGTTCCAAGCTAAGCTCTGTGCTGTCTCTTATGCTTTTCAGCTGTGACCTGTCCTGCCTTAGAAATTCCTGCTCATGGTGCTGTGAACTGCTCCCATCTCTCTCTGGAGCTCACCTGGGGTACCACCTGCGAGTTCACCTGTGAGGAAGGATTTGCCCTGGCAGGACCAGCCACACTGCAGTGTGGCTCTTCTGGGGCCTGGGACAGACAGCAGCCATCCTGTGCAGGTACCATTCCTGATCCCTGCTCACCTGAGCACTTGGGGTTGTCAGCATTGGCATGTTGAATTCCTGAGGCACCTGTGCTGATTGCTGTTGTGATCTGCGTGTTGCAGCTGTGAGGTGCGAGGCTGTAACCTGGCCAGAAGAAGGTTTTGTGACCTGTGACCAAGCTCCTGCAGATCTCGCCTATCGCTCGCATTGTGCTTTCAACTGCAGTGAGGGCTATGTTCTGGATGGCCCATCCAGCATTGAGTGCACGGCACAGGGACGGTGGTCAGAGCCAGTACCAAAATGCAAAGGTAAAACTTACTGGGTTGGAAATCGTTAATTAAAGCTAAAGTAGCTCAAATAGTCTGAAGAGACTTCCTCATTCAAGCGTAGTCAAGGAGTAACAGTCATCCCCAGCTGGTTTATAGCACTTTTATAAGCAGATCTCAAGATGGGGATCACTTAGCCTGTTGTACTAAAGAGGAAATAGCAGTGCAGGGTGACAAGCAACACTCAGGAACTGCATCCCCAACATGTATGATAACAGGCTTTTCAAGTGGAGTGTTCTGACAGGAACTCTTTATTCCCTACACTCAAAATAGCAGCCAGTGTCTGTTTACACAGTTCACTTGTGGAGTATAATATGGAGCCAGCCTCAGGGTAGCTTGCATGTTTAAGGGTTCTGGCTACGCTGTGCAACATGCTGAAATCTCCGTTTCCTGAGACACTGCTAGATCTGAAAGGAAGTACTGTAGCTCTGTAGGGGACACCTCCGGGCACTGTGTGTCTTCTTGTCAGCTAAAAGAGTATTTATCTTGACCTGCTCCAAGCTAAGATCTGTGCTGTGTCACTTATGCTTTTCAGCTGTGACCTGTCCTGCCTTAGAAATTCCTGCTCATGGTGCTGTGAACTGCTCCCATCTCTCTCTGGAGCTCACCTGGGGTACCACCTGCGAGTTCACCTGTGAGGAAGGATTTGCCCTGGCAGGACCAGCCACACTGCAGTGTGGCTCTTCTGGGGCCTGGGACAGACAGCAGCCATCCTGTGCAGGTACCATTCCTGATCCCTGCTCACCTGAGCACTTGGGGTTGTCAGCATTGGCATGTTGAATTCCTGAGGCACCTGTGCTGATTGCTGTTGTGATCTGCGTGTTGCAGCTGTGAGGTGCGAGGCTGTAACCTGGCCAGAAGAAGGTTTTGTGACCTGTGACCAAGCTCCTGCAGATCTCGCCTATCGCTCGCATTGTGCTTTCAACTGCAGTGAGGGCTATGTTCTGGATGGCCCATCCAGCATTGAGTGCACGGCACAGGGACGGTGGTCAGAGCCAGTACCAAAATGCAAAGGTAAAACTTACTGGGTTGGCAAATACAGTTTTCCTGTCACTGGCCAACACACTGAAATCCATATTCGTATAGGGTTCTGGCTCCAAACTAAACTCTGTGCTGTCTGATGTTTTCAGCTGTGACATGCCCTGCTTTAGAAATGCCTGCTCATGGCCCTGTGAACTGCTCCCATCCCAAAGTCAAATTAATTTGAAAATACAGTGTACATCTACTAGTGCAAAAAATAGGGCTAAAGACAGGAAAGTCCTTAATGACTCTTAACTATTTCTTTCTGTATTTCAGTTGTACAGTGTGAAGCACTGAGCTCTCCTGAGAAAGGCTCTATGGATTGCTCACATGGTGCTGGGAACTTCACGTACAACACAGCCTGCCACTTCAGCTGTCTGGAAGGATGGAGGCTCAGTGGTTCTCATGTTCTTGAGTGCAGTAATTCAGGAAACTGGAGTTCCAGTCTGCCCACATGTGAAGGTATTTTACCTGTGACTAGCCACAGAGAGATGGCACGGTGTTTCTAGTCAAGTGAGGTATGGAAGGGTGGAGGAGGTAACAACAACCAGTGAGCTAGAACTTCTAGTGAAGTCCATGAATTAAAAAGTCCAACAAAATCTCTTGGCATGTTTTTTGAAAATAGAAGAGGGGAAAATTCCTAAAAAGTCTTGATGAAAAATGCTGATTTCTTATCCAAAAACAAAAGCTGCAACCTGATTTCAGATTGTTTTATTTATTTTTAATTAAAATATTTCTCATGTTGAGCTTTTTCCATATGAATAAAGAAAAAAGCTTTTCTAGAGAAACAGAACCTTGTGGGGAAATCTGCATTCATAAGCCTGTTTCTCAGTGGAAAAGTTTATAGATTTGTTAATTTGGCGTGGTAGTTTTAGGTGAACTCCTCAGCCAAAAGACCTCACAGATGTTTTCTGTCAAAGGCTGTAATTTTACAGGACAGAAGTCTCAGCCTTGCCTTTCCATTCAAGGCTGTAAGAGCTCTATCGCTGTCCTCAGTGGGAGCACACTTGGCCTGCCTGAAATGCTTTTGCTTGAGGCCCTAAAAGCTCCTCCACTTTATTTGAGGAGAATTTAGATCCTTCTAGAATTATCTAGAATTTAGATAATTTAATTGATCTCAAAGGGATTGCTCAAAGAGGAATACAGCACAGTGGGAATTAAAATATGAATTGAAACACGAAAAATAAAAGATGAGCACAAATTGTCACATGAGGCTGGAGGTTAGGCAGACCCTGGTATAGCTATCTTGTTGCCTTGCCATTGCTTTGGCAATGGGTGGTATAATTTTTATTATGCAGCTTTTTACCTTGTGTACAGGATGTGTCCTGTCTCAGCAAGAGAAAACTTATGGGTTACAAACTGAAATTCTGGTTACTCTTAAAGAGCACAAGGAAAAGGAAGAAATAGAGAGGGCTTCAGAAGCCTCACATGCGTCTTGATCTCACTGAAACTTTGTCATTCTTTCAGCTTCTGAACAAGTCAGCTATGTGTCTGTGGGCATAGCAGCCACAAGTGCCTCTCTGTTGTCCACAGCATCATTCCTCCTTTGGCTTGCAAGACATTTCCGAAGAAAAGGTGAGCAATTGGACTGGATCCACTGGTTTTATTTACCTTACTGAAAACTTTTCAGTGGAGAATCCCTCCTGCCCCCCAAGCCCCAATACCTTGCTTTTTGAAGAAGTAAAAATCCCCACACTGAAACAAATGCCAAAATTATTTTCAAGAAGCCTGCACACATGCCATGGTTGGATTTTGAATGAACATTTAAAAATAAAAAATAGAAAAACCTCAAATGTTTAGAAAACAAGAATTGAAGAAAAAAAGCAGCATTTTATTTACCAGTAATTACTGCCAGGGATGGTGAATGGGAATTTGAGATGGGGCTAATGACAACACAGTAATAACTGTCTGAAAGATTTGTTGCTAGATATAATGGCTTTTTATCAGATACTCAGAAATGAGAGGGGTTTTTAGTAGAAGCAAAAGTTTGCGTGAAGGGGCTTTCATCTTGAAACGCTAATACCTTTTCTTATTCTTCTTGCAGCAAAGAAATTTACTCCTTCCAGGTAAGTTGTGTCTCAGACTGGCATGAAAAACACTGCAATAATTTTGCTAAAATCCATTTGATATAAACCAGTTGTCATTAAAGTACTTTTTCATTTCTGTTTTTTTATAGTAGCTGCCAGAGCCTAACCATCAAAGGTAGTTTCCAAAGTGCCATCCAGAATGTCTAACTCCGGGTGTTTCAGGTAAGCACATGAGATAGCTGCATTCACAAACTCTCTTACTTTTAATCACTTGAGCAATCAGAGCTGTTAATTGCTATACAATTGCTGAAACAGCAATATATACTTTGGGGTACCTAGTATGCACCTTGGCAGTGCATGAAAGTTCCTAACAAGGCTGATGGATTTATTGCTTTAGAAATGGTTATTCAGTGCTTAGCATTCTGTCCAGCCGCATATGGTATTAGGAAAGCTTTTGTGCATTTTTGCTACCTGCTGCATACAAAATTCCTCTGAAATGAGAGCAAACACAAATCTATGCCAATTTTCCAATTTATAGAGGAATTTTGTTCTCTCTGCAGGAATTGAAGCCATCTTTACTTTGTCTCAGATTTCCGGAGAATGAAACTGCATGCAAATCAGCAGCTGTCCAGATGTTTTTACCTCTTGCTGACAAGATGATTGACCTTGTGTATTGCTCAGAAATTTTGAACTCAAGCTGTCTGGTATTTCCATTGAAGACAAGCAGAGAGTAAAACTCTGGCCTTCTGGCAAAATACTGTCTACATTCAGTCATGTAGTTATCATAACTGGGAGCTTGCCATCTCTTGTCCAGATGGTGAGCAAATAGTAAGCTGCTGCCTAAAGAGGAGGCTGGTTTCTCCTCTGGTCTACTCAAAGGTACCTAGGTGAGGTGAAGACACGCATTATTTCACATGACTTACTACGCTGCTGGAGATGTCTTCTCTGGAGACATATGGGTTATACTTGCAGAAACGGAGTAATTGGGATGAAAAAAAATATTCATTGTACCTGGAGGGGGCCTACGAGAAAGCTGGACTTTTTACAAGAGCTTGTAGCAATAGGACAAGTGGTAATGGCTTTAAACTGAAAGAGGGTACATTTAGATTGGATATAAAGAAGATATTGTTCACTATGAGGGTAATGAGGCATGGAACGCGTTGCCCAGAGAAGTTGTGGATGCCCCATCCCTGGAAGGGTTCAAGGCCAGGTTGGATGGGTCTTTGAGCAACCTGGTCTAGTGGAAGGTGTCCCTGCCTATGGCAGGAGGCTGGAACTAGATGATCTTTAAGGTTCCTTCCAACCCAAACCACTCTATGATTCTGTGGTCTATGATTCTGATTCATTGAATAGCTTTGAAACCATTGATCTGGTTTATTGGTGAAGTCAGTTTATTTCAAGAGTATGTCCCACTCTATATATATGCCTATAGTGATATGGGCAATTACTCAGGTTTCTGCTGCATGTTCCAGAAAGCTTAGGGACTTTTAAACTTTTTCTTTTTTGGTAATAGCACTAGGAATTGTAGTGCTTATACTAGGTATTCTGGTTTCTGAATGCAGCAAGTAGATCTGAAATGATCTCATCCCTGTGGGATTATGCACTGTAATACAGGTGTATACATAAATATTTAATTGTGCGATTTCTACTGTGGGTATTTCTGTGCTGTTAGCTGTAAATGTATTGTAAAATACCTGTTCCTGAGTAGGTCTGTGGCCATTGATATGGGCCCAGGTAATTTAAAAATACTTCAGAGGTGTTTGTATGGATTTCATGCCTGCACATTATTTACAAATAAAATGGAAGCCTGAGATTTATGTATATATATTGCAAGTATGATTAATTAAGCTGTTAAAGGACTTGAAGTGAGAAAGTCTTTATGCATAAGTTATGTTTAAGTTATAATCATAAATTAAGAATCTCTGACTTAAAATCTGATATGTATTGTCCTATTTGTAACAGTATTTAATAAAATGTTTTAAATGTAATGCTCCCTTTTTGGAAACGTACATTACTTAAATGATTTAGGTCAGCCCTGTGGATATGGCTTCAGCAACAGGATGCGAGGGGCTGGGAAAGACTGGCTAAATAGCAAGGCTGTCCCTTATTTAGCTTTCCATGTTTTCATAGCAGTGAAGGAAAGAGCAGCCGGCAGATGGCACTGACTGCCTCGGAGTTAGCACAGCCAGAGCTGGACCCCAAACCAGCATCCCCAGTCCTGAAAGGAAGGAGGAAGGCTCAGCAAAGTGTCCCATAAAGCAGGTGCCTGGACCAGCAGTGAGCTTCGCAAGAGCCATGCTCGGGAGGGAGAGGAGAGCAGAAAGAGAAGCAAGTGGGTTATCTTGGCACACAGTTAACAGCACAAACCCTTCAGCCCATGCAGGTCTTTTGCAGCACTTTCTGCTGGGAAGTTAGTTGAGTGCTGGGAGACTGGTCTAACAGGTAAAAGCACAGCTCTGGGGATTAGTGGTGACTCCTGTCTAGGAAACTCCACTCCTACCCTGGCTTGGGCTGTAGCCAAAGACTCTGCCATGGGCTAGTGCTGGCCAGGTGCCAGTGATGGCTAGGCACTCCTGTGGCCACCCTTCCCCAACCCCTGACATAGCCAAGGAAACTGCACTGTGGCCTCCATAGCTGCTGCCAGGAGCCAGCCCTTGATGATAAACCAATGATGCATTTCTGCCCTAGGCAAGGCTCAAAAGAAGCTGTCAGGCCTGTGAGCGAGACAGTCAATTAAGAGGTGCCACAGTGGACAGGGCCCATTGCTGTTTATCCCAAACCGATTATAGAACTGAGAGCGGCTGTCAGCACTTCCCCCGCCTTGACAAGGTGGGGCCCAACCGTGTGAGCAGATGTAGAGCAGTAATCCTTCAGGTTCCCTGAGGGGGCATAGAGATTAGCCCGAAACGCCCTGCTCTGAATCCCTGCAGGAGCTGTTTAGAGAGCTAAACCACCACATGGGTCCCCCAGCCTGTCCTTGTTGTTGTCCTCTACATGCATGGCCCTGTAGCATCCTCTGGGGAGAGCTGTTCAGGCCAGCAGAGCTCCCACCCTGCTGCAGTCAGGGTAGCCCAGCTTCTCCTTTCCCAGGAGCTGACCAGAGCTGGTGCTTCTAGCAGCTTTCCCTGGGATCTTACAGGGACTTTATTGCCAAAAACAGACTATAAAATTACTCCCTCTCTTTCTCCTAAGCCTTCATCCCATTCCAGAGGCAGCAGGAGTGAGACCACATTTGAGTGGGATTAGTCCTCTATCTCTCCCATATATTCCCTAGGCCGGAGTAAGACTCCCTGAAGGGAGTCACCCTTCCAGTGACTTACAGGTTACATCTGTCCTCATAGTTAACATTAGTCCAGTTGACAGGCAAAACCCTATCCTGTGCTTGTCCGGGTCGCTTGATTATTGATCCTCTCCTGGCACTGTTTTTTCCTGCTTCAGGATATGAATTACCAGCTATGATGGCATGGTGTGTCCAGGCCTTCAGGATCTTCAGAAAGTCATTTTAGTTGCAGTGGATGTGTCTCTGTTGCAGTGACTGTGGACACAGCACTTCTGTTGTTTGCTCTCTATATAGTTCCTGTGCTGGCAAGAGTGGCCATGGGAACACTTGCTGCCAGGTGGTCATTTAATAACTCCATAGTATCACTCTTCTATATGGTGCAGTGTTGTGCAACCACCAAAGGGCCACAGGGTCTTTGCTGGAGGGACTTTCCTTATTCCCTGTTGTCCCATTTCCCTTAAATTCCTCAGCTCTCCCTAGGCCTGTGGCATTGTTCAGAACTGTTTTGCCTGGCATCTTATTTTGGAGTGGATGTCTGCTTGTGCTGTGACCTATTGAAGCTGTGAAGGTGACATTAACTGGGAGGCACGCATGTCCTTTCACAGCTCTGCGTGTCTGCTGCATGGCAAGGGGATGGTTTTTGTGGTGTAACTTAACACATTCCTGATGAACTGGGCTACGCAGGTGGCTTTAGTTTTTCACATCTGCAGTCTGACAGAAGAGGACTTAGAAACAAAATTTCACTTAAAGTCTCAAACAGACAGGTAGTGTTTGATTTGGGGTAAGTGTCTCTGTGGCCCTTGGTGATATAGACAGTATAAGCCCTGCCCAGATTGGGTTTGTGCCTTCTGTTTTCATAAGCAATTAGCCATCAAACAAGCAGTCATTTACCAGAGCCTAGCTGAAGTTGCTTTTCAGAGCTCCAGTTTTCAAGGGTTGGACTGGACCCACCATTTGGCCAGCAGTTCTTCACTCACGAAGATAGGTCACTGTTACAGGCTCTGGAGAGTGGAGGTCTTTGCAGCTCCTTGCGTGCTTTGCTGAGGACTGGCAGCAGGGACTTTGAAGCAGCAGCAGCTCCCGCAGGAGTTGGTGTCGTGCTCAAATCACTAACCTGCTCAGCTCCTGCTCTGGGAGCTGTCAGAGGGTATTAGGGCCAGGAGGCCCGACCGCAACACACAATGTGCAATGCAACACAGGCAAGCCTCTGAGTCTGGTTTCTGTCCTGAGTCTTGTTCCCATTTGAATTCCTCTGGTTCTTGCAGGGGGCTCGCTCCCTCCTCCTGGCTTAAGCATGCTGCTAATGTGCAGCTGGTAGTGGGTGGTTGGTGAGGGTCTTCAGCCCATAGTCCTGGAGGAGAAAGTTGCCATGGTGAGCTCTTGGTCAGGGACAGAGAGGACCATAAGATAGCTGTTCCCTGGGAGCTGTAACTCTCATCAAATGTGACATGCAGCATGGGCTAGCCCATGGACAGGCAGGCAATCCTCCTGTTGGTAGTGGGCAGCAGAAGCTTGGTGGAGGGCAGAAAAGCAGTCATCAGAGTGCAACCTGTCATAGCATTTGCACAGTTGTACTATAGAGCTTCCTAGCCTGGTTTACAGCCTCTCTCATGCATGCCTTTATGGTGAAACAAGCAAAATTCCAGGTTAGATTTGGCTAGTGGAGTCAAAACTTGCTGGATGGTTATCGCTACTCACCTGGCACTACTAAATCTCACCTAGAAGAGACATGGACTTGGCCAACACAGTTCATCTGTGGCTCCAGTGGTGAAGAAAGTGTTTCCACAGACAGTGATGGCCAATGCTTTTTCCAGCTTGGGAAAACTGCTGCCAAGAACAGGACAGCATGCAAAAAGCATAAATGCCTCCTCAGAAAGGCAGCAGATGCCCCCAGGCAGCTGCCAGCAGGTTTTCTACCTGCCTTCCCACTTCAGGGAAGGACATTCCCTGAAAAGCCCAACAGTTGCTTTGACTTTCAGCCTGGGCCAAGTGGGACCTTCAACTTCTCGCCTCACCAGCTGCCATGAAAGCAGCGATGGCAGGTGTGAAATTGCAGGTGACTTGCTTGCTTCTGGCACTCCAGTGCTGTCATTTTGGGCTTTTGACAGCCTCTGAGTGGGCAGGAAGAGGGAATCACACTGAATCCATGCCTTCTGGAGCAGGCCTTGGGTCAATAGAGCGCTTGAGTGGAAGAAAAAGGGTTAAAGGGGAGACAGGAAACAGGGCTTTACTCCACAGGATGATTTCTGGGAAAGGACGGGCTGCAATCAAGCAGGATGTGTTCACTTTGGTATCTTGGGAAATCAAGCCCAGCCTGGCCTAAACCAAGAGGAAAATATAGCACAGCCCACACTGCACAAAACAGCAATGTCCCGGCTTCACCTTATCTCATGTCAGCACAAACAATCCAGATAACATAAAAATCAGACATGGTGAAATGCTGGCTTCACATGAACAACCAAGATATCCCATGAGGAAATGATATGGTTTGAGCAGAAAAACAGTGGAGGTAGTCCTAGAAAGCCTTATCCTGAGATAGAGAGAAAGGGCTCGCTCCAGTCCTCACTGTATTTCCTCCTCCTTTCTTGCCTCAGTTAGTCCCAGAGACCCCAGGTTGGTCCCTGGGTGGAGAGCAGGGGATGCTGTCTATGTCACAGGGCTGTTCCCAGACTGGAGTCTGATCTGGATGGCCCTCGAAGGCAGCAGAGGAAAGCTCTGCAGATGAGTTAGGAACTGCCAGGTCATTGTCAGAGAATGGAGTAGATCTTTTCTACCTTACAGCAAATCACTTTTGACCAACACAATCCCTGCAAACAACCACATGTAGCAAAGGTTCTTCTACTCTGTCAAGGGCACTTGTGGAGAAAAACTCACCTGTGTCAGTAATCTCTTGCAACTAAAGGCAGAGGATTTGGCTGAAGCACTTGAGGGTGATGAAGTAGTCATCATGGAGCCATGCAGGAGGGAGCCCATGTTCTCTACTGCTCTTCCTCGTTTCCTGGAGGGAAGAACAGCTCCGTCTCTGTTTTGCAAGACCCTTCTCGCCTGCCCTTCTGTGCTCTTCTTTGTGCCCTTTTGTGCTCTTCTCCCTGGCTTTTTTGGTGGGGACAGGGCTTGGGGTAGAGGTGAGAGACCCTCGCCACATGCCCTTGGAGGAAGCAGAGGCAGTTTGCATTGTGTGGGCAATTGGTAAAGCCACACTGAATTTTGCATGCACTACTCAGACATGCAGAGTTTGCTCAGGCTGGTGGTTTATTTGCACTAGAGACAGGCCAGCCATTCACCTGAATGCATTTGTCACTCTGCTCTTTTGAACTGGGGCAACTGGATATTACTGCTGAGGTCTGTACAGATTGATCTGCTTCATTTTCTTTTCCCTCTATTAGCTCTTTCTTCAGGAATATTCAGTGCCCTGTTTAATTTGCCCTGCCTGAGTAGAGGGTTTAGCTTCTGCTCAGAGTGCTGTAAAATCCCAGCTGGCATGCCAGGAGGATAGCTCTCAAGGCATTAAAAAATCCATGCCTTTCCTAACATTGAGTTTAAAATCCGCATTTTAAAAACATACTGGATATAAAAAGTTTCTTGTAACTGTAGTTACTTACAAACAAGCATCTTTAGTCACTTACAAGCATTCAGCATGTAAGTGCTGAAAAGAAGTCAGACACAGATCACCCTTTTCTCCAGGCTGCAATTCATTCAGTCTGGCTGCATTGAATTCAGAAGCAGTTCCTTTAGGTGCCGACGCAAGTGTTTCAAATGCTGCCAGACGAAGCTAATAACATGCACACACACACGCCCACACACATGTGCACAATGGGTCAGTCAATGCTTTTGTTTTGTCACTTTTGCTTCCTGTTTCCTTGCACACACACAGAGCAGATTTTGTTTCTCAGCCCATTAAATGGTGAATGACCCTTCGCAACATCCTTCCCTGTCTGCTAAGTGGAAGCAAGTGCTGCAGGTCAGCCATTAGTGACAGAAATTGTTGATGGAGACTCCGTAGACTTTTAAAGTGCTTTATTCATGTTCCAGCATAAGCTGGGGAAATGGAGATGACTGCGAACAGCAGACACTCTTTGCTTTCATGTTGGCCTTGAAGTGAAGCTCCAGAAAGTGATTCTGCATCAGAGAAATGCAGTGTGCAAGGGTGAACTATCTGTCTTGGAGGAGCTTTGGGAACATGGACTCCTCTGGACTTTGTAATAAGCAAATCTAACTCTGAAGAGCAGGCTTCCCCCAAGCTTGCACCTGAGGAAAGAACTTGTCAGAGGATCATAGGAAATAGGATTTGAGGAGCCCTGAGAAGTCACCTACTTGAAACCCCTGTCCCAAGCTGTGAGTGATACTGCAGGTGGAAGTTGTGCTGTGTACGCTGTGCAAAAAATAGGGGCTCTCTGAGAGGCACCTGAGTGGCTCTCAGTACTGTGGCACCTCACGTCTGCAGGGATGCTGCAAGCAACCCCAGGGATTTGAGTGCATAGGTCCCAGACAGTGGGGGTGATTTGGTGTCTGAATCGGTTTGGACATTTCAGAAATCACAAGCTGGGGCTATTAGCTCTTTTAACACTGAGGTTGTGGCCTGGAAAAATGAGCACTAGGTTTAGTTTCCCAGCACTGCTGACACTTAAGCCTGAGAAATTAAAGCCTCTGCCTTGTGTCTAAAACAGAATGATACTGAACTCCTTAGAGAAGAGCTTTGGGACCTTCCCAGGAAGAGCTGAGCACTTGTACCAGGGGAATGATGCCATGTCCCGTTCTTATCCTCCTGCCCTCTCTATATGCTGCTGGATACAAGGCCAAACAGGCCTTTGCTCTGATCTGGGACAGCTGTCCTTCTGTCCCCGTGTTTGGAGCAGGGAAAATGTAAGTCTTCAGGGTGTTTGAATGTTGTGGGAACAGGTGCAATAGGGGACCTAAAAAACAACAGATCAGAAAACATATGGGACTGCCCCAGCTTTTAATTGACCTAATTGCTGTAGCTTCCACAAAGGTCTGCATGTTTGCCTAGTGTGTTGTTTCCGGTGCAGGCAAGCACCGGTCCCTGTGACAGAGTGCAGACACAGTAATGCTATCAGCAGCCCCTTCCTTCCCAGAAGGGGCCCAGGAGGCCAGACCACCTCCGTAAAATCCAGCAGGTGGGCCCAGGGTGCAGGTCCTCATGCCTAGACATACAGCCTACCTCTCCAAAGAGGTGCTATAGGCTTCTCTGGAGAGATAGTTGGCGTGAGGAATGGGTTTTGAAAGCTAACAAGGGTTATTACATCCCAGTGGTTTGACTTGTCTGCCTGTCCTCCACCAGAGGATGTTACTTGCTGATTGCTGCTGCAGGGGCCATGAGTCATTCAGGCTGCAGGTGGTCGTCTGATGAATGTATTGAGCCAGCTCACCTGCATGTTTGATGGCACAGTAAAACCACTAGGTATTTATGGAAAGAAATTGCATTCTGACTGGTGGAAAGAGAACACTCTAAATGCTCTTTGGTTAATGAGCACAACTGGGCTGTAGTCCTTTTTTCAAGACTTCAGACCAAGAGAAAGGGTAGTCAAGGACCTTTACTAACCTCTTTTAATACTCAGACAACAGTAAATTATTTTTACTTCAGAGTCACTCTTCCTCACTGAAAGTATTTGGAGAACAAAGTCATTCCCAGTTTAGTTAAACATTTGTCTTTTCATGGCACTGAATTGTAAATAAAGCTGTTGTCCTAAAAATACTACAGCTACCTCAAAGTTTCCTGAGGTTCAAAGATGTCCTCTAACAACAATCCTTGTGTTGTGCTGCAAACTGAAATTTGCAATCAGTTTTCCAGATGTCTGGTATAGAGTAGCCCAGCTGGCCAGCCTACTCTTTGTACGGGAGCAGCTATTCCCACATACGTGTTTCACTCCAGCAGAGCCTGGATCCTCCCTGAAGCTCATGAGCTGGGGACTTGAAGCATGGCAGAAGGAGTTGCCTTGAGAGGTGCAGAGATGATAGTAAGCGAGGAGGGAGAGTGCACTATCTGATGTGGGCACATCTTGTCTGGCCATCCAAGCCAAATGTTTATCACCTTTGGATTCACCATGCCGTCCAGAAAGCAAAACAGACGTGTAGTAGTGTTGGCAATCTCTGTAGGAACCTCCTGTCTGCCAGATTCTCTCTTCCTGCCCTCCCAGCAGGTGCCAGCTGGGTTTTTGCTTTCTTTCATCCTATGATCATGTTTCATCAAAACAAGCGCAGTCAGGGGATGCAGAGCCCAAAGGCTTACTAAAATTAGGTCTGATCTTTGGTCCTGTTTGTAAGTCATTTCTAGGCATGATGACGTCTGATATGCAAACTGGCTAAAATCAGGGTTTGCAAGTCCTAAGTGCAGCTATGTTTGTATTATTGTTTGCAAAGCCCTTTGGAGCAGCTGTGTGCCTGTTAGAAGAAAACGGCAGCACACAGGCTCAGATCAAAGAGCCCCCATGAAATAGATTTCAACAGACAAGCAGCCTACCTTAGCAAGCTAGCTGAAAAAGCAGGATCACCGGAGAGGCACTGTGGCTGTAAGTTTGACACAATCTAACCAGGTTCCATGCCCATGACTCAGTACTGGAGTCACAGGTTCACTGTGGAGATCTCTGGGTCTTCTGCAAAAACAACGAATGAACAAGATGTTAAGTCCCAATTAAGTTAATGGGGCTTAAACAAATCTTTCAAGTTGAATGTAGTGGTCTGTGTTTTAGTGGATCTGGATCTTGCTAAAGCTTCCCTTCCCCCTTCTTCCCATCAGAGCTACTTAAATAACAGTGGTTAATAAGGAAGATTTATGTACAGCAGTTCAAACCCCAAGGTGTGACCGGAATAGGTGTTTGGAATGGCTATACAAAATACCTTCAAAGAGATGATGAATAAGCAGCAGAAGCAAGAAGGGAGAGCAAAAATTGTGGTTTGTGCCTGTTTTGTAAACTTAGATCATGTAGGTTTTTGAGTGAAGAGGAAGTGTTGATGTTGGGTCTCTGGTTTGTCTGATTGCCTAAAATGCCATGGAAATCAGTGCCCATTGGTAGTGCTGTCCTCATACCTGGGCCAGAAGAGCATTCATTCAGTGCTGGATCTGAAATAACAAATCATCCCAACTCTGGTCCGCACTTTGGGCAATAAATTTGGTCTAGTTCAGGTCTTCCTGAAGACCTGGATGGCCAGCAGTGCTCCACCACACCTATGCTCAACATGCCTGTTGCAAAATGGGCTTCTAAATGGCATGAACCAAGGTGAAGCTGATCTTATTTTGCAGCAGCCTGGGTGTACCATGATACACCTCTGGTACAGAGTTCTCTGTTTTCCCTGCTACACGGTGTCCCCATATGCTGCTTGTGAGAAAGAAGAGGGTGTATGGGGTGCATCATGCTCAGGATGGGGATGGAGCTCTGGTCTAGCATATCTTTGTGAGAGCTGAAAGGGTGCAAGTTCAAAATAAATAAAAGGAGGCAATTCTCCACTCTTCATTCACTTGTCCTGGAGCTTGCCCTTCCAGCAGCTCCCTCTCTGCCCCAGGGAACACAGGGGAAATCCTGGTGGCAGCTCTGGCTTGGGGTAAGGGGCAGCTTCTGAAATGGGCTGCTTCCAGACTGTTAGGAGCTTTATAGGGCAAACCCAACATCTTAGACTTCACCTGAAAACAAATTGGGAATCAGGCCTAATGAACACGTTCCCAGGAAGCTTTGCAAAGCATGCTTTTATTGTGACTTTGACTATAAAGGTCTACAGCCTCTCATTTGATGATCAGACAACAGCATTTTTTTTTCCTCCTAACAAGGTTTCCTTAGAAATGGATCCACTGCTGAATCCCGAGTCTGCCTGGCATATTCCGGGGGACATCTGGCGTAAATTCTTCATTATTAGATTACATTAGTTGCAGCAATAATCATTCACATGGGATTATTACATCCAAGCTTGTCTCACTGCCTTTATCCTTTCACACATTGTCTTTCCTGGTTCCCCTTCAAAGGGCTGTTGTGAGTCTGTGTTGGAGCAAGAATTAACTCGTTAGTAATTTATGCATCATTTCCTCCAGCCACATGTATTTAGGGCAAGTTCAATAAAATATAATAAGGAAGCGAGTGGGTATTGTTACTGTGGGGCTGAAATAATTCCTTTGGTATCACTGTAAATCCTTCCCTCACATATGAAAACCTGCAGTACTGTCCATCATTAGCTTATTTTGCTAGGCTGTATCAACAGGACATTGATTTGGCTGTTTTGTGTGCTTGCAGAGTTCATGTCCTGCTACTTCTGCGTGCAGCCGTGCAAACTGCTCTGATTTTGAAAGAGCAGTGTTTCACAGCCTTTCTTCTGGCTCCTGTCATGTAATTAAAGCTGTGCCACGTAACACCGCAGATTCGTTTCTGGAGTGGCTCCCTGCTCTGGCATCTGCTCTGATATGTTAGGTCTGAGAAAGAAAAAGGGATAGCAAGAGGAATCCAAGCACTGCAGCTCAGGGCACAGAAATCTTGCTGTCTGTGGGAACTGGGGAGGCAAACCTGAGTGGATCCGAGAGGTCAGTGGCAGGTTCGAGAAGATCTGGAGTCCCTGACTAGGGACTGCTGGGCAGCCCTTCTGGGGTAAAAAAACCAGGAAGTTTGGATCCATCTCACCCACAGCAGTGTAAGGATGTTAACAGACGCAATACTTGTGGGGAGAAGAGACAGCAGAGCACGCTGGATTTCTGTGGCTCCTAAAGAGGTCCCTGAGCTGATGCCACAGCGTATCTTATGTTTCTTTTCTCACCTCCTGGCTCCAATCCAGACTACCCTGGAGGGTTTCAGCTCCATGAGAACTTGAGTTTGAGGAGTTTGTTGGAATTTCAGATGAAGAATTTCCTGAAAGTGCAAGCAAAAGCAAACCAGCAATTCAAAAATTCAAACCCTTGCTACCTCTGCCTGCCTGGACTCCCTGCGGCTGTTTCTCCTGCAGATGTCCCTGCAGTTGGCACTGATGTGGAAGGAAGGGGCTGTGTGGCCCACCTTGGCTTTAGCAATGCTCTGTCTCAGGGTATTAAAGCAATGCAGAGGCTCTGGTTGCTTAAAGTCTCTGAAAGGTTCTCCTTTCTCCAGAGTGATGTCTTGACATCATTCTGGGACCTACATGTTTTATTGTTGTAAATGTGGAGAAATCTAGGAGAGGATGGTGGTTAAAAATCCCGAGCAGGTCTGACTCACATCACAGAGGAATATTCTTTGTGCGGTTGTGCTGGGCTGGGCAGCACACAGTGTATGGGATGGGACACCGAAGTCAGAGCAATCCTGCCCTCCACAACCCCGGCGATGTTGACACAGCCTGAAGGGGAGTGCAGAAGAGATGATATCCTGAGATTATCAGTGCAGACAGGGGAGAGGAATGTTGTTTGCTTGTAGCTCTTCTCCATCAGGACTGGCAAAATCCAAACACGGAGGGAAGATGCAGGCAGACGCCCACACACGGTTTGAGAGTGTAACAGAGATAAGCAGGCACAGGGACAAAGCCAGCGGCTCTAACTTCAGCGCAAGAAAAAGTGGTCACAGCACTGGCCGGTTGGCTTCCGAAAGCCTTCCACATACAAGGGACTGTCCAGGTCACCTGCAAGCAGCTAGTGACGCTGCCCAGGACTGCGTACAGGACATTGCTCCTTTGTCACCTGCCCCCACAGTCCTCAGACAGCTTAGGTGAGGCAAAAGCCAGCTTTTTTGCCTGGTCTTACGCCTGGTCTCCACTGGAGTCCAGTGGCTAATACTGCCACCTTCTCAATGGCACGTTTTGTTATCAGATAGATTGTGTATGCTTGCAGATGACAGAAAAAAGACCAACTGGCAGGCAGCAGGAAAGCAGAACTGGGATGCATGCTCAGATGGGATGGCAGTTGTTTGCTTGGTTTTGTTCCATCAGGAGCCAGGGTTAGAAAAGAAATCACTTCCAGGAGATACTTTCTCAGCAGAGCCACTTTGGACCAACTCGTTTGCATTGCACAGCCTTTCCCAAGGAGCCTGTGCAGCTAGCCCTCCCCCCAGCATTGCAACACCTCCCGCTTTCCAAAGAGACAGGAGCCCAAAGAGCAAACACAGGAAACCCCAGCCCCGGTCAAGGTCTGGGAGGTAAATTTGTAACTTAGAACAGGTCGTGAGGATGCTGCTCTGTAATGTGTAAACACGCCTTTCTTTCTCCAACAGCCCAGCACAGCTGAGAGAGCTGATCCCAAACCTCCCTTCATGGTTGAGTCCACTGAAGAGACAGGACGCAGGTTGGAAATGCAGCCGGGCACACAGGCTCCTTATTCCCTGGAGACGGGCTCCTTCCCACACTTCTGTAAGTCCTTGCCCTGACGCCATGCGGATCGGCTGTGCCAAGCAGCACTGCGAGCTCAGCTGTGGATTGGGCAGCTGCACAGAGGGATGGCAGGACACCTCTGTGGCCATCGCCAAGAGCAGTGGGGGCTTGCCCAGCCTCCTGGGCATGCTACTCCTGTAGCAATAGGCACCGAATGAACGGAGCCTTCATGGGAGTTTAATTCAGGCACAGGTTTTGGAAAGAAACCCTCGTAGCACTGTGCTACACTCTCCATTGCAGGAGGGAAGGCTCAGTTTAGACACAGGGAAAAGCCATTTAACAGGGGTGGTAGAGATGTGATGGGACAGCTGGGCTGGGGAAGGAGGTGGCAGCTCTGCTCCTGAAGGTTTCTGGTCTGATTTGGGACAGGAAGCTGTATGAGATGAGGTTGCCAGGTCCCTTCCAGATCTGTTTTCTCTGAGCCTGTGCTTTCCTTCTGCAACAGAGGGAAATAAGAATAAGAATGTCCAGGTCATGGAAGGGGATACTGTATTTACAGATGAGGACTGCAATGGCTTATACCGAAGGAGTTCTGGGGATCAGCTCATAAAGGTTAACAAAGGACGGATGGAAGTTATATGTAAAGCTAGTCAGGAATTTTCCATGAGAATAATACTTTTAATACAGTGATGTTTCTCCAAAAACTGAAGCTCTCTCTGGAAAATACCGATTTTGTCAAATATATTAAATATGTGTGTGTGTATGTACAGAAAGAGAGAATTCCACTGGGAAAATGCATAATGGTCTAATTAATTTCAGATCCCTTTCAACCTAGTTTGTGTTTTGAACTGACCCAATGTATTTCACTACCTCTGCTGCTTATGAGCTCTTTCTTTGCAATATATATAACAATATCCTGACCAAAATGAATATATTTACTTGTGTTTATATATTTCCAAGTCACATACAATCTAAAACAACTTCTCTTGCTGCTTTTGTCGTAAATATGTCACATATTCTTATCAAGTTTAATGAGCATCAGCAGATAGACTGATTCCTGTATATCAGGTAAACCAGTGGTACAACACTCGTATTGATCCAGTCATGCAGAGTCACCTTTGCACCAGGGTCGAACCCTGGGAATTGAAACCCACCTGTTTTGGGCAGAGAGGGCAGGGATTGTTCCCAAAAGGCCAGGAAAGTTAACTGAGTGCAAACAGGCAGGCAGCAAGCTGAAATGACACGGCATCAGGCAGTGGGTAGGCATTTGCTGGCTCTGGCTTGAGCTTGCAGTGAAGTTGCTTTCCCCTCCTCTTTGACTCCATTCCCTTGGCGGCTGTGCATGGCTGTCCTTGGTGGGTATTGGCAGCCTGTGGGGGCACAGCAGGGCCCCTGCCATTGCTGATGTCTGCCCCAAAGGCATACTTGCTGGTGTCCAGGACTCACCCAGCTGGTAGCAGCTCTGAGTGTGGCAAGGGGCTGCCAAATCCCTCCTGTAGTCTGGAGTCAAACCACCTGTGAGGCACACAAAGAGCCTGTGGGTTCAAATCCTTCCTCTGAGCCAGGCTAAGGGGAAGCGGACTTTGGGAAAAGGCAGGACAGAGCTAGGCAGGAACTTGAAAGCATTTTGGAAAAGACACCTAGGCTTGTGCCTGCTGGTAGTGCTGGCATACAGATCCCTGCATGAAGCTGTGGGGAGCTGGTGCCATTCTGGTGAGATTTCTGTAGTGCCACACAAATGGGAAGGTGATGCATGGCTCTAAGACATCTTTGGTACATTTCTGTGTTGGCAGAACCCATGTTATAACCACCTGGGGCATTGAGGAATCATTGTAATTTTTAAAAATTCTATTTATTTATTTTTACAAGTACTCCAAACCCTCAAGATATCTGGAGTCTAAATTGCTCCAAGGGTGAGGGGAGTTCGGGTCAAATTCCGTCAGTTTTGGAAGATTCCCTGGCTTTTTACTGGGGTGATTCACTTTATCGATGAGAAACTGCCAGCAAATGCCTGGATGCTGACAGCTCTATTTCCTGCAGAAACCTGGACAAATAGGTACGCATGTAAGCGAAGGACAGAAAGAAAATTATGTTCTAGTCTCAAGAGATCTAAAAAGCTCATCTGGGTCACGAGGGCCAGAAAGGCATCCATCCCACTAGGCTGCTCTCATCCCACAGGATGAAGGAGGGCTGCACAAGAGCTCTGCCTGGTGCTTAGCCCCAGTCTCAGTTTCAGGCTTACACCCCAGACGCTGTTTTCTGGAAGCAATCTTCAAAGGATTTGTCAACAGCTACAGCCAACAGAGGCCAGAGTTGAAGTCTAGCGTGTGCTGCCAAAACCCGCTTGCAGGTACTCACAGGTTAGCCCCTTCACTCTGCATCTGTCAATAAACTGAGCACCCTTCCCACCCTGACTTTTCCCAGCTGACCTTTTTAAGCACGGTTGCAGGTTCTGCCCGATCTTTCCTTTTGACAGCTCTGAAGATTCATTCCGAACTTTGCGGAGGCAATTGGTTTACAGGAGGGATCGGCAACCTTTCATGGGTGCAGGGCTAGCCTGCCTTTGTCTTCCTCAAAGACAAGCTCACGCATGCCTGAAAACACTGGCAGGGAGCTGGGAGATGCTGCCTTTACAATGGACAAGATGGTCCCCTTCAGACAGTGGGCTTGGAGATGGCCTTTGCACGAGAAAGAAATTTCTGTTTTGAAGTCAGGGAGCTGGGACTTTCATATAACTCCAGTGACCTTCTAGGGAGAAGACTTTTAATTGCTGGACCAACTCTTTGCAGCAGACAGGAGACACTAAAAGCCTGATTATCTGATGAGAAGGAGGTTTCTCCTAGGCTAGACCTAGAGTGTTGTAGCAGGCATTATGGCAGTGACAGCAGCAGGGAAAAGGGTGGGTGGGTGTTTGTTGCAGGTGTTTTGAGTCTTCTCTTGATCTATTTCATCTGAAAGCTCAAGGGCTTTTTTACCCAGAGGATGAGGCTGGAGAGTGGTTTGGAGTTAGATTTCTCATCTCTTGCTGTGATCCTGCCTGCTTTCTCTGTTACTCCTGCTGCAGTAGGTTGTTGGGGTGATTCCGAAGTTGAGCTGAATAGTCCTCACCATGTGCCTTGTGTGATGTCTGGCTCTGCTCTTCCTGTAAGTCCCTTGCTTGTGCTAGCAATATCCTACTGCCAAGCAGCTGCTGCCTCCCTGGGGAGGGGTGCTGGGCTGCCCTTGGGAATGGGAGAGGATGGGGCAGCAGGGTGCTCTCTCAAGGCTCATCCTTGTGTGTGACAATGAGGGCAGAGAGGAAATCTCTGGGAAAATGCAATAAATGAGAGTAAAACTAAATATGCCAGGATGGGGAGGCACAGTGTGGTGTAGTGGTGCATTGCTGTGCTCTGCAAGTAATGATGTGTAAGGTCTTCTCTATCTGGGTGATATGAGCTGTCTGGAGTTAGTTTCCTCTGTGCTTTCTCTTGTGGAGGAGCATCGCATAGGCATGAGCCTGAAAAAGCCAAGCAGTGAAGTGATGGCTCTGATGTGCTAGGGTGCGAATGCCTGCCCTGTCCTTGTTGTCGGTGGCTGCTGAGCATGGCTCTTGCCTCAGATGGGCCCTGCTGCCCTGTGGGTTTTCTGCAAGGCTCTTGTTTGCGTTCCTGTTACGGCTTTTTAACAGGAAGCCTTTGACATGGTTCTGTCAGAAATCACTCTCACCTTGGCCTGCCTTTTCCAAGCTTTTTCCAGAAATGTTGTTAGATCTTGAATGAGACATTTTGGGGCCAGGTCTTGGATGGCCCATTACTTGCGAGGGATGTCAGAGGTGGTGGCTGTGGTGTGGGGAGGCCAGGCTGCTTCCACACCCACCTGGCAGAAGTCCTATGCTGTCTGGAGTCTTGCAAGGGCTTCATCTGTACTTTTTGGCATAGCTTATATTACTGTGGTTATATATATATATTTGTTACTAGAGTAAAGCCTCTGTTTTCAGTGCTTTGAGAAAAAGAGGTATTACACTGAAAATCTAGTTGGAGAAGCTGCGTTCAGAGACCAAGAGAGACTTGGGGGTGGATTCTCCTCTTGTTGGCACCAACCCTGCTGGGCTTGAGGGCACAAAGTCGAAGTGCACAAGGAATCTTAGTCTCCTAAAAAACAAACAAGATCTGAGTTTGCAGTCCCCTGGTACCCTAGGGATTATGTGGTACGTCTGCTGCAAACCCAGAGCAGATGAAATGGGGAGTTTGGCTGTTGCGAGGTGCCCGCTCACTTCTTCCCCTTGGGTCTGTCTCCTTGGGATGCCCAGCCGAAAGGAGGGCATCAGAGCAAAGATGCCTCAGGCTGGGTGCTGGGTGCCATGCTTGCTGGTCCTTGGCATAGGAGCTAGCGAGGTTACAGGAGGATACAGCAGTGTTTTGGGAGGAAGGCTGCCTTGGTGTCTGGCTGGCCCTTGGGGCAGCAAAGGGGTTAAAGCCCAGCCATTCTGCCCAATCAGTCTGGCTTGCCTGTAATAACCAATTAACAGAGTGTAATTGTGCAAATCCATATGTGGCAGTAATTACCAGGGAGATTAATGGATTCCTTCCTTTCTGAGTGGACCCCCCCCCCAGCTTGCCAGCGTCCCCCCGCTACCCGAAAGGACTCGGTGAGGGGGTGGGGGGAAAGCAGGACCTGCTCTTCCCTGGATACTCTGTGATGAAGCTGAGGGGACAGGGAGGCCCCATGGGGACTGCCCGGTGCTTGTTTAAATAACCCTTTTCATCACCCTGCATTTCCTTACATACAGCTCGCTGCTCCCTGGCTCAGACCCGGCCTCCCGAGGACAGTTCGTGCCCAAGCTTGCTGGTGCCCCGGCTGCCGTGTCCCTGCCCTCCCTATTGTCCATTCATTCCCTGCTCCCCTTTCCCCTGTTTAGCCCTAATTGCCGCAGAATATCGCGTTTGTTTGCCCTCTTCTTTTGTAGCTTTGTTATTTTAGTTGCAACGGGTAATCCAGCAAACTGTTAAAGGCATACATGAGGCGAGGAGGAGACAGCAGGGTGCTTGGGGCAGGTTTTCAAGCCAGGCAATGCGGTTGCATTTGGGGGATGGTAGCTTGCAGGCAGGCTGGGCCTGCCACATCCTGTGGGACGAATTTTCTTAGGGATATATGGCCACAGAAGCAAAACATGACCCTGGAACAGGTAAATACCATCCCCTCCAAATACACTGGGTGGGGAAACAGGGCACTGAGTCCTGCCGAGGGAGAAAAGGGTGCATTTGGGGACCTGTCCCCTGGCAGGTCTCCACCTGGGCAGCATGGGTTCCTCCACAGTTTCACCAGCACCTTGGGCATGCGAGATACAAAATTGCCTGTCCCACTCGGCAGCCCTGTCCAGCCTGCCTCTGCATGACACACAGGTCTGAGCCCTGCTGACCCATGGCACAGAGGGAGCTGGGAAGAGCTCGGCCCTGTTTCTGTGCTGGGCCATGATCCCTGTCCCTGACAGATAGCTCATGTGGAGAGTCAGCCCACAGGGAGGGCTGATGTGCTGGCTGGGGAGCCGTCCATCTCCGGCCGCACGCACAGGGCTGCAGGTGCCTGGGGGCGGCTGTGCTTGCTCAGCTGGGGATGGGGCAGGTGGCTGGGGAGCCAAGTGCCCTTTAGAGCCTGGGATGGCAGGGAGCGATCACATCACATCTCACATCAAGCATCCTCGCTGCCTTCCTCATCAGGCCAAAAAAGTGATGCTGGGGTTTGAACCTGGCCCTATGTGTTTTTTTTAATATATATATATATATTTTTTTTTTTTTTTTACCCCCTGTGTGTACACTGGGACTTGGACTTGAAGCAGGCCAGAGCTGTGTGGGCTGGGTCAGAGCATTCTGTGGTGTAAAAAGCAGCCCCATGGAGCCAGGCCAAAGGTACCTCTTGCAAATGGTGGATAGGTTTTGGGAGACTTTTGCCTAGAGGTGGTGGGAATGTACAGAAAGGTGCATCTTCCTAGAGGACCAGGAGAGGTGAAGAGCCCTGACAGTGGTACTGCTTTTGGCTCTCCTTGCTTGGGGTCCTGGGAGCCAGCCTGTACTGATAGCTCAGTTTCCGTCTAGAAGGAGGCACTGGGGCAGCTCTGGGTCTTGCAGATGGGATGGTTTTGTTTGTCAGAGAGCTGTGTCCATTGGTGTCAGCTGAGGTCCTTTACTGTTTTAGCTCTTCGTTTCACCTGACCAAGGGTTCATCAATACTCATCTTCCCTTGTCGCTGTGTCATCCTAGGTTAGAAGTTATGTGTGCAAAGCACAGCATTTAAATGTGTCTCCTGGGCCTGGTCTGCTTGCAGGAGCTTGAAGTAGCTTGTGTCTTGGGGGAGCAGCCTTCTTAGAAAGCTTCTCACCTGGCACAGGGGGATTCAGGGAAGTATTTGGGGCACTGAGGGATGTGTCTTGCACAATTTCTGGCATGCTTGAATTGTTGGGTCTTTGCTGCTGTGGACTTTAGGTCCCATGGCTGCAGGATTTAGTGGGTAGGTATGATTTAAAAGCCTTGTTAATGACATGAGCCAGGGGAGACTGATTTGTGTGCATATGGCTTGGCTCTTACCTGTCCAAAGTTCCCTGTGCAACAGCCCTTGGTGTGTGTTGACTCTCAAACTGTGCTTGGGAACTATCTGATGGCAAGTGCCAGGGACCGTGTTTACAACCAGCAGGATAGACCCTAGGCCCACGTCCTGGTGCTGGTAAATTTACTGGTATAGATTAACCTTTGGGACTGTGCTACTAGTCTAGAAAACTTAAGACCTGAAAAGGGACTAGGCTCCAGATTTTTTTTAAGAGTAGTATGTCTGGCTAGCACAGGAGACAGCTCTGTGTTGAAGAAGCTGCTCTGGGATCTTCAGGTCTTGCTTTAATGTGTAATGTGCAGGTTTCTTAAAAAGTCAGCACACGTCAGGGCACTGCCAGTACTGCATTGCTGTGCCTACATTATCCCAGGCTCTTTCTCTGCTTCTGCTGTGCAGAAGCTGCTCCTTCCACTCAGAGGCTTGAAAGGACAGGGCCAAAACATGTGGCTGTGGGCAGGTGCTCACTTCTTTCTCTACTGGGAAGAGCTTGGGGGGCAGAGACCAGATATTTAACAGTGCCAGCAAATGTCATTCCACATACCTGCAAACTCTTCATGTGTTTGCTCCTTGCTGCTGTGCTGTCTTGGCTCTGTGTGGTGTAGTCTATGCCTGTCTTGATACAGGGCTGTTCCTTTCTGTGCGGTACAGGGAATTTTATCATGCTTACATGGCTTTAAATACTGGTGGAGTTTCCATTTGGTGCAGGGAAACATGGCTTTTGGGAGGAGAATATGTTTGAAACGCAGTGGAGGTCATTGATAAGGAAAGGAATGCTCCCTGTAGCTGCCTCCCTACCTGCCCTTTGGCTGCGCAGGTGAGTGAAGGGTTTTAAACAGCTTCTACAGGTAAACATTGAGAGGAACCAATCTCATGGGAGATTGTTTTGGCTGAGTTTCATGTTCTGTTTGTCTCCCTTTGGCTGCCACTGAAAGGTGAGTCCCAGGGGAAGGATGGCCACTGGAACAGGGTAAGGGATGTGTGTGTCTGTCAGGGCAAGGCAAAGAGATGGCTCAGCCCCATGAATGTCAGATAGACCAGGCTGGCAGAGTCTTGAACTGATGTTGTTGGTTGGATTGATAGAGAGATGTGGTGGGTTGACCTTGGCTGGATGCCAGGTGCCCACCAAGCAGCTCTATCACTCCCCTCCTCAGCAGGACAGGGGGGAGAAAATACAATGAAAGGCTTCTGGGTTGAGATAAGGACAGCGAGAGATCATTCACTAATTAGTCATGGGCAAAGCAGACTCAACCTGGGGAAATTAGTTTAATTTATTACCAATTGAATAGGAGTAGGATAATGAGAAAGAAGCACAAATCTTAAAACACCTCCCTCTCACCTCTCCCTTCTTCTTGGGCTCAGCTTCACTCCCGATTTCTCTACCTCCTCCCCCTGAGTGGCACAGGGGGATAGGGAGTGAGGGTTGCCATCAGTTCATCACGTTACCTCTGCTGCTCCTTCCTCTTCAAAGTGAGGATTCCTCATGCTCTTCCCCAGCTCCAGCCTGGGGTCCCTCTCACAGGAGACAGTCGTCCAGGAACTTCTCCAATGCGAGTCCTTCCCACAGGCTGCAGGTTTTTTAATGAACTGGTCCAGCCTGGGTGCCTTCCATGGGGTGTCATCCTTCAGCAACAGACTGCTCCAGCATGGGTTCCCCATGGGGTCAGAAGTCTTGCCAGCAAACCTGTTGTAGTGTGGGCTCCTCTACCCATGGGTCCACAGGTCCTATCAGGAGCCTGCTCCAGTGTGGACTTCCCATGAGGTCACAGCCACCTTTGGGAAATCCCCCGCTCTGGTGTGGGGTCCTCCCCAGTCTGCAGGTGGAGATCTGCTCCAGTATGGAGCTCCATGGGCTGGAGGGCACAGCCTTCCTCACCATGAGCTTCACCACAGGCTGCAGGGGAATCTGCTCCGGTACCAGAAGCCCCTCCTCCCCCTCCTCCTTTGCAGACCTTGGTGTCTGCAGAGATTTTGCTCTCACATTCTCACTCCTCTTTCCTGCTGCAGTTGCTGTTGCACAGCAACTTTTCCCCTTTTTAAATGTGTTCTCCCAGAGACGCTACCACCATCGCTGATGCTCAGCCTTGGCCAACTGCAGGCCTGTCCTGGAGCCAGCTGGCATTGGCCCTATGGGACACAGGGGAAGCTTCTAGCAGCTTCTCACAGAAGCCACCCCTGCAGTCACCCTGCTACCAAAACCTTCCCACGCAAACCCCGTACAAGAGATGATCGCAAAATGAACCTGTTGGTTTTCCGTGAAGTGGAAAACCACGTGGCTTAGGGGACAGACCCAGGCTATCAAGAGTGGAGTTTGTCTGAGCTACCAGTGGAGGCAGAGGCAGTGAGGGGTAAGGCAAGGTCTTTGTACCCCACCCCTTCTCCTGTCGTCTTACTGTTGTTTAATGAAAGGTATCTTTGGGTTCCAGCTCATCTTAAATGCATTTTATGCCTGACGTGCTTGGGCTGTGAGACTTGGTTGTGTTTCATTTTTTCCAATTGTCACACCTAGTCTGTGTCTCTGGATCCAGTATTTGTGGAGAGGCTACACAGGCATGTCTCTGCAGCATAGCATCGAACAGGGTGTGTCTCTGGGCAAAGTTGTGGTCTGGTTTATTGTTTTGAGGGGGGTGTGTGTTTTGTTTTGCTTTGTGTCCCCCCGTCCCTGATGACTCAGAGGCATTATTGGTGTGAACTGGGGGCTTACAGTGTGCAGGGTTGCTGGATCAGAGTATTTGGAGCAATGGAAACTTGTTCCAAAACTTGCTTGAAACTCAGTGGAGCTCAGGAGAGCCGTCCCCAGGAAGCTCATGTCATTACAGAATGAGACCTTTGTGCATTAGAGGAGACAAAAGTGTTGGGAAACCTGCCTCTCGCTCTTTAATGCAGACACACTTGAGTTCTGGCTGTATTCAGTTTCCTTACCTGCTTGCAGGGGACCCAGTGGACAGGCTGAAATCTACTGGCAAAGGGTTAATGGAGCCAGTGGCATCTAAAGAATTGGAGCAGAGGTGGGATCAAGGTGAGCTTCCTGGCTCCTGAGGAGCTGTGAGCATCCTATGCAAGGGGCAGCAGCCCCACCATCCCACCATGGCTTATAGAAAATGCCATAGAATGCTTATAGAAATGGCGCTCAGTCCAGATCAAAAATATCTGTGGCCATGTGATGCAAAGTGCTAATCTGGTGTACATGCCTTCTTCAGATCTTTTTAAATGGTAGTAATGTGCCAACTTGATAAGGCAGACTTCACCCTGGATCAGATACCCTGGGCCAGAGAGCAGATTGTATTGTAGACATAAAAGTACAGGAGAAACAGGACTGATTCAGTGAAAGCCGGAGTGCTCGCTATTGCATTGGTGTGACAGCGTGCAGTCAGATGCTTGTACCTGATCCAGGCAGGGCTCAGTGGAGAAACCCAGTGTGAGCAAGCTTGAAGCTGTTGTCTTGCTTGCTTGGAGAGAGCATGGGTTAGAAATCCAAAGGTACATGCTGATCTCCCCTCTCCTGTGGCAGGATACAGGGGGCCTGGGATGAGGTGTCGTATGATAGATATCAACTTTGTGGACTTTCAGGGCCTGGCTGCTGTGGCTGGGACCTTGGGGACCAGGCTGTGGCTGGTGATGGCTACTCTGCTCTCAGTCATGAAAGTGTTGGTGCTAGCCCCTGATGTGAAGATGTTCCTCTTGGATGCTTCCAAGACTTTCTCCCCTGAGAAAGGAGCTACTCAGAGCAGAAATAACCCCTGTTACCTTGAACTCCAAGATATCCACATTTGCCTGTCTGGTATAAATAGACCATCTGAGGCAGCTAGATGTGATGGAGATTGACAGGTTGTCTCTAGAGTTTTGCACTGCTGAAGCAGGATGAAATGTAAAAGCACAAACATGGGGACGCACAGTGAGAGTAGCAAGCAAAGCCCCCAGCTGCACAGCAGGCTGTGGCATCTGCCATGGGGGATGCAGCTGGGAGCCCTTTGTGGCCTTGTGCAGGGCAGTGTTGTGGCAAGACCTTCCCCACCCTGTGCTGAGCTCTGGTGGCCATCAACACATGCAAGGCCCAGCAAACACCTTGTATAGCTGGATAGCTGGGCTGTCCCCTGTCACCTGTGTACCACTCAGTTCAGGCCCTTGCCAAGGAGTCTGCTCACAGAAACCCAGGTTTCCCAGCAAAAGAGAATGAAGAACTGGAGCAGGATCCAGGAAAAAAAAAAAGACTTTAAAAAAGTTTTCCAGGAGTTCTGCAGAGAGAGGTGGGGGGGACCGAGTTTGTTTCTGGGTAGTCAGAAAAGCCCTGAAATCCCTAGTTTTCTGTTACTGAGGGGCTGTTTTTTAAGAATCCCTCTCCCTACAAGTAATAATGCAGGGTCAACCTGGTCAGGGAACCATACTCTGGAGTACTGCATCCAGCTCGGGAGCCCTTAGCACAGGAAAGACATGGACCTGTTGGAGCGGGTCCAGAGGAGGCCACAAAATTGATCAGAGGGGTGGAACACCTCTCCTATTAAGAAAGGCTGAGTGAGTTGGGGTTGTTCAGCCTGGAGAAGAGAAGGCTCTGGGGAGACCTTATTGAAGCCTTCCAGTACTTAAAGGAGGCTTACAAGAAAGATGGGGACAGACTTTTTAGCAGGGCCTGTGATGATGGGTAATGGTTTTAAACTAAAAGAGGGCAGATTTAGACTAGATCCAATGAAGAAATTTTTCACAATGAGGGTGGTAAAACACTGGAACAGGTTACCTAGAGAGATGGTAGATGCCCATACCTGGAAACATTCAAGGTCAGGTTGGATGAGGCTCTGAGCAACCTGATCTATTTGAAGATGTGACTAGATGGCCTTTAAAGATCCTTTCCAATCAAAAGTGTTGAAATATTTCATTTCCTCTGAGAAATGGTGGTTGTGGGAAAATGGCAAAATTGCAGGCAGTGACATGGGCTGTGTCTTCTAAGTTTTCTGAGAACTTTTTTCAGGAGATGAGGAACTCTTGGTCGTCAGGGTATAGTTTTCTTTGAAGGAAGGTAACCTAGCTGTTTTCAGGCATTTTGCAGAAATCTCAACTTCACATTGGGTGTACAGCAGGGTTAAAGAGGGGCTTGCATTTAAATGACAACCCTGTAGGTCCTCTGGCACTCTGATTGGGAAGTTTACTTGCAGGCTGGTATCAAAGAGGTATCAAGTGAACCTGTTCTTTACCTGGCCTTTGAAAGCCCCTTGCTGAACACCAAATGAAATGTCAAAGTAGACTTAGTTGAAGAGCTGAGTATTCATTTCCCTCCAAAATCTCCTCTGGACATGAGGGCCTTTTGGTCAGAGACCTGCCTTGGGATCTGAGTGACTTTAGCACTTACCAGTGGAACTCCTGGCTTCATTCAGTCCTCATCCAACCTGGAATCTTGGTTTTATAGCCCAGTTTGCTGCCTTGCACCACTGACAAGAGAAGTGAAGTGCTTACCTTGTAGTGCAGAGGGATGTGTGACCCTCCCAGTTGCAGTATTGTGGTTCCTTTTTTGTCTCTGATCTTTATTCCAGCAAAGCTATAAAAGGTGGAGTGACTTGTCTGAAAGGAGGCAGGGAGCTAGGAACTCCCAAACCCTGAGCAAGCACTCTATTGACTCATCCATTGCTTCTTGACACAATGCGTGCCCAAACTTCTCTCTGGTGTAGCATAAATCTCATGTATTATGGGCTTGCTTATTCCCTTGTGAACCCAACCCAAAGCAATGGATGCTTTTGACAAAAAAAAAATTTTAGAGTGTCCAAATGGATTTTTTTTTTTGATCCACCTTCCCAGGAATACTTTGCTGCATGCTTTTCCATGATGCTACCGCTGCTGACCTTTCTGCTCTGGCAAGGGGCAGTCGCTGGGAAGCACATAGGCAGTGATTCTTCACGGTTACAAAGGCTGGGATTGTTGGCAGCTTGACGCCCCAGAAAGTGTCTAATTGACTTGACTCTCTCTAGCTGGGCTCCGAATGGCTTTTCTGCCTCAGGATATCTCAGCATTATAGTGGACCTGTTGTTTTTGCTTCTCGCATGATATTAAAAAGTGCATTGTTGGAGCAGAAAGCGTGAGTCAGAACGGATGTGTGGAGGGAGCTGCCTGTTGCCCCGTGAATGAGTGCCAGTGCAGAGGAGCAAAGCGAGACGGGGTCACCTGCCATCCGCAGTTAGGGGCTGAAAAGTTTCTTGGAGTATCCCAGAGAATGAGCTTGGTTCGATGGTATAGATGACACTTCATATTCAGAAACGGACAGATGTAAACCTGCCCTCTGCATCTCAGATAGGCAGCATTAGCATTAAAATATCTCCTGGAGTTATTTTTGCAATGTTTGTCCATTCCAATGCATCTCCAGTGTGGACTTGGTCTCAGGTGCCCTCTGGGCTGGACAGAGCCCTTGCTCAGGTATCTCTGTCACCCTGTCATCTGGCACCAGTGCCTGGGAGCATCTCACCCTGCATCTGTGTCAAAATGTGCTTGTGCTTCTGCTGGTGCCTGCCTGGGGAGGTAATTCCCTGGAAGGAGTGGGCAGCTGGGCCCTGCAACCAGCAAAGCTGCTGGAGGTGCTTAGGCAGGCATAAGAGGATTTGGTGACACCGCTGATTAGTGTCGAGGGTCTCATTACGGTGCTGGTAATTGAAGGTCTCCCAAGGTTTAAACAGGCTGGGAATTATCTGCCCTCAGAGCCTGCTCTTGGCTGCATGGGACAGTGCTTTCTGCAAGGTAGGCAGTGCCCTCCCTGGAGCAGGCTGGGACTGGGGATGGTGCCCAGTGCCCTCCAGATCCTGGGGAGGGGACCCATATTGTGTGGCAGCCATGGGGCTCAGGGGGAGATGGGAAAGGCCTGGGGAGAAGGAGAGGGTGGGCTCTGTTACTGCAGGTGTCTTTGTGGTGATGCTGTTTGAATACGCTGCTGCTGGTAATTGCATTAGCCTGGTGGGGCTCTGGGGCTAATTTTATTAGCTTGGTGTCTGTGGTTATTGCTTTACAAGAGACAGTGGTGAGAAAGGACAGGGCTGGGTGGGGAAGGGCTGATGCAGTAACTGCCTTCCTCTCCATCTCCAGGGAATCATAGGGGGCACCTTGCTTTTGGTGACAAGTCTTGCCTGTCCCAGGCCAATGCCAACCAGTACAGCAGATAGATGAGGCTGGTTCAGTCTATCAGTTAGCCTGGAGAAACCCAGCTGCCAGTCCCTGCTCTGCCACTGACTTCCTGTTTGGCCCTGAGCATGCCACCCGGTGTCCATGTGTCCTCCCTCGGAGGCAAGCAGGGAGGGCAATGGGCATTTTGGCTCCTGGGGCACTCAGCCTGGTAGTCCCTGTTGTACCTCACTAGCCATGTGAAGGGAGCCCTGGCTCTAATGCCAGCACCCCATGGGCAGAGGGTTTTCTCTGGGACTTTGTAGCTCTGAAGCAGCTGTCAGGAGGAAGATGCATGTGCAGCTATAAGGTTATGAGGACTGCAGCCTTTTTGTTTGCCTATGCTGTTGCCACATGTATGACCATAGGGTGCCTCTGCCTTTAAATAGAGATGGGATAGGGAACTGATGGGTTTCTTGGTCATGTTTGGTGTTTTCCTTGTTCAATCCAACGTGCAAGGAAAAGGGACTGTATTTAATCTCTAGCTTTCCTGGCTCTGGGGCAGGGTGGGAGAAGATGATTCCACTTTGGGCCTTCACATGTTTAAGATCTGTCTCCAGAGACCAGCATCTCTAAAGGCTTGGTGGAGTAGTACTGGGAGGTCTTTGAGATGCTATTCCAACACACTGCTGAAACATTGGCTGCGCTACAGTGGCCTTGTAGTGAGGGGGAGGTGAGCGAGTCAGGGTCCCCAACACAACGTTAGCATCTCAGTTGGCTTGAATTAGTACTGCTTTGTCGGGAGTCCGGCTCTGACCGATGCCCCCCAAGGTGTGGCTGCTGGATGGCAGTGGCAGCACTAAGTCCCGTCTGGGTGCGGCATGGCAATGGTTTTCCTTACTAAAATAACAGTGGCAGTCATAATGTCTTCTCCTTTTACATAACAAGGCAGGGGGGAATAAAAAGCATTCATCATTTGAAGCATGACTTGTGCTATTTCTAGTAGAAATTGAGGGGCTGCTTCTGTGTGGTCCTGCAGTACTTAAGAGACACTGGGCTGGTTCCTGGAGTCTGTCACAGACTGATTTGGGTACAGGGGCTCGAGCCTCTCCACACCCCAAAACCCATGGTGGTCCCCTAAATTAATTGCCCAACACTTCCTTTGCCTGAGGAAAAGGCCTGGAGGGGTTTCCTCAGAGTTGCTCAGTGTGTGCATGTCATCTGCAGCACTAAGCACTCACTAACCCAGATCTGCTAAAAATCAATAAAGTAATCCACTTACTGCTTGGGACTGCCAACCTTTTTAAGGAGCTCAGAGCTGTTTTGTTGTCTTTCCTCTTCCCTTCCTTCTGAGCTGGAAGAAAGAAAAGAGGGATGAGGAAGGGAGTGTTGGGAGACCTGGACTAAAATCAGGCTCTTTGCTCTGGGCAGATCAATAAAAATAATTCCCCACTAAAACTTCATTAGCATGGAATTAAAGCTGCTGAGATCCTGTGTGGTTGGTAAGAATTAATACTACTACTAAACCTTGGCACGGCTGGTGCTTAAAATGCAAAGCTGCTTTGTTGCTCACACGTCCCTGTCCCAACACTGCTGGGGCTGAACTGGCCATGCAGATGACTGTGCTCCTGCTCTGCCCCATGGCTGCTCAGTGAGGGCACAGCCGTCTTGTCCAGCCTGAGGTCAAAGGACAAACCAGGCTGGGATGGTGGCGAGGTGCAACTCAAGCAGGTAGAAGCAAAACCGTTGTGCAAGGGTGGATTTGTCTCTCAAAACAGTAGCTCAGTTCTGAATGCTGGTGTGGACTGGGGGTAGATGGCCCCAGTGTGTCTCTGTGGGGTGATGGACAGATGATGGGAAAGGTCTCTGGGTGGGTGCTGGACAGGCAGGCTTCCCATCATGCCAGAGCTTTCCCTGACCCTGGTTCGGAGAAACATCCCTCTGGCAGGCTGCGAGTGGGACTGCACAAAATACTTCTCTTCTGTGGAAGCCTTGGATCTTACGGAGGGGGTGTGTGTGAAAATTGCTTCTTTTGAAAGCAGATTGTTTGTTGGGGTTCTTGATTGAAAAATGTTTCTTTCAGTCTTGTCAAGGAGCGAAAAAACTTGCCCTGCTGAGAAATCCAATTTTCTATCCAAAGATTGAAACAAGGCACCTTGCAGCCAGCTCCTCTGCAGCGCTCTGGGTCTCTGCCTGCAGGGTCTTGGGGCATCCCTGCCCCATGTCTGGGTCTTGCCTCCTGCCCTTAACAAGAATCCCCACTGTGGCTGTTAAAGGACAGCACCAGAGGCAAAGCCAGCATTATCCTGAATTAGCAAACTTTGCATACAGGTTAGAAATCCCTGTGGTTGCCAGTGACCTGATGTCACTTAGCGCAGGGTGGAGAGGGTTTTGGAGGGACCCATAGGCACATGAGAGAGTGGCCAGGTAGGTGAGTGTGGGGCAGCATCCACAGAAAGAGAAGCTGTGCATACAGCTCCCGAACCTGTAAGCCCTTGGAGGAGGGATGGCCCTTGCTGAGTGTGTTCACTGGGGATGTCCTCGTGTGTTGGGGTGGTGGCAGGGGAGGACACAAGCTGGGCTGAACAGGGAGCGGGACAGGTTGTAGCACCACACAGTTAGATGCTGCTGTGTTATGTGCTGGTTATCAAGCCTTCTGGTCTAGCTTCCCTGGAGCTCATAGCTTGTGGCCTGCGTGCGGGGCATGTAAGCATGCTGCTCGGCTGCCTCTCCTCCTGTGAAACAGTTCTGCAGTGCCACTTATGTTTGTGCAATAAAACAAATGAGATGTGAAAGGTGGCCAGATAGAAAAAACAAGAGCGATCTCTTCTGTTTGTATTCCCCCTGCAAGACTGCAGTTACTTGCTTTTTTTCTCAGTAGAACCTATGCTGAATACTGATTTATTTTTTTTTTAACTGTGAGGAAAAAACAGTGCATATATACATGCGCCGCAGCTAATGGGCTGTGCAGAATACTGATACTATTACCTGCAAACCTCTCTGCTCCTCACACCAATCTGGTTATCCATTCATTCTTCTACGTGGAGATGCCCTGCCAAGTGTTAGGCTCCCATGACCAGATGAACTCTAAATCTTGGAGCTGCTCTGGTGTACTTGCTGCTGTACTTACAGGCATAAAGAGCTGTATGTCTGTGTCATGGTATCCTGATATTGCACGTTACCAGGTGTGCACACACAGATGCAGAGCGGAAGTGGGAGGAAGCCAAATCACCTTTTAAAAATAATTTAAAAATTATTAATATGAAGGAGGAGGGGAGAAAACAAACACCCTTCCCTTACGCTTTCTGGCTTGAGAGAAGTGGGTACAGCAATGTCGGAAAGTGAAGGAAGAAACAGAGCTAACAAGAGTAACCTTTCCTTCTCCTGCACACACAATACCCCAGGGCTGACAGCACCTCAGTCAGCATCTACCTGGGCTGCAGCTGGATGCCGTGAACAGCATGCCTTGCTCTTGTACCGTGCTTGGTGCCAAAGGGCAGCATGGGCCCTCAGGTGACCTGGAGGGGGCCAAGAGCCAGTAGGTCCTTGAAGGATGCCAGGCATCCTAATATGCTGTTCTTCCCTCTTTGTCTCACTGCTTGCATGACATGTTCCTCATCCTGTATGTAGGAGTGGTTCGTGGTTTCCCTGGGGAAGGCAGAGCCCCCTCGCTAGCCCCGTGCCCCCTTTCTCTGCCATGCGGCTGGTGCCAACAGCAGGGCTGCAGCCCTCCTCCTCCAGCACGCATGTAAGGCAGTGCAGACCTTGGTCTCTGCTTGCTTTACAACCTTGGGCAAAATTCCTCCCTCCTCCATTCCTTCGAGGTGACTTCATCTGAGGTCACCCAGATCAGAAACCAGAAACACTGGGCTGTGCTATTCCCTGCCTCTCCCCAAAACTGCAGCAGTTGGGTAGGGGGGCTTGCTGGGCAGGGAACCGGGACTGCTCCCCCTCCAGCGTACCAGCCACTGGAGGAGGCCGTGCTGGAGCCTGCATGCAGCTTTGCCCTGATCTGGCAACTGGCTGTTTGTTTTTGCTTATTTCTACCTATTTCCTGCAGTACTTCACTGCTAGGGTGGGTCGGCATTAAATTGAAGTTGTGGATGTACATATGGGACTGTCTGTGAAGCCTACTGCATTCTGCTGCCATGTCTGTGAGCGTTTTACTGACTATGTGGCACGGGTCCCACATCCTCACCCCTTCTCACCCTATACAGCTTTAGCAAGTAGCTAATGATGCTTTTTTGGGGGTGGTTCCAGTGTTTTTTGGACCCCTTTGGATGGGGTTGGGGAGGGGAGTTGAGCTTCCAGCTCCACCAGCACCAGGCAGGTCCCGGTCTTCCTCAGCTCTGGCTGCGTTTCCTAGGGCTGATGGCAATCCATCACTGCAGGGGCCACAACTTGATGCCGGGAGCACAAGTGCTTGATGTGGCTTGGTGTGGGATGGGAGCGTGGAGCTCTCTGCCCTGTGCAGCCCTAACCCAAAAGCGCTGCGATGGTTGTTGCACATGTGCTTCAGCCTGGTTTGTCAGCCAGCCCATCCTCAGGGCACCAGCCCCTCCAGGCGAGGGTTGGCCCTTCATGTGTCTGGAAAACACCTCCACATGGTTGGGGCTAGTATAACTAATAAACTGCATCAAGTCTTCACTGGTGGAAAAGCAAAGCATCCCCCTCCTTCCCCACGATGCTCCTCCCCTAAACAACTTAACCTCCCCCCCTCCTCCCAATTTCTGATCTATACCGGAGCCGTCATGCATTGATCGGTGTCTTATCCGGGCGATTATGCTACCAGGACAGTCTGCCGTGAATTTGCAGGGAGCAGAGACAGCTGAGCGCGGGAGCCAGCCCTGAGCAGCGGAGAACAAGAGCATGTCTCATCCCAGCGAGCAGCTGCTGCCGGCGTGAAGCGAGGATGAGGCCACGGGAGGAGGCAGCTGCCCCGGCACCCTCCGAGAGCCCCTGCTCCTGCAGAGCTATGTCCCGACCCCAGTGGGCTGCGCCACACTCTGGGCAGCTTTGAAGTTAGAGGCGGCAGTTGTGCTTAAAAAGGCAAGAGATGAACTGAAGATTAAACATGTATGGGAATTATCCTCACTTCATTAAGTTTCCTGCGGGCTTTGGCAGTAAGTATTTCACTTGCGTTTGCAATCTGTGCCTTCTGGGCTAGGTGGAGGAACTGATCCCACAGGAGGAGTATGGGGGGTGTAAAGGAAATTTAAAAACATGTTTAACCTAGCTCATATGTGGCTGTAACCTGTGGTGCCTTGCACTTATGATTGAAGCTGTCCTGTGTTTACATGTGCTGTGAACTTCAGCACAGCCAAACTAAGCTGCCTGAAGCTATGCAGGCTTGAGTCAAACCATGGCTCTTTGCTCTGAAGTTTAGTACATGGCATTTGAGATGCATGTATATGTTTGTGTGCGATGGACTGAATCTATGCATTGAAAGAATAGGATCAAACCAAATAAGTTTTTTCCAATTGCATTTTTATTAAGTTGTTGGAGGAAAAAAATACTTTTAAAACATAAAACAGACCTCAAGGGAATCTAAAGAGGGCTCTTTCTTTGCCCAGTGGCTGTCTCCTGCCCTTCTGACACAGATACCACCATAATCATGTGAAGCTGTGTCAGATTAGCCAAATGAGGCTGCACAGTGAGACCGTGGTCTGTGAAGAGCTGCGTCTGCGTGGCTGCGAGCTGCAATGTCCCTGTGCACGCCAGCCGTGAGCGAGCCCCAGTTGCAGAAACCAGAACTGCTCTTGGGAAATGGGCTTTGCAATTGCTGGGGCTCACTCATTATTTTTATCTGAAGTTATTCCTCTTGCCCTAACATGGGGGATGATGTGTGAGGGGAATGAGTAGAGGAGCTGTAGGGTGCTCCCCAGCCTCAGCAGGGAGCGGACAGGTTGGAGTCCTGGGCTGCAAGGAGCTGGGAGCACCCATATGTTGGCTGCTGGCAAAGTACTGATGCTGCTCCAGGGAAGCTAAAGTGCATTGTTGCTTGTGGATGTGCAAAGGCTTAATATCTCTGGAAAACTCCTCAAGTTGTTCCAGGCCTTTCAGGGTGGGTAAATGGTTCCAAGACTTGCTCTGGAGGCCCCCAGGCTGTATACATCAATCTGTCATTTCTCTGCTAAAGAAGAGGTTTGTGCAGACATTGGATTGTACATGGAATGTTCCTGCTATGTGTATATTTTTTTTTCCTCCCTCTTGTACCAGATGCTCACCTCTGGTAATTCTCCAGCTCCAGAAAATCATTGGTATTGCATCAAGTAATTGCCAAGTTTCACAAGCGCTTGACTCCAAAATACCTTTTTTAGGCAGTTTCTGCAGAAAAGAGACGACTTGTTGGAAGAATCTATTGCTCACTGGTGTTTTTAAGGAACAAGCAAAGACAAGCCAAACTCTCTCCTATTGCTGCAATAGGAATGAAACAATGGAAGTGTTATTTGTGTTTAATTTGAGTATTACAAATTTACAAGGAAGCGAAAGAAAAGTGACATTCAAACTGATCTTCATAGGAACCAGGCACAGATCCCTGTAGAGACAGGGGTCACAGCTCTCCGCAGAGCCTTTGGGAGATTTCTAGGAGAGGAAATTAGTAGTAGGAGCAGAGGTATTTCTGTTCCACCAATGAAGGCAAAGGCACTATTCTTCAGCCCACTGACAGTTCAATACATTGGGACTTTAACTTCCATTTAAAAGGATATTTACCTGGTGTTTTTTAACCTGCTTCTCACTTGGTTTAGAAAAACAGAGGAGTTTTCTGTAGGTGAACCTCTGACAGAGATGCAAAAGCATTGGCCAAGTTTTGTTTTGGCTGATTTAAAACAGTCACTCTGGCCTGTCCTGTGCTCCCTGAACGCTATAGAACTACAGGTCACTGCTCGCATCTACACTCCCCTCAAAGCTGGAGGGCTTCCATGCTCCTCAGGCAGCTTGAGGTGTCTGGGGGACTGCCTCTCCCTGCGTTGTTGGGTCTGCAGAGAGGGATTTGTGCCTGTTTGAGAAGGCAATTGCTGCTCTGGCCAGACAACTTTAGGGCCCATGGGCTGTGTGAGAGGATACTTGGGCTTTGAGAGGGATGAAGCAGGATGGATCATGGTGACCATTGGTGGGGATGTGTGTGGCAGCTTCCCACTGCCCTGGGATTCTCACCACAAAGCCTGTACAGGCAACCTGCATCTCTGGCAGGCCTGCAGTATGTTCATTGTCTCTGCTGTTCCCCCTTCCTTTAAAAATAGCTATGAAACCATTCCTTGTCCTGCCTGTGCTGTCACCATGAAGTGGGACATCAGGATGGTGGAAAAGGGCAGTGTCCACACTAGACTGTCAGCTTGTTGCATTCATTGTTCTTGCACTGTGTTGCTGGAGGGAAGAGTTAAGGTGATGTGGCTACTCCTGTTTGGTAATTGTATTCAGATTTCCTTTAGCTCTGAAACTGGGCTTCATTTTGAGCATAACAGCAAAAAAAGCGCATGTATTTGCTTTCTTTTTTGCATTCAAGTAACTGTTACTTGGGCTTTAACTTAATTTTATCTGCATTCAGGTTGGAAGTAAGGTGCATGTTTTTGATGGTGCATATAACTGTCACTTTGATCTTAAATGTCTGAATAACACCATCGAATTTGTCTGAGAATGTACATACACAAATTGGTAATAAACATATCATTTGCAATGAGAAAAGGACAGACTCTGAAGTGTTACAGATGAGCTTGTAGAGTAGCAGGGAAAGTGTTTGGGTGAGTCACCCTTATGCATCTAAAGCAGGAGACCTGCACTAAGGCAGATGGATTTGCCTTCACAGCCTGGGCTGTAGAAGCAAGAAAAGGGCTTCAGAATGTGTTTTTATTCTTCATAAGGATGCATTTCATCTGGAGCCCAGCTCCCAGGGCAAGGAAAGATGCTGTGCTGGCTGTCCTCTCTGAGCACTCTCTGGCACAGTTGGTTGGGGACAAGAACTAACTTGGCTCCTCCACAAAGTCTCTTTTATTAGTACTCATGTAACTTGGCCTGTGGCCACACCACCTCCGGCTGCAATCCTGTCAGCTCTCCCAGGCAAAGCAGGGTTAGGCCAGGTCGTTTGGGGGATAGGCAGAGTTGCAGAGGAAAAGCCAGGCTGTGCCTGGAGTGGGTTTGCTGCCCAGCTGTTTGATACCTTCTTGCTGGTGATGCTCCCAGGTTTGTGACCTGTAGGATGTTTTTTCCCTGGGTGTCACATCTTGCCATGTCCATACCTGTAACTGCATATATGAAGATGGAAGAGGGCTCTTTGACCCAGTAAAGGTGTGAGAAAATTCAGTGACTGAACAACTCCTGCAGCTAGGGAAATGCAGACTATTTTAAATTTTTTTGTTTTGTTTTGCTTTTTTAAAACAGGAGACACTAGCCTTCAATTGCCTAGGGCAGCCACAGACCCTGCAGCTGGTGGGATCCTTTCTGATGGGGACCTGTAGCCTCTCCAGGAGTTTAAAGACCACTGTGGGAAATTGTGCATGTGTTTTCCTGGTGGATGCTGTGCTGGAGATCCCACTGGCCAGGTGGGAAATCTGATCACACAATCCTGATAAATCCTTCAGGCCTCAAATTCAACAACTTTTATTTCTTTGGGGATGAGAAACTTTATCCAACTCTTAGGTATTACTGTGGTCACCAGAGGTGTGTGATACCTTGTTAGGGTAAATTTGGCTTGCAGTCCTAATTTGAATTAACTGACAAGCAGTTGTTAAAGGCATCTTTGGTTGGCAAGATCACCGTAGCCGTAGAGTTACCCTGTAATGCATGGTTCCTGTCAAAGTAATGGTAAAGCCTGTGTAGCTTCTGTGGATTTTGCTCCTTCCTTCCTTCTTAGCTTGGCTTCCTGGAGAGGAGAATATGTGGTTACACTGCAGGTGTGTCTTGTCCAATGTCCTTGGACGTATTAAGCTATTGACCCACTGTCGAATTTCAGTCAAGTCAGACCAAGACTTCAAAATAGCATCTGATGCTGAACCTGCACCAGGGCAGGTGAAAGTTTCGTGTGCTTCCAGCCCGCTGCTTCCTGTGGGCCATGTTTTGGGTGGCCCGTGTTTGCAAGGGCAACACAGGAGCATTACCTGAGAGAAGAGGGAGCAGCTCTTCCTACCATCCAGAGAGCTGAGGGAAACTTTCTCCTGCTTGTTTGTCTCCTGCCCTGTGCAGATCCCTGTTGCAAAAGCCCCTGCTCGAATACGTGCCAGCACATCTCCAAATTTTTTTGCTCCTCTGTAATGTTAGCTGTCAGGGGAAGGCTGCATTATTTATTGACTCAGTGTTGAGCGGAAAGATGGAAGCACAAAGGTTAGTGGACCTTAAAGGTTATTGGTTTTGCCTTGCTTTTCTGTAGGATATTAGCATGGCAATCTGTATGGCCTGTGGAAATCTGCTTGGACCATTAAAAATATCACCGGAAAGGGAATAGTTTTTCAGTTTAGCTTCAATGTATTAAATAAACTACTTCTGCAGTCATAGCAGCAAAACTTTGTTTGATTCCAGTTAACATGGGTTCCCTGCTACATGACTGCATCCAATTTCAGGAGTGTTTCTCACAGGTATTTCCCCTTGAAGGTCGTCCCCAAGGACGAGCTGCCTGCCAAGCTGTACCTCCCACGCACGCCTGTGCTCCTCTGCTTATATCAGACCTTCTCTGCATGTCTCTTCCCACTTCTCGGTGCTCTCTGATCTGCGGAGGATGGAGTATCTGCAAAGTTTTGCTAGTCATGTGTCAGGCAGGGCAACTTGCACCTTCAATTGTTCACGCGAATGAAATGAACCCTTCCCATGCATATGTGAGGCCGCAGAAGCACAAGCATGTTTTCCATTATTTGATGAGTTTGATTCTCTCTGACATTAAAAAAGAGCACTGTGAAGGTTGAAAGTATCATCATCTCTAGGTCTCCCAGGGATCTGCACGTTTCACGAGGTAGGATTGCTTTGGGTCTTAGTTGAAGAAAGACCCCAGTGTTTAACACTAATACCTTTCCTCTCAAGGCTTTGCTAGGTGTTAGAGCTGAAGAGGCATTAAACAGAACAAACTTGCAACCCATGTTGGTTAAATAGACAGTGTATGTAGGGCTTGAATGTTTCTGGTCTCTGCATTCTCAGTCCACTTTCTGCTCAAGTGTAACTGCTGAGACTGGTGTTTCCTGCCGTTATTTGGGTGAAAATCAATACAGCTTTATTGGTTGCAGCCTGGATGCTTCTCTTCCTACTGCCTTTGCCAAGGCTTTCGCAGTCACTTGTGTATTCTTGTGGGTAGTATTTGCTTCCATGCCTGTCCGAGCTTTACCTGTGGAGGGCTCACAGCACAGATGTATCTAAGCTGGTTTTATTGAGCTAGTGTTGGTCCTGGACCAGTTTAGCTGTGTTAGCACAGACCTCGCTGTTTAGTGTTGGTATGATGGACCTGAAGCTTTGTGCTCTGCAGGTGCATCTGTCAGGCACCTGTGTATCTGCTGTGATGTAGACGGTGTTAATCTATCCCTGGTTTTATGAGACTATTCATGCAAGTTTCCCATCCCTGGACTAGGATTTTGCTAAGGTGAAGGTGAAACACAGGTGGAAGTGGAGTATCAAAGCTTTGTGTCCTTGCTCGGCTTCAGTGGCTGGTGGCTGAATGTAATGCTGTTGCTTATGTCCTCAAGGGCACTGTTTTCACAATGCAGAGATCCAAGTGGTTCTTCAGATCTTCCCTCATTATGTTTTCTAATGTCAGCAGAGTTGTCTATGCTGATGTTGGATATGATCCTTATTCTGAATGCTAAGGCAACAGGATGGGTTGGTCCAACCCACAGGCTGTTCCCTGCAGTAAGTGATGTGGTACATTTGCAGAGAGGCAGTCTGAAACAGCAAAGCACCCAGAAGCGAAGTTTCTTCTTTTTAAACCTTGCTTCCTACAAAGAGAAGGCTGGAGCGTGTGCGTTTCTGTGCAAGAGAGCTTGTGAAGGGTTGATTGAAGCACTGGGTTCTCTGGGTGCTGCATGTTTGCAGTGGAGACATCAGAGAATACACATAAGGCAGTTCCCTCCTGTCCTCTCTTCCCCTGCTCCTCCAGGAGAGATATAAATACAATATCAGGCTTCCCTGAACCTCTCTTCAGGAAACTACCTATGCAAGCATTAATGTGGAGGAGGGAGACAGGAGAGAAAGCCATAAAAAGCCCTACTTGTAGATCAGAAATAAGCCGGTCATGAATCTGGAGTTGGTAGTTAAAAGCAGTAGCAAGCCCTGATGCAGGGTCTCAGCCAGTCTTCCCCAGCAGACGCGAGGGACCTGGCCGGTCTGGGAGCTGCATTCGGTGCTCGCGGGCAGCGGCTGTGCCAGCCGCAGAACCCTCGCCTCCCAACGCAGGGCTGCCCTCTGCTCCGTGGGGCCCCACCGCAGCTGGCTGAATCCCCGGCATCGCTTGTCACCTCACATTACCTGACGGACAGATTCCAGGCCCGCTTTGTCCTGTGTAAATGTCACCTGTGTCGAATGCCGCTGGAGAGGCGGAGGCGGCCGGCTGTGGCTGGCACGCAGGACTGAGTTCCATCTCCCCAGTCCCCTCTGCTCTGTCCCAGAGCTGCTTCCCAACCGCAGAGCGGCTCCTTGCTGGTCCTGCTCTGCTGCCATGCTGATGTTTCTGTTCGTCCCCCAAATGATGGGAGAAAATACCTTGAGGAAAGCCATGCCATCCCTGCGAGACCATGGCCTTTCTCTTTGCTTTCTGTTGGGAGGTGCGTGACACTGTTTTCAACCAAAATGAATCGGACTTGCAGTCTCTGCTGTTTCCTCTGTCCAAGCCAGCCTGGCTCCTTTGGACTGAAATGACTCAGCTTTGGGAATAAGTAACCCCAGTGTCAAGGATGCTTTGGCATGGCTTTTCCTGCACACCTTCTGCCAGCTGTGCGAATTATTCCACGCACAAGCTGATAACTGGTAGCATTCACATCTTGTATCCCTCTTGGAGCATTCCAGCCTGAAAATGAGAAGCTGAGAGGAGGTGTGCATTTCCCAGGTGCGGGAGGATGCATTTCTGTTCCCTCAGGGATTGACTTGGCAAACTTATCCCAGGGAAGGACTGGAAGTCAAAGTTAGGACCACCTTGCAGGAGTGCTTTGCTTTTTATTTTTGTTTGTTTGTTTCTGCTTTTCTAAATGGGGTTTGTATTACAGCTTATAATAAGTGGCTAAAATTGTTCATTGGTAAATGGAAAGCTAACACTGGTTTTGACCAACGGGTCTGTCACAGCCTTGGCAGGACAGCGTAGCCCAGGCACTGTGGAAACAAGCTTGTTAACTTTGGATTGTGTTGTCAAGCCCTGGCAGAGCCTGGCCTTACACCTGTGTGCTCACCAGTAGATATTTTCATTTATCCATCCATCTCCACCAGCCAACACACCTTCATGCATTCATGCTTTCTCTTTGGTGTCTCATTGCTGGGGTGAGAGAGGTAGGCACAAGTCCTCCAGGCTTCTTGGCTTCAACCCTTGATACCATCTTGGGGGGCTAGGAGATTCCCCTGGCCATATCCCTTGAACAGTTGCCTGTTGGCATGGACACAAAAACACCATGGGACTTCCCCTGGCAAGCAGTCTCCTTGGGTGAAAGCCTTTCTCTGGGTCCTTATGAAAGTTGGAGCCTTTCTAATGGAGAAACTTAGTGGTGACGGTGTTTCTGTAAGGTCTGCTGTAAATGCAGACAGTAAAATAACTCTCCTGGGAGTCGTCTTATTGGTTTAAATCTTCTGCATGATACTTTCAAAATATGCCCTTTTCTGTGTTAATGGAAAAGGATGAAGAATCATTCTTCTCCTTAGCTGTCCTTAGATGTGATAGATTTCTACCCAGTCTCCCCTTCAGTGGCTTATTTTCCAAGAATCCTCAAAGGCAATGTTGTTTATCTAGTTGTTTAAAGAGGCATAAAACCAATTTCTTTATAAGCCTGTGCTACAGATGCTGGGGAGGGCTGCATGCTATGGTACTAGGCTACTCACAGGTGATGAAAAATGCATTTGCTTTTCTCTGAAGCTGGTAATGGCACAAGTCAGGATGCTTCTCTTAAGTCCCAGGAAACAATTGAGGTTCCTCTGTGAGCTGAGTGTTTAGGTAAGGGGGGGGTCAGGCAAACAGCACATTTTCTGACCCCTGCTAAGGGCTTTCCTGGCAGCTGTCTTTGGGGTGGAAGGCTTTTGTACTTGGAAGCCATTACAAGGTCAGGATTTTGCTGTCTACTAAGAGAAAACAGGCTGCGTGTCTCCACGGTGGTGGCAGGGGGATGTGAGGTGAGTCTCTCCAGCAGCAGGCAGGAGCCCTGGCTCTGCCTTCAGACCGCCTCGCTGCCTCCAAGGCTTCTGCAGTTGTCATTGAGCCGGCTTCCTCTTGCTGCACATCACTTTCCCACTGGGAGAATTGATCCAAAAAGCCAAAGCAAGAATTGACAAAGACCTTTTCTCCCCCTCCTTCTGCAGAATTAAGTCTGAAGTGGGTTGATAACGGCAGATCGAGTCCTCCTTGACTCTGACAAATGTCTTTAATGTTATTCAGCAAGCTGACCTTTTCCCGTCTTTATTGTGCATCTTCCCTTTGAATCAGATTTGATTGTTACTTCAGGTAAAATAACAAACACTGTCACGTAAATAACTTTGCAATAATGTTAAAAGGAGGAAAAAAAACCAACCAAACAAAACACCAAAGTGCTGCCTTACTTGCAAATGCAACAGGAGCAAGCATCCTCTGTGCCAGCAACGGAAAACCAACTGTGTGACCTTCCCAGACATCTTTGCCTTGCTACTCCAGGGAATGGTCTCCTGTGTTGAAAAACCAACAGAGAAACAATGATTCATTGAAATGTTAATGACAGGTAATGCTAACTGGGGTTTCTAAATTCTAGGGGAGGGAGAAAAGGTCATATAAATCCCTAAAATACAGCTAGATACATAGCCCATCAGGACTGGTGGGCATTTGATGCCCAGATACCCTATGAATATTTGAGATTGGTCTTGCAGAAGACAACGTTTAGGCCTTGGGAGAGGTGTTCAGCCTGGGAGATTGCCCTGAAGTGGCAATGATCAAGGTTATATTGCTTTTCTATGCCACCTCTTCCCCAGCAGGGTTCAGGCGTAGATTGATCTCATGGGGCTACTGCGTGTCTCAGTTTGGCAATGTGCACTGGAGCTCTTTTCCTTGTGGCTGTGAGACTGTCGGTCCAGGCACGTCTGTGTGGTCACAGTCTCTGCTCCATCTTGTACTAAGTAAGGAAAAGTAATGGACAAAATATTTTGTGGGTGCCTTGTCGTGTCATCTGTGTTGCTAGCATGTCATGGGCAGTCTGTGTCCCATGTTCCTCTAGCTACTCCTGAAGATGCTGGCATCGACTTTCAAGAGCTGGAGGAGTGTGTGAAATAGCACAGTGGAGAGGTAAGTGGGTGGGAAGGGGAAGAGCTGAGCCATGTGAAGAGGGGGAGAGGAAGAGGAACCTGCTGAACGTGATGCCTGGACCATTGCAAGGAGCAAGGGTGCTTCGTAAGGCATGGAGACCGTTTGGGGCTCCCAGCCTGGCTGGTGGGCTTTTCATGGTTTTCGATGTGTGCTGTCTCTAGAGTGAGCTTGGACAACAGAAATGGGACCTCAAGGAACAGTTCAGAGAAAACTAGCCTGAGGCAGGCAGGCACTGGTGCCTTCTTCCAAGTCAGCTGAGGGACCAAAGCAGCAAAGGAAGATTTGATTATTAAGTATTACCTTCATAATATGTTTTGTTGGTGTAGCAACTCTATTTCCTGTACCATAACCAATGTTTTGCTCTTTCCCTTTATAGAATAAGGCACGTTTGGTGGCTGGCATTGAGCCTTGGCCAGTATCTAAGTTGACCAAGGCTGGGCAGCTGATCACTGTACAGCCAGGCTTGCTTGTAGTGTAATCTTTCTGTGTCTCCCTGTAGATTCCCCTGTTCACGCCAGCTCCACATCTGTGAGCCCGTCGTCAAGCCTTTCCACAGGAAATTCAGTGGACGGGCACCACAACTACCTCGAGGCCCCTGCAAACGCCTCCCGGGCACTGCCGTCCCCCATGAACATGATCGGATCTCCGGTGAATGCACTGGGCTCTCCATACAGGGTCATCGCGTCCTCCATCAGCTCACACCCTGTCACTTTGTCCTCAGCCCCAGGCATGAATTTTGTGACACATGCCAGTCCACAGGTAGGTTAATGTGCATGCTTGCTTTGCTACAATTCGTGGTGTTCAGACTGGGGTACAGCCCAAAAACTTGAGGGAGTGGGTTGGCTGGTAGAATCTGTGTTGCATATAAACTTTGCCTGGAGAAAAACAAAGCTCCCATCGTTAACTGCCTGAGCTCACTCAGATGCTGAGGTTTCCCCTCCAGACAGAGGGGAGACCCAGGGGTTGGGGTCTGTGCCTTCCCAGAGCCATGGATGGGCTGGGAACCTCCCAGGGTAGCTGTTTGGAGCAGGACCTGCTGCCTCAAAAGCCCACCGCTACCTCTGACATGGCTGGAACCAAGGTGGCACAGTGGGATTTTGTTTGTGTGATGAAATGCTCTGGGAGTGCAGATCCAAGTGGAAATTCTGCCTTTTATTAACAAGACTTTGCATTTTATTAGTGGGACCTGAAGGCAGGGAGTACTCGGGAGCCTCATGGCTTCTGCTGAAGCAGCAGTGAGGACATGATTGCTGAGGCCTCTCCGCCCCAGACCCTGCTGCCCAGTCTCCACGGTCTGTCTGAAGCCCTTCCTAGTGCCTGCCACTGAGGCTGGGAGAGGATGGTGTGGGGAGGCCCCTGAGAGAGTGTAAGGGTGATTTGGCTTACCTTTCACCAGCGACCTCAACTCCTGCTTGGGTCTAGGCTGTCTGCAGTGGGTGTGCTGGGCATCTTTCCTCCCCTCGCACCACTTGTCAAGTTGATGGTGAACAGCCATATTTGTACTTGTGGCATCCAGAGCAGGTATTTCGTGGTGATGGAGGTGGTAGCAGCATTTAGCTGCATGGAAACTGTTCCTTTGGGTCTGCGGATGCTCTGGGAAGCGGTTTCCCCAGCCCAGGCACAGCGCCAAGTTCCCAGCTCCAAGGAGTGGGTTTCATGTGTGTTGCCTCTAATGCAAGGAGACAGCTGGGCCTTGGGGATTCGGCAGGGTGGCAGCTAATGGATTTGGGTTCAAGCAGTTGTCCCAGATATCATACATGATTGCACTTAACCTTCAGGAGTCAAGCTCCGAGGACACTGATGGCTAAAACTGCCCTGTTTTTCCCCCAGCTTAGACCCTCTCTCCCTGTTATTGTCTCAAAGCACATCCAGAGAGAAAGAAAAGGTGGTACCTGAGCTCTGAGTAACATTTTAAACCATAAAAAGTTCTTCCTGGCTCAGCATCTTGTCAAGAAGTTGTTTCCAGGGTGAAAAAAGGTGCCTGGATACTTGTGGGGAAGATGGAGTTGATTTCTCCTTTCCTTGGGCCCAGTTCAGATGTTGAAGCATGAAGATTTACCTTTGCCCAGTGCCTGGGCTGTGTCTCTGCTAGGGAGAGCGAACCTCTGGGTAATTTTTTTTCCTCTGCACTTTCATTTTCCAGTGCAGCAAAGCAAGCTGGCTCCTAACGTGGCAATTATTGCTGGATAATTTGTATTTTCAATGTCATCAGACCATTGAAGCTTTGAAATTGAAGGGACAGGGATGAGAGAAGATAAAAACAGGCTTCATCTTTTTTGTTTTTGTAATGACAGCTCCAAAAATTCCAATAGGATGAACGCTTCTTGTTCTTTGCTGAAATTCCCTGTGGAAATTATTATACTTTTTCATGGGAAATGGGCAGTTTCTTGGAGCAAATGGAGAACTTGTAACAGCATGCATGAAATCTAGTGGTTTTAGATATTATGGAGACTGTAAGGAAGGCTGTTGTTGGATTTTCATCCAAAGCCTTGTTTTCTGTCCCTACTTCTTCCCTCTTGCTGGGAAGATGAAATTTAGCTGATAAATTGGGGCAGCTGTTAAAAACAAGCTCAATGATGAAGAAACCATCCCCAGCCCTCAAAGCATGGCAATGGGAAAGATGATTTATGGTCATTTTGGGGAGACGTTGCTCTGCCCAGACAGCTTTTGACAAGACGTGCTCAATGGCCCTTAATCCTCACTGCTTTGCCGGCAACAGCTCGAAAGCAAATAGCAATAAAACGAAGCCCTGGGCAACATCAGGCTTTCGTCTCTAATCGATGTCGGTTTGTAACCTTTAACTTGCAGCAGCCGTGAGCAGCTCCTGGGGATCTCAGCTGGGGGCTCCGGGCTGCTCGCCTGCATCTCACTGCAGCTGATTTTTTTTTCACTTTTTTTTTTTAAATCTGGCAACCCCAAATCTGTTCCCTTCTCCAGCCTGTGATAGTGTTTAGGAACCTGAGCCCCAGGGAATGACCAAGATGGCCATGTTTTAATGCATTTATGCAGATTTGCATATCATGAGGCAGGGAAGCTAACCCACTTAACACTTTTTAAAAAAAAGTCATTACAGCTTCGTCAGCCATGCAGCAGTGCAGGTTTAATTGCAACAAATTGCCTGGCTGCAAAGCTCTTCCTTGCTAAGCTGTTAGTGCTTGAGGCCACAGGCAGCCATTGATCAGCATTCGCTAATGAAGCAGGCAGGATCCCACCAGCCCCACCACTTGGAGGCTGTAACTGAGTAGCTGAGGGTTGCTGCCTGCCCTTTTCCAGCTCTGCTTAGTCCCGGCTTTAGTTACAGCATCAGGGCAAGGTGAGAAGCAATATCTGCTACCAGGCATCTGCTTAAACCCCTCCAGCTGGATTCATGGGAGGATGTCTGTTCTGCCCATGGCAGCCCCATGGAGTTGCTGGGGATAAGCTTGTGGGACGAGCCCAGCAGGGGCAACAGGGGAGGGGTCAGCTCAATTTGGGGGTGGTTTCATTGAGGTATGAGTCTTGACCCTCTAACTTGTCTTGTGGCTTGGGCTTCTGCAGCTCAATGTCCTGAACAATGTCAGCAGCTCGGAGGATGTCAAGCCCTTGCCGGGTCTCCCAGGGATTGGGAACATGAATTATCCATCTACAAGCCCAGGATCCTTAGCCAAACACATCTGTGCCATCTGTGGGGACAGGTCCTCAGGTAGGAGGTTTTCTTTCTCGGGGAAGGCTTTATGTAACGAAAACTCCCCTGATGCTCTGAAGCGTGGCTCCTGGAGGAGTGAACACTGGAGGCTTGCTGGGGCCAGACCGGCATTGCAGGATTTCGTAGCTGGCTCTGGCTTACCCAAGGGCAGGCTGTCTGTTTTGCAGATTAGTTGTGCTGTGCCCAAAAGAGAGCAAACCTATAAGCCACACTCTTCTCTCTTATGTGTATAGTCTCATTTTACATTTTGTCCCTGTTTATCAAAGGTAAATGTATAAAAATCACTGTGTTCTTATTTACCTGTGCTTTGTGTTAGCTGGGCTTTGGCTGTGCCTGGGTTTTCTCTCCTCCACTAGAGACCTGGAATCTGGTCATGTTTTGCAGATCTCCTCCATATCAGTGCACCCCATTTGCTACCTATGCCTTTGCTGCACTTGCAGTGCAGCCAAGGTATGGCTCCACATCCTTCCCCGGGTATGCAGTCCCTCCTTATCACAGGAAAGTGGTGGTCCTATAGTTTGCCTGCTGCTGGTCACTATTCCTGCTAAGAGCCACTAAAGCCAAGGCAGGCCTGCTAAGGTGATACCCTGCAACCAGTTGGTTTTTTTTTTTTTTTTTTTCTTCACCTTTGGGGTTGGTTCAAACTTCTCTGTGCTGGAGGGAAGGGCAGATGCCTGCCTGCTCACTGATGGTCTTCCCTTGCCCCCGCAGGGAAGCACTATGGGGTGTACAGCTGTGAGGGCTGCAAGGGCTTCTTTAAGAGGACGATCCGCAAGGATCTGATCTACACCTGCCGTGACAACAAGGACTGCCTCATAGACAAGCGTCAACGCAACCGCTGCCAGTACTGCCGCTATCAAAAGTGCCTCGCAATGGGGATGAAAAGGGAAGGTATGTGTGGGCTGGTGGAAGGAATGGGCTTGTGGAAATTTTCCTCACATTCGTTAGGGTAAATCTGGCTCTTGGTGGCCCCTATGAGGCTGGATCATTCCAAAAACCCACACTGACAGCTTCAGGGCATTTTTGACCTCGTTTTGTAAAGGAAATGAGGCTGATGGGGAAGCTATTACACTGCATTTTTCTTCCTATCCCACCTAAACACACATATTGGTGACTGTTGAACCTATTAATTGATTTTGGCCCAAGCTTGCCTTTAGTTAGTGGCCCTTAATGGCCTGGACCCCTTGGACCCCTGTAATGCTCTGCTGTGGACAGCACCTGGCAGGGAGGAGTCCTGCAGTCTGCTTGTCTCCTGTGTGAAGGGCAACCTTCTCTTTCATTTTCAGCTTGCTGGCTTCGTTTGTCACCACCTAATTCTTGCACTGGAAGATAAGGGTGAATGATTTATTTCTATCTTTTATTTTATAGTTCTCTGTCATTTCTACTCTTAACCTCACTTTTGGGGATGAGCTCTGGTACAGCTGTGGTGTTTCTGTGCTGCAGGAGAGAGCTGTATGGAAGCAGTTCACACAGCCTCTTCCATACTGCACATGCGCTCATTGCACCCCCCAAAGGGCTGCGTTTCTGGCCCAAACCACGTTAAGGTGTTGATCTGGAGCAAGAATCTGACCTGAGGCAACTGGAATTAGAGGGATTTTGCACTGATTTGGAGGAAGCCTCTGAGAGCTGCTGAGGGTGACACATGTCCCTGGTGGGTCCTGCAGCCCTGCCTTCTCCCGCGCAGCTCTGGAGAGTGCAAAGTTCTTTGTAAAAGCCACCACCGAGTGAGTCTCTGCTGCAGGGAAAAGCAAGCCCAGTGGCGTGGGTGTTTATCTGTCCACCTCTGCCCCCTGCAGCTGGCTGCTTCCTCCTTGGTGGAGCAAGGACCACTGAGCTGGATTGTTTCCCAAATTAAACTGACAGATGCAAGGTCAGGTAGTGACAATTAGCACAGCTTTTAAGCTGCTTTTTTCCAAGATAAAATAATTGTGCTGCCTCCAGGGTTGAATGCAAGCGGGCAGTGTAGCCCTCCCTTTTGGAGGCCACAGTGTCCGCCTGCGGAGCACACAAGCCGCTCCCGTGCTGGGGCTCAGACTGTGCAGGGAAGAGCCTGGGGAAGTAGCTGTAACACTGGGCACAGGCTGAGCCTCGTCTTGTTCTCTGTATAGCATCATCAATGCTGTGCTGCGTCAACCACATAGGGCAGCGCAAGACTGCGAAATGCCAAGCTTGAATCAAAAAAACTAATCCTGGGAACAGCTCTCCCTTCCAGCTGGGTGCAAAGTGGTTCAGAGGACCAGGGTGTCAATGCAACTTCCTTTTGCAGAGCATGAAAATTTGAACCCCAGGATCTTGGTGGATTCTGTGGGGGTTTGGCTGCAATAGTCACAGGAGTTTTCTGGGAGATGCAGAAACTGGGGACAGATTGCAGCTTGAACAAGGACTCCTGAATGAATTTGGGGACTGAGTGATGGGACTAGTATTTCCTTGGCATGCTCTTTCTTCCAGTAAGATTTTGATTACTTTAGAAACACTTCTCTAGCTTCTTCCTGTCCATTACCCTAAAGGGGACAAATGCTTCCCCCAGCTGGCTGGCACATATGTGCGTCCTGTGTTGCCCTCCCTTGCCAGTGCCAGACTGGATGCCCCACTGAGCCATCTCCTTGGGTACTGCCAGTTCCCCAGCAGCTGGGCAGTGCTGGGAAGCACATCCTCCCAGCTGGAAGAAACATAGGGAAGCGCTGAGCATTGCAAAGTGGTCATGAGTCTCAGTGCTGAGGAACCTCCCATGGTTTGGCTCTTCCTGTGAAAGCACCGTAACATAAGCCAGGGTAAGGCAAGGTTGATGCAAGGTCTTATTTCCTGACACCACTGCAAACAGCAGAGCTATAAAGACAAACGGGGAAAAAAATCTGATCCAAGTATCTGACCTAAACGCTTGTCACCTCCTTCTTTCAGCAGCATTTTAGCTAACTGAGAAAATGGAGATCAAATTCTCCTGCAGGCTTGTGAGCTGTGGCCTTGGTGAGCTGGTCCCTTCCTTGGTGTCCCCTGGTGCCTCTGTAGGTCCCCTCTCCTCTTAAAGAACTTATCCCTTGGCCTTGGTGATTTTCCCACTCTCTGGATACTGACTGCCTGGTGCTTAGCTAACAGGTGGGGAAGCCATTAAGATGTTGAACAGCAAAGCACCAATGTCTGCATGGCAAGGGCCAGCTTTGCAGCCCACTTCTCCCTCACTGAACCTTTCATTTCAGGTGTATAAATGCCTACAGCTCAGTACAGGTTGTTCTTTGAGACCAGGCCAGCTGCCTACCTGTCCCTTAGGGGTTACGGGGCACTTTGGGCCCCTGCCCATGCTCCTACAGGGGAGTGATGCCAGCAGGGCTGGTGTCTTGGGGCATTTCTCCTTAGCAATGAGCTAAACTGATGACATCTGCTGGTCACTTGTCTTTTTTTTTTTTTTTTCTTTAGCAGAATTTCCTTATTTTCCTTTGGGATTTCTCAAACAAAACTGTGCACCCAGGACTTCTGTTGAGCACAAGTCTTAGTGTTCCATGTACGCATGTCCTACACTGGCCTGTCTCCCACACACCTAGTGGCCCTGGGAGTTAATAGCTGAGATCTGGAGAGAATTTCAGTGACTCTGTTCCTCCAGCCAGTAGATATTTTGGAAAATGTACCGAGATGGGAGAAGAGACCGAAGGCATTTGGGCATTCAGAGGTGCTGGGAACTGCTTTCTAGCAGGATGGCTTGGGAGGACTGGTGGTGGAGGGAGAGGTGACACCAGGGCTGGGCCAGGCTTGGTAATCTTTTGCTGAGGAATGAGATAGGCAGCATGTGTAGATTCAGCTGGGAGTGAGGGACCATCCAGCCCTGCTGCTGGATGCTCTGGCTGCTGTGGGACTGTTCGAAGCACACGGGAAGTGCAGCAAACCTCAGTGTCTGCGTGCTGCGTCCTTCCTGCCTTCTCCAGCATCTAGTGACAGCTGAGCCCAGGCTGCCACCTGGAGGTATCAACTCCTCTTTCCTCTATTCTGGAGCTTCATACCTTGGAAATCACAACTTTTTGTCAAATTGAGGCCGCTGGTCTACAGCAACCCCAAAGTTATTGGGAGGTGGTGGGGGCAGCTATTTTAATGGATGTACATCTGAAATACCATTTATTTTCTGTTCTCCCCCTCCTGAGGAGATTTCTCATCCCTTCTCCCAGTGGAAATGGGACCTACTGTGAGCAGGTAAGTGTTGCTGTGGGTGTAAAGAGCCGTGTTTCTGTCCCACAGCTGTGCAGGAGGAGAGGCAGAGGAGCAGGGAGCGGAGTGACAATGAAGCTGAGTCCACAAGCAGTGGCAGCGAGGACATGCCTGTGGAGAGGATCCTGGAAGCTGAGCTGGCAGTCGAACCCAAGACAGAGGCATACAGTGACATGAACACAGAGAGCTCAGTAAGGGGCACCAAAATCACTTGCAGCTTGAGATGAGAGCCTTCGAGGTGCCGTTTGAAAAGACAAACCCCACTAGCATTTTGCAAAGGGGTGTTTTTGCTTTGCACTGCCTAAAAATCACCAACAGTTTTTCTTTTGAAGCTATTCTGAATGACAACTAGAAAGCTGCCTATACGTTATTTTCATAGCATTTTTTTCCAATTCCCTTTTGTTTCAATGAATAGATAGGGCAATAGCTGGATGCTGGAGAGTCCGAGTCCTGTGCTGGCTTCCACAGTTGCACAGCCCTGGGCACTGCTTGTCTGCCCCAGTGAGCAAGACTAGAACGGAGCTGGACACAGCAGGTTTACTGCTGTTGTTTTACTGTTCATGCCTGTTCAGAGGCTGCTTGATGGCTTTTAGATGTGCCTTGGGGAGCAGGACTTGCTTTGCAAAGAACAGCAAGCAAACAGAAATGTCTATCAACCAGCTGATTTGGCTGGTTGTAGAGGGGACAGTAGTAATAAATATCCTCTCTTCCCAGCAGTGCACAGCTGAGATTATTGGCAATTTGGTCATTTTACTTGTGGCTCTGATTATCGTTAACTTGATCCAATACTGTGTGCAGTGCAGACAGTGATTATCAAAGATTTTGCATTGACAAATTCTTCTCTTTTCCTCTGCTCTTTTCCTTTCGATGTTGTTCTTAATTAGACAAATGACCCTGTCACCAACATATGCCATGCAGCTGACAAGCAGCTCTTCACACTTGTCGAGTGGGCCAAGCGAATCCCCCACTTCTCTGACCTGACACTGGAGGACCAAGTCATTCTCCTCCGGGCAGGTAATGTCCCCCTCCTGTGGCCTCTGGGGTTATTCCTGGAATGCACATGCCTTCTCTGGGCTGCATGCCATGCCAGCCAGGCTGGATGGTGAATGGGAGATCCTGAGCTGATCCATCCCTGCTGTCACAGGGCGAGCAACCCATCCTGAGCTGTGATGAGCAGTTGGCAGAGGCTGTGGATGGGGCAGTGGAATCTGCTGTCTGTTTCCCTCTTCATGCAGACGTGTAGGAGGGCTGGGGGAGAGTGAATAAATGTGTCTTGTTAATGCAATTCCTATAACTGCAGAACTTACTATGTGTGGGGCACATTAGTGTGTAACGTGCAAAATGATGTAAAGGGGTTGCTGATGCAAGGAATGTGGGTTTTTTCCAGAGGAAAAACCAGCATATTTCCCCCCCTCCTTTGAGTCTTTTTCTGCACCTTCCTTGCTGCTGGTTAGGGTTTGGCACCCCTTGCAGTGTTGGCAAGGGTGCAGTTGGTACCTGGGGTCCCATCTCTCCTGTGAGCTGAGTGTGAAGCCAGCAGGGAGAAACAAGATCTCCTGCTCCAGGTGGGACTGATTTTTTTTTTTTTTTTTTCCGCCCCCCCTGAACTACCTCTTGCACACCTCCTCTTGCAGGCTGGAATGAGCTGCTCATTGCCTCTTTCTCCCATCGCTCTGTGTCGGTGCAAGATGGCATCCTTCTGGCCACAGGCTTGCACGTGCACCGTAGCAGTGCTCACAGTGCTGGTGTGGGCTCCATCTTTGACAGGTATGTGGCCTGTTCCTGTCATCCCTTAGCAGCAGTGGCCAGGCTGGCTCTGTCTTTCCCTTTTGGGAAACACGTCCTTAGTGAAAACTAAAGCAAACACATGGTGATTTGGGGCAGAACTAGCTTAGAATGAGGAGGAGATGCTTGACTGGCTTAAAAACCAAGAATAGGGTGAAAGCATCTTGGAAAGAGATTTGCAGCTGCAGAAGCAGATCTTTGTGTGTGCAGGGGGAGGAATGCTTCTCTGCCTTCTCTCAAGAATACTGTGAATACTCAAGAATGCACCTCGAATACTGGGTTCAGTTTTGGGCCTCTCACTACAAGAAGGATGTTGAGGTGCTGGAGCGTGTCGAAAGAAGGGCAACGAAGCTGGTGAAGAGTCTGGAGAACAAGTCTTACAAGGAGCAGCTGAGGGAACTGGGGTTGTTCAGTCTGGAGAAGAGGAGGCTCAGGGGAGACCTTATCGCTCTCTACAACTACCTGAAAGGGGGTTGTGGTGAGGTGGGTGTTGGTCTCTTCTCCCAAGTAACCAGCGATAGGACAAGAGGAAATGGCCTCAAGTTGCACCAGGGGAGGTTTAGATTGGATATTAGGAAAAACTTCTTCACCGAGAGAGTGGTCAAGCATTGGAACAGGCTGCCCAGGGAGGTGGTGGAGTCACCATCCCTGGAAGTGTTCAAAGTATGTGTAGATGTGGCACTTCAGGATATGGTTTAGTGAGCTTGGTGGTGTTGGGTTGATGGTTGGACTTGATGATCTTAAAGGTCTTTTCCAACCTTAATGATTCTGTGAAGAGTTTGCCATAACTGGATCTAGAGCTAATACTGATCAGCAAGAGCTTTAGCTGGCAAAGTCTTAAATCCCAACTTGCTCATATGACTGCACACATACTGTCTATGCCATGCCTGCAGCCTGCTCTCTGCATGGCAGGACACTGCATTACCACTCTTACACAGCTGGCCTGTGTAATGGCAGTGCCCATGTTTTGCACAGTGAAATGTGGAGGAAAAACCCATGTAGTTTTCCTTAAGTGAGTGCAAATTGTTCTCCGTAGTCCAAACAGAGCACAGAGCGAAGTGAGAATGGGAATGAATTTGTGCATCAGCAACATCCAGGGACCAGAGCATCATGTAGAAGAGCAGTATGTGGCATGGCTGTCCCTCAAACCTGCCTCTTTCTGCAGGGAGGAGTTGGGGGTACCCAGTGCCTGTCCCAGATGCTTTTCAGCCACCAGCCTCGCTGTCTGTACCTATTTCTGATTGTCTGCCCACCCATGTCTCCCACGTGCAGGGTTTTGACAGAGCTGGTGTCCAAAATGAAAGACATGCAGATGGATAAGTCGGAGCTGGGGTGCCTGCGAGCCATTGTCCTGTTTAACCCAGGTAAGTCTGAGGCCCCGGGGCAGTCCCTCTGGGCCACAGCAGGTCACAGGCAGGACGACTGTGGCAGCGAGCAGCAGGACTGCAGACAGATTTGTCCCAGTCCCTGGGTGTATGATTAAAGAGAGCCCAAGTCCTCTCCTGCCCATGCGTGCAGTCACTCTCCTGGTAGCGAAAAGGTCCTCTCTGTAGTGATTTCTTCCCTACCTGTATATTCTCCCTCGTCCAGATGCCAAGGGTTTGTCCAGCCCCTCAGAAGTGGAATTGCTGAGGGAGAAGGTCTATGCCACGCTAGAAGCCTACACGAAGCAGAAGTACCCCGAGCAGCCAGGGCGGTGAGTGTCCCCAAGCAAGGCAGGCACCTGAGGGCAGCACAATTCCCACCCTGGAAAGGGGAGACTGAGGCAGGGGTATCTGTGCTAGCTCTGCCTGAGCCACCCTGGGCTGGAGCCCCTGGAGCAAAGCAAGGGCAGGACACCAGCCAAAACTGCCTGAGCAGCACAGCTGCCGCAGGCTGGCGTGTCCTCTGGGAGCCCTAATCCTGGGCCAGAGCCCTTAGAGTGCTGGTGAGGTGCAGTTTTCTTGCTTTTCAATCCAATCCTACCCTCTACTGGCCAAGATCTCGAAACGCGGGCAGCCAGATCCTCAGCACCGCCAGCCAAGTGATGCGCCCACAGCATCTTCTGCTATTTTTGGCTCTGGATGTGACCGCAGAGCGCTGCAAGTGGGACGTGGGGAGGGGAGGCAGTCTGCCTGCTGCCCCCCCTCGCAGCTGCGCCTCGAAACACGAGGCAGTGCCTGGCAGAGGCACTGCTGAGGGGCTGTGCACCCTCTCTGGGGGCCAGGGATTTTTGAAGGCTGTTTGAAGAATTTAAATGGCACTGTGGAGATGTAAGTCACCAGTCCAAGTCTTGGAGAGAAAAATCTGGATGTATCTTTTTTTCTTTTTAAGTTTTAAAAATGCTGAATTCTGTTTTGAAAAGAGACATATTCCCTCCACACATGTGAAGAGAAATGCTTATTTTGAAAGCACAGAGGAATCTCACTGAGAAAATGCTTCCCCAAGGCATTTTTGGGGAGGATTTGGGCTCTGCTCTCCTGAGCCCCTGGTGCAGGCTTGGAAACACATGGGAGCGGGTGGCCGGTGCCTCCTGCATGCCTCTCACTCTGCTCTCTTCCAGGTTTGCCAAACTCCTCCTGCGCCTGCCAGCGCTGCGGTCCATCGGGCTGAAGTGCCTGGAGCACCTCTTCTTCTTCAAGCTGATTGGGGACACTCCCATCGACACCTTCCTTATGGAGATGCTGGAGACACCTCTGCAGGGCACTTGAGGGTCTGGCTCCACTCTGGCCACACCCTGGCCCCCCGTGCTCCTGCACAGCTTCCCACCCCTCTGCTCTGGGCCTACAGGAGCTCAAGAGATGACCTCCACCCTCCGCTCCTCCTCGGTGGGATCCTTGTGTTTTTGTACAGCTTGTAAATCACCCCCTCTAACCCTCCCTGGCCTGGCCATGGTGGGTCACAGATCCTCTGACCAGCTAACCCCCTGTACAGATAATTGCTTTAAATTATTTTTTCACTCTCAATAAAAGCCAACAAAACAAATAAAATAATGAGGCAGGCACTGATTTCAGCTGGCAGAGCAGTGTTGTCTTTTGCTGCGGTCACAGTTCTGGCTTGTTGTGGGGCTGAGGGACCTTCCCAAGACTCTTGGGCAGCCCAAATCAGAGCAGGAATATAACTCTGGGGATAGTTGTGTGTTCTGATGGGCACAGTCAGAGGACTGTGAGAAGAGGCCAAGTGAGAACAGGTTACTGTTGCCCCTTGCTCCTGCTAAGGAAAGACCTGGAGAAACTTGCTGCTTTGAACCAGAACATTTCACTCTACCATCTTAAAAAGAAACCTATCTTAAAAAGAAACTCTTGGACTCTTTGAATTTTTTTAGGTAATTTAAAAAGTGACTTTTTAACGTGCTGCTTTTTTTTTTTTTTTTTTGCTGAGCTAGTCTAGCCACAGAGGGAAGAAGCAAAGTGCTTCATTCTGGACCAGGTGGACTATTTTGGAGTTACCTAAACCTGATGTGCTCATGGATAATTTTCATTTTTCTGAAACTTCATGCATCTGGTTCTCAGACTCCCCCCCCACCACTGAAAAAAAGGCTCTTCAACCCCAAATTTTTAATCTCATAGCTCCATAAATGAAACTTGCAGGGAGGGAAAGCACAAGACACTAACAAAAACCTGCCTCAAAGGTACTGCCTGGTCTTTCCCCTGCTCAAATGGCACTGCTGGAGCTTCCCATTGCAACCCAGCTAACCAGAGTCAAATGAGTTAAAGACATGAATTTGTTCAATACATGGAGCTTATTCTGGTGGGAAAATGTCCTCCCAGGAACCCAGCAAAACTGCCTGTATTATTATTCATAAAACAGGTGTAGTGTTAAGTGATCTGCCCCTTCTGACCCTCTCAGCAGACAGTGCAGTGAGATGCAGCCGTGCTTCATCTGTCTGCGTGACAGATTGCAATGCTGCTGCTCGGCGACTCAGGGAGGTTTGGGGGAAAGGAGGAGTGACAACAGGAAAGAAAGAGGATAAAAATGAAACATTTTGTTAGAACTCCCACATGGGGCTGTGATTCATTCTCCAGTATTTCATTGTGAAAACAAGAAAGTGAGAATCAAAAACGCAGGAGAAAGAAACAAAAAATCTAAATTTATAGAAACTCTAAAATTAATTTTTTTTATGATACTGGAGAAAAAAAAAAAACAGGGAGAAATTCAAGAGAGATGAAAAGCATTGCCCAAGGGGCTATTTTTAATTGAAAGGGTAATTTTCTGGTAAAAGGGAAGTGTTTAAAGACACAAACTATTCAACCTGCTTATTGTAAAACCTTTGCCAGAGTTTGAGAGACTGCATGCAGACTGTGCTGGGGTGGTACCTGCACTGTGCTGCTGGTTAAACAAAGCAAGAGGTTACCTCCAGCCTGGGTGGCTACAGGCTTCCTTGTCTATGAGCTGTCGGCTTCTGAGGCCTGGTCCCTAGCTAGCTGGGTTTGGGTTTCTTTTCTGATTATAGAGCCCTGGGTTTCTCTTGACCTGTCGTCTTCTCAGGTTTGATGGTTTAAATCAAGGAGGTTGGTTGGCATTAACAGGCTTAGTGAGAGGAGGGCTCCAGGAACTGATGCCACTGTCTGAAGATAGACCATGTGGTATTAATGCTTTTTGTTGAAATAGAGGAAAACCTGAGGGTCCTCATGCCTGCAGCAGCCCTCGTGCTAAGATGGTGTCTGCGTGCTATCGTGGAGCCCTGCAGTGCTCAGTGGTAACTTGGAGCGGGCTCTGGGATGAGCTGCTGCAGCCTAGTGGGCTGAGCCAGCTGGAGAGGACAGGATGCTTCCACATCAATAGTGCTGACTCTTTCAGGAGCTCACAGGCTCTCCTCGGGACACAGTTGTGGTAGCTGTGATCCTAAGTGTTTGCATGGAGCTGCAAGGTTGGAGTTTAGCTTGGCCAAGACATCCAAAAGTGCTTTGGGCCATGCAATAGAGGTTTAACGTAGATAAGTGTGATGCCTCTTGGTAGCTTAATTAGAGTTCGTGATGAGGGATTCAGAGTCCCTGATATTCCACAGTGGCAGAACAGCCCAACATCTTGGCAACGGAGTAAAATAAGCTGGACAGAAGAGCAGGATCCAGCACCTAACCCAGATGGCCCTGCACGTGCCTGCTGCAGTCAGTGCAAGTAGGGCTTGCCAAGTCCCGTGACCGATTCACCTGGGCTGTCTTGATGCTGATCTCAGTCCACTGTCTGCAGGCAAACCCAGACCATGGCCTGCAATATGAACAGTCGCTTTTTGAAGTTGGAAGCCACTCAAAGTGGCTGTTCGTGGCTCCCGGACACCCCTACTTTTAGCAGTCCACCCTGAGAACCTGGAAAGGTGGTCTCTGGGTTGTGGGCCACAAGGTCTCCACGTTGCACTTTGAGCAGGGCTTGTCCTCTCTCTCCAGATGACTCATGAGGTTTTTCGTTTTTTTTTAATTTCATGTTCTTGATCATCTGCTTACTGCCCACCCCACCACACACTCCCCCACCCTGTGTTTGGTAAGACCACAAGACACGGAATATGGCCTCTATAAATAAGAGACCGCTTGCTCATCTGGAAGCGTCGCTAGCAGACAGCTGTCCTATGCAGAGGAATGGAGTCACTGAGCAACTGAGCTCTAGCTGTGATCATCGCAAACCTGAGGTTTGATGTGGTCTCCTGGATTTGGTCCTAAGCCTTGGGTTCCTTGCTCATCTTGTGGGCCTCTATACAATGGTGTCAAAACGCGGCCCAAGAGCGGTCCTTCCCCCAGCTTTGCAAAGCAAAGGGGCTAGTCTCTACAGCCACCCTGAGGAGCAACTCCCCCAACAGTTAGTAGTAACTCACTGGAGTAGTTTTCCTTCAGCGTACATTGCTGCAAAACAGCAGCAGCTTGGCATGGCTGGAGCTTGCCCAATCTGCAGCCCTGCAAAAACCTAATTTTCATGAAATAGTAGAAATCACAGTAATGGATAAGCCAAAGAAAACTTCTATCCACGCACGTATGTTCAGCTGCATCTTGTGTGGAGTTATAGCTGCACAAAGAATTAAAGAATAGCACTGCAGAACTAAAAAAATCAAGAAATACCAAGTTAACTCTCTTCCACTGTAGGCATTTTTCCTTGCAGACATATGTCATGATGGTGCCTTTAAAATCCAGGCATCAGCCACTTTTCAGCCCTAACGAGAGCACAACGGGGTCTGGCTACCTACCCTTCCTACTGAAACCCGGCTCCTCCTATCTCCTCTGAATTTTGCTCTTGCCAGATTCCAGTTGCTGGGTCTTGCCACCTCTTTTTCTGAAGATCCAGACATTGTTTTCCCCATAAAAACCCTCATAGCCTCAGATTAAGCTCTGGCATTTTTTTCTGTGCTCTGGGAAGAAAAAAAAAAAACCACCAGGCTCTGGGAGTGGCTGCTACAAGGCAAAGTGTCATATTCTCTCTCCCGCTATACATCACATCTCATGAGCCTTCTGAGTTAGCAGCAGGTCCCCCCCACCATGGACAACCTTTGTTTTAATGCACAGGCCAGACGTTTCAAAGCATTTATTAATTCTGAGCTCCTCGCTCTGTAGTGCTCCATGAAGGGGACTTCAAAAAATGGTGGGTTTAGCCACTTATGATGAGGACCTTGGAAAATGAAAAAAATCCTTCATCTCCATTGCTTGTGCTGAGCTGGATTTGTTTCTTGCCCAGAAATGAAGCCGGTGTGTTTTCCTGCCCTGCCTTCGTTTGGGTTCTGTAGTGGCTGCTTCAGTTTTTGGTGAAGTTCAACAATTGCAGTTCTGGATTGGGAATAAAAAAAAAAATTAAATCCTAAACTATAAGGATTTGAGCTGGTTTGCATTCAGTTCAGCTCTGGGCTCCCTGCTGAATTTAGTGGTTCAAGGGCACATCCTACAGACCCCGGGTGACTTTCAGACACATGCTCACGGCGTGACTCAACGGGGTGCTACCACCACTGGCCTTTCCTCGAGGACCTCTTGTCTGGGCCGGACCCTGGACTTCTGGACTTCTGATGCCCTCCACCATCCCACCTGAGCTCCCCGGAGATGTTGTCTTTGCTGCCTGGTTTCTCTGCTTGTCCCCTTTCTGTCCCTCCCAGCTCTCTGCTGTCCCGTCAAAGGCCATCAAAAAAAGTCCCATCAAAAGCTGGGGAGGCTGTGCTGCCTTGGTACCCCCTGGAGCACCAGAGGGCATGGGAGGAGGAGGAAGAGGAGGAATTATACTGATTAGGAGACACGTGGGGCTCTCCAGAGCTGCTGGTGGCGGTGGGAAGCAGTGTGTGTTTCCTCTTTCAGGGGGTGACGGCTTTTATTTCACGGCGAGGTACATCATGGTGGAAAAGGATGATACAAAGACAGAGAAGCCCTGATAAATGTCCAGGCGTTTGTCAGCGTCAGTGGACAAGGACCATTCTATACCTGCGCGAGGCCAGTGGCTGCCACCCCACACCTCTCTCGTCTCTCCCTGTGCCCTCTGTGGAATTAGCTCTACCCGAGACAGGCATGGTTTGGGGGATTTCAGTGGTAAAGGGAGAGGATTTTATCACCCCGGGGATACTGGACAGCATTGTGGATGTGGGCTTGATTTCGAGCTTGCCTCTCTACCCAGGGCCAGCCCACCCTGGGTTGGGTGGAGACCCAGGTGCAGCCCACCCTGGGTTGGAAGGAGACCCAGGTGCAGCAGCTGATGCCTGTGAAGGGCTGTGAGTGTGGGAGGAAGGAGAGGGTGGTGTAGAGGGATGTCTCGGAGTGGTGGGCAGTGCTTTCTCTGCTGGGTCAACTTGGCTTCAGGCATTAAAGGCACCCTGACGATGCTAGGCATTGTGATGCCCAATGCCTCCTGTCCCAAGGGAAGTGGCTGGAGTGTGTGTAGGGAGCAAAACTCATTGTCCTCCTCATCTTCTTTGGTCTCCTGTGTGCCTGCTTCTGGGTCTAGCCCTCCCCGCTCCTGTGTGGTTCTGCATCTGCATTGCTGGGCAGAGTTAAGGTGATGTTGGAGGAAGGATCTGGCTCCCTGCTGTCTAGGACCACATCTGTTGCTGTGACTGTGGTTACTGACTCTTGGAGCTGAGTACTGTTGGTCTCCTTCCAGCAGTGAATGCCATGGACCTGCTGGTCCACCCAAGCTCCTTGGCACAAAACGTGAGCGCTGGACAACCCTGGTGGTTAGACTGTCGGGGGAGATGTGATCTTTCAGCACTGCAGACTTGTTAATTTGGTAGGCAGCTACTGTTTAATGCTGTTTTTCCCACACCACCCAGTTTTTGTAACACCTGGCTGCCTGCAGACCCTACAGCTAGAAGGAGAAAGCCTAGTCCTGCTTCTTCTCTGGTTTAATTCTCTTCTGCTGCTGTGGGCTGCTGCACCTAGGTCATCCCTGGGTGAGCTAATCGTGGAAACCCTGGCCTTCAGCGGCTGCAGGGAGCTGGCTGAAATACTCCCCCCATCTTCTGTAGGGCCATTGCTCGAGTTGAAAGTGTGCTTTGGGAGGGGAAGGGTGAAATTGCCAGGAGACCCTGTAAATGCTATCACTGAGGGGGGTTGGCGTGTTTTTCTTGCATATTTTACTGATTCGCCCAGTGACCATCCTTTGCACAAGACGGGGTGTGCTCCAGTACCTGTGATCTGCGTGTGAGCTGGTGGATGTGTGTAAATCAGGGGCAGCAACACGCTGCTGCAGCCCCCTCGGTGCTGTGCACTGGGGCCATCCCTCGAGCCTGCTCCTTCGTTAGGCTGAGCTGGGGATTGTGCACAAGAGCTGCCAGGTAAGGCAGTCTCCAGATCCCTCCTCGCCTGGAGAGGAGGAAGAGGAGGAACAACACAACGGGATGACAACGTCCAGGGGGAAATGACTCCCTCCCAGCTGTTCCTGCATCTCTCATCGGACAAAATCAGGTGGGCAGTTTGAGTATATAAGCAAGGTGCCCTGTACAGGGCCAGGGTTTTTGGCAGTGCTGAAGGATGGCATTCCCACCCCGTGGGGCTGACCCCTGGCTGTGCAAGGAAAATCTATTGCCCTGCACAGCTCTGCAGCTGGGCTGGGATGGCTGTGCTGGTTTGCACAGGGAGGAAAAGCAGCATGTGGTGCCTGGAGCCCTGGTCATGCTGCAGTCCTTGCTGGGCTGGTGTCTTGGCAATGTGGCTCCAACAGACCCAGAAACTTGGCTGGAGCTGCTCGGAGACCTTCAGGAAAGACAAAGACAGAGGCCTCAGAGCCCCGTGCCTCACTGCTGCAGCTGCAGCTCAGCCCTCCTGGATGCGAAGGATCATCACGCTGACCTGATCAGGTACCCTGATCAGGGTACCAATGCTTTCCTGCCCGGGCTCCCAGTGTAGTTATACTGGGACACAGTGGGGCTGTCCCAGGACCCCGTTTCCCTCTCCCATGGGATGCTGGCAGGGTGGTGATTCACCCTTGCTAACCTGTGGCCTCACTCCTTCCTATGAGCTCCCAAAGGACATGACCTTGGTCCTTGCATCACCCACCTCATCCGGCTGTGGGGAACTCTTGGTGACGAGGATCCCTCCCTCCCCCCCGGAGAGGCTGGGACCGCTCCAGCCCCTCGCTGCCAAGGTCACCGGTGAACACAGGAGGTGAGGCCCCGAAAAACCTTTCCCCTCCCCACCTCGAGGCAGCCGGGCTCTCCCCCGCCGGGCCGCTCCAGCAGCGGCAGGTACGCGGCCCCGGACCTGCGGGGCCCGTGAAACCCCCCGAAAAATAGCGATCCCCCTTCCCCCGGGGCAGGAGAGAAGAGGAGAGCCGGGCGGGACGGGAAACCGCCGGGGCTGAGGGAAGGCTCCAAGTTTCGGCTTCCCCGGCCGGGTGGGATCTTTCCTCCGTGGGTTTCCCCTCCCCAAAACCGGAGCGGCTCTTCCCGGGGCCGCCTCTCGCCGCGGTCGCGGCGATCACCCCTCCGGGGCAGCGCTCCGGCTTTGGGCTTGCTTTCTTTTATTTTATTTTTCTTCCTCCCCTCCTCTCCCAGCACTCCTTTCCCTTAAATTCCCCGGGGCGATGCGATGCGATGCGCAGCGCGGGGGAGCGCATCCCCGGGCCGGGGAACAGGCTTTCCGCCCCCCCCCAAAAACTCTCGACCGGGGCTTCTCCTGGAAGGGGAGCTGATTTCCAGCGGGTTTCACTACCGGGAGAGCAGCGGTGGCGGGCACCACCCTCCACCTTTTTCCTTTTTTTCTTTTCTTTTCTTCTTTTTGGCTTGCTTTCTAAGAAAAAGAGAAAACCCAAAAAGCCGGGGAGCGGAGCGGAGCCGGGGCTGCCGCGGCCGTGCCCCCCGGAGCCGGGCAGGGCCGCCGGCCCCTCGAGGCGTGGCGGGGCCGGTGCCTGCAGCCAGGCAGGAGAGCGGGGAGGAAACTTAATTTCGAGTGGGGTGGAGAGGGGAGGGCAGGGGGTGGGGGTCGGGCAGGGAGGTATCAGCTCCAGGAAATGTGCCTTGGCAGCAGTCGGACGGGCGCTTCCCCGCAGGTCGGTGCGTTCCGCTCCGCTCCGGAGCCGTCCCGGGCGCTGCGGCTCAGCCCCCCAGCCCGGGCAGCTCCGGGGGCGGCAGGACGCACCCCCCGCGCCCCGGTGGCTGTGGACACCCCTCCCGCCGGCTCCCCGCAGGAAGGCACCTCCCGGGCCGCCCCAGGTGAGCGGCGGAGCCCCGCCGACGGCAGCCCCGCGTCCTCCGGTCCCGCTGCCGCGGGGGGTCCCGGCGCCGGCCGCCCCCCACGTCGGGGCCTCGGGGCCGGTCGGGGGAGGCTGCGAGCCCGCCCCGGGGCAGCGGCCGCGAAGCCGGAGCGGGGGCCCCGGGGGGGAGGAGGGGAGCGGGGAGCCCCGGGGGCGGGCGGCCGGCGCTGAGCGCGGCGTGTCCGGGCTGGCTTGGCAGGCGGGCGGCGCGGCCCCCTCGCCCGGCCCGGCTCACCACCATGCTGGACGGGCTGAAGATGGAGGAGAGTTTGCAGAGCGCCCTGGACCCCGCCGCCCCCTTCTCCTCTCTGCTGGGTAAGTCGGGGGAACCCCGCTCGCCCTCCCTCCCGGGGACCCCCGGGGTGGGGCACGGCCGGGTGGGCCCCGAGCGATGGGCACGGGGAGGGGGGCCCGGGCAGCTTTTCCCCCGGCTTGTTCCTGCCCGGCGCCGCGCCGCTCCCTTCGCCCGGGGGGTGCCCCCGGCGCCCGCCTTCCCTGCTCCCGTTTCGTTCCGCCAGTGCGTTAAATTGTGTGTGCCCCCCCCGCCCCCCCCAGTGCAACGAAGGCCTTTCCTTCGTATCGAACGATAAAGAATTGATTTTATATTTTTCTTCTTCGTTTTAACATCGCTTTGAAACAATCGCCCTCTTTCCGAGCCGCGGCTCCGCCGCCGCTTTTCCAAGAGGAACGAAATTGGGAGCGATGTTTCTCCCCCGGAGCTCCCCTAAGGCATAGGTCCCCCCCGGATCCCGGAGGAGCACCCCCCACACCCCCCCGCCCCCCCAGCACCCCCCCCGCCTGCGTAGGGGAAGCGAGAGCAGCGGGGTCCTCCATCCCTCCATCCATCCCTCGCCCGGTCCGTCTCCCCGGCCACCTCTCCCTCCACCCACCCCTGCCCGCCCCCCCGGGTCCTTCCCCACAGGCCGAGCCGCGACCCCCAGGTCGGTGTGCGAAGGGTGCCAGCGAGTCATTTCGGACCGGTTCCTGCTGCGCCTGAACGACAGCCTGTGGCACGAGCGGTGCGTCCGGTGCGCGTCCTGCAAGGAGCCCCTGCAGACCACCTGCTTCTATCGCGACAAGAAGCTCTACTGCAAGCTGGACTACGAGAAGTGAGTGTCCTCCATGCCCCCCGGTGAGCTTGCCCCACTCCGCTCCCCACCGCTCGCAGAGCCCCAGCCCGAAAACGTGGGGGGACGGGGAGCTCAGCGTTCCCCTGCCCGCTGTGTCCCGAGAGGCGTCAGCTTTACGGTCACCTCCTCGCACCCCGGGTTCTCCCCTTTTTAGAGGTGTTGTGTTGCGCTTGGCTCATGCCTTGGGAATTTAGGAGCCTTTTGTCGGGAGTCTGTGAGACCCCGGTAGCCCTGGGGCCGCTGAGGGATGGGGCAAAGCGTTTTCCCGTCTCCTCTGGCTTTATTTTCCTACTGAGCATCCGCAGGAGGAACGTTACATCCTCCCTGACCCGGGCCTGGACGGGGCTGTTTTCCTAATATCCCCACAGGCAGAGCAATGCTATTGCTCCCCCGGTCAGGTGGGGAAACTGAGGCACTCGGCAGGGAGAAGGGAAGGCCCCACCGAATTCGGAGTGTTTGCTGTGACGCGCCGGAGGCTTTGCCTGCGTCTGGGGCCGTGATGGAGCAGGAAAATGGATGTAGGTGGTTAAAGCTTCCAGCCTCGATGCTTCCCCTTTGTCAAGTGTGGGGCAGGGGCAGGGGGAAAGGCGATGAGAAAATTATTTTTCTTTCTTTTTTTTTTTTTTTTAAAGAAGAATCTTTCCATTGGGAATAGGGAGAAGGCTGTTGATTCTGTCCTTTCCTGCAGCTGCTTTCGTTTTTTCCTGCTCATCCCGCTCTTGCCGTCCCTGCTAGACCCCGTTCCCTCGCCGGGTTTCGGAGCCGTTAAATTTGTGTTGCCTCCGGGCGGGTTGTTTCTTGAGGACTGTGTAGATGGGGGGGCTGGATCTCTCACTATGGTGATAGCATGGATGCTGGAGCCCCGCAATTTAATTCCCAGGGCGCTGTTTTATGAGAAAACAGTTGTCGGCGATGCTCTCGTCCCTGGCCTTCGGCGGGTTAGCGAGCGTGCGGGGGGCTAGCTCTGCTCCAGGCCTTTTTAAAGTTTTTTCCTTTAAGTCCCGTATTATGGGTCTGAGTTTAATCACTATGGATACAAGGCAAATTGAAAGCAGAATTTGTGCGCGTGACCTTGTTTTCAAATGTTTACGAAAGAGTGGAAGAATTAGCTGTCGCGAGAGTGGAAAGGAGAGAGCTGCATTACGGGTTGTTTTTAGGCAAAAATTTGTCAAGATTGGGTGCACTGCTTGTTTGTCCATGGAAATTTGGCTACCAGATCCCATAGGTTTCCATCACAATTTGATTCACGTTTTCTGCTTTAGCAGCGCCTCTGTTTGGAGCATTAAGGGGACGCTGGGGTAAATATTGCCGCCGAAATGCCTTTCCAGCTCGCAGCACGCGTGGGTTTTACTCTCTGCGTGTTTGACTGTGGCTTCTGAGCACTGGAAGCCGGCTCCAACGCGAAACCTTCCTCCTATGTCTCTTGGCCGTGAAAGAAATCGGTGCCGCAGTTGGCTTCTTGCTGTGCCCATCTTGCTGTCGGGATGGACAAGGATGATTGCGGGGGGAAAAAAAAATGTCACCAACATTTCCAAGGCTCCGGCAGTGGCACGGGGTATCCTGGCTATTTCCCGGCTGCGTTTGGGTCGGTAACTTCTGCTTTTGAGCCGGGGAACGGGCTCTGCGGCAGGCGGCTTCCCCGAGGCGTGATGGTTTTAGCTCTCGGCCACTGCCAGCCTCTTCCCCTCCTGCACCCATCTGCCTCTTGCTCTCATATTGTTGTCCCCTTGAATTTTATTTTATTTTATTTTTTTGGCATGGGGCTGCAGGGCTGTGTCCTTGCTCCCTCTGTGGTCCCGGCTGCTCACCCCATGGGGCTCTCCTCCGTGCCGGCGGTGCGACTCCTTACCTGGGGATGGCAAGGCCACGGGGCAGAGTCCCAAAGAGCCGTTTCCTTCAGCCCGGTGGAGCTTTGCATGTGAATCTGTATTTAACAAAAAAACCTCTTTCTTTGCCCAGACTGCCCACCCCGTCTTTGGGCTGAGCATTTTCCCGGTCCCGGGTGCAGGAGCACCGTGCCTACCTCCGCCGCGGCGCAGGAGCCGATACGGGGGCTTTCACTGTGAAACACGCTGCTGCTCTTGGACCGAGCTAATTATCTCGAGCTGAGAGCTGGTTAATTATCGCGGGTGACTGACGCTCCTTGCGCAGCGCGGTGGTGTGAAGCGGCCCATCCTCCCCGCGGTCGCGCCCGCGGAGCCGGGCTCGGGGGGCCTCTCCGTCGGCACAGCGGCGCTCGCCGGCTGGGAGGGCTGGGGTGTCCGCGCCTGAAACGCCGGTGCCGGGGGTGTCGGGGAAGCGGTCGGGATCCTGCCTGCCAGTGTCGTGGTGGTGTTGGGTTTAGTTTTGGTTTCTCGTTGGGGTTTTTTTTGGTTTGGTTTGGGTTTTTTTGTTAATTGAAAGAAGGGATTTCTCTTCCAGATGGTGACTGTTGGGATGTTTTACCAGAGATGAGTAGGTGCAGTGTTTTCTGACACGTATCTTCGCTCTCTGTTTGAGCTCTGTTTATAACGAGGCTGCAGAGGGTTAACGACGGAGCGTCAGACGGCAGAGTTATGCCTTTAGTTATAAATACGGTGTTAACGGGCTGTGTTAAGCGAGCGTCCGACTTGCCGGACGCTAGAAATTGAGGAATCATTTATTAAAACAGATGTTTTGCATTTCTTTTGTCTTTCATAAAGAGGAAGACGTTGAGAGAGGACCTGGAGAGGGATGGATTAAAGACTGGGGACACCGGGACGGGTCTCGGCATCTCTTTGGGGTGCCCACGGCCGCGGCTCAGGACCTGGGGGCAGTTCGGAGAGCGATGCTGGCTGGGGACTCGGGGGGCTGGGGGTCACTCTTGGACCAGTTTCCCCAGCGCTGGCGGGGAGAGCTTCTGGGGAGGGACCGCTCGAGGCCGTGCCCCTGGGACAGCGTCTATTTGGGGCAGAGGACATTCGTTACAGAACATCCTGAATCCCGCGGCAGCCCCCGGCGCTTGTCCAAACCTGATAAGTCTCAACTATGACAAGGTTCAGGCTTCGCCCTGGCCGGCTCCCCGACTGCAGGGCGGCCCCGGGGACGCGCCCCGGCGGGGAGGCCCCCATGCTGGTGACTGGGGGGTGGGCTTTTGTGGTGGCAGATTTCGGGGAGGGGGCTGTGGTGTGCAATGTCAAACCTGGCCATAGATGGGGAGGGGTGCCGGAGGCGACGGGAAGAGCGGGGCTTGCGAAGGGGGCTGCCCGGGGGGCTCAAAATCCATGTGAGGACGGGAACAGCTGAGCCCCGCTCGCCCAGAGGCCTTCGTGGTGGGCTTGCATGGGGCAAGCAGAGCCAGAGCCATCGGGAGGACCCGGAGCCGCGGGGACATCCCCGTCCCGAAGCCCCACCGCGGGCGATGCCGTCGGCAGGCAGGAACCCCGCCGCCCGGTTCTGGGGGCCGGGGGCGCTGACGGCGGTGCGGTCGTGACGGGGGGCGCAGCTGGGGAGCGTGGTGACGGCGGGACGGCTTGGCACGTCCCCAGCCACGGCGCAGAGCCCCGGCCCCAGCCCCGGCTGGCAGGAGCAGATGGCCAGCACATCTCCGAGCAGGCCTGGCATGTGGGCGCCGGCAGCGGAGGGGCGGCCGCAGCCCCCGACTCGCCGCCGCCGTGCCGGGCTCCCCGGCCGAGGGAGGCAGTTGTGTGATGCTCGCCCTGTCTTCGCACGGCTTGACGGCTCTGTGCCGTTGCCAGCTTCTGCGCCGTTGTTGCAAAGCTCCCCCCGCTTGGCGGGCGCTCCGAAATCCCCTGCTCCCAGGGTCATGGGGTTGCGTGGGTGCCTCTGCCTCTTCCTCCGTGAATTAAAACGAGGAGGCACATCCAGCTGTGAAGGAAAAGAAAAAAAAATCCTTCCAGCCTCAGAACGTGCACAAAAGAAAACGCGTGTGAAGGAGCCCGTCGGTGTTGGGTTTTAAAATCACACCCAGCGTCTTCGTATGGGGGATGAGCCGGAACCCCCAGCAGCGTGGTCCCAGCAGACCGCGGCTGGCTCTGCCCAGGGAAAAGGTGGGATCTGCCCGGCTCGGGGCAGCGCAGCCTCCTCTCGCCCGCTGGAGGCTCGTCTGGCAGCTGCTGCCGTAGAGGGGAGAGGTGGAAGAGCTTTGGAGCACGGTGGCTGTTTATCTTGCTTAACATGGGCAATGAATGTAATTGTGCAATTAGCTGCAAACCCTGCCGCTGCTTCCCCAGCCCGGAAGGATTGCGAGGGGCATAATCCCCACGGGCTGAACGAAGCAGGTGATGCTGATGCCGAACGCTTTAGGGCAGCCTGGTCCCACCAGCCGGAGACTTCCAATGGTCTGGGGGGTTTGTGCTGGCCATACGCAGTCCTTTGCCTTCTCTCTCACCTGGAGAAATGGGACTTTTTGCTTGTCTTGTGGCTGACGGGAGAGAACGATCCCTCCAGAAAGCCATGGATGAACCCAGCTATAGAGCACCGTGTCCTCTGGGGGTCCTTTTCCCTTCTTGTAGGGGATCCTATGGAGATGATGGTCCTAACCTGGGTTTCTCTAGCTGGCCAGGGACGGTCAGGCTGGCCTGGATGGGGTAGCGGAGCACATGTGGCAGCTCTGCGGCATGATGTCCCTCTTGTTGGTCTCTCTCTTCTCATCCCTCAACCTTTTCTTCTAGCGCTTCCCATCCTTCTCGCCGACGCTCCATCCCCACCCAGCCCCTCGTCTCCCCTGGCAAACCCCTCTCTGTCCTCACCCCCTTTCCCACAGCTCCCAGAGGAAAAAGGTCGACTCTTTGGGGGCTGCGATGAGTGCGGCTCTGGGGTAGCCGAATCTGGCCTTATCCCCGCCAGGGTTGCGGTTGTGGGTACCGCTGGGCTGGGACCAGGCGCCGGTCCTTTGTTTTTTGTTATTAAGTCGCCTTGTTATGCTGGCAGGGGGGAAGAGCAGGGAAGCAGCGGGATGCGGTGATGAGAGGGATGTTACGGAGGCTGCTGCGAGATCCAGGCTGGAAAAGCAAGGCGAGCAAAATACGCCTCGCCCCCGTCCCCACTGGCCCCCGTCCTCCGCTCGCCGGGCTCCCCCTTTCCAAAGGGAGTGGAGAGGAGATTTGGCGTCTTGCCCCTTCCCCCTGCCCTTAATTAGAATTGCGTCTTACAATTAATGTTTCATAGAAAGGCCTGGAAGGGAGTGATGTTTGGCAGCTTGGGAGCGAGGCAGCCGAATATACTCGTCATCTGTCCCTCCGTGCTGGGGACGGGGGTGGCTTTGGGGTCACCCTTTCTCCTGCTCATTGGCAGTGGGACCCTGGAGGCTGCGGGTCAGCGCTGGCAGAGCCGGGACCTGAGCGTCCTTGGGGCTCTCCACGGTTTCTGCCATCTTATTTTGGACCTGATTTCCCCCCCCCCCTTTTTCTTTCTTTCTTCCTCCCCCGTAGCACGGCGCTCCCTGATCAGCCCCTGACGGGGCGCTTGGAGCTGGGGGAGCCGCTGCAGATCTTTGCAGTCCCGGGGAAGGCGCCGAAAAGAAATCGGCTGGGGGAAGAAAGGGAGGTTTGTTTCGGTTTGATGAGAATTTTGTCTCCACCAGCTGGAGAGACAGCTGGGGTCCTCTCCTGCCCCGGCTCGCCAGCCCTCGCCTCGCCGGTTCTTCACCTGCTTGCAGCCGCCAGGCGCGGGGAGGGATTTTCTGAGCCATGGATTTAAGAGAGACCAGAATTTGGTTTCTTGCTCAGCCCTTCCTCGGGGAGCTTTCTGGCAGGGTCTAAACCTGAGGCTGCCGTCACCAGGTTTCGGAGAGGGTAGCAGCCTCGGGTATCCGCCGTGCTGAAGGCTGGCCGGCGCGCGGGCGGGATTTGCCGGTGGCCGCACATGCTGCCGGGGCGGCTGAGCTCCGCCGCTGCCCCCGTCCCTGCCGGCAGCAGTGGGGTGGCCTCAACATGCCCAAACCCGCAGCGGTTTCTGACTCTGATCCCGCACACTCGTCCCAGGGTGCGGCCGGGGGGGACCCTGAAGCACCCCTCTGCCTTGGAGGGGGAGAAAGGGGACTTTGGAGGGTGAAGGTTGGTCTCTGCTTCTGCTCGCAAGGGTACAAGTCCTGCTTTTGGCTGAGGAGGGGGGAAAACCCAACGATTTGAATCAGATTTGGCTCTGGATTCATGGTTCCCCACTTTTGGTGAACCCTGCAGTGTGCAGCCACCTCAGCACGCCCCGGTGCTGGAGGGTGTCCGAGGAAGAGGAGGCTGCAGCCACGGCAGAGGGAGGTGGAAATGAGAGAGGTGTCCCGGGTATTTTTCTTCTTAAGATGCTCTTTGTTCCTTTGTGCTCCGTTTTGTCTCTGGCTCGTGCCCTCTGCAGATGCAAACGTGAAGTGGGGACGGGGGCTGCAGGACTGTGCCTCTGCCTGCGATTTAATCAAGCATCTCCTCTGTAATAGGAGCAGAGTATCTTTAAAACAGGGAGAAAATATTTGGATTCTATTAGGGTGAAATACTGGGGTTGACCCACAGTAATTTTTTTTTTCCCCATAAATGTGTTTTCATGAGAAATTTTAATTTCTGTGTATTTGTAAGATATTGGGGCTGGGGTGGGGGGGGAGGAAGCTAGTGGCACTCCCTGACATGGCAGACACTGCGCAGACGTGTGCCAAAGCCTATAGCTACAGTCATGCTAGCCTGTAACTTCAGTTTGGTTCCTCAATACTTTTAACCTGGAAGGAATCCTGCCTGGGCAGAAGGAAGCCAGCGGTCCCCGGGTATCTTCTCCTGGTGCTGTTGGTCCTCAGGGACAGTGGGTGCCCCCGGGGTTGTCTCACGCATCCCTCTGAAACCGGCGGGCGTTTCATTGCAGCTCTGTTTGAGCTTTGGTTTGTTGGAGGCTTTTTGTTGGGTTTTTTTTTAGGTTCATCAAATCTTGGTTGCCCAGGAGAGGGGTTCTGTCATCCCTGGCTTCCCACCCTAAATATTTACGGACAGCCAGATCCCGAAGCTTTTGCGAAAGGCGTGGGGCAGGCTGACGGCCGAGCGGTGCCGTACCAGGGCTGTGCTGGCAGCAGCAGCACCGGTCTCTGTTTATTTGGGGGGGTTTCTGTCAGAGGGCTCTGTCTTCTGGCTTATCTGTTTTGCTGGGACCTTATTAACGAGTGACCAGTTTCTTCAGCTTGTCAGGGATCTTTCAGCTGCTCCACAGTTTGTCAGCTGGCTATGTGAAAACTGTATTTTCTCCCACAAAGGTTCGATTTTTCAGGAGGATGGCGTGTGCGTTTCTCAATACAGGGCTGAAATCATGTTGTGTTCAATGCAAACACTTTATTTTCTCACATTGCACTGTGTGCTTGCATGCACCTGCCTGTTTTCGGTAGAGGCTTAGCCTTTCCTACGCCTGCAGATACGATCCTGTGGTTGGGTTCAGGTCTCCTGCGCTTGGTACCTGGTTCAGCTACGGTGGGCCACGGTCACACCCAGGAGAAAGAGCTGAGACTTGGCTCCTTCCCCCATGAAATAGAGCTGGGAATATGAATATAGCTAAAAAAGGCTTCATTCATTGTCTCGAGTGCTTTGAGCATCTTGATGGGGAAGTTTGAAGACTGGGTGTGAATTTTCAGTCTTTCTCCAGATTTGCCAAATTGTTGTCATGTTTGCTTTTGTGTCCCACCTCGGGCTACCTTTGACCAAAGGCGACCGAGAGGTTGTGCTGCAGAGATACCAGCTTCTCCCCGGCGTTGCTTAAGGAGAACCAGTCTCCTCTGTATCCCGGCCGGCAGCGATGCTTCCCCGCATCCGAGGGTCACTGTGGCTCCATGGCCACAGACAAAAGGTTTGCCCTGCACCGACACATCCCGCTCTTCCCCGGGGCAAGTGCCTCGAAGGGCAGAGCATGCCGGAGGCGGCTTCCTTGGCCGGTACTCGTGCTTTGCGAGCCCATCAGGGCTCGGCATTGATCCTTCCCAGCTGTCCCCCCGTCGCCATCATCCATACATTGTCTCTCGCCGCTCCCGACCCCTCTCCTTCCCTTGTGGGCTTCATTTCCGAACGCTGCTCTTAGGGAGAGCTTTCTGTCCTTGACAGCGGAACAAATCCCTTTTCACGCGACCATCACTCCTCGGCCCATTGTCCTCCGCCCCCGCCGCCACCGTGCAAAATCTCCCCCCCGGTACGTCTGTTCCTCTGGAATGATAACCACTGGTGCGGTGGGGCAGCGAGCCCCCAAAATCCCTCTGGGGAAGGTCCCCAGCTCTGCGAGGGAGCAAAGCGGGGTCTTAAAAGCACACCAAGAGGCAACGGCCATTCCTGGAAAAGAGGTCTGGGACCATTTGGATGCGATTCATCTCTCTGGGAAGCGCATCCTCCTCTCTGGTTTTGCGCGGCAGAGCTCCTTGGATGAACCTGGCACCTGTGTGTGCTGAGGGCTCCTTCTTCCTTGCCTGGGGCCAGCGGGGCCATGTTATAAGTTGATTTTTCACTGCGTAGCATCACCCAAGGCGGCTAGCAGGAAGAGGGAGGTGGGAATTTTTGCTTTGCTATTGAAAGCTCAGGGAAGCATTTGGCAGGAAAAATTTGGAAAGGGGTGAGAAATAGGTTAAGGGACCTGAAGGCTGTTCTCAGCTGCAGCAATTTTTTATTTGAAAGAGTCGGTGTTGTCATTTCTTCCTTCCAACCCCCACCATCGTAAAAACATAGGGATGCTTTGATTGTCAAAATTTCTGCTTAGCATTTGCCGTCTCTGTTAAGTGTTTATTCCTGGAAAACAGCAGCTTAGCTGTGCAAAATGTTGCTGACCTCTGCAGTAATGTGTCTAAACAGGAGTGGGGAGAAGCAACGGGGCAAATGTTCGCAATTGCCTCCACAGTGGTGATTTTGATGCTGTTGGATGAATAAATTCACGGGTGCTGATAATGGAGGTGGCTGTTAGGTCTTCTGATCTGGATGTTTGTCAAGGCACAACCCCAGAACTCTTGCCCGATGAATTCTGTGTCAAGCCTGGATTGGGACTGCCCTACAACACGCTTCTGGGGCATCTTTTCCATTGCTGATCTTAGAGAGGACCCTCCAGGCAACAGGAGATGGGGGGAACAGCAGCTGTGCAGCGTGTGCGTTGGGTGTGCAAGACCCCAGCCCTGCGCTGGGTGTGAGGGTGGGGTGACAGTCTCTTCTCTGCTTGCAGACCACGTTCTGTAGGCTCCTGTAAGGGCTGAAAGGGAGGAAGACGCTCCTCTGGAGCACGCAGTTCAGGCAAGCCAAGGTCTGAATTGCCCAATGGAGATGCTGAACTCCAGGTCTTGGCTGCAGGGAGAGCTGAGAGCACCTTGCTGACCTGAACTGTGTCAGTGAACTCAACTGTCCCCTTGGCTAGGGCACCTGCAGTCTCCGGTGCAGTGGAATGGCTCAGGCTCATGTGTCTTGAGTCTTGCTTGTGCCAAATGAGTGGCCAGCTGGGTTGGTGATGGAGAACTGAAATACTGAATTATGTATATCTCAGCATCTCTGCTGCCGGGCAGAGCACTGGAGTGGTATCGAGCAGACCCTTTTAAACAGTGATGTGGACGTGGGAGCTTGGTTAGCAAAGCCATTAAGTGTTTGAATCTTCTTGATGCCTGCTCAGGTGGATGTTGCTCCTTCTTTCTGCATCCGTAATTACGAAAGGCTGAAAGAGCAACCTCAACGGACTGGCTTAAAAGTTTAATGAAGCTTAAAGTCTTGTAGGTTGGGCTCTTGAGTCTGAGCTTGTGTCAGCTCTCGCCCTAGGAAGGAGGGTTAACCAGAAAGGAGGAGAGGCTTCCTGCACAGATTACCTCAAGGACATTAAAACCTCTGTTGATGGGAGGTTCTGTTATGGAGATGGATTAGGAGAAAGTAATGGAAGAGGAGGTCCGAGATGGTTGAAGGGCCCTGCACGGGGAAAGTAGGTCCAAGTGAGGTGTTTATCCTTGGCAGGGGGAAAGCTGCCTGTGGCAGGGGTGAGAATTTCTGGTCCCTGCTGTGCAAGATGCGTGTGTGATGGATGCTCTCTGCTCTGCAGCTCCAGACCCAGGACTCCAAACCTGCCTGGCATAACGTGCTTCTCGCAGCACCCGCTGGAGGTGCTCCGGGCTGGGGAGGGTTGCTGGTGTGCCCACGCTGGCAGTCTCCGACTGGGTCCCAGCAAGAGCCAAAGTGTCTGTGCCCTTGGCAGGGTCTTTAGGGGAGTTCCCTCTGCAGCAGCAAACCCACTTTTGCACCTTTTTTGGCCAGCTGAGACATGGAGCTGAGGCCGGTGCGGGGCTGGGGGAGAAGGGCTGTCTCTCCAGATGTGCTGCGTTGCATATCTCTGCCGGATCTGGTTTTGAGTTTCATGGTAAGGGTTTGCAGTGGGAACAACCTCTGGCCAAGCGCGCTGGGCTCCCGCCTGCTCCCAGCACTTCACCCTTCTCCTCCTCTCTCCTCGTGGTGAAACTGCAGCTCTTTATGGCTGGAGTGAAGACGGAAGAAACGTGGTCAATGCTTTGATGCTGGGGTACTATGGGGACACAAATAGCTTCATGGGACCATTTCTCCACGGCCAACCAAGTTCAGAGACACTGATGCCACCCATCCTTATCCAGGCAGGTTGACATGAAGCGGTGAGTCTGGCTGCTAAACCAGAGAGCCCAAATCTGCCCTGCTCTGCTGGGATGGCCCATCCCCATCCTCCAGAGAAAGCGCGATTTCCCTGCCAATAATGTCTTTATGCTACTTCCAACCACATAACAAAAATCGCAGGAACTCCCTGAATCCTTGGCTTTTAAAGTAAATATACCTCCACCCCGAACTGATTTATTTTTGCCTGTTTCAGGCACTTCTGCCTCCAAACATCAGCCTTGGTCCTTCCCTCCCCAGCCTGGTGCCTGCAGAGCAGCCGCTGGCCTCACCTCAGGGCGACGCTTTGCAGGTCTCCTCGGGCAGCCGGGGAAGCACATCAGGGTGAAAGGTGCTAACGAAATTAAACCCAAACCTACGCCTTCCCCTTTAGTGCCTTTGTGCTGGAAAAGTGCAGCAAAAGTCAACTGACGATGCATCTTGCCGAAGCTGCATTTTTTTTTTTTTTTTCCATAAGGATTAGCGGTTCAAGAGCGGGGATTTTCAAACTGACAAGCCCTTGGCAGAGAAATAATTACAGGCTTTTTATGCTTTGTGTTTCCTAAGTAGTTCTAAATAACTTTTTCCCTCGGGGCGTTTTTTTAAAGTCTACAAAACGGAGGGGAAAATGTCTATTTCCTCAGCGTCCTTGAAAATATGCAAGATGTTTGTGGAGAGCATTTAAATTTCAACTATAAGATTTTTTGCGTGTGTTTGTTTGCTTTAACCACGTCCAATCAACCGAAGTTTCTTGGCCGGTGATGCTTCAGAAATGGATCTTAGAAATGGGAGATGGAGGGAGATGGATGCGATCACTTCTCAGCCATCTCAGGAATGCGGGTTTTGCCTCTGCAGCGTATTCCCCGGGGTTTTTACCCCGCTCCTCGCTGTAAGAGAAGATTTCTGGGGCTAGCGGAGCTGGTTTTCCCCATCAATATCCATTATCTGCTTGTGCCGAGTTGCTGCGCATCCCGCTGGGAAACCCTGGCCGTGCCCCTTTCATCAGCATCCCGCTGCCATTCCCGGGGGCTGCGGAGCCCAGCGGGGCTCGCCCGGCCCTGTCCTCCGCTGGGTCCTCTCCTCGCCTGCACCTCCACCCTAACAGTTTTTTAATTTTAAAAAAGGCAGCCCGATGTGAAAAAAGTCACCCGGGGCTGCTTGGGGGCAGCTCCAAGGTGCCCGTGAGCTCATGCCTTTCATCCCTAGCAAAATTCACCTCCTCTAAGTTCCTGTGCAAGCCCTTAGCGCGGTACCCTAATTTTCTGAGCACACCTGACATCTCCTTCTCGCAGCACGTTTTACCGTGGCTCAGTCCCAGCCGGAGCTCTTTGCTCCTGACTTTTTTGCCCCTCCCTAGGAAAAGCCCTCCAGAGGATGCTGTCCTAAACCCCAGCGGTCCCACGCCTGACCAGGGAGGGGATATCCATCTTTCCATCCATCCATCCCCGATACCAAACGCCGCCTGGGATGTAAGGGGGGACCTGGGAGAGGACCCCGCTGGCATTTACACTCGCCGCAATATAAAAGGGCAGCGCCGGGGCCCGGAGGGGACGTGTTATTGCATCCGCTGCCGGGGCAGCGCCGGGGCTCTCCCGCGGGATCACTGGTGCAATATTCCCGCTGTCGGCGGGGAGGGGGGGCCAGGCTGCTGTTAATAACGGCGTTGCTCTACCTTGGCTTTATTAAGTGAGGGAAGCCGCCGTTCCTCGTACCCCAGGTGTGTCTGGGTGCAGGCTTCGTGATGAGAGGGTGGGAGCGGAGCGGGGGCGGTGGGGAGATGGTGTTTGAAGTAATTAGAGCTGCTCGGTGGAGAGGGGGGAACTGCCGAGAGGGGTGGCAGTGATATCTTGGTGGGGTGTCCTGCCCTGCCCTGCTGCAAAACCCCGCTGCGGGTTCTGCCCAACCCACCCGGCTCCTCTCGGCCCTTCATCTCCCTGGGGACTATGGCATTTAGCGAGCAGGGCAGTGAACACCTCGCTTTCCCCACTCCCCCCTCGTTTGAAGGCCCTCTTATGGTAGCCAAAGTCCGGTTGGGGTTGTGGAGAGCCCACGCAGTAGACCCCAGGCTTGCGAGGTCCCTTGTGCCCTGCAGATGTTGCAGGTGACCCTGCAGAGGAACACAGTCCCGGACGGGTGGGAGGGAACGTGCCTGTCCCGTCTCCCCGCTGCTCCAGCCGTCATTTCTCAGGGGAAAGGGTTTTTTCTCATCTTCCCCCATCCAGACGCTGCGAATCCCACTAAAACTTTTGACTGGAGCAGGGATTACGTGGTCAGGTTTCAGCCCTTGTCTGCGAGCGGTGTAAACTTTCTGCCGGAGCTCGAGTGACATTTTGTGGGAGATGATAGGAGAGTATTAAGTGTTGGTCCTTGCAGATAAAAATAGCTGCTGGCCCGACGACGTTTTCTGTCGTCTTGTCGCTGGTCTGACCCGGCTCCATCGCCTCCACGCTGGCGCTCCCGACCCGTTTTTCTCTTCGCATCAAGTGCCGGGGGCATCCGCAGCCTGACGCGGCGCGGCCCCGCTCTGAGCATCCCCACCTGCCTGTCGCAGCCATGCTCCTCTCCTCCCGTAAGCATCGGTGCCGGCTCTCGGTGAGGGCGGGAGGACAAACCAGACTGGGAGCAGCGGGTCCCGGGTTTGTGCTCACGGGGGCTGGAAGGACACGGTTGCCGTGAGCCCACCCTTACCAGGCACAGCATTCCCCTTCCCTGAAAGCAAAGTAGGTGCCCCAAAATCGCCCGTTATCGCCAACCTCGCTGCTGAGGTAGGAGCAATCCTGATTGCAGGAGCCCTCCTGTGTGCACACGTGTCTGCCTGCCTGTTTTTCCCGTTGCTGTGTTTCAGAGCCGATGTTTTCATCCCGAGGTTGTAGCCAGAGCTGGCTCAGGGCCCCTCAGCAGCGTTGGCAGAGCTGACTCTTGCCGCTCCAGAAACGCAGGGCTGGGGCCGGTCGAAAGGAAAGGGAAGGAGAGGAGGAGGAGGAGGAGGAGGAGGGAGTGGCAGGGTCTGGCTCGCCGCTGAGCTGGGACCAGATCCGCTGCTGGGAGAGGCTCTCCCACTCCGCTTGCCTTTCCCGGGCCCTGCTTCAGAGCAGCATCCGCCTGCTCCACCTCCGAAAATAGCCAGCGTGGCTCTGGAAGAGCTTGTGCACAGCCGGTGGGATGGCACCAGGGACAATTTCTCCTGGTGTTGAGTCTTTTTTTTTTTCCTGTGGCTGGGCTGAGTAGTTCCCGGGCATTGGCTGTGGACTGGGCATCCTCTGAGGATGCCTCCATTCCCTCTGCTTGTTCTTCTGATGTCCACCAGAGCATCATTGTCCCCAAGGACCTCTTTGTGGACGTCCTAGCTGCATAGTCAGGCTGCCTTCAATGCAACTTTTTAATTGTAGCCCTTAAATACCTTTCTCAAACAAGCGGAGGCTTTTCGGAACAGTATCTTTTCCAGAATCCCTGTACTCTCTGCTTCAAGGCCCACCTGCCGCTGGGGGATTCATCGTCTTGCGTGGTGTCAGCCGTCAGCTGAAGCGTCTCTGCCATCAGAAATAAGGAACGAGGTCTTCATGTGCCTGGAGCCGAAATGAGGCGATGGCACTTGGCCACTTACAGTAGTGGGCGATTACTGAGCCCCTGCCAGGAATTCTTTCAGTGGGATCGGGAATGCTCTCGGGTGTTAAATTTGTCCTGCGGCGTGTAACCTCTAAGTAGAGCCCGTCGTGTTTTGTAACGGATCATATGATGCCGGCGATGGCAGCCGCCCGCCCTGCGTTTTCAAGGTCAGCGCTGAGCTCGGTGCCGGAGGCGCAGCTCCCGGCCGCGGGCTCGCCTGGCCACCGAGCCACCTCGCAGGGCTCTGCTCCCTCCTGGGGGAAAGCCTTGGGAGCCTCGGGAGCTCAGGCTTGGGCACGGAGGCTGTTTTGCTCCCGGCTGCAGCCTGCAGCTCGGGCTCTGCCCTCGCGGGGAGCGCTCCTGGGATCAGCGTGGCGCTGGGACGCGGCCCCTGTCCACCTCTGTCCCGCAGCCCCTGAGAGTTTCTTGTGTGCTGCTATAACACGCTTGTTCCCACATCTGGAAACCTCTGTCCCTTAGCCAGAGCCCCTGCATCAGGTGCGGCTCCGTCCCCTGAGAGCTCACGGCGTCGTGCTAAGGAGAGGAGCTCCCAGCGCGCACGTAGACAGTGCTCCCTTGCTCTCGGTGCCTTAACGTACCTTCCAGGAAGGGCTTCACTTGCATCCCTGAAGAGAACTGCTGTGCCAGGATGGGTTTGCTGGCGGAGGTGGGGAGCGCGGGGTCCTGGTCTTGACGGGCAACCCGTGCAGCGATGCCGCTGCCTGCCCCATCCCTTGGCTTCCTCGCAGGAAAGCACAGCCGTCCCCGTGGGAAGAGTCTCCCACGGTCTTTATCAATAAATAAATATTTTAGGCCTATCGCTGTATCAAGCAATTGCAAGGGACTTTTTGGACAGCTCGTTAAATAAGAATTAGCGGGGGTTTAAAATATTAATGAGCAATTGGCCCTCGCCAGTTCTCTTGTTACACGAACGTTTCGTTTATAATTTGGACCCAAGTCGGGATGTGCTGAGAGATGCTCAGGCTGCAGCCTGCGCACGGGGGTTAACGTGATGCTCTTTCCTGCCAGAAAATAATAGAAGCCAGGGACTGTCCAGGGACCGTGCGTGCAGGATTAGGAAGAGGATATGCACGGGCCTGTCTGCAGCTGGTTGAAGTCTAGTGCAGAGGGGTGAGCCTGGAAATCGTTGCTTTCTGATGGCTGCGGGGGGGCCAGCGCGGAAAGGGAGCTCGTCTCCTGAAACCTGGGGAGCTCTGCAGCCGGCCGATGTTTTTAGGGGGAGGCAGCGAGTGGTTCCTCTCTCCCTGAGAGATGAGGGTGCTGGTCAGGGAAGGGGAAGCACTGTGGGGTGGGTGCTTCTGCTTTCCCGGTGCTGCAGTTGTTTGGTGTGAGCAGAGATTGCTGAGCTCCAGGGACTGGGGTTTTCCAGCTTTCTGCAGGATGCCTCGTCAGATCTGCAGACTTTGCTGGCATCCTGGCTTCATCCACAGCGTTATCTGTGGCTTTTTGGTTTTTAAAGCTTCAGGTCCCAGAGTCAGGGGATTCAATGAAGCCCTCCCCTATGTTTCAACAGGGAGCACTTGGAGCTCTCTGGCTGCAGGAGAAGCTGGACGGTGCTCAGGTTGGTTTGACTTCACGACGTCGGCAGTGCCGTTCCCTGAAGCGGTCACCTGGCGCTGGCTCGGGAAGCCGGAGTCACAGCCCTCCGGGTTAGCGGGTGCATGAAGGTTTCCTAGCATCGGTTACCCAGCGTCGGGATCTACCTCGCAAACACCGCCCTTGTGGAAGGTGTCTGCCGAGATGGAATTCCCCGAGGCGAGTCAGGCTGTTACGGCCCTCGCCCAAGAGAAGCACGTTGCTTTTGTGGCAACTATTAATTGCTTCCTGAATTTAAAAAGCATAAACAAACTCGCTTGCCAGGGAACGAGTTACCCGGTGCATCAACGCTTTGCCGTTAATGCGTGGTTGACCCTGATGATGATGTGAGGACCAGAAGAGCTTTCAAAGAATTTACCAGAAACCATTTCAGGGGAGGTTGTGTGTTGTAAATCCTTAAGTAATGGGATGGAGGGAATTAAATTAGATGATGGTTTGCAGAAACCGGGCACGATTCCCCATTGAGGATCTTGAGATCATTAGAAACACAGCGTGGTAAGGCGAGGCCCCTGCGTGTCCTTATCCCGGCGACCGACGAGTGCGTTTACAACCCGGGAAATGAGATTATGGAAGGGTTTGTTTTACACGCTGCAATAACGAGCGACGTTAGGGAGCAAAACAGGGTCCTGTTACATCCGAAGGCGCATTGTAAAGCCACAGCGGTTCCTGGAGGAGCAGCCCAGGACGGGGCTGTTTGCGCGGGGTCGAGGATGCCCGTGGCATTCAGCACCCATCGCAGCAGCACCAGGGCACCTCGCAGCCTTCGTCCCGGGTGTCTCAGGTGGTCCTGTGCCTCTGCGGGGCTCACCCCAGCTCAGGGAGCCGCGTCAGGAGGACTCTCAGCTGCTCTAGCAAGGGAGGGGGTGTCCTATCTTGCTTTCACCATCTGCCCTGAAGTATATGTCCATCTCTTCCCTCCTGCCACCAGCTGTTCTGAAGTTTTGTGCAGGTTTCTAGGGTGCTCCAGCAGCTCCTCGCCACCTCCCCAGCCCGTGCGGAGCTATTTCTCAGGGCCGTGCTGGCGCGTGGGGCTGTTTGCTGCCTGCCCGCTCCAGCAGCGCCTGCCGTTCGCTCGCTGCCGCCGCTGGTTTGCTCTCCCCCAGGCTCCCCCCGCCCTGCAGGGACGGGGTTGGGCCAGCTTTTTAGGGATGCCGGTAGCTTTTGAGAAGAGATCTGCTTTTACCGTCTGGGGCACGCGGTGGGTTTTCCCTGGGCGTTTGGAGATGGTGCCTGCCGGGAAGAGCTGGGGAGCTGGGCAAACAGCGTTAAACCACTCTCATTTGAAAGGGCAGGCACGGGGAGAAAAATGTTTTGCCCGCAGCAAAAAAGGGTATTTCCCAAATCCAATATCTATGCAATGAGGGGTACCGCGGTGGGAATTGCGCATCCTTTCACGGGGCAGAGCTTGCAGGGAAAGCAGTCAGCGGCCAGGCTGCCTCGAGCCCTAATAATAGCCTTGCTGGCTGCCTGGGGCAAAGGGCTGGTGCTCAGAAGATCAAATCTGGAGGCTGATATTCGGCTGCCTGTCACTGCTGGCATGGCAGATCACGTCCGGCTTGTCCGTCTGTCGTGGGGCTGCCTGACACGCGCACGGGTCGCTGATGTTTTCAGGACGGCAGCGCTTGACACCGGGGAAGGTGTAAGTCTAGATTAGCTTTGGGGTGGGTGTGTTTGCATCTCCAGATTCCACTCTCTCCAGCAGAAGGACGGAGTTCAAAGGGGCTCTGGCCTTCCTGGAAGAGGAAACGGTGGGATCCGCCCTGGAGCCTTTTCTCCTCTTACACAGAAGGGTCCCGTCCCAGCTGAGAAGCTCTAAATCCAGCTGGGAGTGGAAATGGGGGTGGAAAGGTCTATGCAAGGACCGTGCTTCATTCCCACCACTGCTCCTTCCCCTCGAGCCTGTGTGAGGTTGTGCTTGATCCGGGTCTGAGCTTGGGGTTTGTCTTTATTCTCCTTTAGAAAGGGGAGAAAAGAAATTCAGGAGGCCCCGGCGAGATGGGCTTGGAGCAGGGCGGCTCTCGCTCCACGGAGCAGGCACTGGCGTCCAATATTCTGTCTCGCTTTGCTTAACAAATCTGCGAACCCATCGCAAAGCCGAGGTTGCACAGGCGATCGCCCCGCGGCCAGATTGCAGGGTCCTGCTTAACCCAGCGCTGCCGGTTCCTCCCCGCGGTTTTCATGTGAGGTCTCAGCTTCACCTTCCCACCAGTGAGAAACTCCCCAGCACGGCACGGCCGGCCTGGGCGACGGGGTTTTCTTTTAGAGGTGCGTTTTACTCGGCCTTATAGATGCTTTCTGGCGAAATTTAGGTAGAGGTGGGAAGTACCTTGAGATGGCCAGAAGGATGGAGAGGCTGCTTTGCACTGCGTGGTGGAAATGAGCCCTCTGCTTTCTTCCTCTCAGGAGATGGCTTGGAGGCACCTTTCCATGCTGGTGATGCACAGCTCACTCATTGCGTTAACCAGCTCAGGAGGTATCGGCTCAGAAGGTGTTCAGTGGGTTGGCAGATGACATCATTAGGTTTCAGTGGTAACATGCTGTGGAAATAGGCAGGGAGACTTGCTCAGTGGTTGATTCCCTAACCAGAGGCTCCGTGTCGCCTTGATTTGGACTCTATTCATTTGCTCAGATGGTTTTCCTCCTGATGGGTACCTTCCCCCCAGGCTCTCACAGTGGACTCGAGCAAGTGCAGGCTCTCAGCAGGCTTTGTCTTTCCGCCTGCAAATACGTGGCCTCGTGTCCTGGGGTGACATTAGTGCTGTGTTTTGGCTTTTTTCCCACCTCTGCATCCTGCAGAGGACTTCCAGGGCAGAGGAGGCACCTGAGGGAGGGGAGACGCTGTAGAAATTAAGGCACGGTGAGCTGGTGTGCCGTATCCACCGTGTCCACCACCCCTGCCTGGTGGGTCACATCCCTGCCCGGCTTTGGGGACCAGAGGTCCCAGAGGCAGGGAGCATCCAGTGTGGATTTTCTTCTGGGAAATAGGGGCAGAGAAATACAACATCCACATTGCCAAGCCACAAGGGATGTCTCTGGAAGACGAGGCGTGGGGGTGCTCGGGGTGCAGCTTGTGGAGGGGCTGGCGGGAGTTTTGGAGCCCTGGGGTCCCCACCGCGTTGATGCTGCTGGGAAAGGCTGTTTTTATCTGGCATTTTCCACCTTTCCGGAGGGTGAAGGGTCTCCCTGCCCGCCTTGGCTGCCGGCAGGGCCGCACAGGCAGGAGACGGGCAGGGAAGGAAAGGAGGAGAGAATAACGCCCCGGCTGTGGGCCCTGGCCATTTCTGGATGAGTAGGTCATCTGGGTGTGGGAGGGGAGCCGGTGTCCAAGCCAGCCCGGAGAGGCTGAGGTTGGGTGTATGTGCGATTTGGGGGAAAGTGAGAAGGGATTTCTTAGGCGAGAGGAATGCGAGTTTCCTCCTTCGCATATGTCTCCTGTTCTTCCAGTTTGCAACAAAAGTCATCAAATTGCCCAAGACCTGGCAGCAAGGACAGCCCGAGAACAGCCCACAAATCACGGGAAAGCATCTCCCCTCCTCCCTGCCTGCCTCCAAGACACTCGTGCATCAGGAACCGCTTTAGTCCAAGGGCGATAAAACTCCTGCCCCTTCCCGATGCCGGCAGGCTGCGCAGCCCAGCGCCTCCAGAGCTTGTGCGGGCTGTGGCACCAGTCCTGGCGGGTTAGAAATCGAGGTTTCCGCTGAATTCGTTGCACTTCTAAGCCCTCCGAATGGTCCAGGGAAGGGCTGGGGTGCTGAGACGTCAGGGGTGACAGCAGCCGTTTGGAGGAGACGGTGTGACGTGGCTGGCGTGGCTTTCCGTGTCCCGCGGTGGTGGGGACGAGGGGCAGTGGCTCAGGTCCTGCTTGGTCCGCCTGAAATTATAGGGCACGGAGGGAGGACACAGGGATGCCCAGCTGGGGGTTTGGGGGTGTAGGGCTGCAGCTGAGGGGCTGAGGAGCAGTTGTATGTCAGGATGAAGGCTTTTACTGAGCCCAGCCCTTTCCTGGCGGTCCTGCTGGCTGCGGTTTCTCATTTGGCAGAACGAGACGCTGGTGAAGCAGAGCTGCAGGGACCCGGCGAGGCATCCCGAGCTCTCCTCTTCACCCCGTGCACCACGGGGACGGGCAAGGTCCCTCCTGCCTTCCTAACTGTCAGGTTAGATTGCAGCTGAAGGGGTCTTTCGCGGCGTTTCGTCTGCCTGGCCCGGGGCTCCCGGCGCAGGGCGAGAGCAGCTCCAGCCCCGCCGTCCTCCCCCCGCGCGCGCTCGCATCCCGCCTGGTTTTGCGGCCGCCTGGGTTGCACCAGGAGGTGCTGGTCCGTCAGGATCCCCGTAAGAAAGGCACTCGGGTTACCCCATTTCGGTCGTTTCAGTTATTATAGTTTTTACTTACTTAGAAGAAACCAACTCTGTCCGTCTTATTACGTGCAGACTAGCGGTGATACCGGGGCTGGGACCACCGCAGGTGTCCCACCCTCGAGGGCCGCCCCTCGTGCCATGTCCCCTAAGACAGCACTGGTGCAGCTCTCACCGGGCGGTCCAGGGGCTCGTGTGATGGAGGAGACACGGAGCGGGGCTTCAGCGTGGCCGGAGGGCAGGGCCACGGGGCACGTCGTGCAGGTCGGTGCGTGCCGTGCGGCGAGCGAAGGCGGCCGTGTGAGGCTCGGCAGAGGAGGAGGAATTAGGCCGGGATGGAGGTGGCGGCCCTCTCCCCTTCCCGTCTGTGGCCGATCCGCCGGGGAAGCAGGCGTGCGGCCGCTGCTCGGAGGGGACGTGTTCGTGCCGCAGGGCTTCCCGAGCCCAGGCAGGGGGCAATGGCTCCGGCTGAAGTTGAGTTGCATTTAACAGTCCTACCTGGGATATTGCTTTTTCCTACAAGGCACTACCCCGCGCCGGCAGGATCCCCTGTGGGTCGCCACTGTGCGGTGCCGGGCCTTCCTCAACCCTCCGGGTGAGACCCTGCGGGCCGCCCGGCTCGCCGAGCCGCCCAGGGGCGAGACCCGCGACCGGGTTTGCAGTGGAGCCGGCGGGCCGGCGGCTTCCTTCGTCCGCCCGACGCGCTGCTCCCGCGCCGCTTTCCGCTTCCCTGCTCCCACCTTCCGCCGCAGCATCTGCTCCGGATGTTTTTGCCCCCAGATTGCAGAAACGACATGTTTCCAAGCTGAATTTACTTTTTTTTTAAAAAAAAAAAATCTCTCCAGGGTCCCCTTCAGATTGTTTTGCTCTGTTCCATCCTCTCCAGTTTATTATTTCCTGCTAATGTTATTAACATGCTAATTAGTCCTCAACTGCAGCTGCCAATGAAGATGTTAGATAGGGCTGATACTAACCCTGATCCTTCGCATCACTCTTTTTCTCCGAATTCTGCAGATTACTCTGTACCGCTCCCATCGTCCTGATTATTTTATCGGGTTTGGCTTCACAGAGGGATGCTCAGGTCTGTGTGTAATTAATCCCCTGGTAGAGACTCGCTGAGGCGCAGCACGGGGTGGCTTATGAACCCCCAGGGCCAGGTCGGCGATGGATGTGTCTCTGAGAGGGGTTTTCTGTCCGGTCCCACGGTCTTGTCCCACAGGCAGAGTGGGACACCCTCCCCGCGGCTGCCCCCTCGGGAGGCAGAAGGAGAAGGACTTTGGAAAGTTTAAGAGCGGCATTTGCCATCCCGCCTATACAGTCACCCCTCTGGCTGCTTGGGCATCGTGCAAAGGTCTTCCATGACTATAAATAGGCAGAGAGGTAGGCAAAGAGCTGGTGAGATGGGACGAGGACGGGCGGCGAGCCAGCCTTGGCCGGCATCTGGAGCTCTCATCGCCTTCGTGCGCAGAAGAGGTGCGGTTTGTTCCGGCCACGCTGCTCTCATCAGGCGAAGTTTGCCCCCGCAGAGCCTATTTTTGAACACCCCCCCACCACCACCACCCCCCGGTTACCTCTTGGAGGTGCCACAGAGAACCGGGGCCGGCTTACAGTGAGGTGCCCAGGCGCTGCCGCGGGACATGGAGCCACGTGCTTCGAATAGCTCGGTGCAGACGTGGCCTATGGAGATGAAAAGTGGCTCTTGACCGATTACGAATAAATCAGGGTCAGGAGCTTGAATGCTGGCCAAGAAACCCAAAGGGATAAAATATAGCCTCTCTACAGACTGTTAGCAAACAGCACGTGGGCTGAGATCTGCTAGATAAATTTATGTGCTGTGAATTGTTCACCCAGCTGTAGTGGAGGGGTGGACGGACCCACGGAAAACTAATCACCGTGTGTGGTGGACATGCCTTCGGCGCTGACCTTTAGGGGGTTCAGCAAGGCTGGGAGGCCGCTGGTGGCACCGTGACGTCTTCTTAGGGATGTCACAGGGAGGGAATGGATGCACGTGTCGCTTGGTGCGAGGGAGGGGGACTCGGGCTGCCTCTGCCCTGCACGCCCAGGAGACGGGCTGGCAAAATAAATTAATACTCCCGACCTTGATTTTCCCACCATGTCATTTGGCATGAATTGAGGATAAATGCTGGGATTTTTGACTTTGCCTACACGTTTCTGAGCTCGTGGGACTCACCGGCCTGAGAGCTCCTGTCCCCGATGCAGGCCAGGGAGATCAGTGTAAAATGGGAGGAGATAACAGGGAAATAGCGAAAAGGTGGGGTTCTTCCCCGATCCCAGGCTGTGGGCATGAGGCCTCCAGCACTTGCTGTCAGCTGTTCCCGCTGCGACGCCGGGAGCTGGCAGCACTGCCCCGGCTACGGGGGCTGCCTCCTCTCGCTCGCCCCAAATCCCTCGTAGCCGCAAAGGGAAACATCGACTTCACGTTGGGATGAAACGTCCTGGCAGCGGAACCAGCTCCAGGCAGACCGACTTAATGAGCCTTTGGGCTTGGTTCAACTGCTTTAAACCAGAGAAATGGGCCCGAGCCCAAAACAGGGAGCCAAACAGCCTCGTACTCATCCAAGCTGCAGAGGAGTGCGAGCGGTCTGTGGCTGATCCCTCCTTTCTCTAACCAAGCATCTGCTTCCCACCCTCCGCCCCGGGACGCTGGGTGAGCGCGCGCCGTCGTTGGATGGGACCGGCTTATGTACTGACGTCTTGTACGTCAGCATCTTCTATATCGACACCTCTGTCCTGGCTTGAGCTCAGCTTGCAGGGGGGACCCGATACCCCCGTGGGTACCAGACCCTGCGCCCGGGGTCTGGCTATGGGAGGGCGACTGCTCTGTTTTCTGGTCTCATTTTACCCCAGCGCTGCCCGGGGAATGTGAATTCCTCCGGCTGTGATTCAGAGAAATACAGGGGGGGAAAAAAAATATCCCACGTTTTGAGGGAAAAAAGCTTTTCTCCCAGATGCTGGGCCAGTCCTGCACTCCCGGGCTGGGCTGGGCAATCCGCCTTCCCCAGGCTGCGGGGGATATGGAGGGGGCTGCGGACCGCCTCTGCTTTCTGGGGTTTGCAGCACTATTTTGAGGTTGAGAGCTGGGAAGAGAGGCTCTTCCCAGGCTGGGCATCCCTGGCAGCCTGGGAGTCCTCTCGGGACCAGACCGGCTGCTCGCCGTGCCCAGCACCTCTCCTGCAGGGAAGCCCCGGGCCAGCCCTGGCAGGCTGCGGATGGGGACTGCCACCTCGGTGGCTAATCCAGCAGCCCCCGCCGCCCTCCCTGTGCCTTTGCCTTGGGCTGTGACTTTTGACACGGGCAGGACACATTTAACAGTGTGCTCTGAACGCTTCGCCGGTGGCAAGCCGGCCGGTCGCGAGCTGCCGGGCTGTGTCACGGCTCCTGCCAGAGTGACACCAGCGCTGGCATCGCCGTCCCAGCCGGTGCCAGGGACCCCCGTCCCAGCGGCGGGCGGGCGCGGATAAAAGCTGCCGAAGGCTGGTGTGGCTCTCCGTGTGCAGGGTGAAGGATCTCCACCTCGACTCGCACCACCGTGTGATTCAGTGATCTCATTTGTTCTTTTAGAAGTTGTTTAGACTGCGTCGGAGCAAAACACAGCAAGTTTTTAACGCTGACTGATTTTTCCACTGAGATGTCTTTCCTTTCTCCTTGTGGCAGTGAGGATTTCGACAAAACCTCCCAAGGAAACCACAAATAAAACCCAAAGCAATGAAATCAGTGTGAAAAAGTGTGACGTGGTGCTTGGGTTGGACGTGCCCATTGCTTTTGTTTAGGCAGCTCAGAAAAGCCCAGCAGTGCACTGGCAAACCCTAAAGACATTTTTGGGGGAAAAACTTCAATTTTTTTTCTTTTTTTTTTTTTTTATTTAAAGCATGTGGTCCTCTGTTCTTTTATCATCAGGGTCTAGTCCACTCTTTAAAAAAAGGCATCTGCCAGCTTTTCAGAGCAAATGTTGCCGGGGCAGGCAGGCAGAAGTGTGCCCATCCTGCTGCCCAAAGCCGCCTGCTTATCACACAGCAGGCAAAAGAGCAGAGCTCAAAGGGACTCCCCAGCACCTGGGTAGCAGGAGGGGGGTGTCTTTCTTATCCCACGCCCACCCCAATGAGCTGGTGTGTTTAGTGTTTCAGTGAAAGAAATGAGGCTTCTGCTGGGGATGGGTGGCTTCAGGTGTTAATGGATCTCCCTACCACCTGGACACTTTTGTTATTGCTGTTGGTGGCATTTACAGTCTCCCTTGGTTGCAGTCATTAGGTTCCAGAGTGAACGATAGGCACAGGGTATGTTACACTTGTCTCAGGTGCAAGGGGACACCCCAGCATTAATTTAATACCCTTCAAAGATGTTGCCTTGTAGCCGGAAGGATTAGCAACATCATTTTTGCTGTTGTCTTCCAGAGGACCCTGCTGGGGGTTTGCAGAGCCCTGGCCTGACGTTGCCGCTCTGTGTGCTCCCACCCCACCAACTCCGTCTACCAGTGCGTGTTTCGGGGCCAGGAGAGCCTTCTCCTGGCTGAAGGCATTGAGCCATCTTCCGCGAGGGGTTCGCAGCTAATTGGTACAATCAATATTTGTTTTGCAAATGCAATTGGAGGGGAAGAGGGATTGAGAGCGCCAGAAATTCAATTGACCTGTAAAAACAGATACTGTGTAAAGGGAATCCTTTCCCTGCCAAGCAAATATTTAGAAAGGAGAAGCAATAAAATGAATAAGCAACAAAGTAATATCCTGCCTCGCCGGCCGCCGGAGGCTGCGGGGAAGGGCTGCTGCCCCCGACGCCACGATAACCCCCAGCAGGTGAGCGGCAGGAACCTGTTTCCTAGAGAAAGCGTGTTTGCTTTTACCGTCTAATCCATCAAAAGCTCGTCCTGGTGCCTCGGCAGCACGGGAACCTGTCTCGGGTAGCCCGGCAAGCTGGGCACCCGCCCCGCATCCCTGCAACGGCGACCGCGGCGCGAGCCCGGCGGGGGCACAGGGCACGGGGCTGTTCCTGCCCCCGTGTCCCCCCTTCGTAGGGGTCTCTGCTTTTTACTCCCAAAGCCGCACGCAGCCTCCTCTGGCACCCCGGCGATGGGAGCGCGCTGGGTAGGTCTGCGAGGGATGTGGGTGCTGTGGGGTGCGAGGGGTGCGTGGGGCAGAGCATCGCTGGCTCGCCGCTGGAAGGAAATTCCAGCGCACCTTGGCGAGGAAATCAAAACGGTTAAGGCGGGGGGGGAACCAAAAACACAAAGAGATTTTTTCAGATCAAAAAGCTCCAGAAAAATGTTTTGGGTAGGGAGTGGTGAGATGGGGTCCAGCCAGGGCTTTTGCCAAGCGGTAGCAGAGCGCTGGGGTCCCTCTTCTCCAGGTTGCTCAGCATCCCTGTGCTATCCCGTCAGTAAACAAGTGACTCGGACCAAAAAGGTCCCCTTGGGCTCATGTCAGAATTGAACAAACTGTGGAAAACAAAGATTTTTCAGAAAAAACACATATAATGCGTGGACTTACGTGTGTGTATATATATATTTTTGTACATAAAAATAGAGCAAGTAGAAGGAAGGGAAATGATTTTATGGGAAAACTCTCAACCAGCTCTGGTGCTGAGCACCTTTAGGCCAGTTTGGAGCCTTCTGAGCATCTTTCCCCCCACACGAATACTGACCCCTCTAATTGACATTAAGATCTGAGGCTGCTTCTCGTTTACTGGCATCAGCTGGAGCCTATTTTGGGGGCGTTCATGGCTACCGAAGCTACCTTGAAATGCACAGAAATCAAAACAAGGTTTGGGTTCGCATTGGTGTAATACTGAATTTTCAAGAGCGTTGGCTAAAAATGTAGACTTTCCTCCCAGACTTCCCCAGACTGAAGAGGAAGAAGCTGTAAGGAAGCAAGTGAATTTTAAACACTCGATAATCACGTTTTCCTGAAGTTTTACCCCCGTTTACTATGAGACTGAGCTCCCTCGGGATGCTCAGCGCCTGTGGGGGAGCCGACGCGCGGATCTGCGGCAGGGCTCCGCGGGACGTCGCCTGGGAGCAGGTCGCTTGCCGGGATCCCGATCGCTGAGCTGCCCGTCCTGGCTGCCCGCTGCCGGGCTGCCTCTGCCGACGCGTCCCCGGGACCCCGATGGCACGAGAAACCCCCCCGCGCGCCCTCCTCCGCCATCGCAGCCCCGTCTCGGGTGCCGCTGGGGTTGCAAAACACGCCCCAAGCATTTGTTTCTCCTGTTTCTCCCAGCCCGAGAGCACACGCTAGGAGAGGGCTGCAGCATGAGCTCAGCGGAGGGGGGGGAAAAAAAAAGATGGCTTAAATTTAATGTCTTTTTAGATGAATATTTCCATTCATTCCAGAGCATATTCCTCTGGCATTTCCAGTGCGCTTGTTTAGCTGAGTAGTTAACAAACTTCATCGAAACACATGTTATAGTGCTCTCTAGTGCACGGAGCTATGAATGAAGGATGCCTCTTTTGAGATATCTCGATGTGCAGTGCAGCTTTCGCTCCGGAGCAGCCTGTTAACCACAACAGCTGCTTCCCATTGTGGAAACGCTATTGAAAAAAAGAAAAAAAAAAACCCAACCCCATCCCAATGACTTGACAACACACGCAGGTGATATTTATGCAAAACCCCGCGTGAGGGTGAGCTGGGGCACATGGAAATAAAAGATAAGGCAAGAAATAAGCCAGCCGGGAGACTGATATCTCCCCGCCGGCAGCGCCCGGTGTGCTCCCGCAGACCTCTGTTTGCCGAGCCGGTCCGAAGCAGCTGGTCTCTATGTCTGACTTAGTTTGCTCTGTTTAGCTTTTATACAGCCGAGCGATTTTTATAGCCGCCGGAGCACCGGGAAGCTCGGCAGGATAGCGGCCGCCTCCTAATGAGAGTTTGCCGCGTTGGCACACCGGCACGAACGGCCCGTGAATTTTAAACGCCTGGGAAACGGCGGCTCCCGCGGCCCCGTCCCCGGGTGCTCGGAGGGCCCTTGGGGGTTTTCTGGTTAATAAAGGAAAAGGCAGGCTGTGATTGTAGCTTAGGAGGCTCGAGAGCAGCCGGGAGCCCCAGCGTCGGGGCTGGACCCGACACGCGTCCACCCGTGCTGCCCTCGATGGTGATGCTCCGGGAAAGCCCACCAAAACCCGGGGGAGCCCCCCCTGCCCTGGGCAGCCAAGGGTTTGGGTGGTCCTGAGCGTGAGGTCCGGCCTGAGGGACCAGGCTGGGGGTGGACTCGGTCCCCTGGATGTGCCTGATCCCTTTTCGTACCTGTTGGTGTAAGGTGGAGGTGAATTTATGGCATCATGGGGAGGTCGGGGTGGGAAGGGGCTGGAGGTCCCCAGCCCTTCCTCTGCTGAGAGCGGGGCTGGCGTGGACGCTGGATCAGGATGCTCAGGGCTGGGGCCAGTCGAGTGCTGGCTGGCCCCGAGGAGGGAGATTTCACAACTTCTCCATCTGAACGTTTGCTCTTTTCCTTTCTTTTGTTTTTTGTAACCGTCCTTTCGAAATTCTGAACGGAAAATAGAAAGGTTTTAATTTTTTGTTTTGTTTCTGTATTTGTTTTCCATCACAGGAGGTTTACAAAAGATTCAGAGGCAAATATAATGACTTGCAAGAGGGGGTACCCTAAACTGGAGCAGAATGAAAATCGTTCCTTCCCCCACAGTGGTAGAGCACATCAAAAAAACAGTGGGTGTGTAAAACCCCCAAGGGGGTAGGAAAACCAGCCTGCAGGACTTTTTTAGCCAGGATTTCTGTTTCTTGGAAAGCAAAAAGAAAAAAAAAAGTTTCAAGATCATCACATTTTTGTCCCCCAAATGAATGACACGAACAGCATTTCCTTCTCTCCTAGTTATTCCTGCCCCGCTTACAAAGCCGGCCACATCGGGGTGGTGGCGGCGATGGCACATCCTCTTGCTCCTGGTGACTTTGCTTTTCCATCATTTGCCTCCCCATTAATCTCAGTACAAACAAAGGCTCTGAAGAGACAAGCTGAAAAGCTCCTGGGGGTACGTTTAAATCAGTCCTTTCTAATAATGTCTGTCGACCTCTCTGTGGAAGCACTGCTCCCCAAGGAAAGGACACGGAGCCGCGGCAGCGTGCTGAAATATGGTGGGGTGTAATTAATTCTGACCTCTGGCTCCCGCTCGCTCACTCTCAATATTAAATTTGACTAGTGATATTGTGGTTTTTCAATTATCCTTGTTTTCTTGGGGGCATGGGGAGGGGGCAAGGGGGTCGCTGCTCGAAATGCAGCTTGGTGGGCGATGCATGGGCTGGGATGCAGAGCCGCCGTGCCGCGGCTGGAGGGGATCAGTCTTTGGGTCGTGTCCATTGGGATGGCGTTTGGGCTTGGATGCAGTGCTGTGTGTGCCTCTCCCCCTGCTACCTGTGCCCCTCCCGCCTCCAAAACCAGGGTGCTGTGATGGGGCCGGCTCCCTGCCCGACGCTACACGCTGTTATGGAGCGGGGACACACAGAAATAAGCAGCTTTTGGGGAAATGGGCAGGAAAAGCGGCGTTTTGGTCCCGTCCTTGCCCAGGAGGTCCCTTTCTGCCTGCTCCAGGAGCCAGCAGAGGCTTTTTATCAGACTCCCCAGGGGCCTGGAGGGGACCCAGAACCTTCAGCTCCTACAGCACCTTGTTGGTGAAAGTCTCATTAGTATGTCCTTGATCAGAAATGGAGCAACTTAAACCAGCCTTGGAAGCCGTGCAGTTGCTCGACATTTTATTTTGGTGTAGAGAAGGGTTGGGGGTTGCTAGTTAGTGGATTTTGGCAGGGGCTGCGTGCTTGGAAGGCTTCGTTTGTCTGTTTGTTTAACCCTATCCTTCTAGCAGTGCCCCTGCGTATCCTGGCACGGTCTCTGGAGGGCCCGGGGGTCTTAAGTGACCACTTTTGGACCTCATCCAGGAGGCAGGGACGAAGGTGCCCTTTCCTGGGCAGGCTTGGGAGGCTCGCGTGTAGCGGAAGGAGGGTTAAACAGCGCAGTGCCAAGCCCCTCTCCTCTGCTGCCCGCCTTTCCCAGCACCTCCCGGCGTGTCCCTCGTCCCCGGTGTCCTCTGCCATGGCACCAGGTGCCGCGAGGGGACGTGGCACCTGCTTAGGTGCCAGTGAGCATCAGGGCAGGAGCTCATATGGGGCTGTTCCTGCAGGACACCCGTACGAGTTAACACCTCCAAAGCCTCTGGGGTCCCTGGATGGGGCTGTCCTCCTCCCCCGCGCCCCGGCCGCCCCCATGGCGGCTCTGCCTTTGACAGCAAGCCGTGCTTGTTCGGCACCCGCCGCGCTGACGGGCTCCCTGGGGCCGGGGGGTGCGCAGGGCTGGGGTGCTCGGCAGAGCGGTCCCTTCCTCGCTTTCCCCGGCCTCTCGGAGAACGCAGCCACGGGCCAACCACCCAGGAGTGGATTTGCAAGAGGCCAAGGGTTGGCTTTTTGGACTGCCCGTCCCCGGTTGCTGGCAGCGGCTCGGCTGGACCCCGGGGAGAGCTTGCACCCCGGGGCTGCGGAGGTGAGCTCATGTCGGCCCCCGGGGTGAAATAAGCCCGTTTCAGCCCGGTTGCCATGTTCCCTTGACGCGTCGGAAGACGCATTCAGGCAGCAGGAGTGAGAAGGGCCTGAGCCGGCGAGGGGGAGGGAGGAGAAGGGAAATTAAAAAAAAAAAAAAAGGGAAAAGGCCACTTGCTGCAAAGTGAGTGAATTCTCCAATAAACCCGAATCTGCTGAGAATACATTTTACAAACATGCAGCGAAGTTGGCCGCTTTTGTTTGGGCGTTTGTTAAGCATTAACTAAAGAATGCCATGGTCCAGCCTGCTCGGTGTGAAACCTAATTCTCCCCCTTTCTGGAGCCATGGCATGGAGTGCTCAATTTTTTTCTCTCTGTAGGACTGCAGCCTTCTGGTACTCCAGCCAAAAAACACTCATATTTTAGCAAGCTTAGCCCCGGCCCCGTTGCCAGGCAGTAAAGCGAACACTTGTCCGCCTCGGGGGGAGGGAGCCAGGAGCCGGGGAAGGGTCAGGAGAACAGCCCCGGGGAAAACATCCCTCCTCCGTCCCGCCGGAGAGCTCTCCGAGGGCTTGGGGCGCGCGGGGAGGGAAGGCGAGGGCGGCCGTGGGGGCTTTCCTCCAGCAGCCTGGGAGCCCGGAGACCTGGGGTGGGTTTGGATGTCCCCCAGGGACCGCCGGTGCCGGGTTGCCCTCCAAAACGCTCTCCCCATCCCCAGGATGTGCCAGCCCGCTCTCTGCAGCGCTGAGACGGACTCAGCCCTTTCCTAGTTGCTCCCGTGGCCTCGGCACCCCTCCTGCCGGGGCCGAGGGTCCGCGTGGGCCCCCCGTGGCTGCGGCCGGGGGATGCCCTCGCAGGCACCACGCACGGAGTGCGCATCCGTCCCCTTTCCTGCTCGGCCACGGTCCGTGCCCTCCACCTCTTCCTTTCACCCCACAGGGGCCGGAGGGGGGACAGGGTGGCGTGAGCCCAGCAGCAGCAGGACAGCGGCTCCTTCCCGAGCCGTGGGTGCAGGGTTGACAGCAACTGGCGTTTTTCCGCTGCCAGCCCCTCGAGAACCGGGTGCTGCCGTCCCCCCTTCTGACGAGTGACAGTGAGTGAGAAGATGACCCGGTGCCAAGACAACTCAATCCGGCGTCCTCGCTCCCCGCCGAGCCCCGCGGCGTGCTGCCGGCGCCCGCTGCCAGCCTCCTCCCGCGCCTCTCGCGCCGTGCGTGGCCGTCGGCTCATCCCCATGCCGAGGTCACGGCTCCGGGGGCGGTCGTGGCTCTGCTGTCTAGAGAGCCATCGGTCGGGAATGGCTGTGAGCGTGGCCGGGCTGGAGCTCCCAGCACCTCCAGTGGGTCAGTCAGGGTCCGCTCAGTCTCCTCCCGAGCTTTCGTGAGAGCAGGAGATGAGTTGGTCAGGTCTCTGCACCGAGGTGCCGGAAAGCCCGGCATCCCTGCGGATGCGTCTGCTGCGGGCAGCCCTGGCAGGGAGGCGAGCAGGGCAGCTGCCCGCGGCGCCCGCCCCAGCCCTCAGCCAGGAGCCCGTGGGGTCACTCGTGGGACGCCCCTGCCCCGCTTATCACGTCCCCGGGCCAGGCTGGCACGGCCAGGGAGGGAAGCATCCCCTGCCCGGCGGAGCCGCCTCGCCTTACCCGCCGGCCGGGCCAAGCCTCCGCGCGGCGTTTGAGCTTCGTCCGTCAGTATTTAATATCGGCGCCCCTGACCCGCCGCCCCACCCCGGGGAGGCTCCCGGGGGCCGCGTTTGTATGCGGCGCACGCAGACAGACAGCAGCCGGGAAGCGCCCGTCAATCACGGCCCCTTTCAGCCTGTCACCTCAAAATAAAGGGAGAAGGAGGGGGGGGTGGCTCCGACGGGAAACCGGGGCTGCCTGCGCCGGTCCCCCTCCACCGGCGCGGGCAGGGAGGTGGGATGTGCCGCCCCGCAGGTGACTTTGGCCACGTGTCGAAATTTCTAGGTTTTGGTGGTGCTGCAGGGATGGAAATCCCCAAGGCAGAGGTCTGGGACGGATTTCTCAAGGAATTTCTCAAGGAATTTCTCAAGAATCGTGCGGAGAAGTGGGACTGTGGGGAAGGGGGGATGTCTGTAATGCCAGCTAGCTTGCTTGGGGGTCTTCCAGCAGAAATGTTGCCCGTTGGGAAATGGCAAAATGTTTTGTTTCAAGGTTTTCTTGAAACCCACCACCTTTCTGTTTCAAAACCACAGACTGTAATTTCAAAAGGGACCTAAAAAAAATAAATATGCAGATTAATCCATACAGGAACAGGAACGTTTTTAAGATCAGAAACAAAAGGTTGGGTGTTGTGATAAAAATTGCTTGCATCACCGTATTTTTGTTCCGATTCTTCCTAAGTTGAGTGGTTTTATTTACAAATATCCACTGCCAGCGCTTCGATGAGGCTCTTTCCGAGCCGTCTGCGGCAGGCAGGGTTTCTGCCGGGCGTTGCAGTGCTCGAGCGGGTCACCCCGTACCGTGCCCGGCCAGCCAGGCCTGATTTAGCCTTTGAACCCCATGATACGGAGGGGAAAAAAAAAGAAATATACTGAGACCTAAAGCCCGCAGCATCCCTAGGGTGGCAGAAATGAAGATGCAGCAGGAGGGAACTGGGCACAGAGCTGAAGATCCCAGAGGTGGAGGAAAACATCTCTGGATCCAGGCTGGCGCGTCTTGCCCAGGCACGAGTATTAAACGAATTCCCAGATCTGGTGCTGGAAGAAAATTTTCTTTCTGCTCCACCTCAGGCTGACGAGGCGTGTCTCAGTTGGGTTATCCATGCTGGAGTTATCCCATCTGGGGCTGCCCCTATGTGGGGTTATTGCTGAGTGGGATTATCCATGCGGGGGGTTATCCGTGCATGCTCTTCCTCCCCAGTCCCTGTAGAGGAGCTGGTACTGTCCAGGGCTGGCCCAGGGCCGTAGGGATCTGGGACACCAGTGATGCCCTTTGCTCTCTCACCCATTACTACCTGTGGTAGGCTGCGGTTTTTACGCCCGTGACCTTTTAGTGCCTAAGATCTGGGTTTATTGTGGGTTTATAAGGAGCTCTTTATGGCTTCATCCTGGGAAGAGGTTTTATGGGGATTTCTCTGCATCTCACGTTGCCCAGGGGTGGAGTCGTCCTGCACTGGGCAGTGAAGGATGCCTGGTCCGTCCGGCATCCCTCAGCGGGAGCTGTTGGAGACTCAGCAGCTTGGAAATAAAGTCATTTATTCAGCGACCTAAGTATGGCTTTAAGTGTCTAATATTAGGCAGGCATTTACCTAAATCTCACACCTTCCGGTTCTGCAACACGCTTTGGGCTTAGAAATATCCATCGCTCGGTTGGTGCCGCTGTGCCTAATTGGCAGAGGTTTATGGCTCCCTAATCAGTGCCCTGGAAATAGAGATTTTGGGCACATTCATTCATGCAGATTAGATAGCAGTGATGTAATAGCATATCAGTATTTTATTACTGAGAGCAGTTAGTAATCCCAACAGGTAGGGCTTAAACTTCATTTAAACAGGATGAGAATGTGTTACCAGATGAATACAAATTGCCTCCGCTTTGACATAAAAGAGACATAATTAAAGACAAGAGGACTACAGATAATATTAGCACAAGCCTGCATTTCTCAGAGCTGGAACAAGAAAAAAACGACCCTTCAGAAGGGGTACTTTCAAGGGAATGGAGATCCCTCTCCTCCCAGGGCAGTCACAGGGATGTTGGAAATACATACATCTTGGAGACAGTTGTATGTAACCTGGGAAATTAAAGTTGAACGTACAAAAATAAAAGCTACCAATGGCATTGCCTGGAATTATAAACCCCCTAACCCCCACCTTTTATTTGATGATTTTCCGCTTTCTGTAGCGACAATAGTGTTTTATAAAAGCTTTGCGATGCTGCAATTTGCTGAGCGTGCCCGGGATTTGGCTGGCACGGGGCGAGTGATGCACCCCATCCCCGTGCTCGCCACCACTCTTTTGGGAAAACCTGGGGGGAGAGCGGGCATAGCCCACGTGCTGGCATGAAGCATCTGTGAGAGGACCCCAAGGTGGGAGGGAGCCGCTGCCAATAAAGCAGGGTACATTTCGGGGCCCTATTCGAGCCCTCGACACCCCGTCCCAAAAGCTGGCGGGCGGCAGCGTGCCCTGCCACCCCGCCAGCTGTGCGCACATCTGGCGGGCAGCTGTTTGCCTCCGGAGCTCGGTGCTCGCCAGCCGCGGCGCGGGGCGCAGGGCGCGGGGCGGTGATGCCTCGCTGGCTCCACGAGACGGGCACAGATGTGACCCGCCGCCGCTGCCGCCGGGCTCGCTGCCTGTGCGGCGGAGCCCGCCTGGCCCCCTCCGGCGGTTTGCACAGCTGACCCTCTTGGTCATTGGCTTTTGGGCAACTGACATGGGGAAAAGAAAAGGTGAAATGAAGCCTGGCTGGGATTTCAGGGGAGCGGAGGCGTCTCCTTCTTTTATGGGCTATCGAGCTCATCACAAAAACTTCTTAAAGTTTTCCCCATTTTCTGATGGTTTTGCTGCGAGGGTTTTGCGTACATCTGTTCCTCTCCTTGTTGGAATGGGGCTGGCTCAGCGCTTTTCGTTTCCTATGTGGTTTGTTGTAACGGCCAAAAAAAGAGACAGGATTGAAAGCCCGCTGGTGGCTGCGGGCTGCCCTTCCTCTCCTCAGCCAGGCGTCCCCAGCCCCGCAGCCCCCAGCCCCGCAGGTCTCCCCCGGGGATGACGCGTGGGACGGGGACCACGGAGGTGGGAGCCGCCCGGGGCCGGCGGAGGGCTGGATGCAGCACTCCCTGCGCAGGTCCCTGGGGCATCCGCGGGCTGGGACACGGGCGATGCTCGGAGATAACCTCTGCAGGATGTGTGCTGACTTCTGACTTCTCTTTCTGGGCCAAAGTCAGGGGAATTATAATGTCCAGTTCCCACAGATATTTAGGACCAAGGTTGGTAAACAGTGATTTTTGCCTTTATGGGGCCCAAGCCAAAAACCCAGATATCTGGGGGTGGTGAAGAGGTTCTGGTTTGGTACCTTCAAACATCTGTACTGGGGGAAACATCCCATTCACGTAAAACATCCAGCCCAGGGTTTAGCTCCAGGTGCCTCCAGGTCCTCTCAAGGCAACACTGATGCTGCCGCCTCTGCTCCGCTCGCCTCAGTTTCCCCAACTGTAAATCATTAATCATGCTACTGAGCTTCTTGGTGAGGACATTTAAAGTCGGAGAAAGAAAAGCTCTGTTTCAGCCTAAGTGTTATTGCCGTCATTATTAATGGCTTTTAAGTATAAAGCCAGTGTGTTGAAACCTGGGAACTGTATAATTATGGATGCCTCAACTACCGTCACATCAATGTCAAGGAACAACTGAGCTTTTTCTTTTCCTTTTGACACATCAAATCTTCACTCTGTCACCAGCCTGAACCCAAAACTTGCTGCCATGGAGATTTTGATGATACATTAGACATTCCTGATGTGTTTGCAACCAGGAACGGGGCTGTTCCAGTGACCCAGGCCAGAGAAATGGGGCGGTTTGTGTGCGATCCACAGCACAGGTGCTTTCTACAGCTGCTTGTTGGGAGGCACAGATGAGCTCCATGGCCCCACTGCCATCACCAGCATCTCCCTGTGTCTAGGTGTGAGCCGGAGGCAGGTGGACATGTGGGGCTGGCTTGATAAAACTCATGTAGATGAGGTGTGTCCCATGTCTGGTGGTGGTAGCTGGACTCTTGGGTTTGATGTCTGTTTGCTTTTCACTTGGAACATCCAGAAATTGAGGTCTTTGTCCTTTGACCGCATTCGAGGTGAGCACCTGGTAACAGGTCAACCAGAAGTGCCAAAGTTGACCCAAAGACAGCGTCCCCCATTGGCACGGGGCAAGCTTGCAGCACGTGCTATGTCACTGTGGGGTGCCAGCACCGTTGTGCCCTCAACGCAATCAAAGCACTAACGGGGTGACACAGTGATCCTGCGCCGATGCCCGTCCCCCCACCGCAGGTGCCCTTGTCCCCTACGCCGTGCCACCCGCCGGGTGCTGCCGGGCGTCCCAGCGGGGTCTACTCTTGCTCCCCCAGGCTCTTCGCGGTGAAGTGTGCCGGGTGCCTGGAGGCCATCGCACCCAGCGAGCTGGTGATGCGCGCCCAGAAGAGCGTCTACCACCTGCGCTGTTTCTGCTGCTGCGTCTGCGAGCGGCGCCTGCAGAAGGGCGACGAGTTTGTCCTGAAGGAGGGGCAGCTCCTCTGTAAGGGCGACTACGAGAAGGAGCGGGAGCTGCTGAGCTTGGTGAGCCCGGCTCTGTCGGATTCTGGTAAGGGGCCGCCCGCGCCCGGCGTCTCCCGGGCTGGTGCCGCTCTGAGGTCCCTGCGAGCGCGGTGGGGTCTGGAGGCGAGGTTTGGGCTTGCTGCCTTAAACCTCTGCCCCGTGGTCCAAAGGGAAAAGCTCTGTAAGCACCTTTGCAGCCTCCAGCCAGAGTCTCTTCCGGCTCGGTGGCAAGGGCATGAGCGGGGACCTCGGCAGCAGAGGGGCTGCAGGGCTGGAGGATGCTCTGGGGACCATCCCCGTCTCATTAGGCTCTGTGAGGGTTTGTGCTCCTGGCCTGTGCAGGGCACCAGCAACCCATCCCGAGGGGCGAATGGCCTCCCCGGGCGTGGAGGGAAGAGCCGTGCTGGCTGAAGGTGACATCTCCCACCTCTTCGCCTGGGAAATGGAGGAGCTGCCCCGCGGGACTGAGCTCTGGCTGCCCCATGGTCTCCCCAGCGGGGCAGAGCCGGCCCATGGCACTGTGCCGGCGGGCAGGAAGGTGGTTAGGATGCCATGCCCGTGGTCCGGCTTCTCCGGGGAGGACTCCAGAGTTATTAGGAGAAAATTGGTCTCTGTTGTGTTGCTTACGGGTCTCCACTGGTCCAGAGCCCGTGATATAAATACACTGTAAATGAGAATTTTCTTCCAAAAAAAAAACCCCACAGTCCCAAGCATCCCACTGAGTACCTTGGGGTAAACCTTCTGTGTCCCTCCCCTGTGCCTCACCGTCCCTGCCTGGGACTCTGGAAAGGCTGAGTACAAGAACTGAGGCCCTTCTGCTGTGGCCACTCTTTTCAATACCGAGGGGAAACTGAGGCACAGGGCCAAAACATGAGCTGCTGGCAGGGAGCCTGCAAATCTTTTGTCCCCAGCGGCTTCCCAGGCGGCCGATGGCCGGAGCCAGACCGCAGACCCAGCGTGGTGACACTGCGGGGACGCCACGGAGCCAAGGGGGGCTGCGGGAGGGGCGGCTCCGCGGCTGGAGGCGGGCAGGGGTCTAGCGTCCTGCTCCAGCCAGGGTATCACTGCCGGGGTAGGTTGCCCAGAGCACCGAATCAGCATTAAAAAATGTATCTCCCGTTAATGCAAATCAAATCTGAACATTTCCCAGGAAGACAGATTTAGTAAGAAAACCCAGCAACAGGGGCCAGGGGGGTGAAACGACCTGCTAGCAGAACTCCTCGCGTTAAGGCCGTCCCCGCAGAGCCCTGCTCCTCGCTCGGCTCCTCTTAAAAACCGTCGTCGGGGGAAAACCTGCTTTGCGGAGGGAAGGATTTACCTTCGAACCGCCGCGCTCTGGAAAGGGCAGCCGGCGTGCCGGCGGGAGCGTGTCTTTTCCCTGCTAGTACAAAGCGATGCTGCAGCTGGGTGCGGGTGCATGGGGGGACAGGGATGGTTTTGGTGGGGATGGAGCAAAAATTGCACAAAGCTCATGTTTCTCTCCGCTATCGTGCTCCTCTGCAGCGAGAGCCCGGCTGCTCTGCAGCGCTGCCTGCAGCTGGCTCTGTCCGGGCTTTGCCTTCTGCTCACTCAAAAGAAAAAATCCTTCCCCCAGATAACAGTGATGATATTTAACAAATAAAGAGTGAGGCCATGGGAGGAGGTGGCTGACGGGAACCAGTGAGTGATGGTCCAACGCTGGAGGAGCAGGAGAGGCAGGAGAGCGGCGGGATCCGGCACTGGCTCTTGCCTTAGCCCTGGGAAAGTCTGTAATTGATGGAAGAATTTTTTTTTTTCCTTTTGGGATGTGCAAACTCTTTCAGTTAAAATAGGAACCAATGAGGAGACGTCATGCAGGAAAATAAGTGAATCGGCCATGTTTTGGGTTTATTCCTAGTGGGGGGAAAGGGCAGTTTGGGAAAGGTTGGGGAGCTTTTCTTCCCCAGCGACTCATCGGCCCGTGGTCCGGCCGTGCTGCCTGGGGCTCCGGCCAAACCAAGAGCTTCAGCTAGCAAAAACCTCCAGGGGAAATACTTATTTTGGTGGAAACTCCAGCTGAGACCCGAGGGATGCGAAAGGCCAGTGTGGGATCAAAAGGGCACGACAACCGCTTGGCTGGTCGGAAACCCAACCCGAAGCCCCCGGCATCCCCTGGCAGCCCTTGGCTGGGGGGTCCCGGCCCTTCCCGTCTCCCCACAGACCCCGTAGCTCAGCCGCACCGCCGTCCCTGCCCGGTTTTGGCGGCCACCAGCAGTTTGTCTGGGGGTGGCTCGTGGCTCTGGGGACGGTGGCACGGTGGGGGCCAGCCCAGGTGCACGTCCCGCCTGGATGCTCAGCGTGGCGCGGCTTTGCCCCCTCCTGCCGCGTCCCCCCCGGGGTCCCCGCCGCCACGCAGAGGGGTGTCCCCGCTCCAGCACCGGTCCCGGGTGCCTTCCACCAGCGGCGTGCGACGTGCGTGTCCAGCCTCTCCCCTGTCCCCCCCTCGCTGCTTTGAAGCCCCCCGCCCTCCCTCCCTCCCCCGGGCCACCGCGCACCAAAGGCCGCTTTATGAGAAAGCGCAGATAAAAAGCGAGCCATATGCTGTCTGTAATCTCCCAAACCCTCGCTTCAATTACTGCCTCCCCCGTGCCCCCGCCGCCCAGCCTAAGTAAACAAGCCCCTCTGAAAGAGGACCCCGCTTTCCAATTAAAAGCGTCCTAACGTTTCTCCTCTCCCTAAATCCTCCGGAGCGAGGAATGTCCTGGCCCCGACGGCGGGATGCGGGCTCAGCGGGTCGGACCGAGGGCACGCCGCACAATATCCATCGCCCCGGCCCCTTCCCAGGTGACGTCAGGGGCAGCCCCAGACACTCATTAATTTCTCCCTGCTCCTTGGTGGGGAAAGGCTTGAAAGGGAGAGTTAATTAAAAGTAATACCCCGCCAAATCCGGCTTCGCTTTTCCTTCTTTCCCTTTGACATTGGGAGGGATTTGGGGAGCAGGTGTTGGGGGGGGAGGGCTCGGGGAGGCTGCTCCGGGCGGGTTTTCCCCCTTGGTGTGGGTTTTGAGCATCACTTGCTTGATAGAGTACATGAGCCTCTGGCTCCCCGCTGCCGGGCTCTGTCCCTCCCGCACTGGGGGGGGATTGGGGCGCCCGCCTTGTGTTAGGGTGCAAAGGGACTCCGGCACTGAAATATCTCTGTTGGTTGACATCTCTCCCCTCAATATTTGTAAAAAATCTCTACCCCTTCACGAAAAATTAAACTCCTTCAGGTTTCAGGAAAGCAGGCAGCTCGGCAGAGCAGAGACCCTGCTTGTGCGGGTGCTGAGAAGGAGGCAGCGGCGGCCGCTGCTCAGCCCTATTAGCCATCAGAGACTCCACACCCTGGGGGTCTCCAGTGCTGGGGCTCTCAGACCTACTGCATTACTACCTCTCTCACGTTGGGACATACAAGAAGGCAGCAGTTTGTCTGTCCTGTTGCCATTGTGGCTGTTGGCTTGCCATGGGTGTGCTGCGGGAGAGCGGCAGCAGCAAGGCACTGGCTCCCAGGGGCCAGCGCCCAGCTCCAGGCTGGTTTTGGGACCACCAGCATGGACATCTCTCCTTGTCCCAGCCCTCCCAGCCTTCATCGTGGGGAAGGTCTCTGTATCGGCCAGTGAGCCCAGGAGAGAGCCCAGCAGCACGGAGGGAAGAGGTAACTGGTACCCGAGAGCATCCTTGCTCCTCTGCTGGGGCCATTGCCTCCCCTCGCCCCGGAGGTCTGCTCCGGTCTTTCCCCATTCCCAACTGGGCTGCCGTTGGATTTACACTTAGTTCTGACATGTGTGATCCATGATTAGCTCTTGCCTTGGGGCGCGACCTGACCGGCGTTAGCTGCGAGCTCTGGGCCAGCCTCACAACCCCCTGGTGCATCCCCATCTCCCGGAGACGCGGCAGAGCCGGGCCGGGACTCAGGCCAAGCACAGCCTCGCAGCCTGCGTCTGCGTCAAGCCACCACCTCAGCTCCCTGACCGGTTCCCAAACGGGCGGTGGCGGAGCTTTCTGGAAAAGGCTGTAAGTGATTTACGGCTCGTGAGGGGGAAGGACCTGTGCCGCCAAACCTGCATGACAGCCCCCCCACGCAAGCGAGGTCATCGGCACGGCGGCGATGCGGTAGCTGAGGCAGGGCAGCGCTGCCTGCCTCACCCGGAGCAACTCCCGCCCAGAGGCCCCGCGGCCCCGCGCGGCGCAGAGCGGCGGGGAGGTAGACGCCAAGCGCCTGGGAACGCAACGGAGCAGCAGACCGCAGCGAGTACCCCGGGGGTGAAGCTTGAAGCAGCCCGGGCTTCCGTCCAGGGAGATGTAAAACTCCGCAGAAGGGGCGAAATAGAGGCGAAAAGGTGCCCCTGACGTTTGTGCTTAAAACTCTGTGCCCTGAAGGGAGTTGGCCTCCGTGGCGGGGCGGGGCAGGAGGGGCTTGCGGGGTCTTGGCGAACGCCTTGCCCTCTCTGAGCATCTCTGCTCACCCTGCGCCCTGACCTGGCCCAGCCTGGGCCGCCCGGGCAGGGCGGCCGGACACCCGTCAGCAGCTGGGCCGGGGGACAGCCCCGGGGGCACAGCGGCTGCCGTCCCCTCGCGTGGACGCGACCTGCGTGTCTCCGTCCAGATGCGTCCCCAGCTGTGGCCTGGCAGGAAATCCCTGTGGACCGAGCAGGGATTTATGTCTGATGGAAGAAAAATCGGGCGTCCCAGGGTTTCACGTTGCGGCTGCTCAGACTGGTGGGGAAAAGAAGAACCAAAAAGCACCTCTGCAGGCTGGGCGACCCCAGACTACCAGCCACAACAGCTCTCCCCCTCTCTGAGCTGCCATGGGGCAGCCAGCCCCAAACCTCAGCTCCTCACTCATATTCACAAGAAGATCCCTGCCAGCACCAGCTTCTTTTAAGCCTCCCAGATTATTTTGGACATGCTGGAAAAACACGTGCACTGCCGGCTGTCTGTAAAGAACCTGCATTTTTTCTCCCCACTTAGGCAAAAGTGACGATGAGGACAGCATCTGCAAGCTGGGCCAAGCCTCGGGGAAGGGCGCCGAGGACGGGAAGGACCACAAGCGGCCCAAGAGACCCCGGACAATCCTGACTACGCAGCAGCGGAGGGCGTTCAAGGCGTCGTTTGAGGTCTCCTCCAAGCCCTGCAGGAAGGTACGGGGAGAAGGGCCCGTGCTCAGCCACCTCCAGCCCGCAGGGGTGTCCTGGATGCTGGGCAAGGACTCGCCCTGGCTGCTCTGTCCCCTCCTAAAGTCCCTCAGAAAAGCCGAGGGGGCTGAGAGGCCGCTGTCGTTCCTCTCTCCAAGGTGCGGGAGACGCTGGCGGCTGAGACGGGGCTGAGCGTCCGCGTGGTGCAGGTCTGGTTCCAGAACCAGCGAGCAAAGGTGGGTACGAGGGGTAGCCCCCAGCCAGCGGCCGGTGCCGGGGCTCCCCTCCCTCCTTGCTCCGGCGAGGGGGGATGATTTCACCCCATTTTTTCCCCTTCTTCTGGGCCAGATGAAGAAGCTCGCCAGGAGGCAGCAGCAGCAGCAGCAGGATCAACAAAACACGCAGCGCCTGAGCTCAGGTACCCACCTCGCGCCCGGCTCTCCCCGCCCTCAGGGTCTCCCTGTTCCTCAGCCCTTTCCGGGCTTCCCAGGGGAGCTGGACCCCCCACCCCAAAAAGCGGCAGCCTGACCTCGCCGACGGCTTGCTCTTATCTTCCAGCCCAGACGAACGGCGGCGGCGGCGCGGGGCTGGAGGGGATGCTGAACCCATACACCGCTCTGCCCCCGCCCCAGCAGCTGCTGGGCATGGAGCAAAGCGTCTACGGCTCCGACCCGTTCCGGCAAGGGCTCACCCCGCCGCAGATGCCCGGAGACCACATGCACCCCTACGGTAAGGCTCCAGGGCTTGCCTCCTGCCTTCTCTCCTTCGACGAGGTGCCGGGTCGTGGCAGGGGGCTGTGCGGTGGGGGTGTGCGTGGGGGATGTAGCCGTTTCTGGGAAGATGGTGGTCCCCTCATCCCTAAGCCCTTACGCTGCAAAAACTGGGGGCATCGGGCACTGTCAGGGTGCTGGAGGAGAAAGCGAGGTCTGAAGTCCTTTGGCTCCTTTCCTGCTTCCCAAGGTGCCGAGCCCCTCTTCCACGACTTGGATAGCGACGACACCTCACTGAGCAACCTGGGCGACTGCTTCCTCGCCGCGGCAGACGCGGGGCCGCTCCAGGCGCGAGTGGGGAACCCCATCGACCACCTCTACTCAATGCAGAACTCCTACTTCACCTCCTGAGCGCGGCGTGGTCCCCGGCACGGGGCAGCCGCCGCCGCCGGGCCGCCCCAGGAGGGGCTGCCGAGCCCCCAGGGTTGGGAGGGAGGGGGAAGCAACACTGCTGGGATGCTGTCAAACTATATATTGTAGCTTGGGATTCCCAAGGAGCGAGTTAAGTTATGGGTTGCATAGTTTCATGTTTCTCTTAGGAGCCTAGGATTAGGGACAGGAGTGGTTTTTGCAGCTGGCTGGTGGGTTTTCAAATTTCAAACGGGGAACCAAATTTCTTGTTGTGGCAGGGGGAAAGGCAGCGGGAGGGGGATGCTCCTGCGGGAGCATCCCGGTGCCGTATCCCCTCCACACCGCCTTCGTCTTCACGGGGAGAGCCTTCAACATCAGCCAGGCTTTGAAATTTGAAAAGCTGACAGCGCTTTGGGGGGAAACACAGGGAAAACGTCACTGCAGGGTTTTCCCGCTGTTCCCGCGACCAGCTTGAGCGCTCGCTGTTTAAACACAGGGACTTTTAAGATAGATGTTCCCATGCGAATATAGAAAGCTAGAAACCCCTAACATCGTCCCCGTCCCCGAGGACGGGGCTGTGTGTGTGTATGTGTGTGTGCGTGGGCACACACGTGTGTGTGTGCAGAGCTGTGTGGCTGTGGGTGATGTTACACAGCCACACCTGCCAGATTGTATCAACAAAGTTTATTTCTAAGTCTATCAGAAATTTACTGTACAGCAAAAGTAACTTTATTTTCAGCGTGAACCATATTTAAGGAAATACTCAATGCACTTAAGTTATAAGATGAAATAATTTACTTTTTATAAACATTATGTTTAGGTTGCAAAAGCCCAGTGGCAGGGAAAGAACATCAGTTCATTTCAGGCGATAGGTTTGGGTTTTGGGGTTGGTTATTTTTGGTGCTCTCAGGTTGCCCCACTGGTTTTGAGGTGCAGTTGAAACCCAGAGCAGGGCTGGCTCCAGGGACCTGCTCCTCCGCCAGCGGATCGATGGGGACAGCGTGGTGGCCAGGTCCTGTCCCCACCGCTGGACGTGTCCAGGAGGTCGGTGCGGGGTGGACAACACTGCTGGAGCTGGTGGACATCCCGGCCCGTTGGGGCTCAGCCATGCTTCTCTGCGTCACCTCCCTCCTTCCCACGGCGGGACCCAGCCTGCCTCCACCAGCGACCCCGTCCCGTACCCTCAAATATGGGTTCTAGACCAGTGTGAGCTGCTGTGCTGGCTCTGGAAAACACCGCAGCCTGTCTCACCACCCCTCGGGCGAAGGAGAAAGGGGAAAGCCTGGCATTTCCCACCCCATGCTCTGGTTCATCCCTGCTGGAGCTATAGGAACCTGGGGAAAGTTCTCCTTGGGGTTGAGCCTTCAGCTGACCCTCACCTCATCCCCACTCTCGTTTTCATGCGTTGTGTCCTTTTGTGCTGCTGTTCACAAATGATGTAAGTGACAACCCGTAAAGACATGCAAGTGACTGCGAGGCTCAAAACACTGGCTCATCACCACCGTACGATCTGACACTGAATGTAGCGGGGTCCGGAGATGGCTGACCCGGTGGGAGATGCTGACATGCTGTCAGAAATCGCGTACAAAGATGAAATTAAAAAGGAAAAAAAATCTCTGGGGAAAAAAAAAAAAAAAGCCTGGTCTTTTCTTACATGGGGTGTCCCCTTGACTCGGAGAGGGAAAGGGTCTGAATCATCTCCAAAGTCAGCAGGGTGTTGGGTAGGGTATAGCGAGACCATGGGGGAAGCTTCTGCTCCTTGGGTTTTCGATATCAAATATTCTCAGATCTGGGACTGAACTGGCCCTTGAGGGTCGTCCGTGGCCAACAGACAGAGGTTGGTGGATTTGGAAGGTGGCACATCTATCTCTGGCTCCTCTGGCTCCCGTCCGAGGTGGCAGTGAGGGGCTTGCTGGGGCTCTCTGCTGAGGACTGCGCAGGACTAGCCCAGCTGTGGACAATCAACTTGTAGACATCTGTAGGCAGCGGAGATGACTCCCAGCCAAAATGACAAAAGAAAAAGGGAGGCCAGACACCAGGCAACCTTCTTTACAACAAGGAGCGATCTTGTAGAAAGGGTGGGAAAAAAGAGAAAAAGAAAAATGTTTTGCACATTTGCCAGCTCTCTACGTGTGTGTTTGTACCACCACAAAAAATCTGCCTCGTGTTTACGCCTGCCCACAGTGTTTCTATGCTCTCTTTCTATGCTTTCTTTGAAGGAGAGCTGGAGAAGCCAGGACAGCCGCGTTACTAGCAAAACATTTTCCTGAACGCATGAGCTCTTGGCTTAAATCGCCCTGCAGACCTCCTTTGGTGCCTTCACATCCTTGGTTGCCATCTCAGCTCACTGAGCAGAGCATGGCTGGGAGGCATTTGTCCTCCTCCAGGGCAGGGAACTGCAGGAGCAGGAAAGCATTTCTGCAGGCCAGGCTACCCCGTAAGTGCTTTCACCCGTACTATCACTTCACCGACACTCCATGGGCCAGTCCATGTTAGGACTGCCTAAAAGCTACGGGTGGGTATTTCCCAATAGGAGTTGCTCTCATCACAGTTCCCTGATGTGGAGAGGTTCCGCAAAGATGTGCTGGTGCCACCAAATTGGGGGTGGGGATCCACAACTCATTGTCTGAGATGTTCAAAACAAGGCGTTCTCCTTCTTGCCCTTCATCAGTCGCTGCTCTGCTGTTCCTGTGCTATAAAATGTTTTCCAAGTCCAACCTGCAGAAAAAAATATTCCAAAATGGTGTGACTGTGTGAAGGGAACTTGTGATTTTTATTCTGCAAGTTGTAGTTTCCTAGGAACAGCCTGGATTTCTTGGGTTGGTTTGGGGTTTTGCACTATTTCAGGACAGAAGAGCATGGCACCTGACTCTATGAACGGCAACTGCTGCAAACCCCCCCGCAGCCCCAGCCCAGCAGTGTCCAGTTTGTTCCAGTTGTGTCTTGGGACGCGGTGCTGGGCAGCCCGCCTGACCCAAACTGCTTGGGACTGTGTTCTTGTCACTTCAGGACATGGTTTAGGGAACATGGTGGCGCTGGATTAATGGTTGGACTTGATGATCTTGAAGGTCCTTTCCAACCTTAGTGATTCTGTGATTCTGTGATCCTGCAGCTGAGTGTTTCCCCTTGCTCCCTAAATGGAGACTTATTTTTAGTCACTGCCCAGGCTCTATTTTCACTAAACAATACTATTTTGATTACAAAAAAAAGTATCTGAGCCCTCATCTGGCCTCTGTCGCCTCAAACATGAGCTGAAAAAGCACAGAAAGAAGGCTGGAGAAATGTCTAACATGTCGGAGAAGCCTTTCCATGGAGGATTAAATAAGCTGTATAGAGCTGCGAGGTCTTCTCTTCCAGTAGAAGTATCTCATCTGTGCCTGTTTGCTCATTTAGGATCTAATTAGTGAGTCACCAGGTGAAGGTGTTGCAGGAGGGAGGGTAGAGCCCTATAAAAGCAGGATTCACAGGTTGCCTGGGTTTGGGAGGAGGTGGGAAGGTATGCCCTAGGAAGCTGCCTGGCCTGATTTGAGATGCTCTTGTGAAGGACAGCAGGGTAGGTGCTTGTGTGCAAATTTTGCTGCGTTTCTGAAGCCCTTGCTCTTTTAAAGAGAGAATTATGTGTTGGGGAATCTCTTTGTAGAGGCTGTGGTGTTTGTGTGTACTTTACTCTTGCAAAGCATGAGGCTGATACCTGTTACAAGTGCTGGTATTTTTTAATATTGGGTAAGCATCATTTTTTAGCTGGTTGTCTCCAAACCCAGCTTCTGGGTGGATGACATGGAATGGCAAAACCCTGTCTTTTAGTTTGGGTTTTTGGCACAGGACGGCTCCACAGCAGCAGGGAAAAGGGTTGGACCTGTTCTGGCATGGACAGGTTGGGGAAATCATGGCTTGAGACTTCTCTGTCACTGGGCTTGGCGGTCTTGGAGAAATGCTGGCTGGTGCTAGTGGAGCAGAGGGGATCTGGGCTGGGATGAGGCTGATGGTCGCTGCGGGCTGGAGATGTGCTTTGTTTGTGGCAAGGGAGCAGATCTGGGGGAGGTGGAGTGTTTGTGGTGTGGAGGAGCTGCTGTGACCCATGGAGCCAGCATGAGTCTGACTCGTAGGATCCGGCTGTAGGTGATGGCTGGGTTAACACCACCCAGGCTTGCAATAGAAAAATGGATGTTTTCATTAATGGTTATTAAAATTGCCTTAAAAATTCCCCTCTCTTGGATGCTTCTTAAAACATCATGTTTAAAGTTTTTAGTGTTTTTTTAATCTTTTAAAGATAAAAGGCTTGTCTTTGCCACCCACAGCTATCTCTTCTTTGAAAAATGTTCACCTACATCAGTCTGGCTTTCCATCAGCCTAACTATCAATTTATGCTTACCAAATTACTTCCCCCAAAATAAAACCCCCATAAAAACCACGTCATACAAACTGGTTTCCTACTTTTAAAATCTTGCAAAAACTTAATGACATGCTATGATAACAGTATCTCAAGGTATGTGTGTGTATATGTATAAAATTATTACATATATACATAATTCTGGGGAAGGGGGCAGATACTTGCTTAGTAAAGTCAGCAGAATTCATGGTCTTAAACCTGTCCTCCTTCTGCAAGTTGGCCTGTGTGCTTGACACAACTCGAACACAAGTCCAGCTTGCAGTTGTGGGTCCTCCTGTCATCTGGATTTCGTGTTCTGTTGTGCCTTATTTCAGGGTGTGGATGGATCCTGCCAAAGCAAAACTGGCTGGGCCTTATCTTCTGCAGGTGATGCGGTCGCTGCATGACAGATGACTTCTTGTCAGGCTGGGTGGGTTGTTGGATGTCGCTGGGTGGGTGGTGGGTTTGCTGTGGTGCTGCTTTGCCATATTGTGCTCCATGTCTGAGCCTGCTCTTGGCCTGGGGAGCGACTCCTAGGACAAACGATACCTTCTTGTCAAAGCCAGGAAGAAAAGAACATCTGACATGAAAACAGGCTCTACCTTGCTCTCCAAGGCAAGGGTGGTGCCAGGAAAAGGTTGGGAGCTGACCTTCGTGTCTCTAGTGACTCAAAACAAAGCCCTCTCTGTTCAGGCACTGCTTGGTGGCCAAGGAAAGATCAAGTCACAGATTACTTTTCAGTTGAGGACACTGATTAGATGATACTGATAGCCAGGAACAAGCTAGCTCTGAGTGATATTATGTTAATTAACTTGCTCTTCATGAATGGATGGTACAAGAGCTTGTGGCAGATGCAGACTGGAGTGAAACTCAAAATGGTACTGGCCAATGCTGGCTGGGTTTGCATCTGGAGATTTAAATCTTGATGGTATTTTTAGGTATTTGTGGGAGACTTGTAGTGCACGGACATAGGAGCCGGAGCAAGCAACCTTCCTGGAAGCATGTCACCTTGGTATTGGATGCTGTCTAGGAAAATCACCTCCAGTTGAAAGGTTGGATCCTTGCCTTGCTCAAAATGGCCTGGCTCAGCATGCAACTGAAGTCAGCGGAGCCGTGCTGGCTCCTGCCAGCTGAGATGTGGGCACTGGCATTAAGAGACCCCAAAGCAGACGGCTTCCTAGCGAAGAAGAGTGCAGTGAGGAGGTCCGTGCGTGATTCCCCAGTGCACGGCCACCTCCCCAGCCCCTCACTGCACGGGGTGTTTGCGGGCTGGCAGGGTGGGGGCTGCTTTCTTCTGTGATGTGGGCATGCGCTCACGTACGAGAAGAGCCTGCAGGAGAGTTTCTTAGGTGCCCACATCCGTGGGTCGTCTCTCTGCACACCTGAGGCAGAGGGCACGAATCCCAGGCAAGCCACTGGCAGGGCCTTTCCCTGGCGCTGGCCGCGGGAGGTAGCAAATGCTGCTTTTCTAGTGGGAAAAGACCCAAGCTTTGGTTGCTTCTGTCACCTTTCCAGAGTGAAATAATTTGCCAGATGTCTGATATCTACACTGATGCTGTTCTGGGCACAAAATGTCACCCATCATTAGAAAATGCTTGTCTTGTGACACATGATAGGGCTCAAACCACTGAGGATGAGTGCCTTGGCCTTATGGTAGGTCTGTGAGCAAGATCCCAGGTAATGCCAGCTGTCCAAATCTGTGACTTGCGTTTGCTAAGTCTTTTCTTCCACTGTTCATCTTCTGCATGGAAAGTTCAATTTTAAAAATAGCTCTATGAAATGCTAAAGATTTGCAATGGAAAGGCAGGAAAAGGGTTAGAAGCTCCTCAGGTGTAAAAAGGCAAATAATAGCTTCTTATCTTGTTGGAGATCAGACTAAATTCTTGTCTCCATTCCTCTGAACGGCGATGTGTTGGTCATGAAAAGGTTATCTCGTCAGCTGTAGACCTCCTAGACGCTGATGTGGAGGCTGACATGTGCTTGCCTGGTTGACACGTATAAGTTCACAGGCTGAGGATGAGCGTATCCAACTGCAAACCACGTCAAAACACTCTCAAGTGATCAAATACTGACAGCGCTATCGGTGAAGAGCAGCAGACTCCCACTGCCTCGGGCCCTCTGAGCTGCTGCTTCAGAGGGGAGATCAGGTTTCTCCTCTGATGACCCCGAGCACTGGGGGCTCATTCAGAGGGGTGCTTGGTGAACCGAATCACGGTCTCAGGGCAGAGTAAATCCGTGGCAGGAGGCAGGCAGACCCCATGGCACAGAGATGGGGAGCCGGTGGTAAACCCCAGCAAGCAGTGCCCGAGGGTCCTTATCAACGTGGCGACGTCAAGTGGGGTGAAGAGCTAATGACCCTTTTCTGACAGATCTTATTTGGGACTCTTGGAGATCCCAGAGAGGATTAGTGCTCTGGAGAGCTGAGCTTCGGTTTCTCAGGTCAGTGCTCTGAAACTAGCTGGCCCCCAGCAGCTCTGGCTCTCCTGTTGCCTCTGTTCCTTCCAGTACAGATGCAATTATCTGCTTCGGAGAGGTGGGGCTGTGAAGGGTGGTATCCGCGGGGCCTCGGGCTTCTCTGTGCTTCCCCGAGAGCATCAGTGAGGAAACAGGTCTGCACTCATTGAAAACTCAAAATAGTATGTGAGCACGGAGGGCGCTGAGGCTGCGCACGGAGAACGAGGAGGAGATGGGAAACGGTGAGCAACCACTCGTTCGCTGAACAAGGCAGGGACCGTATGGAAAATATAGCATGAGATCATGGAACTGGAGATGTAGCGTAATGCCTGTGCCTTGGGTAGCTGATTATGTTGTCCTGACAACCTCAAGCTGGTGTCCCAGGGTTGGAGGGTTTGGCTCTGCAAGCCGAGTGCATGTAGGTATTTGGGAAGTAACTGGAGAGCCCCTGAGGAGTTTCGGAAGAGTAGACTGGTGAAACCCTTCCAAAAGGATTAGCTGGAGCCTGCCAGAAGCCACAACTGACTGTTGGCTGCTCTGTCTCCTGCTGGAGTAGGTGGAGGAGTGAGGAAGGAGCGGTGACATCCCAGCACTGCCAGCAGAAGACCCGGGGGTTGGGGCACACCTCATCCCATGGGGCAAAGACTGCCGTTGCAGGGAGCTCTTCAGCAAAGGCTGGGGTGGGGGAGCTTGGAGACAGGGTGAGAAGCTCAGGCAGGACACAGTGGGTAAAGGACAGCAGCAAGTGTGGCAGAGCAGCTCACCTGAAAATGGGGATGTTGGCTGCCGGGGGGAGCGGGGTGGTTGGGGAAGATGAGGCAGTTGCTTCCCTGTTAAAATAAAAGGAGCAGCCCCACCATGGGTGACCAGCAGGCCTAAAGGAGAGGCACCATGAACCATCTGGTTTGCTCCTCAGATTTAAGGTATGAGAAAGGGGGGCAATTCTCAGCATCAGCTGGCTGAGCGTGGCCAGGCTTCTGCAGCCAGTGGCAGGGAAAGACAACAGCATGGCTAGTGTTTCACCAGTGGCTTTCCCACGGCAAGCTGCGTTACCTGGGAGTACGAGAAGGGACACTGAATCCAGAGAAAAGTATCGGTGAGTCTTTGGCAAGGAGTTAGACCCGTGAAGAAGACGAAAGGCAGGTGCTAGCCTCAAAGGCACTGCAATGAGTTGGGCAGCAGCGGTGGGACCTGTAGTCCACGCCATGCCCCAGAAATGGTTGTACAAACTGAGCTGCTTGGCTTCTTCCCTGGGCTTTACAGTTCCCATCAATTAGAGGCTAATCACTTCCTTCAGAAGGCTTTTAAGTGCAAGCAAGCTTATTCAAGATGATGAAATTGTCTCCTAATTGATTATTCCTGCAGTTTAACAGCTGTTTCCCCAACTTGCTTGTTTTTTTCCTTTCCTAGAAATAAAAATCTGATCTGACCAGCTCACCTCCAGCCAGGGGCTCCTGAGGAGCTAAGAAACGTTTGTGGCAGCGCTGGCTTTTGTGATGGGATTGACAGAAGCGCCTGGTGGAGGGTATATTAGCCGGGGCTGGAGCTGGGGGGGGAAGAGCTTCCCCATGAAATATGAATAAGCAGAGGAGACGCTGCATTTTCAGTCCTCCCCATGATGGCCTCAAAGCTGTGGTGTGCTGGGGGAGAGGAAGAGTCTTGTTTCATCCCACAGCCCTGGGCCACCCGAGCTTAGGTGCTGCCTGACCGTGTGCACCCAGCCAGCCCCTCCTGATAGCATCGGGGCGAATACAGTAGGTGCTTTGTGGCTGGGGAGATCCGGTTACTTGGGAGCAACTCCGCTCCTGGGGAAGACGATGACAACGTGCTGGGCTTGGAAAAGAAGGACAATGCCAGTTTGTGAATTCCTCTGGGATTGTTTCAAGGTGCTTCCTAAGGGAGAAGTCAGCGGGCTCCCTGCATGCAAGGGGTTTATAGCAGATTTGCATCTACCAGCTTGTGCTGACATCCTTAACGGTGTGTTGAGGTTGCTGTGCTTCACCACAGCCCCCCCCACCCTGCTCTAGGACAAATACTCCCTTTCTAGCTGCTATTGCAGGTCCCACTCTGCATTCCCTGCAAGGCTGGTGGTGGCTCTTCTTTCTTTCCCAGCAATTATATCTACCTTGCTTTCCCGCTCAGGCAAGGCTTATGCAATTGCCTGGCCTGTCACCTCCTTGTCAAAATAATTTTTGGAGCTGTTGTCTAATTTCTGACAATTTTGATAAGTTAGAAAATAGGTTTCTGTGGCCTCGCATAAAAGGGTGCTGAAGAGATGTATGAATCTGTCCACTGCTACTCTTCCCCTCCATGGGGAGACCTCGGTGTGAGCGCAGCCCTTGCTGAACTTCAGGAATTGCTTGGCAAGCACTGCTATCTGTGTCGTGCTCGCAGCTGAGGTACGAGGCGGGGGTCCTGGCTGCCCATCAAAGGGATGCACAAAGTCTTGGGAGATCAGGCTTCCTAGTAGCTGGGCTGCTACTGAGTCCTTCTGGCCAACAGGTTTCTCTGCCTGAGGAATCCCTTTGCTCAGCTAAGCTGAGACCCGTGAGCACACTCGACATGCTGGAGTTGTGGAGGAGATGCATTACTGCTACTGGCTCATTCTTCCCTTCTGCTGGGAGACGTGGCCAAGTGGGTCAGGGATATGCTGTTAATGTCTCAGCATCTGATCCAGGTGGCTGGTGTCTTGGCAGGGTCGTAAGAGAAAGTCCTTCACTCTTCTTTCTAGCTAAAGGTCTTGCTTTCTACCTGTCTTTTGGCAGCAAACTCTGGTGAATGTGCAGCTGAAAGAGTCCTCTGGAGGCTCTCACTGAGAGTTTAACAGTGTGCAAAGTTCTTTCTCTGTAGATGTCTTGAGTCACCCTAATGATAACTGTGTTCCTGCTGGGGGTTTCTGTAGCCTGGGGTGCTTCAGTGAGGGAGCAGGACCCTCAGCTAGAAGGCAAAAGGCTTGGGAAGTCCATGGGAAATAGAGCAGTGAAATATAGAGTTGGTGATGAAACTTTGCCACCTGCTCCAGAGTGAACCGACTGCAGGGAATATTCGGAGCAGTGCCAACACACAAACTTGCTCCTGTAATGTGTTTGCAGTCCTGCTGGTGCAGGAACCCATTGGATGTGGCATCTCAGCTGCTGGTCCCTAATAAAACCTACAGCACACCTGGAAGCCTCACCTTCATGTCAGAGCGCCATGGGAAGATGTCCTTCCGTGCCAGGCAGGTTGCAGTCCTATTACTTTGGTGTGCTGCGTGCTGGCGGGTAGCTGGTATGTCACTCACGCAGCGGGCTGGCTGTCCTGGGAGAGACCCTCTGAGCTGCTTTTCCCAGGAGGGTGCACCTGGTTGTCCTGTCTGTTAACATCCGTGGATTGGAGGACACAAAACACGGCTCTCGACACACCACCTGCATGACGCAGCCCAGACCGAGGGCTCTGCGATAACCAGCCGATAAAACAGTCCTTGAAACCGCAGCGACGTGCGGACTTGGGCAAGCTTCCCTCGCGGGGTGAACGGATCCAGTTTCAGCGCTAATGGGTTTCCCAGGATTTGCAGATGTGAATTATTTGCATTCTTGACTCCAAGGTGAGCGCAGGTGCATCAGATGGTCCCCGCGAGCACCCCTCCGGTGTGCTGTCCCCCGCCTCCCGGGGCGCGGGCGGCTGGGCGCGCGCACAGAGCCGCTATTGTGCGTCGCTGCGGGTGCGCCAGCTGCCCGCGGGACAGCCCAGCGGGTGCTCGGGGTGTTGCTGGGTGCTGCCGGCGTGACGCTGCTTGCTGAAGGTGTCTCGCCTTTTTCTCCCCCCAGCAGAGAAGCCGTTTATAGAGTAAAACCCCGAGCCGGCCCTTGAGCTTTTGGTCAGAGGTCCAAGAAAAACAGCCTTTGCTTTAAACCACCTTCCTTGCGCTTGCTCTGCTTAAACTCCGGGACTGTTTAACATGCTTCAGCTTCTTATAAAGTTTCTGTCAAGCTGGATTAGCGGCGGGCTGACAGATCGCTATTACAGCCCCCGTGAACTTTTAATGCCTGCCAGTAATTTCTGTGAGTCCCTTAAATCCTCCTGTGGGTGCTCGGGCTGGCGAGCAGAGCTGCTGCCCATGGAGCTGGCGTTCGGGGTGCCTCTGCCTCTCTCCAAGCTGCCAGCGTTAAGAAATGACCTCTACGGATTTCTGACATTATGTTCCCCAAGACCTCAAAACGGCTTCCTCGATGAGAATGGCAACCCCTCTCCCTGCGGGGCGCGGGGCTGGGGGTCCCCCAGCAGGCTTCGGGCAGAGGAGGGGCAGCAGCACATCTCAGCTCCTGCCTGTCCAGAGGAGGGTGGCGGGGGGTGGGCAGAGGCCAGGGTGATTTGGGGAGACCCTCAGGGGCTGCTGCCTGTGCAGCCTGATGGCCAGGATCAGAGCATCGCTCAGGTGAGGCGAGGTGAGGTGCGAGCTGCCCTTCAGGCAGGCTTGGTTTGATCTAGAGAAGTCATGGCCTGCGGTCCAGGCGCCCTGGGTAAGGGTCAGCAGGCTGGTGGGTCTGGAAAGGATGTGATTTTTTTTTCTTCCTTATATTGAATTTTACATCTTTTTACTTGAATTTTGATGCACCTTTTACTACTACTGTCACCGAACTGAAACGACGTCAGTGCAGAGGCGAGCCAAGGAATAGCCATCGAATGTCCATGCGGTGAAGCGGCTGCATGGCAGAAGTCTGGGTCAAGCTGGTGACGGCTCCTGGTGGGTGCTGCCTCCTTACCTCTGTGGTGACACGGGAGTAGTCTGGGAGGAGCGCAGCAAGCGCAGGGATGAGGAATGGGTTGCTTCTGGCAAGAACAGCATGCAGCAGCGGGAGAGCAAAAAGGAAACTCCGGTGTCCTGACGGTGCTAATGTGGGTACCTGCACGGTTCCTGGGCCCCTGCTGGGCACAGCACACCCCCCACTCCTCTTTCCTCCCACAGCTTTCTTTTCACCTTCTAAATCCACAGCTTCTGGAAGCACGGTATGTGCAGGAAGGTATTTGCTCCACTGGATAACTCCCAGTTGTGGAAAAAAACTTGAAACTGCCTTTGCCAAACTCCCTAAACTCAAAAACCAGAAGTCACCTTATACTTCGTTGAGGGCATATGAGTTTTTTGCCTGTTTAGGACAAAAACTGGAAATGGCTTTTGGCCAGGGTCTTTCGGACTGTATCTGAATATGTTCTGCTATTTAGGTTTCGTTTACTGGGATGCACGTTCTCCCAGTAGGCAACTTGCATCCAGAGTCTTAATAAGACTCTGGCCTTTTGAAATGCCATCTTTCTCTTGTGCGGCGTCGGACGAGTTTGTGTAGCTTGGCAGAGGTACAGTTGTTCGACAAGAAGCTGCAGCTAAGCAAGATGTCTCCTCTTGGCATGGCCAACACATCATGGTTGGCATCTTGGCGTCCTGCCTGCAGGATGAGCCTCGAGGCACCCAGCAAGTGCTGTGGAGGCGGGTGCCGCGTACCCTGCTGCCATGGGTGCACCAAGGTGGTGTTTGATATGGTTGAAGGGGGGGTTTACAGTTGCATTAGGAACTCTAGCCGAAACCGGACCTCTGCTTGGGGCTGCATGTGTGGCTGGCAGGAGCTAGGACACGGAGGTCCCTGTAGCAAATGTGTGGTGCATGCAGGTGCCGGAGGGAGCCCCTTGTCAGTGGTGGAGCTTTTGGGGTGCTGGGGGAGCCAGGGTAGGCCTGGATTTGCTGCTGCTTGTAGAGAGCTTGAGCATGAGAGGGAAGGAGAGCGAGAGACCTTGGTTCCCAGTGGCGGTGCCAGCCTTGCCCTGCTAGAACTGGGTTAACTTGGGCAGCTGCTCCTTAAGCATCTTTGATTTTTTTTTTTTATTGCACGGCAAAATGCTTTTTGGAAAGCTGGGCTATTATCCCTCCAATAGCAAAATCCAAACCCAGAGGAGAAGGGGGCGAGGGGAGGGAGCACAAGAAGGGGGCCTTTGAAGTGAGCTGCCTAAATGAAACGTGTGACATCAGAGAGATGGCAGATAGCTGGCAGAACAAGGCTGCCTTTGAGCCCGCCTCGGGCCCGGCCGGTGCACGCTTTACACCCCACCTCCCAAAGTCGGAGATGAAAGATGCTCCAGGCAGCCTGCCTGACCCCGTTGCCTCTGCTATCTCCACTTGATTGCACAGTGTTTTGCTCCAAACAATTCTTCACTGTCTGGGCTGCACAGGTGAATCTCCCGGCTTGGCTCGCGAGCGGGGATGCCGTGCATAGCAGGGCTGCTTTGTTGCGGTCGCTCACCTGCTTGTGGGGTGGTTTTCTTAGGACAGGCATTGTCTGACAGCAGGGTATGGAGGAAGGGTGGAGAGGAAAGGATGGGGGCAGGACTGGGGACGTGTCTGCTGGGTCAGGGAGCATCCTTGGTCAGATTGGTGAGCCTGGCAGCTCGTGCTGGATGCTACAGCCTGCGCTCCAAGAACGGATCCAGGCTGGACTTGAAAATAAGCTGCTTCTCTATTTCTTACTGGATTCAACCTGCTTGTGTCTAAAGCCCTCCGGTCTTGCCACCTGGGGTCCTCGCCTTCAAAAAAGCGTGGTGGAGGGAGGACATCTGCATGTATATCTATACTAAGAAAATGCATCTTTGAGAAGCTGTTCTGTCTCAAAAGAGACATGTGATGGATTTGTGTAAAAAAAAAAAAGTGAGAAAGTGGCTGCAAATAAGGTATACACCCAACAGGCTAAGAGAGCAATGGGACTTTGAGAAACTAGGTGGATTTGGGAAATAAGATGGTGGTAGGCCGTGTGTTAGCTGTCCTAACAAGTGTCCATGCTGGGCTCATGGAAAGGGAAGGGTTAGGGTTGGAGAAGTACAGGACATGAATACTGTTTATGTGGGGAGGGTGCATCGGATATCAGAGTTCCCCTCACAGGGGCTGAAGCTGTAAACTGCGTGCGCCTTTATTCTGTCCTCAGTTTCTCTGCAGCTGGGATATACCTATCTGATGTGAACCACAAAACCAGTCTTCATAATCTGCTTTAACAGCATTTTATGTTCTCCACCCTCTCACTGAGCATCACAGGACTGTGGAGTTCTCTACCTGGAGAAAAAAAAAAAAATCAGGCCAGCTCCCAAACTGGAGGCCCCAAACCATAATCCAGGACATAACCAGGGCTGCCAGGCCAGGCTAGAATAGAATCCTCTGGACTGGTTCATTTCTGAGCATCTTCAAGCCATGTGAAGGCCAGGTGGGACCCATCTACTAACTGATTGTTTATGGCTGCTCTCATGGGACCTATGTCCTTCAGTTGGGTTGGGATGGGAAGGGTAGACATCCTGCTAAGTGAGAATTGGTGGTGCAGAGTAAGGGCTACTACAGCAGGGCTGGTCACATCAGTCCCTGGTTAGATCAAGGTGGAAAAGGACTGAATGCTAGAACCAGTCTTTAGAAAATCAACAGCCAGTGAAACTCAACCTGTAGGTGTGCTCTGTAGATGGACAGGCTCCGGAAAGTTTTGAGTGTTCAGGTAGTACCACAGATGTGTCCACACATCCTTTTCAGCGGGTCCTTCTTCAGCAAATGCGGTCAGAGCAGCACTTCCTAGATTCACGTGAGTGGGGCAGACTTCAAAACTCTGAAGGGCATTTGAACAGTTGAGCTCCCATACAAAGATCTGAGCACCCTTTTGACCTTTACTGAAAAGATCAGAGCCAAGTTTTCCCTTGCATTCAGTGACTTGTAAAGACTGAATGCCCTAAAATCAATGTTACTAGTGGGAACATGGAAATTAATTGTGTCAATCTATCACTCATCTTGCCCTATTACGTTCAGTGATTAGAACTTGGCCTCAAATACATGAACAAAGCGTCTTCTGTGACAAAACTGCTGCATAGGAGATGGCAGTGCATGACTTAAAGTGGTCAAGAGCGGAGAACAAAAGAAAAGTTTGGGTCCAGCACTGTTGGATTTTTTTAGTCCACTGCAAGGCTTTCCTTGCTGGGGTCTGTTCAGGTCAGTATGACATCTTGGGAACAAAAGATTAAGTACATGTTTGTGCAAGTCTCAGTTGCAAAGGCAGAAGAGTCTTCAAGGACATATTCCCTTATTGTCTCTGCTGATGGGCAATGAGTAACTTGAAGAAATTTGCGTAGTAAGGATTTGTGAAATGGTAAAGTTAAGAAAAAGTAAAATAGCAGGAAAGTAGCAGTAGGGGGAAGCTCATGGAGAAGGTACATGTTCTGCTTGCGAGCTGTCTTGGAGCTGTGCAAAGGAATAACACACCAGCTTGATTGGTCATCTGCTGGTAGACCCTGGGGTCGAGCGAGATGACTTGCAGGACCGTGTATACGTGTTATACAGTGACTTTCCAACAACTGTTTATGTCCAGGCTGTTTGAAGGTATGAATGACACTGGTGCTGTAGGTATTTTTGCATCTCCAGCTACCATTATCACCACACCCAAATCTGGCCTCCAGGCCTCAGGGAGCAAATGGTGTTGGTGGTGACCTCTCTGCCTCATCCTCCTACGCAGGCAGCTTGGAGGCTGGGTGAAATGTTCAGGTTGTGGCTGTGAAGCACAGTTGAGGTTCCTGATGGCTGCAGGGTAGATGTAATTGAGCCAGAAAAGCTGGCTGGGTAGCTGTAAATGGGTATGGCAGCACAGAGCTCAGATTTGGGCTGAAATGACTCCACCTGGCTATGGCTTTAAGGTCAGTTCATGTCAAGCTTAGCTTTAGGCTAGCTGCTATGCAGAAATTGCGGCTTTGCTCTGCTCACAATATGCCCGAACAGCTTTCGTCTTGCCGCAGAGCCATGCCGTTTTGTCCAGGTAAAAACTGCTTCTCACCCAAGGTTACTGATAAATGGTGAGATGCTGTTGGCCTGAAGAGCTGCCTGGAGGTGGCAGAGGGGTGACAGTCCCCCTCCACTCTGTGCCACCCCTCTGAGAAGGAAGACAACTTCCCACTGCAGACCCATGGAGTGTGTCTGACCTTGTTCAGTGGTACTGGGAGCTCACCTGTCCTCACGCGTGGCAGTCGGAGGGTTACAGCTAAATAGGCTGGTCACCAGTTTGAAAACCTCATGCAAACACCTGGATGGGGACATCTAGGCAAGACCCTGGGCTTGGTGGCACAGTCATGCTGTACCAGTCATGGTTTCCACCCATCACTTCCATGGGATACCTTGTCAAATTAACTAGGACAAGATCTCAAGATGTATAAATCATGTAGGCTCTGAGGGCACCGGACACCTATGTGGCTTTGTGGCTTCATATCTGAGTTTCCTTCTTCTGCAAAATGGGGAGAAGAGTGTTCTCCTCTGGTTCCTACCAGCAGGGCTGTCCCTCAGAGTGCAAAAACACTGTCCACTGCAGATGAGCCTTCCCAAGACTGCCGTACTAACACCAAACATCTCTGGGATTTCTGCTTCACTGATGTCTGTGTTCACAAAAACCTCTGCCAGGGGCTGTGCCCAGGCACAGAGCTCAGCACTTCTCGGTAGCTGGTGGGGAGGTGATGGAGGGCCCAGATTAGGAGCTTTTCACATGTGACAGAGGAGTTAACTTTGCGGGGGAGAGCTTGGAAGGGGACCCCAACAGGGAAGGGGAGAAATGACACCTACAGGAGGCACTGGGGGCCTCTTACCCCATGCCCTGATGCAAGGCAGGTTGGACTGGATGCTTGCCCAGCCTGTGCTGAGCTTTCTCTGATGACCAAGACCACAATGCTCTCCTGGTGCTGCCATGTGGGAGCTTCCCCAAGCCCTTTTCTGCGTTCCCTTCCTCATTGCAGCTGGAAAAAGGAGTTGGGGAACAAAACCAAGGAGAGATGACCTGCTCCCTGCCGAGGAGGACGAACTGCGGAGTAAGGGGGCTCCTGTCCTTTGCTCATCCCCTGTGGTTGGCGGGGTCCAGGAAGACATTTCCACCTCTTCGTTGGGGCCCAGCTCTGGGGATGGCCAGGGGTTTGCAGCGCTGGTGAAGAGCCCGTTGCTGAGCTGTCCCGTGGCCCTGGGCTTTTCCAGCCTACCGGTACCCCTTTGCCACGAGGACGGCACCACAGCCCTCCCTCCCGGGGGGACCCCTGCCTCGGAGGTGGCCACGGCAGCTCGGTACCCGTGTCTCCCCTTCCTCCCTCTCCTTCATTAAGGCACTGATCTCTTCCCAATAACAAGGGGGCTTCTGTTCGACAAAACCTGCCAATTAGTCATTCTGGCTGGGTATAAATGTGGCACTTGAACAGCTGAGGGGACGGCGGGCAGTCCTGCCCCTTCTTGCGGCGTTGCCAAGCTTGCCATTAACACAATGTGACAACTAATCTCTCTATAGCATCTGACTGAGCAATTTTAATTAATAGCTCCGTACGCTTGCACACACCCCCGTACCCCCGCCGCTTTGCACAGGTACCGCATGCCTTTAAAGCGCCTTCCCTTGCGCTGCAGCCCGCATGGACAAAAGGAGGAAAAAAAGCCCTGTTTTGCCCCAATTAGCGTGGAAATGCTGCTCATTTGGGGCTCTGGCCCTTGGCCTGAGTCAGGGCTCGCTGCCCCCATTCCCCCTCCCCTCTGGGGGGCTGAGGACCTCGGTAAATGCGGCGGCTCTGGGGCGGAGGTGTTTTCTCAGCTCGGCTGGTGGTTGGGGCGTCCCCGCCGCGGCCCGTGGGAAGCGAGGGGCTGGCAGGGCTGTGCCGCCTTTGCGGGCTGGGTGTGGGGGAATTAGAGGGCATAGAGGGGACATTTGTGCCACTCCTCAAAAAAAAAAAACACAAACCAACCAAGGCTGCCTGTTTTTATCCAAGTGCATGATAACACCAGAAAGAAATCCCATTTCTGCAGTCCCCCTGCTACGGCTTGGCAGATGGCTGCTGTCGGAGCCGCTGCGGTTTTGGTGCGGCGGTGTTCCGGTTTGCTTTAGGGCAACTGGGAGAGCTCGTCCACGCTGAGCTTGGAATGCTGCTTTGGGCAGACGTTAGCTTGGGGGTGCCTGTTTTGGGCCACCGCCCTCAGCAGACAGGGATGCGGTTGCAGCTGGAGCGGGGCTGGGAGGGCTGCGGGATCCCGGGGAGCTGCGCTGGGCTGTGCGGGTCGCTGCTGCAGCGGGAGCCGAGTACAAATTCCCTACGGAGAGGGAGAAACGGTCACGGCTAGGAAGAGAGAGGGGCCTTTCTGGTGAAGACTGTGGCAGAAATACCTAGGCACAGGAGAAGGTGAGAAGGCCAGCAGAGTGCAGGGGTGCAGAGGGGTGCCCTCCATCCTCCCACCAACACCTTAATTCAGTATTTTGGTGCTTCTGATCCGGGTGATGCTGGATAGCAAAGAGCAGAGACTGTACAGAGTGGTTGAATATCCTGAGCACAATAAAATCACTCAGGCTTTGGGCACTTGGATAAGAGGAATACTTAGGAAGATCTCCTCCCATGGTGATGGGGCTCCCCCATCACCATCCTGCAGCTCCCTCCTACCCCGGGGCTGCTGAGCTCTCTTCCTTCAGATCACCAGAGCGAGTCTTCAATGGCAGTGAAGAAGCACCACGGGGTGCTTAGGCTTGGGCAGAACATCCATGGTTTCTGCAGGTTCTCATTCCCATGGCACGTGGGTCTGGGGGTCTTGCGCTGTCGCCTGAGCAGAACAGCTGCAGCGGGTCATGCCATGGGGTTGGGAGCCCATAGCCTTGAATGAGACCCCAGAGGAAGGCGGGGAGCAGAAACCACCACAACTGGCAATGGTCCTACCAGATCTGGCCTGCTGGAGATGCTTAAGCAACTTGATACTTAGGTAATAAATGGGGGGAGCCCTTGCTCTCAGGAGAGGGCCATACTCTTGCTGTACGGTTGGGTAACATCTCTGGCTGGGAACATCCACCCAGCCTGCAGGAGTTGCTCGTTAAGGGGCTTGTACTTTGCGTTGTTCTTGGGGAAACCACAGACTTATGTCCCCAGGAGATGTGCCTCTCACCCTGGAAAGACGGGAGGTGTATGGGACGCAGGGATGGTGTGCAGGAGCCCCTTTCCCGGAGATGGGATCTAGGATGAAAAGACCAACTGGCCTCACATCCCTTTCCCCCTGTTCGTGTCCTCCTTTCTGGCTTGGTCCTTGCTGGTGACTCCTGGCTTGGGCTCATGTTTCTCTCGGTTCTTCTCCTGCCCTCGGGGCTGCCCGGGCTGCTCCCCAGAGCTCTAGCTGCTGTTGCTGGAGGATGTGTCTGCCTTGCTCTGGCAGTAAACGCAGCCTGCATGCGGTGGGGGTTCGGGCTGCCCAAGAGCACCCTCGGTCCCCGAGGTGACTTGTTGCACTCAACACCCTCAGCACCCAAAGCGAGGGGGTGGGTGGCACAGCACCGGGCTGTCCCCGCGCCCGAGGGCATGGGCCCAGCTGCCCCACGCTGGGTGAAGCCGCCTGGGTGCTTTGAGCATCTCTGGCCCTGCAAGGACCACTGAGCTCTCCTGCCTCCAGCTCGCCCTCCCGGCAGAGAGGTCGTGTGCCGGGGCGCAGCGCGGTCCCCTCGGCCAGGCAGCCGGCGAGCGCAGCCGCCTGCGAGCCGGGAAACACGTCGTGGGCCAGCCGTGCCCCCACCCAGCCCCGGGGAGGCCACCTCTGCCCCGCGGCGGGGACCGAGGGGACGCGGCGGGGAGCGGTGCGGAAGCCGGCGCTCCCCAGCGCGGCGGCGGCAGGCGGGCGTGGGACCTGCCCCATCTGCCCGTGCGGCAGCGCGGCGGGGAGCTAATGAGAAGCAAGGTGAGAGGCAGGAGACGGGCTGACAACTTACTGGCTCCGCAAGCTGCCGGTGGCGTGCGGGCGGCAGAAGGACGGCATCTGCCCCCCCCGCCTCCCCATCTCCAGCCTCATCATGAGGTTATTACCGGCCCGCTGCTTGGCGGCCGGCACCAGCACCTCTTGCCTCTTCGTCCTCCGAATTCCCACTTGTGGCTTCGGGAGCGGTGAGGCAGGGAGGAGGGGTTCACCCTGCCCTCGCTCTTGGGCTTGGCCCAGGAATTCGGCGGGAGGGAGGTTCGGTTTTGACCTTGCTTGCGGAGGAGACGGTGCTCCAGGCTTGCCGCCTGTCCATCCCCTTTATTATCTCTTGAAGGTTCCTGGCCCGCTGCAGCCTGCTTTGGCAGGGAGAGAAGTCTCAAAGATAATTAAGTTCCTACAAGTTTTGTGAAAATAGACAGGCGAAGGAGAGGGATGTGGTGAGGGCTCCTGACGGGGAGGATGAGCCGGGGGACAGCGGCTGCCTTGCTTGCAGAGCTCGTGGGAAGCCCTTCCTGAGATCTGACTCGGGAGACTGGGGACTGATGCTTAACCGGGGGTTTTCCCGCTTTGAGTCTGCTGGGAGAAGGATGGGATTTCACAGGGTCTGCCCAGGAGCGGTGAGATCCCAGCGCGTCCCACAAAGGAATTTGCACGGGGATAACGAAGGCAGGACTTTTCCCACCAGCTCCTTAAAAATTTCTGAAGGATAAAAAGCCCAGTCTGCATGTGTGCCAGTTACCAGTACAGCCCAGTGCGTGCCAGCCTGCAGAGCACCGGCGAAAAGGCTCCAAGTGCTTTTCATCATCCCACCCCGCCTGACAGCAGCTGCAAAGGGCTTTGCTGAGCCGATCGCCTCCAGCACGCTATTGACGTTTGTATTGATCTCTAACACAGCGTGAGAAACCGGTGCGTTACCAAACTCCTCCGACGCCCAAAGGTTTACAAACTGGGGTGTGGAATGGCAGCCGCTTGCCCGGCTCTGCCTCCCTCCTGCCGTGGCGTAAGGGACACCTCGGGAGGGACACGTAGGTGCCACCGCTCGCTGCCCCTGGCCCCACGGCTGAGCTCGGGGACCCACTTCCACGCACCCAGGTAGCACCGCGGCAGGAGCTGCCCGCGGTCGCGGTGCCGGGCAGGCACCGGCTGGTGTTTTCGCCTCTCGGAGCAGCTGGCGCGGATGTCGCAGCCGATTACGTCGAGGAAGGAGGTGAGCGGTGAAGCGGTGACACCTCGCTTGCGGCTCCCTGCTGTCGAGGGGCAGATGTGGAGGTCGACACATGTTCGCTGCCACGCCGCTAATTAATCACCTCGGCCACGGGGCTGTGACGGCACCCTGCCCCGTGCCAGGGATGCAGCAAACCCACCGGGGTGGCGATGGGTGTTCGTCCCCGCACTGTCCCTTTGAGCCCTGTCGCTCCGTCCGTGGGACGGCAAGACGATGAGGTTGGACAGGCAGGGCGCTTCGTTCGTGCCCCTTGCGCAGGCGCTGCTATCCATTGATTTAAGGGGATCCCTCCCTGGCTCCACCCTGGCCTGAGCATCCCATGGGAACTCGGGCACCCCGAGACCCAGGCACCTCGCCTGCGCCCCGGGGCACAAGGAGATGTGGTGCCTGTGCTTGCAGCTGGAAGGGCTTTGGGCAGATAGGAAAGGACATTCCCTTCCCCCTGGGAAGACCTGCAACTTCTAAATAATACAGAGAACACGCCCTTTTTTTCAGAAATATATTGATAAAAATGGCAATTTGGGGTGTTCTCCTGTCTGTTCCGGCACGCGCGGCAGAAGCCAGGCATTGCTACTCCAGCGCAGCTCACCAAAGGCGCAGGAGCCGCAAGCACCCACCCAGACTGCTTTTTCCCAATTTCCCTGGTAGCCAGCTGGAAAAAAATCGCAAGCAGAGAGTGTCATAATTTTGCTGAAACCTGTTTTTTTTGGCTGGGAACATCTCACTGAAATTGCTGCTGTTGTTCCCCCAGCCAGGAGCATCTCACAGGGGGTCGGCCACACCAACCCCCTTTGCGTGCCCGAGGGGGACAGCGGTGCTGGCGTGGGGAAGAAGCATTTTGCAGCAAGCCCTGGCTTCAGGGACAGTGCCGAGGAGGATGAGGATGCAGCGGTCACCTTTGGGGATGCTCTGGGGCTGGGTCCCAACCCATCCCCAAAGCGCCGCAGTGCTCGGGCAGCCCGTTGTGCCCCCAGGAGATGGGGGACAGCAGCTGGGGACCCCACAACTGGCTGGGGACCTCTCTGGGGCTTCTGCGGGGCTGCCCCGGTCCTCTCTGCGGGCAGAAGCCTCCATCTCGTGGCCGAGCCCCGAACGACAGACGGGCTGCGGGACGGGGGGGGGACAGGGCCAGGGGCCGACAGCCCCAGAAAACCCGACCCACAGCCCTTTTCGCCGTCGCTGACCACGCAATTAGCTTTCCCCCGCTGCAAATTCATCGAGTCCCCCCCGCATTGAGCTGGTTATTTTTATTTCTCACTCTTGATCTCTTCCATTCACGTATTATTTCAGCAGGCAAAAGTTTTCTAGAAGGTTACAAAGTCTTTTTTTTTTTTCTTCTTCCCCCCCCCCCCTCCCCTTTTTATTCCTGAAGCTGGACTCAAGGCAACTGAGGAGGCAGCGGGATGAGAGGAGGCAGCGGTGCATCCCCACTCCTCTGCCTGCTCCTGGGGTGCGTGGTCCCCGGCTGAGGGGTGAGAGGAGATGGGGCACCTCTACCAGCCCGAGGCAACTTCTCCCTGTGCGGGGGTCCCCGTCCCCTCGGGCTTGGCTGGCCCTTGCTGTGGGCATCAGGAACAGGGACGTGCCTGGGCAGGATTTGCCTGTCACGTTTAACAGCCAGGTCTCCTGCAGCATTTGTGTTCCTACTCTCTAATCCCTTAAATGTGAACGCGAGTGGGGCATGGGATGCTAACCCTGTTAGCGTCAGACTTAGCCCGGGGTGAGGCAGGCCTGCGTGCCTCAGTTTCCCTGATTCATATGACCTTGTTCTGCCTTTGCTTCTCCTCCAGCCCAGCCCCTATTCCAACCCCTTTAATTAATACAGGGGCGAGCTCTGCCGTACCGTATCCAGCAGTTTTTTCACCTAAAATCCTCAGCTCACTTAACTAATGAGCTCTCTAACTTTTTTTTTAAAGCAAGGTGGCAGCTTTTATAGAGCCACTCATTCCTGAGTTGGCCACTCGTACCGTGTGGCTCCCGGGGCTGGGTTGTGCTCGCCTGGGGGTCCTGCAGCCTCCGTGGCTCTCAGGGGCGACCGTGCCAAGCAGGAGCGTCTCTCCGACCACACTTGCAGGGGAAGGAGACCGTGATGCTACCCACTTTCTTAGCCTAATTCTGTGGTGGGTTTTGCATGGGTTGCCTCCAGATTTGGCAAACCTGGTTTCAGCCTCCTGCATATAACCCTTTCCCTAAGGAAATGTAGAGGATCGCTCCCACAGTCCCATGGACAGAGGAGCCTGTGCTAACCTCAGCAGTTGCCTTCTGCTTTCCCTCTTCTTTTAAGCGCGATAGAGAAAAGCAGGAGGGGCGATCCAGGTTTCGTCGTGCTCCCGTGAAGAAGCAGCATCTCCTGGTTTCTCGTTTCCCCCATCTGTTACCACTGGCGCAGGTACCGCGCGTCTGCCCGGGTGCTTCCAGGGTGTCATTTCATTTAAACAATTCCCAACCACAGCCCATCGGTTTACCTGCTGTCGTCTGGAGGTGGCTGCCCGAGACAGCATTTGGCTGGGAGGTCCGTTTTGCACAGATCAAGGACAAAAATTGACAACAACCCAGAGAGGCGAACGGCAGCGCAAGGTGCAGCCTGCCAGCCAGGGCTGGGTGACTCTGCCATCCATCAGTTAAAACCCTGGTGTCCTGGGGGCTTGGGAATTAACCCTCCCGCAGACGGCAAGGACAACGGCGTGATCTGCAACAGGCCAAGCACCACGTTGCGATGGAAAACTTCTTGCACGTGTCCTCGCGGTCCTTGCCCTACCCCGGGGTGGAGGTCCCACCAGCCGTGTCCCCACCATGGCCGCAGGGCTCAGCCCCGCGCCTGGAGCTCCCCCTCGCCGCATCTCCCCAGGCAAGCGTGCAAACCGAAGGCCTTTCCCTCCGGCTTTTTTATTTCCTTGCTTTTCAAAAATTAAGACCTTATTTCAGCATCAGGGCAAGATTTTTTTTCCCGTTTCAGAAATTCTGCAGAGAATTTCAAGAAAAATGGAAACATTTGCAACACACCCCGGGACAGAGAGCTGGGTTGTGAGCGGCTTTCATCTGGTGCAACCATCGCTTCCTACCCTGTGGGATAGAAGTCACAGCAGAAATGACAAAGACTCATAAATTCTGCAGAACAATTTAGTTCTTTCTGGAAAAAATCTGGTTGTTCCCTGAAGTGGGACAGAGAGCTGGGTGTGACGCGGGGTAAAGAAAGTTTCTGCAAATGTCTGTGTCTCAATTAATATTAATACCTCTCCAGCTTTTTATCTCTGCTTTAAATAAAAGGAATCCAGCCATGGCAGAGTTCCCACCACATTAAGAGGCTCATGAAAGCCGAGTGATGGATGCTTTGGAAGATGGATCTCATTAATGTCTAATCCTTCCCATCAGCCCCACTTGTCCCTGACACTTCGAGCTTGTTAACCACTTTTTGCATCTGTTTTCAGGGACTTTTGAAACTGGGGGGGGAAACGGCATTGCGTCCTCCCCTTGCGTTTGAGTTACGGTGCAAAGAAGAGCAAGAAAAAGAAGTTTCTGGTTTGGGTGCTGCCGCTTTTTCCATCTGCCTGCCCCCGGGTTATTGCAAGAGGTGTCTCCCGGGCAGACCCCGAGGCTGCGAGGCCGGAGCTCTCTGGAGGTGCTGAGAAATGTTTCTGGTTTTCTCTAGGAGTGGTGGCCATGATCAGAAAGAAAAGCTTCGTGGCTCTTACAGCAGTTGTTTCTGGGTGCGGGGTGGTAGGACAGCTGAGGAGCGGGGCCCCTGCTTTGACTGTAGCTGCCACCTCCTCTTGCCGCTTTGCTGTTCGTAAGGGCAGTGAATTTGGGCACCTTTTGGAAAGCGCCAGCTCCTGGATTCATGTGAGTAAGTAAGTAACTTTTTGCCTTCTTTTTCTGAAGTAAAATCACTTTAGTCCTTACGGCAGCAGAGGCGCATGTGGAAAATACAATAGGCTAGGAGGGAGCAATAAGCTGGTTTGGTCTCCCATGAGGCTACACCGAGAAAATCCAGCAAAGGGGCCTCTCCCCTGGCTGCTGGGAGACACCCCAGACACGGATACGCCGCTGGAGCACTTTGCTAGCAGAAGAAGCCTTGTTGTGCTCATCCCTTACGTTTTCGTCAGCTCTTCGCAACCACGCACCGTGGCAGCAAGTGTGTGCTTATCTGCAATGGGGACAGTGAAGGCTCCTCCACCCAGCACCGTTTTTCCTGCTTTATATCCCCGTTGCAACGCTGATTGAGAACGCGCCTCAGCGGCTGGTGACGGCGCAGCATTGCTTGAGGAGAAAGGTGCCCGTCCCACTGCGCCCAGCCTCGCTGGGTGTCCTCACAGGGAGGTCACGGAGCCCTGCCAGACCTTGAGGGGCCGAGTCACCAGGAAAATGGGCCCGTGATCCTGCTTGTAGTCTTGCAAAAAGCCCTGGCCACTCTGCTGGGGGGATGCTCAAGATGCTGGGGCCCTCAGGAGCACCTCTTCTTTGGTCCTTAATGTCTTAAAAACAGTGGAGCTTCTGCACCCAGCCTGACCACACGGGAAAAGCAGGTCCTGGCCTTTCTCTCCCAGAGAGGCCACCGAAAATCAGGACAATTGCTCGACTTAGTCCCATACACCTGTCTTTGGCCTGAGAGCGATGGGGTTTAGTGTTTCTCACAGCTAAATATTGCAATGAGGCTTCCCAGCAGGCGGATGCAAAGCCCCTTGGAGTAAATCAAGCCCTTGATGTGCGAGCGGTGCAGCCGGGGGCGGCCGCTTCTGCCTGCTTTCCACTAGAGGTAGCTGGAGCCACGCACAACCCACCAGCATCCCTGGGATTTCCACATCCCCAGCCCTAAATCAGCATCAGTATCGGTGATTAGCCTGACATTAAAGGCATATATCCCAACGCAGGAGGTTATTCGTCCGCAGCTCTCCCTTCCCTGCACGGCTCCTCTCCCCGGCGTGCATCCCCGCATCCTCCGTGCCGCGAGAGCTGCGGCGGCGAAGGTTGCGTCAGCGCTTTCTTGGTGTAAACCCCGTAGTTTGGGGGTTTTTTAAAAGCAGACGCAAAAATCCCCTCTGCTGCTGGAATTCATCACGCGGCTTCTCAGCCTTGGGGACAGATGTCTGCGATGCTCAAGAAGAGAAAAGTAAACTGCTTTTAGCTGTTTGTTCTGCAGAGGAGGAATAGGATAGAAGTTTGGTGGGTTTAGGCGATTTTTTCTTTTTTCTTATTTTTTTTTCTCCCTTTTTGCCCTTCTAGCAGCTTTAAGCTCTATAATGCCAGCTGATTCTGTAGCTGCTTTTTACGGAGGGGTGAGGAATAACCACCCAGGCATGGTGGGTGATGGGGCTCTTGGGGGGCAGTCGGCTCCGGCTGCAGGGACCCCTCTGGCTGAAGGTCTCCTGGGGTGCAAATGTTTTTTGTTTGTGTTTTTTTTTTTGAGAGGAAGGAGTATATCATGTAGAGCAGCTACTGCTGGAGAGTCGCAATAACCTTGCAAAGCGAGGAGGGAAAGAAGGTCAGGAGGAGCGGGGATTATCTGCCTTCCCCACTCCCAAAGGGATTTTAGCTCTGACTTTTAATAACAGCCAGGAAAGAGGCAGACTTCGTGCTAACCCAGCGGAAAAGGCCCTAACAGCATAAAGGATCAACTAGAAAAAAAACTTTTTCCCTCGCTTCGCCACCCCATGGAGACTGCCATGCCAGGCACCGCAGCCCCTGCCCTGTGCCTGCCCTGGACCCTCTGCAGCGGGTCAGGGTCCCACCGGTATGGGGGATGCTTGTGCCACCCGTCTGGCAGTGATCTGATGATGGGAACGGCGTGAATTCCTGGGACGGGGTCACTGGCACAACTCTGTGCCACACAAGGGGCTCGCCCGTGGGGTGGAGGGAGAGCCCTTGGGCCCCTCTCCATGGCCACCATGTTGCCCAGTCCTTGCGTGGGCTTAGCGAGTGTGTCTCAGAACAAGTGAGGTCTCCTGGAGCTGGAGGTATCAGGGAAGAATAAATTTGGGCTACATGGCTGGGGCCATCTGCAGATCCTCAAAGGTCTCCCAAACCTGCAGCATGCCACATCAAGAAGGGCTCCTTGTCTTCTCCTGATGCCACTTGAGATATGGCTGCAGGTCCTTAGCTGCATTCTCCTCTTTGGTCAGGTCTTCGGGCCATCAAGTATCATCAGCTTCCTTTGGTCTGGACAATGCCGGCAGCCACCTTGGTGCTTCCTTGGTCCATCAGGTGGGAGGAGGTTAATGAGTTGAGAGAAACGAGCCTTTCTGAACAAGGGGCTGGCACCTTCTCGTCTTTTGGTCTAATCCCTAAACCAGCACCGGAAGACGGTCTCAAAACCTTCCTTGGCTTCTTCTCCAAAGGGTTTGCGGAGGGCTGTCAGGCGGTGTTTGGGGACGGCAGAGTGCTCGCCCAGCCCCGCGGGACGAGGACAGGCACACGCCGGCGAGCTTTGACAGATGAAGACCGTTAATATTGAACATATAATTACGCTGGCCAAGGCTGAGAGTCCTTCCGCGGCGATGCGTATGGAGGGCATCAATATTAAGGCGAGTTACTAAATGTATCTCAAAGGTGAACTGAAAGGCGTTTTGGTGGTCCAAGGCTGAGTTTTGGGACTCTGCCATGCCGCGGCTGGTGCCGAGAAGGTTCTGCTGGCAGCACAGCGGAGAAGAGAACTGCTTTCCCCAAGCCTCTCGAGATGTCTCCGTGTCTGACAGTTAAACGAAGAGATAGGCATGACCACGCCGTGCTGCCGAGCTCAGCCTTCCCCAAATCAGCGGGCAACCCTTCACGAAATCAGGGGGTTTCTAACAGAAGTTATTCTCACCTAAGCCCTCGGTTCCCAGAGCTAGGGCTTTAAAAGGCACTTTGGTCGCCACGGGGTGAAGCTGGGGGAGCTGGAAATTGTGCTGGGAGCTCCCAACTCCCTAGTGGGAACTTCTTTTCATGGAGAAAAAGCGATAATTTCTGTCTATCAAAAATGAATGAAAACTTGAAAAATCTCTACCAGGTTTATTTATTGCCTCATTTATTAAAATAGCCACATATCTATCCAAGTGTGGGGGTTGTACTTTATCTTACCTTTTCCATGAGTCGCAGAATACATTTTTTTTCAAGGAAAAGATATGGCTGAGATTCTCACAAGGGGAGAATGTGCTGAAGGACACTGAGGGCACAACTTGTCATCACGGCAGCCGGGCAGCCCAGCCTTCCTCCTGCCACCGCCGTCCTGCAGCCCTGCAAATGCTTCGGCAGCCGATGCCAGCCTGACAGCCCGTTTCCATCCCCGCCGGTGAACCGAGTCTGGGGGTTTTCCCACCCTTAAACCAGGAGTCATCCGCTGCTGGTAAGTGCTGGTTGGGTCGAAGGCAGCAGAGGTGCTCTGGGATCCCGGAGACACCAGCAGACCTACTTGCACTGAACCTCTCAAGGGACTGATGGGCTGTTTCTAGCGGGTTCGGGCATTCGTGCCTGTGTTTCTGTGCTGTGGCATGAAGGAGCCACACACAGGCACGTGCACACACAACCTCCTGTGCCTTTCTTGCTTTGCATTCAGTGAAACGGCTCATATTAAGCATAAGCTCCGAGTTTCTGCTAAGCCAGCCCAGCGCAGGAGCTGATCTATTTGTGCTGGAAGGGACATGCTTTGCTATTCGAACACCAGATGCCCCAAAATATGTTAATTCAAATGCCAGAACAGAAACGCTCTCCTTTTTTTTTTTTCTTTTTTTTTTTTTTTCTCACTTCGTCTCACGCTGAATTGCAAACTCACAGCAGGACAAGGAGTTAAACGTGCTGTGCCCGGTTGTATCCCCGTGCATGGCTCTGCCTGGGGCTTAGCCGCACACCTTTCCTGCAGCCTGGGCTTTCCCTCTGTCCCCAGGAGCCATCGCACCGAACAGATGTCGCAGGCTAGCAGGTACGTGCCGAAAAACAGCCCGGCATGGGAGCTGCTGCCGAACCAGAAAACCCATGGTGGTGTTTAACACGGAGGGGACGAGGAGGGGCAGCCCCCAGGGCTCCCGCCCTGGGACCCCCGGGATGCTCTGCCCAGCGCTCGCCTTCCCGTGCCTCACCCCAAACAGGCAGGGACGCCTTACTGAGGGAGGCCAGCGCATTTACTGCTGAATAAACTTTATTTATTATCCATGACACCGCACATGCTATTTGATATTACTCTCGATGTTATTCACGGTCGTTTCTGCGTAGAGGAAGCGCCACTTTTGCTAAGAGCTGCGAGGGCCTGTGGAACCGCAGGGAGCCGGTACCTTTCCCTGTGGTTTTAGCTTTCTGCAGTATTTTTCCTCGGCGTGAATAGAGACGAGGATGGCTTCAGCCATGGGCACGGCTCGGTGCTGTGGGGGCCAGCAAGGAAGCGGGGCTCTGCCGGGGCTGGAGGAAAGCCGGGGTCCCACTGGTGGAGGCTGTTCCCCTGGCAGCAGGGGAGGCGTAGGGGCCAAAGCCATCACTTTATTATTATTTTTTTGTAAGGATGTCAGCCCGGGGCTGGCAAAGGGCCCGGCTGGGCGGGACGGGCGGCACTTTCTCCTGCTGCACCCCACCCCGTGGATATTTTCCCATGGGAGCCCCACACCGGCCCCACAACTACTGCTCCCCCCAGGCCTTCCTGCCCCCTCCCCACCAGAGCTCAGAAAAAGCTTTATTTATACTCATTTAGCTGCTTACCTTCTCCCTAATTGAAACCATTAACCTTTTTGCTTAATGAAGAAGCGGACCGGGGGGAGGGTGGGGGGTGCCGGGGCCGGCAGACCCCCTCCCAGGCTACGCCGACTCCCTCGACCGGCTGAAAACGTGATTTTGAATTTGGCCACCGGGAGCTAAAAAAAAAACAACAAACCCCAACAACTGCGTCTTGGTTGGGGGGCTGGCGGGGTACGGTTCCCCGTGCCCCCGGGGCCGCGGCGGGGCTGACGCCGGCATTTCATCTCGGTGGAGAAGTCATCGGCTCTGACCACGGGGAGGGCTTTGCCCGCCAGGTCCCACTTTGCTCCCCTATATTTAGCCCATTATGAATATGGAAGAGCGTTGAAAATGATTCGCCCAGACATCCCTCTGTCCAGCCGAATAACGTCAAAGGCGAGAGGGGGGACAGGAGCCGCTCGCCCTGACAGGGGCCCCGGCCCCTGCCCGGCCTCGTGGGTCGCAGAGTGGGGTCCTCGCAGCCGCGTGGGGGTAAAATAAGGCTCGTGGCTCTAGGGACCCCACGGGGGGTGTTTTCGGGGGGTGCTCTGGGACGCCGGCCGGGGGAGCGCTCCCCCCGCCGCTGCGTGCCGAGCAGGCGCCCGGGGTCTCAGCTGGCTTCGGAAGGGGCCGTGGCGGGGCCGCCGCGCGGGGCCCAGCTGCGCGCCGCGCTCTCCGAGGGCACGGCGGCCCCCTCCCTCCCTCCCACCGCCCCACACGCCTCGGCCGGCCGGGCACGGCCCCGCGAAGGGCCGCGCGGCTGGGACCCGCAGCCTGAGAGCCGCCAGTGCTCGAGGTCCCCGTTCTCCTCTCCGGCAGCGGGAAGAGGGGTGCCACGGGCCCGGCCGGGTTTGCCGGTGCCCCGGTGTCCCCACGCTGCTGCGCTCGGGCCCCGGCATCAAACCTGTGCTGAACCCCCGGCGCGTGGCCCCGCGGCACGTGGCCGCTCCGCCACCGCGCTCTGCCGGGCTGCCCCACGCGTGAAACGCCTTTTCCCAAGGCGAGCGGCTCTCCCTCCCTTTCGGGAGCCCGAACCTGCCCCCAAAACATTTGGGCATCCTCCTGCCCCCGGCTGTGGGGCACAGACACCCCTCCGTGGGCATCTGCCCCTTTTCATCCGCTATTTTCCTCCCCTTGGCAAGGAGCATCGCTCCGTCCCGAAGCCGGGCGCTGAGGGGGGAGAGGACGCGGGGGGCAAGCCCCTCTCCAGAAGAGCCCCCCGGCTGGGCTGGCTTGGGTTGGGGTTTGAAGAGCGCTTTGCGCGAAAGGTTACCGTCGCTTTTGGGCATAGCGGGAAAGAGGGAAAACAGCTTTATTCAAGCTGTTAATGAAATGTCATTTGCGATTCACTTCCACGGCCGTCACGTGGCCGATGCGCAGCACCCCCGGCTTGCGCGGCCTCACGGGGGGGGGGGGGGGGGGGCTGCTTGGGGAGGGGTGGAAAGGGGGAAAAATGCACAAAAGCATCGAAAGGCGCCTGCCCCGTCCCCAGAGCTTGGGGGCTGTGTTTGCCATGGGTGCTATTGCCGGGTGAGGTGGCTCAGCCTCCCCTCCTGGCTCAGGGGACAAGGGGGGGGGGTGTCAGCAGAGACCCGGCAGAGCAAAAAAAAACCCTTTTCTTTGGGGTCTGGCCCCACAAGCGCCCTTGGGTTTTATTTTTCCCCTCCTTTTGTTGCACACCTACCTCCCTCACGTTGCACGTGGGCAGCTGGGGGGTCCCGCTGCCTTTCCCCCCCGCAAGGCTCGGCGATGCGGTTCAGACCCCCTTTTCCATCCTCCCCCTCTTACCTGCCCCTCTCCCCTCCCCTGCCCCTTCCCAATTTCCGAGTGATCCTCCGCAGCCGTGAGCAGGTTTAACTAATCTTTCTGTCAGTGGGGTACTTTATGGAAATTGAAAACTAATTAACATTCATCTCGGCAGCTAATCGCATTAAAAACCCACCGCGTTGGCCTCCCTGGTCTTAAAATAACGATGGCAAGTGAGCAGGAGCGGGGAAGATCTCGATCAAGCCCCTCAGGACCACCACCCCTTGGATGCTCCCTGAGACAGAGCCGGGATGCCCCCGAAACCCCGGACCCGGGGATGGGTCACCTTCTGCTGGTGCTGGACCTGGCTTCTGACCAACTGAAGCCATCTCGCCCATCCTACAGCTCTTCCTCCTGGCTACCTTGACCCAAGAGGTGGGGAAAAGGCATTTTGGGGCAGTGTGGGGAGAGAGAGTGGTGTGGGGCTGGGAGGGTGGTGGAGATGTGCGGTCAAAGATGCTCTTGCCCGTAAGTGACTCATTCGGCTTTAATTGGTCCCTGAAGTCGCCGGCCGCTGGCGGCACCGCATCAGAGATGTCAGGTTATAGTCATGCGTGAAGAGCTAATGGTCAAGGGTGACACCACCAAGAAAACATCCTCGGGGAGGCTGTCAGCAGCGGGGGGATCAAAGGGCAGGGAGAGCGGCCGTCCCACTGCCGAGGGTCAGAGACGCTGCTGGAGATGCCGGTGCCCAATGTAGGGGTGCTGGCAGTGCCCGTGGGGCTTTGTGGCTAGAAAATCATCCTGCCACACCCGGGCAGTGCCCGAGCTGAGAGTGCTGGCCCCTCTCAGGACCCCTGGAAATTATTTTCTTTGGCCTTGAAGCTTCACACTGGCGTGAGCTGGGAGGGCTCGTGCTGACGGTGTTGTTGGACCGGCACTTGCTGGCCTCTCCTGTCCTCCATGCCATAGGGAGGTGGCCCAGGTGTGATAAACCAGGACATGAAGGTGGGTCTCGGGTGCACAGCTCCTGCGTCAGCCACGGGGGGCACCAGCCTGTCCCTTTGGGCATCCGTACACTCCTGTGCCCGGGCCGGAATGCTGCTCTGCCTGGGCTGGTTGGCATCTACCAAGGGTTGAAGGGGAGACCTGGAGAGCCCCTGTCTCACCAATGCAAGAGGTTAAGTGGTACAGCGCGGCGGGGCTGCTCTTTTGGATGCTGCCAACAGGACGGGACCCAGCACACGTGTTCGCAGGCTGTGCTGCACCGGGATCGGCATGGTGCAGGGTCCCCTTCCCGGCTGCCCCTGTCCCCAGGGGCTGCAGCAGTACACTGGCTGCTACTCCGCTCCACAGCAGCCTCAGCATGGGCCCGGTTTGCGTTTGGCTTGGCGTTCCCGTATCCCACCGTGCTCCCACCATGCTCCCGTGCTTCCCACCGTGCTGCTGCTGGGTGCAGCATCTCTCCTGTGCCACCGCTCTGGCGAGACGGGGCAGCGGCTCCCTGCCCTCCGTCAGCAGGAAAGGCTCGGGAAAGGCCGGCTGAGATGGCCGTGCAGTGGATCAGCCCGCCGGAGAAGCAGCCGTGGCCGCAGCCGTCCTGCCGAGAAGCGCGGCGCGGGAGGAAGAGTTATTGCTGCAGTCACACACCAGCCATCACCTCCCAACAAAAGGCAGCGTCTGCACAGCCAGGAGAGAGCCCGAGGACAGGGACAGCCCTGATGACCTTCAGAGGACGCGCAGCAGACAGGCCGAAGCCCTGATCGCCCCAGACAGGTACGCCCGTGGGCACCCCTCCACCTGGCCCGGCGCAGCGGGACCCTCCCAGGATGCTCCCCGCAAGCCTTCAGCCACGATCAGCTTCAAAAACTCCTCGCCAGCCCCTGGCCCCGGCGGACTTTTTTTCCCTTCCAGCGCACGTCAAGCTTTCAGGTCTCCGAAAGGAGGAAGGGGCGACGCTGTCGTCGGCGCGTAGCTGCTGCGAGGTGCCAGTTACCCCGCCGCATGTTGGAGTCTGGGTGCATGCCTGCGAAGCGCCGTTTTCCAGCCCGTCCCTGGCAGCCAGAGCTTAGTAAACGAACCTGCTTATAATACCCGGGGATCAAAGCTAGGATGACAGCACCAAAGACCTGGGAGAGCGAGCTGGGGCTCTTGCCCTGAGGCCAAGAGCCCGGGTCTGCTGGCTGTGTCCCAGAGCCTGGCATGCCGGCGTGGCCCCAGCACAGCTCTGGGACACCGGGACCCCAGGAGCTCTCCCCGCGACGTCCTCGTGCTGCCGCTCGCCCAAAGGTATTCAAGGGCATCCCGTGCCACGGTGAGAAACCACCTGTAGACAAGTAGAAGCTACTGCCTAGCTGGGCTTCTGGTCTCTGGCCCAAATTCACCTTGGGGAGGCGTTGGGGTGTGAGTGCAAGAGCGGGGAAGCACCGTCATCCCCATGTTCAGCTCCCCACGGGGAGCCCGGGAGGAGCCAGTGGCCAGGGCTGCATGAATAAGGAGGGGCGGGTTGTCAGCAGATGTCAAAAAGCAGAAGACAAGCTGGACTTCAGAGCTTGTATAATGTGAGAGCAGCGCTGCTTACAGACATGGTAGCGGCTTGAACTGTATATCCATTTAGTTAAATGCAGTTTTCCATGGGAGCAGAGGACTTGCATATCATTAGTGCCAAATTATCTCCAATAAGGCTGTCTCCACTAATATGCAAAAAGAGCTTAATTAACTCTGCTTCGCAGTCAGCTGGGGAGGTTCCTCGAATGCCTTTTCCTCTAATCGGGAGCAAAACGCGTCTTGAGACGCGGGCACAAACGCGGGTGGGTGGGTAGGGACAGCATGGCCGGATCGCCCCGCGCAGGCAAGTGCCACCAAACTAGTGCCTGTAACTAGAGGGATGGAGGAACCGGTCCAAGATTTCAGTGGCCGTGGATTCTGTCCATCCCTCCACATTTCCTCTAGTGCGTGAACCTTCGAAGCCCACCACCCTCCCACCAAATCCCTCAGCCGGTGGCTGCCACGGAGCTTGTCCCCACGCTCCTCTGTACCAGGCTGCACCGCCAGTAACGTTGCAGAGCACTGACGCTATCGTGACATGCACCGCGCAGGAGGGAGCCCGGCCTCTGAGGCTGCCCTGCAGCGCGTCACCGACGCCCCGGCGCTGACGGCACTGGCCACGGCGGCTGTTGAAACCCGCTGCAGGACGGCTCCGCACCCGGCGGGGCTCTGCGGTGGCGGCACCTCGGGTTTGCACCGCCGAACCCTCCTGGATTTCCAAGCCCGAAACGCGTTGCTCGTGCTCGCGGGGATTACAAATCCCAGGCGGGCTGTGGGTCCTGGGAGCTAGCACACTGCCAAGACACTTCCACCTATACACACGTGCGTAAATACATGATGTAGGCGATTATCTCCATGTTTTCCGTGTCACGCAGAGGCTGTGGCTGTGTAGCTGCCAGCCCTTTTGCACGCCAGGCTTTTCCACAAGCTGGGGGCGGAGGCGATTTATCGGAGACCCCGGCTCGGCACCGGGAGCCCTCCGCCCCAGCGCCAGCCCCGCGCCGGCCGGGCTCCAGGCAGCGCTTCCCTCGCAAACCTCTTGGTCCCGGGTTAATTAATCGTCAGCAAATAACCTGTGTGGCCACAGCTGGGGTGGCAGCTCCACCTTCACCCCCGCTCGCGCCTGCCGTGCTGGCTCCGTGCCGGTGGCATGGCCACCCTCCATGGGGCTGCCTGCCTGCGAGTGCCCAGCACCCGGGGGGCTGCTGCCGAAATGCAGCCCCCGGAGAGTGGCTCTCGGTAGGAGAGGGGTCTCGATAGGATTGGGGGCTTGATAGGATTGGGGTCTCGGCAGGAGAGGGGTCTCCACAGGAGAGGGGGGGTCTTGCTAGCATGGTCCTTTTTATTTAGGTGGGAAAGGCGTTCTGAGCAATGGCTGCCCGTGGCCCAAAGGGTGAGTTTTGAGGCAGCTTGGTGGGATTTACCCACTTAATGCCCCGATCGGGCTCTGGAAGTGCTGCAAACCATGGGAGCGGTTTTCAGGAGCTGAAATTCCCTGCGTTTTACAGCATCTCCCCGTCGCCCTGGTGGGCACTGCTGAGGACCCTCTATAGGGTGCCCCTTATAGCGGCGCAGTCTCGCTGCCGGGCAGGAGAAGCGCCGTGCTGCCCGTACTGGGCTCTGCCTGAACAGATGCTTCTGCGCCGCAATAAAAGGTTAAATATTTCAGTAAGCATTTGCCACATGTTGGAGGTAAAGCGAGCTGCTTGCTTTCACTGTGTCTTTTTTTTTTTTTTTGTATGCAAATGAACTGGAAGCTTATTAACAAGATGAGAGGCTGGAGCCTAATTAGCAGCAGGACGAGGGAGCCGCGCTGGAGCTGAGTCAGCGAGTGGGAGAATCGCTGGCGCGGCCCTCGGCAAACGCTGCGTCGGTCCCTGGCATCGCCGCCCACCGTTTCCAAATCACCCCAAAAACCGGGAGAATTGGGCAAACCCCGAGCGTTTCTGGAAGGAACAGGGGGACCAGCTTCGCTCGGGGATCTTCCTCGGGACGTAGCCCGCGCAGGTCACCCGAAGTCACCGTCCGTCGTTGCTTCCCCGTGCTGGCGGCATTGCAGCTTGGATTTTATGGGTCGAGCTAGGGCAGCACTTCCAAGTGTATACGGAATATTTAGGGGCAATGCCACCGAGCCATTATTTTCTCTTTTTCATTTTGAAGAATCCTTTTCCCACAAAAAGCTGGGAAGAAAACAACGGGGGGAAAAAAAATCCCCCAAATTCAGGGAAACTTTTTTTTTAAAAAAAAAATCATCTTCATTTTCTCCCGTCCTTTCTTCCACCACCTTTTCCCTGCTCTGGAGGTTGCTTCAAGCAGAGGAAGGACACCACCTCCTCCAGCTGCCGGGCTGCGGCAGCGGTGCGGGCAGGGGCTGCCCGTCCTGCCAGGCTGGCGGCCGCGGGGGGACGGGGACTTGCTTCCAAATGAGAAACTGCCAATAAACCTCTCCTGTAATTTGCACCTTCTGAAGGCGACAGCAGCCGTGCGGCCCTGTCTTTCATTTACATTTTTAATTAGCTGGGCTCTGCCAGCACCTCTCGGCCGGCCGGCCCTGAGGCCAGCCACGGCTGCAGGCAAACGGGGTGGATTTTGGGGGTGAATGAAGCGTTTTGGTAGCCCACGGGGACCGAGAACCAGCGGACAGCCCGGTGCAGGTTTCCAGCCTCCCTGCCCCGTGTGTGTGATGGCTTTCCCCTTTTTATTCTGTTTTTTCCTGTGTTATTTCTTCCGCCTGGTCTCAGCCCAGCCCTGCCTCCGTGCCATCGTCGCCCGCAGCCGTGCCGAGCCAGTGCCCATCCATCCGCCCCCTCCTCTTCCTCGCCATCCTCCTCCTCTCCCGGCACCAAGCACCCCTGCACCACCACCCTGGGGTTCCCCCTTTCCGCACAGCCTCGGGAGCAGTGCCGGCACCTTGAACAGCCAGCGCGCAGAAGGACACCGCGATTCCCATATCAAGCTACTAACACTCTACCTCATTAGCAATAATTAAAAGGTGTCGCACATATTCCCAGTAGCTCTTGCCTGTGGGCAGGGTAATTTTATTTTATTTATTTTATTTTGTGTTGTTTTATTTAATTAAAATTTCATTTCATTATATTATATTTTCCTTTATTTTATTTTATTTCATTATATTATATTTTACTTTATTTACTTTTATTTTATTTACTTTTATTTTATTTACTTTTATTTTATTTTATTTTATTTTATTTTATTTTATTTTATTTTATTTTATTTTATTTTATTTTATTTTATTTTAATTTTCTGGGCTCCTATACCCACCGTGTCCACAGGATGGGCAGCATCACCCCGCCACACACCCACCCACCGGCGCGACGCGGTCAGGGCAGGCTGCCTGCATCCAAAGCCCGATGGGCTGCCTTGCGAGACCCACTCACATTTATGGGGGCCGTAAGTTACAGGCTCCTGCTGAACTGGAGAACCCCCCCGCCTTTCCCAGGCGACGCGTCCTGCGGCCCGTATCGCCCCCCGCGAGCGGGCGGGGCTTCCCTGCCGGCCGCAACTTTAACGCCCCCGGGCCCCGGCGAGCTCGGAAGGGCTGTCGGGGGACGGGGTGGGAGCGGGCAGGAGGTGCCGGCAGCTGCCGGTGGGCAGAAAAACCCGCGATTTCCGCGGGTCAGGACGAGTCCCGGGGGCTTGGGACGGACCTGGCGCGTCCCGGGGCTTCTGCTCACCAGAAGCCTCCGGCAGCCCCTGCCGGGGGCACCCGGGGCCGCCCCACACCGGCTCTCGTCTCCTTTTTTTTTTTTCTTTTTTTTTCCCCCCCCCTCCGCTATTTGGCCTAAAATAAGGTAAAATGGAAGAAGCGCGGAGGCGTGCCCTCAGGGTTTGCTCTCGCCCGGGGCTGAACTTTGTTGCCCAAACGGGAGCAAATGAGAAAAAAAATAAATCCCGTTGATAAGGCGCGGCAGCAGGAGAAGGAGCGGGTGCGGAGCAGGGCAAGGCGACGGCGGCAAGGAAAGCGCATGCCAGCCAGCTTGGCTCACCCGGATTTGGAGAACCGAATCTTTGAGGGGCGAAGACTTGAGCTGGGAGAGGTGCCACGTGCTCAAACCCACCCCGGCACCCAAAGGGTGCGTGCCAGGACCCCCCACCCCCAGCATCGCCTCCTGCCACCTGCCTTTTTGGGGCGATTCTCTCATCTGGGCCCGGTGAGACTTGGCCTTTCTCTCGTTTGGAGCCGGGATGAAGGTTTATTAGAATTAAAGCAGCTGGGAGCCAGATGATATTTAAGCTGGTATTAGGAGAGCACCGTTGGAGGGAGATAATTCCTGGGGCGGTCTGGCAGCGCGGCGGCCGGCGGCTCCTCGGGGCTCCTGCCGGAGAACGATACAGCTAATTTGCAGCTGGAGCTGGAGGCTGGCCCGCGCCCACGCTGCCGTGTTATTTAGAAGAGAAAGGTCAGGCTGGAGATTGAATAATCATCGACAAGAAATCCATGGGGGAGCGTGGGCGGGAGGGCCAGGCCAGCGCAAGCATCCTGCCGCCTCCCCGCGGGCTTCTCTCCCTGTGGTTCCCGTGGGGCGTCCGAGGGTTTTTTCTCCAGCGTGGGAGCCGGGGAATCGCAGCCGCCCTCTTCAGCCACCCCCTTCTTCACCCAGTGCCTCCATCCCTGGGGACGCGGCAGAGCTATCCCGCTTTTCGTCCCATGTACAGGCTTTTTTGAATTGCAAATTAATCTTAAATTAAAAATTACTTTTTGCTCAGAAACATTTTAAAACTGGTATTTTAAAATTTATTATTTTTTTTAAAACGCCCAGGAAAACACAAGAAACCACCAACCCTTCCGCTGCTCCCCAGCCCTGCCCAAGCCCCGAGTGCGATAAAGAAAACCCCCATTCTAGGTTTTTTAGAAAGAAGTGCACTAAAAAGTCCAAAACCAGCAGTGAACGGGCAATGAAAATGAAAGATTGGATTTTTTTGCGTGTGTGTGGACAAATCCACGTGTCCCGGAGCATCCGCCTGCCCCTGCGCAGGGAAACTGAGGCACGGGGGGAGGCTCCGGGACCAGCGGGGATGCTGAGCGTCAGGCTTCACCCCCGAATCGCTCCCCTCCGGCTCCCAAGCTCACACCACAGCACCGAGCATCAGGCTCACCTCCCCGCCACACCCCAAACCCTCCCTCCCCCCTGCACATCCCCGTGGTGGAAACCCCCAGGGCATCTCACTTTTTCTCTTTTTCCTCCCAAAAAATACACCAGCTTTGGTTTCAAGGTTGGTTTTTTTTTTTTTTTTTTTTTTTTTTGCAACAAAAGAAACTATTTATTTGGAATATGCATTACCAGTACAAATCAGGAAACTGTAAAACCTACACCTTGTTAGTATCGTCATAGAACATAAAAGTCTCAATTGGGATCAGAAAGACAGAGGCCTTTTTTTTTTTTCTTTACAGAAGCAGAAAAGCTTAAAGTTTCAAAACCAGGTCGGAACAGAGAGTCTTTTTTTTTTTAGGGTTTTTTCTTTTTTTTTTTTTTAATATTTGGAATCCATTAGGAAGAGAAAAAAAAAGATGAGGGGAAAAAAATAGAAAATAAAAAGTAACTCGGAACAACCGGATCATCTTTACAAGGGATAGAAAGGGCTTTGCAAGAACAAAAGCAAACCGACAAAACCAACCCCCCAGGCAACGTCTGATTTACATCATCTTAATAATAATAATAATAATAATAAAGGTGTACGAAAACAAAAGGGACTCCAGGAAACCTTGGGATTAAAATGACACCCCAAACCCTAAACTGTTCAGTGATGTGAAAAGCTGAGTTTTTTTTTGGGGGGGGGGAGCAGGGAAAATGTTTTAAGAGCAAACTAAAGCGATGCCAACCGGCACCTCCCTTGGCGCTTCTCCCCGGACCCCCCCTCTGCAGCCACGGAGATTTCGGGCTCTGTTCGGGGGCACCGCGGCTGGGGGGCTGCCAGGTCCCACCCCACACCCCGGGCTCGGGGCCAGGCTGCGAGAACCCACCCTCGACACGGCCCACGGGCGAGGCCAGGCTGGCACCTCCCGCGCTGCCCACCCCTCGTTTTGGGGCCGAGGGCCGCGGCCGGGCGCCTCCAAGCCCGGGCTCTTGCGGCGAACCCTCGGGGCAAGGGTGCTGCCGGGATTCGGGGCAGAGCGTAAGGGCACCGAAGCCCGCCGTCTCCACGTTTTGGGGGGGATTCACGCCCTTGTATCGCTTCCAGGCAGCTCAGCATCACCCCCGGGCCTCCGCGGGGGCTCAGCACCCGACTCCCCATCACCCCTCGGCATCTCCTCCCCAAAACCCCTGGGGATTACACCTCTCTCCGGGGACGTAATCCCCCCGCTCAGCCCCAGGGCAGCCACCCAAGGATCTTCTGGGGTTGGGTGTCAAAATGAGTGGGGAACCCCTGGGAGAAGAGACACCCCCCCCCCAAACCCACCACCGTCACTTTTCACATCACTTGGGTCGCAGCTCGAAAGCGCCGGGCAAGCGGCGAGGCCGTCGTCTCGGCAAGGTCCAAATAAACTCAGCATCATCATCAAAGCCCCCCCATCCCCTCCCGAATAATGCCAAAAAAATTAAAATAAAAGGCAATTTCTGGGTCGCAACGTTAAAAAACATAAAAGTGTTAGACTGTACCTATTAATGCTCGCTATTCCAACCATTTTTTTTTCTTTTTAAAGTTTTACAAAATGAATTACCGTTCACTTTTTAAACATTGTGTAAGAAGAAATGAGTGTGCACAACTCTACACTTTTCTAGCATCCTTGAACTAATTCACAAATGCGAGAAAATGGAAAAAAAAAAAAAAACATGGGAAAAACAAAAAAACAAAAAAAAGAAGATGAATGTAGGTAGTTTGATGTTATAAACTATACAGGAATGAAGCGCTTGTTGCCACAGAAGGAACAGGGACGGGACCTTCCCCCTGTTCAATTTTGCGTGCTAAGAGGGTCATTTTTAATTTTTTTATTATAAACACTATTAAATTCCGACTGCGTTTTTGGTTTTTTTTTTTTCTCCTTTATCTGAATATACAAGAACATTCATTATCAAATGTTCGTTATCATCAATACTACAAAGAACGAGACACAAATCGCAAGAAACAATGGAAAATGTTAATAAAGCTGAAAGAATCGTCGAGTTTTTTTTGTGATTTTTTTTTTGTTTTTATTTTTTTTGAGTTTCTGCAGGTTTTTTTGTTTGTTTTTTGTTTTTTTGTTTTGTTTTGTTTTTTTGGTATCGAAGTCAGGTTTTTCTGGGCAGAAAAAAAAAAAAAAGAGAGAAGAAAAAACCCCACAACACTCGGGGTTGGGATGGGGGGTGGGGGGAAAGGGGAGGAGAAACAAAACCCAAAAATAATAAAAAGGCAAAGAAAAAGGCAAGCGAGCAGCTACGCCAACGCGAACCGGAGGGACCAACCGGGGAACCCAGGAGGCGATTTGCGAAGTACCGAAGTGGAGGGGGAGCGCCCTGCCCGGGCAGGGGTGCGGGCAGGGGTGCAGGCAGGAGGGGCGGCGGTTGTGGGGCAGGGGCAGGGGCAGGGGCAGGCAGCCCCGGCATGGGCTGGCTCCGGTGAGCAGGTGGTTTTGGCTCGCTCCCGGTTCTTTCCAAGAGGTCCCGCGGCATTCCCGCAGGCACGGCATTGCCGCCGCTCCGGAGAACGGAGCCGACCCAGCCCCGCGTCCCCGAAACGCTTTGGCGGAAGGGTTTCACGTGGAATAAGCTGGAAAGGGTTAAAAGGCCGCACCGGGGGAGCCCACGGGAGGAGGAGGAGAGCGGGAAGGTGCACAGCTCGGCGAGGCGGCAGCACCCCCCAACCCTCCTCGAAGGGAACCAACCTTCCCGCTGCTCGTAACGCGCTCCCGGAGGAGCAGAACGCGTCTCACCGTGGGAGACGGGAACTAAAGCACGGGGCAGACTGCGCCGTTTCTCGTCCACCTTTCACATCCTACTCTGATCCCGCCAGCTCAGAAACAGAAAACCCACTGAACTGGGACTTCTGGTATTTGGGGGAAGGTCACAAATTTCAGAGCGGGTGTTCTGGAGCCTTTTGGGCTTGTTCCCCAGGGAAAGACAGGCTTCAGCTCCACTTCAGGCGAGTCACGCTGCTGGCCCCACGCTGCAAGGTGACAGACAGCACGTCAGAGCCATGGGCACATCCTTTTTCCAGCAAAAGGGTGGAAATTTTTCTGGCAGAGCTTTAATTTTAAACAGTTCCTGCTTAACGCTGCTCTGCGCTGGCAGTTCCCATCTCGAGACGGCTGGCACCAGCACGGGCAGGGTGGGCACGGACAATGCAAGAGCACGAGATGTGGCCAAGAGGTATTAGGGACCACCACAAGGTGCCAGACAATGCTGCACCCACACCGGTCCCCACGACACCCAGGGTCTGGCCAGGGGCTGGCTCAGCTCCCTCGCACCCGCTGGAAGAACCGGCGGCCAAAAGTACCGCCCCGGCACGAAGCTCAGCACGTCGCCCAGGGCAAAGCGGTGCCGCCCGCTCTTCCACCAAAGCCGTGTCCTCCCAGCATCAGCTGCCCAAAGGGGTGTCTCAGCAGGATGAAGCCTCGCTTACCACCCATCACCGCTTGTCCAAAAAGCGGACCAGAAACCCCACAAGCGCTCCCGCGACCTGGGATGCCACTCCTGGGATGAAACCGGCAGCGCCAGCTGAAAGGCAACCCCCAGCAGGGCATCCACCCGTCTTGCAGAGCCTTCACCTTCAAGCAAACCTGTTGCGTTAACCCTTACCAAAAGCACCCGACGCGCTCACCCCACCGCACCCAGCCCCTGGGATCCTGCTGCCTGTCCCTCGCTGCCTGCCTGGCAGGGATCGGGGAACGCAGCGGGTGCCACCAACCTCTGTGGGTCCTGCCTGCACTGGGGAACCCACCTCCTCTTCCGCAGTGCGGCACGCTCCCGAAAACACGAGCCAACATCCCGCGACACTCCTTGCCAGGAAAAACTCCACCGCCGGCCTCCCTCGGCGCTGTGGGAAAACCGCTGGGGTCCCATCAATCATTACGCCCGATCCCGCACCACAGCGCGGAGGTGCGCAGCGCTCTCCTCATCAGCAATGGCCGTTTCTCGTCCGCCTCTGCCTCGTTTCCTTCCCTCCTCTCCTCCCCTTCAACAGCGGGCAGGGAGGCCGGCGGGGTTTCGCGGCTCACCCCACTTTGGGATGTGCAGCGGAGCAGGGCTGGGACCGGGAAGAGTCATCGGTTTCCCGGCGCTGGGAATGGGCCGGTACCTTTCAGAAGCGAGGGAGAGCGCGCCGGCTCCTTGTCCGACGTGCACGGCGGGCTGCGTCCACCCGCCCCGCCACCGGCAGTGCCCGGGGGACAGCTCGCCGAGGCTGCGGCCAGGGCCGGCGGAGACGAGGAGGCGGCAGCGGGTCTGCGGTGGCGTTTCCCTACGGAGAGGTAGCGTGAGAGACGGGGCAGGGCGAGGGCGGCTGCCTGCTAGTGAAGGAGCGAGATGCGACCGAGGTACGTCTGTGGCTCCTCAGAAAGACGCCCGGCACGAGGCCGTGCGCTGCTTTGGGGTCGTTTTGCGTGGCGGCAAGTTGATTTTTTGCTTTTCCTCCTTAAAATCCTTCTACCTGTCGACACATCCTTCGGTGGGAAGGGGTGAGGGGAAGGGAGTGGTGTTGTGGCGGTGGCAGGGAGGGGGAGAGCGGCTTCTACCCAGAAAAGAAAGGGAAGAGAGTATAAAGAAGTGTCCAGATTGGCTGAAAAAAGCATCCCGACGAAGAGAAGAGAAGAGAAGGAGTCTTCTTGTGTGTGCTGATTGGGTTCACCTCCAGTCTGACTGCTGCGGTGTTAGGAGAGGCCCCCTCCCCTCCCGCCCCCGCCGGGGCCGGCTCAGCCAGGGATGCAATTTGCTGGGAGATCAGTTGGAGGTATCAGAGTGAACGCTGCCAGGGCCTTCTGTGGGGGAGGTCACCGACGACGGGGTAGTAGCGTCTTGCCAACCTCCATTAGCCTGCGGGAAGGGAGACACGGAGACGTCAGTCACCCGACGGCACGCCCGGCCCTACCCAAGCCACCCACCCGTCCTGGACTCTCCCTTGCTTCTCCCTCGGCAGGGGCCGATGCCGGAGGCAAAGATGTCTCCTCCAACTCCCCCATCCCACCACAGACCGCAGGGCTCCATCAGTGGGATGGGGCCAGAAATGATTCTTGTCGGAAACAGGGGTTTTGATAAATTGCAAGTGCTCGTGGAGATTCCCTCCCTTAAAAAAAAACTTATTTCTGCAGAAACCCTGAGCTCTGGTTGTTCGGGGTTTTTTTTACCCCCAAATAGGACGCTTCCCCATATGGAAGTGGGCAAATAGCAAACACCTCACTCCTGAAACCCCATCCTGGGGCGTGATCTGGATTCAGGTGCTATGAACGTGCAGAAGAAGCAACGGGTCCCAAGGGACCGCTGAGCCCTGCCGTGTCCCCTGCATAGCTCCATGTCCTCCCTCGCCGCCTTTCCGGGCACACCTCCTGCTGCGCAGCCCCTGCGCAAGGGGAAGCCGTCAGCACCAAGCCTTGGCGCGGGGAAGACGTGTTGCCCGAACACCTCTCCCACCACCGTGAAGGCTGCGTTGGGGGATTTGGGCCACCCCTCTGCAAGCGCCATCCCCTCCTCACTTCGCAGTAAAACCACAAACAAATTTCTGCTGCCCCAGGGCTGGTCCTCCACGCTCCCCGTCACTCCTCCTCGAGGGGACCACAAGCCACAGCGCAACGGAGGTGCCACCACCATATCCCATCCGAGGGTCTGCACAGCAAAGCGTGGCGGACAACTTGTTGCTTCTCCTAAAAACAGAGGCAGAGCCAAATTCTCCAGCCTCTCGAGAGCAGAGGTACCGGAGGGCCCCGGCTGCCACCGGCAGGAGCCGGCAGCGCACAGAAGCTGCTCCTCCGCGCCTGCCATCCCCTTCGGAGAGGAGCAGATGTCGCACCCAACCTCCTCTGCTCGCTCTGACATTGATTTAGTGCTCGCCTAATTAATCCTTCCCAACCACTGCCCAAGCTCCAGCAGTTGCCGTCCCGCTTTAGACGTTCCCGGGCTGCTTTGCCCTCTCTGGCTGCCTGTCCCGCCACCTCCTGGCACAGGGCACCCACCTTTGGCCCCGGCAGCTGGGACCCTGCAGACCCCCAAAGTGGGGTAAGGGTAGGAAAAGCCTCATCGCCTCGAGCAGCCGCCTGGGACTCGCCGGCAGGTTGTCCATGCTGCCGGCCAGCTCCTGCCTGCCCGAGAGGCAGCCGAGATGGGAGCAAAGAGCTGGCCGGGGCGAGTCCTGGGAACCCACGTTTTGAGGTACGAAACCACTTCGCAGCGAGACATGCGCAAAGCAGAGAAGACAGAGGCGTGCACACACACAACGGGCTGGCGTGTTCTTCCACGCACACGTGGGAGCGTGCAAACGCGCTCCCTTGCAAAGGGGGTCAAGGCAACAGCAAGGGAGACAGGAATCGCGACCCCAGCTTGCTAGCGGGTCAGCAAACCCTGCTCCACTTCGCCTTGGGCACAAATACTACCAGCCCCGCGTGCCCCCCACCTGCAGAGACCTCACCATTCCCACCGCCCCCACCAGCTTCCAGCCGCAGCCGGGCCCCAACCCACCGTCCCTGCGCTCCCCGAGATGCAATATCCACCCGTACACGTCTTGGACCGCTGCGAGAGGCAGCAATTACTGTAGATTATCAGCCCGACAATGACAGGCCACGTAAAGAGAGACACAGAGCCAACTCCACCGCCCCGAGACTGGCATATTCAAGTACACTTAGGACATTAATAGCAATTTACGTGCCATCAGTGAGAGAGAACCACAATAGCTGTGCTGGCAGCCTCTTATTACCAAGCCTGTTATTTGTTGGAGTTACAAGCTATAATCACAACAGAAACTTTCAAAACCCTTATCTTCCGTGACGCACCAAATCTATTTCGGAGCCGTAATTGCTATGTCACCGGAGAGTTTGCTGCTTAATGCACTCAGATGCCATTTAGTGTTTGCAGGGTCATTACAGCAAGCGGGGGGGGGGGAGCGCGGAGGGGGCTGCGCGGAGCAGGGCTCCGTCCCTATTGTGCTCAACTATTTTTAGCGAGGCTTTGGCGTGCCAGCCGCGGCTGGAAGGCGCGGGAGGGAGAGCGCCTTGCCGACAGCGACGGCGGTGCCTCGATGTTTAGCACCCTGCCCCCCAAAATGCGGGCGAGCCCCATTGCACTCGAGATTGGGGATCAGCCTTCGTGCGTTGCAGGAGTTTCTGCTGCCGATCGCCACCGCAGTCGCATCCAGCCAAGAGGACGCTGGGGAGCTGTCGACCCGGATCGGGGCACCCTCCAGACCCCAGACCCTCTTGCTTCCCCAGTCTGGGAAGGCCTCAAGTTGTGGGTCAAGCGGTGGAAAGGAGGCCCCAAGGTTGGCCATGACTTTATCATCTTGACGCTATCCTTTGGTACAGACAAGCCCTCCATGAGGAGGCTGGATCCTTCCCCAGGCAGAGGGCATGTAGGCACCATCCAGAGTCATCCCTCATTTCCTGAAGTTCACCCCGCTGCTGCACGGACCAAGCCATGTGCAGGATGCATCTGGTTCCATCCAGCCAGCCCTGCATCTCTCCAAAGTAAGGAGATGCCTTGGGATCTGACTGTAGGAAATCCCTTGGGATCTCCCTCAAAGATGAAGGAATCTTCTAAGGAGGCTGCTGCTCCTCGCAGACCCTCCGAGGAACCCCTACACAGAGCTGTGACTTCTTCTGGAGGGGCAGAAGCAGAGACAGAGCTATGGTCTCCAGGACAACTCTTCAAATGTCACCTTCTGGTGCCAGAGCACAGGCAAGGTGTTGGTGGCTGTCCAAGCGATGGAGCCCCAGTGATGGACTGCTGAACAAACTGGTTTCGGTGCCTGTTTCTGCAGGTTTCTCAGCATTTTTGTCACCTCCAGCAAGTCTGGCTGGCTCTCTGCCCGGGCTTCCTACGTGGGGCTGGGAGATGACTTTCTGCCAATTTTTAACGGAGCCTTCTGCTTTGCACGGAGGCTGCCTCGATGTCCCACCATCGACAGGGCAGGGTGACAGGTCAGCCTCCAAACACATCAGATACTGACAAGTCTGACAGACTGGGAGTAGCCTCAAAGAGGTTTCAGATCTCTGAGCTTTTAAGAGCTTGTGTCAGGGTCTCCTTGTAAGATGCACTGAAGCTCTTATTACACATCGGAGAATCCAGCCTTGCCTGGACATCACTTTCCAAGGGTCACAGCGGCAGTCTTCAGGACACACCACAGCATCTCTGATGGATGGGGCTCAGGCACTGAAGCCCTGCCAGACCAGCTTCCATATCCCACCTCGTGACCATGACAGTAAACTGTAGCTTGCTGAGGAGCAGAGCAACAACTTTCTTTTCAAGGACCAAATTCTTGGAGAAAAGGGTCTCAGCACAAGCAAGAAGGTCTCACCTCCTACAGGTACCAGTGCCCGGTGGTCCTTGCTGACAAGAGTGGATGCAAAACTCAGCAAAACCTGCCACCACGGTGACACACGCTGCTCTGTAAATAGGCACAGCTCTGCACAACAGTGCTTTTAAATCAAAAACCTTGCTCTCTGATGAACTTTAAAAATAGCCCCTCATGTTAGACTTTTTACATTTTCCATAAATTAAATTAAAGTCCAAAAATAAATTTCTGCAAGTTTTTTTTTCTTTACGAAGACTATAGCTCATTCATGAATTAGCAGACAGCGGACCTAAAGCACTTTGTGGATTTAGGGCCACGGGGCAGCGGCAGGAAGGGCGATGTTTTGGGTTGGGACCTTTCAAAGGATAATAGCAATAAGGATCCAACTTCTGCTGGAACCCACCAGAACCTGGACATCTAAATGCTTCAAAACCCCCAGCCTCAGGGACCACCGGCTGGGTACACACACGGACCCCCGCAGACAAGCACTGTGCAGAGGGACCAGACACCTCTCATTTAATGGTGCAAAATCCCCAACCTCAAAGCTTGCAAAAAGGGCTGGATCAGGCCCCAAACATCCCCTCCTTTCGGGTGGGGGCTTCCCTCCTTCCTCTCAGTGCTACCCAAGGCAAGGTATCCTCAAGATGGTATCCTGCTTCTACCACCTCTCCTTCACCAAGAGCATCCCCGGCCCTTGCCGGGGCCCGCGCTCCCTGACGCTGCCTCCACCTGCGGAGGAGAAGGCGGCTGTTCTCGCTCTGCCTCAGCCACCACTGCGGGTCACGGAGACTGCGACGGCTGGGACATCGCCCATTATCCTGCTAACGATGCAGAACCGACTCCAGCCCTTTTTGCCCTGCGGAGCGGTCTGTCAGCCGTCGAGCAGCAGAGCCATGGAGGCAACGGGGCTTTGGGTAGATTCCTGTCCTCAGCTGTCATGACTTACACACATTTAAAAATTCATCCTCCATCAAGGAAGGCAAACCCCAAGCGTCGTCTCCCCTGCCAAGGTTTGCAGCGGTGGAGCTGGGCAACCTGCCGCTGACTTCCCAGCCCTGACGAGCTCTGGGGATGACTTAACCTCAGCACCATGCCGACATCGTTGTGACAGGGCTCTTGACTAAGTTTCGGCTCATCTCCTTCCAGCAGCTCATGGGGATGCTCGGGTGACACGGCGACGGCAGCTGTCTGTGTCACTAGCAGCTTTCCTCCGCATCCCGCTGCCCTTCCTCGGCATTAAAAGGTTCAGGGGAGAGGCGGGGAAGCCCTGCCTGCTACGAGACAGCCACCCTGCCTGCACTGGGCAGCTCCCCAGGACCTTGCCTAGGACCAGCGCTTCCCAGAGGGCAGCCACGCTTCAGGGGTGGACAAACTGAGGTCTGTCAAGGGACCTAGCTGGATGGGAAGACGTTAAGTGACAATAAAAGCTACAGGCAGGAGCATGCTGCCCGGAATATGGGGGAAGGAAAACATTTGGGGACAGAGAGACAACCCAGAAGATGCTTCCTAAACTATCTGCTCAGCTCTGCACGCCCTGCCTTGCTCCCCTGGCCTACCACAGCTTTACGGGGAAATGAGGCGTCACCCCCAAACCCAGGTGGTCCCTTTGCCCACTTGTCACCCTGCCCCTCTCTGAACAACATCCGATTCGGGCCAGTTTGGGCTCCTGCCCTCCCCGAAAGCCAGCCTGGGGAGCCATCAGATGCCGCCATGCTGCATCCCTGTTTGGGAAGCGCAGGGGGGACCCCTGAGCCCCTGCTGCTCTCCGCTCACCAATTCCCAGAGCTGCTCGTGGGAACACTGGTTCTCCCATTACCACAGCCAGAAACACCCACCCAGCTCTCCTTGTCCTATTCAGCTTCTGAGTTTCCGCTACCTCTTTCTTCTCCTCTCTCCCATCGCCCCTTCCCCGTCTCGCAAACCCTGGCAGCAACCCTCCTCCCCCCAAATTTTGGCTTAACCCAGCCCGCTGTTATTTTCCAAGCCAACCGCAACCATAATCAGCTCTGCCTCTTTCCTTGGGGGTATTTTAATTTATACAAAAGTATCATCTCTTATCATGATCAGCTTGCGATTCATTTACTCTCTAAGTATTAAAAAGCCAGAAAGGGAATAAATTCAGCGCACGGAGAAATTAATGCGGAACGATAGGCTCTTTCATGTGGCATTTCCAAGTGCCGTTTTTGCAACGGGCTTATGTAATGAGACATAATTATCTGCACATGTTCAATTACATTACTTCACAAATCCTCCCTGGCTCTGCCTCCTGACGTCAAGCTGCCCGCTAAGCCCCGGCGCCCGCAGGAGAGGGGAGCGCAGCCCCCCGTCCCGCCGCACCCCTCTCCCCGCGCCGGCGGTGGCTGCTCGCATGCCGATGGCCCGAAGGTGGTCACACGCAAGGTGACAAATGGCACAAGGCTTGGCCGGGAGGCTGATGGGACTGGACGGTGCACCCTTCTGGGGTGCTTGGCCACGGGGCCACCGTCCCACCTGGAGGACCACCACCTTCCTGACCACCCCACCTCCACCTTCAGCCACCTTGATGGGGACTGTGGCAGCCAGCCACGTCCAGGGCCAGCCACCCCCTCCTCCGTGCCACCCCGGACACCACCGCCACCACCCACTCGGCGCTCACAGCCTCCCTTTCCAGGCTGCCCTCTTCTCCCAGCTTGCTGTCACCGTCACTGAGATGGCGGACGATTGATCTGAGAAATGAAGTTGGATTGCTGTCCCAAATCTACACTGGATTCTCCTTGTGTGTGTCTGATCGATTTCCCCCTGTGCGACACAGCTTGTCGCTACGAATTTTCATGCTAGTCAGAACCCGCCAGCGCACCCAAGAACAAGGAGAAGATGCTCTGGAGACCGCCCTCCCCCTCGCATCCTCCCCCAGGAAGGTTGGGCGAGGTTTTCTTGGGTTGACGTTGGTTGGCTTTTTTTTTTTTTCTCTTTTTACTTGCAATTTTTATTGCCGCCAACCCCATCACCACCGTGCTTTCGGATGCTGGCCAGGGATGGGTTATTTTTAGACAGTCGCTCTGGGATGGTGCCATTGGCCTCTGTGTGGAGGCCTCTCTGGACCAGGGCGTTCACGGTGACATTCCCCACCGTGGTTACGCGAGGTGTCACCTGTTTAGCAGCTCCTCTCGGCCGAGCGCGTGTGGCCGCAGGTGCCGGGCGAACGCTGATCGGCTCTGACAGTCCTAGACGCCAGCTGCCTGCACAAAGCCTGCCCGGTCGCCACTTTTTTTGTGGGCAAAGCTCTGCCGTTGGCGTGACCGATACAGAAGCAATAAACTAGGTGACCGTAAAAGCAAAGACAAGTCCTACTAAGTGGCATTCTGAGCCCTATGGCTTTGAAATAATTGGTAGTGAGAGAATAAAAATAAAAAAAAGAAAACAAGAACCCGAGCCTATTTTTTTTTCTTACACTGATGCCCTGCGGACTATACATCTGACTTGCTGCGAGTCCGTCACTGTATCCTCCTGTCTGGCTGATAACATGGCGAAGGGTATCCACCTAAACAGACCAACGACAACAAAAACACAAATTAGAGTGAATGAAGGGTTAGCAGGCAAAGCCTCTTCGGTTCATCTTTGGCAAGATAAAAACAAACAGTAGTAGCAGTAGTAGTAGTAGTAGTAATAATGATGATAATAATAATAATAATGGTATGCATTTAAAGAGGGGGAAAAGAGAACTGCAGTTGGTCTTGCGGCGAGAGCTGCGCCAGAGGGACTGCTCCTGCCTCCCTCGCCACCCTCGCCTGCCCCGGCGGCCCCATCACGCTCTCCTTGGTCCCAAGTCTTTTGACAAAAAGAGCAGGGAGGGAGAACAGCGTGGGAAGCTTGGGACCTCCCGGAGCACACCGCTGCCGCCGGCTCCACCATCGCGCTCGAGGACCCACATTCCTACCCTCTTTCACCCTTTGGCCCAAAGCACTGGGAAGCTCACGGCAGTGGAAGGAGACCCTCGAGGCTGGCCAAGTGCCTTCATTTCGGAAGACCCAGAAAGGGAATATACCTACCATGGCAAGGGCACCGGCAGCTCTCCTCTGGACGCCCCGCTCCTCTCCCTCCACTCCCCCAGCCCGGCCCCAGCAGCGGTATGCGCGGCGAGCACACCTCGTCGCCCGCGGACGGCACGCTTGCTCTGCGTCCAGCACTGCGAGGGGAGCAACCTCGGCTTTAGCGAGCTCTCCTTGCCCGATGCAGAAGTGTCAGAGTGGCTGTCGTCTCTCAACACAGTACAGAGCCTTAGGCGCCAGAGACCGGACTCATGGCACATCTGGACATCGGATGGGAGGTGGGAGATCTGAGTTCCTGGCTGTTTTAAATTCTTTCTTTTTGCCCAAAGCACAGGTTGAGGTTTCAGTAACGCTGCTCAAAGCTCCCCTGCTCTGTCTTGCTGGTGTGTACGTGGGTGGTGTGAGTGCCTGTGGTGTGGGGTGGTGGGGAGATGGTGAGGGGTGGCTTTTAATTTAAAAAAAAAAAAAAAATCTAGCTGTGCATCTGAGCATTTCTTGCCTTCAGCAGACACCTGGTTCGGCATCAAAGGAGTAAGTGGAAGCTTTGTAAAACGAGATACCAGTCCAAACATCTGGCCCCTTCCCTTGGAAGAATAAAGCAAGCAGAACCTAAACCTCAGCTGCATTCGTTTGAGTTCATGCCTGTTCTCCTGAGCCTCCTCTCCTCCTAGTATGACTATCAAGCCAGAGCCAAATGCATTCACAAAGTGTGGGCAAGTCTCCTCAAGACCATGGTTGTTGGTTTGGTTGGGTGTTTGGTTTCTTTTGGATTGAAATTTTTTGATGGTTGTTGCTGTTGCTTTTTTTGGTTGGTTGGTTTTTCGGTTTGGTTTGCCTTTTTTAAGTGTTGGTTGGTTCATTTGTGCTGGTTGAGATTTGCTCTTTTCGGACGGGAGGGAGAAGTGCCAATACAATCAAAGGCTCCTCCAACACTAATGCATTCACTGGCAGTACATCGGATGGGTCCCTACCTGTGACTGCACGTTGGCTCCAACCTGGGCCCCTTGGTAAGAATCCCCATTGAGAGACTGCACGCTCATGAACAAATCTCCAGAGTTTGACATGTTAAAAGAACTGGAAGAACCTGGAAAGGAAAGAGTGAGGCACCTGAATCACAGAAAGGAAAAAGATCCACCCCATGACTCTCAGCCAAGAGGAAGGAACAACATGCAAAGCAACCACAAAACCAAAACGCACAGTCAGGTTAGTAGTATGAAGAACAGAGCAAGCAAAAAAAAAAAAAAAAAAAAAAAAAAAAAGGATGCACTCTTGAGGTTATTCAAAGCCACATGTTGTTACAGCTCAATGCCAAGAACATTCTTCAACAGCTCCTCAGCTGGAGGAAGGATTCTTCATGCTCTCAACTGAGACAAACAAAACCCAGCCTGGAGGACTCAGATGGCCCTTTCCCTTCATTTCAGGGCATCAAAATCCTTCAGGCAGCTTTGAAAATCTCAGTTGTTGGAGGTGTCCACCCGGTAGACTGCACTGCAGAACAGAATTACCCAAACAAGCCTCGCTATCAAGAGCGGAAGCCTTTTCAGCAGGGCAAACCAGGCCCCCGCTACTGCCGTTTCCGAGAGGCTCAGATCAGGGTGGGTAAGTCTGCGCTGCTCTCTGCAGGGTGAGCGCATCCAGACACCGTCCACTTCCACGGCCGGCGCTCCCGCTGAGCCACGGGGAGCTCTGCGAGGGAGCGGTGCGTGGGGTTTGCCTTCAGGACATCAGGAACCCATCACTGGTGGGAACTGCAGCACAGCAGGAGCAAAGGCTCACAAAAACGTGAAGGCACCTGGGCTAGACTCCCAGTACCCATCACGTCAGCAAGTGTCTTTCATCGTGACCGGCCACGAGAGAATGCAAGGGTGTCACAGCCCTCCTGGGTCAGCTGCCCCAGAAGAACGAGCTCTGTAAGCAAATTCCCCACCGCATGCACCAGTCGCCAACGTTACGCTAAAAAATGATAACGGTGAAGACAACTGGGTGGGATCAGGAAAAAAAGAAGACAAATGAAAAGAAAAAAAAATAAAATCCCGCCTTTACAGAAACAAGGCTTTCTGCTTCCAGCTTTGAGATATCTGAGCACCTCCTCAACTACTGAACAGGAGAAGCAAACCCATCATGTAACTGGAAGGCAAGGGAGGAGGGAAGTGGGTTAAAAATAAATAAAAAGGTTTTATGGGATTATTTTCAGAATTTATCGTGCAGATCAGCGCGTTAAGTGTGAGACAGCTCAACGTGCAAGGTTTGGTTATATACATGACGTTAGCCTTGGAAAGGAGAGACTTCAGGGGCCCAGGTCAGCTACGCTTTCAGCTCCAACCCCAAACACACTCTCATCATCTCCACTGCCACTTCCAACTTGGAAGACTGGCAACCACAGTCCTGGCGGAGTTGCCCAACTATGGCTCATGCGTGCACTCTGAGAAATGCCTGGCAATCCCCCTCCCTTTGCTGGAGAAGGAAGAAACACTCTGGACAGACCCCAGCTCTGCCCTGGAGGTGGATCAAGAAGGATCCTCTGAAGGAAGCCACCTCCGAGAAAGATCAAGGAGCAGGTGGGAAGTCTATGCCGGAGACTTCATGTTCACTAAACTCTCTGCAGCTCCCTGCAACTGGCTCTTTTGTCAGGTGCTGGGAATTCTCAGAATTGAAGGAAAGCAGAAACGTCGCTGCTAGATACAAGGCCCAAGTCAAGAGACTCATCTTGAGCACAGTGAGTCTTGGATCAGGACCCTCCCACCAGTGCCTGAAAAGAGCAGAGCCAGGAATAGCTCATTGTCTGTGCTCACTGTCAACCCTGCCCAACTTGTTCCAGAGAGCAATCCCACAGCGCTGCGTAAAGTAACCGGGACTAGGCAGAAGGCAGCTGTAACCATCACCTCCTCTGCTCAGCTGGCAAAGGGCTCCTGTCACTTCCCGACGTCTCAGGTTACTTGCTATTTTCAAGGCAAAAAAACAAGGGAAATGAGCTGGCAGACTGAGGATAGCCCATCCTGACACTGCTCAACTTTAAGCGTGAAGATGGGCACTTTTCACGTACACGAAGATGCTTCCTACCCTGTTTTCTGAATGATCGCTTTGACCACCGGCATAAAAGCACAGGGCGGTAACATGACTTCGTACTCCCGCAGCGGCTGAGAACCAAAGGACTTTGCAGCTACCGTTCACGAGAAGCAAAGAATATTCTCCTGTTCTTTAAGGTGAGCAGAAACCTTTGAGATCACACAGATGATCAGTGGCAGAGCTGAGAAGAGGACTCGGGGGTCCCTGAGCACCTGACAGGGCACCGCTATCGCTCTGCCCCCAGCAGAGCAACATTTCATCCCACTTTACCCTACCAAAAGAAAACTATAACAATAATAACATATAAAAATGTCATAAACCTAACTGATCTTTTATTGAAACTTAACAAACCTGGCCATAAAGCTGAGACTGGGAGGGAAGAAATGAAAATAAACAAACAGCCACAAACTCTAGTTCTGAAGAGTGCCGGTGCCTTGGAAATCACGAGGAGCGCTGGAGATGTCACTTACAAGATATACAATGCTATTGGCACAGGGTATTTTTACAATATATGTGCATATCTAAATGGTAAATATGTCTTGCCGCTGATGTGGATGCAAAGATAAATATGCGCATACCAATGGCCCCGCATGTATGGATGCATCTGTATCAGAGCCGTAATTGCAGAGAGCCCTTTGCCGCCCTGCTGCTTCAGCACTCCGCTGTCTTCGTGCTAGCCTCATATGAAAATTATGATGGCCCAAAGTCTCAGAGACACAGCTAAGAGGGGCTGAGGCACTGGGGTAGGAGAGGGAACAGCAATGTGAAGAGCCCTGAAAATTAAGACTGGTATCCTCCGTGGAGTCAAGATCCAGGAATACAAGTCAAATCCTTCCACTAGAGGAGGTTCCACCATAAATGTAACCCGTCCCTCTGAAAGGTTCTATTGTGAACACACCAAAGGTTTTCAGTGGTCATAATTTGACCTGGGGCTCCTGAAGAACTGAGAGGTAACAACCATCTTTGAGCTTGTGAACACTGGAGGAAAGGGCTCTTATCTTGGCATGGAATTCCCTTGCTGCTATTTTGTGCAGACAAAAAAACCCCAGAAAAACCAACACTTTTCATGACTTGTAGCAGTGTGGAACACTGGTTCATCCTCAGCATCCAGACGTCTTATCAAACCCAAGATTTATCATAACTATTCCTTAGTGCTGAGTTTCTGGGCATCATCAGCTTCAGAAAGAGTGGTGGAAATGTTTAAACAAGCTATGGCACTCAGACCTTGCCACTGGCTGAAAGCCTACATCAAAACAATGCCCACAAGGAGATCTATTCCACCCTAACACTTCTGATTAGTAAAACCCACTTCAAGTTTGCCTCCAATTAAAACATCTTCACAAGCTTGACTGCTGGTGTTTCGTGCACCACTTCTGCAGCTCTTCAGAGAGCTGCTTCTCCAGCTTCTCTAATGTCTTCTCTAATGTTTTTACAGTCTCCATTTCCATCTCAAATTTTCCAGGACCTCTAACCAGTCCTTTTCTCTAAAGTATTTGACAACTCAAATGGCATCAAGAATAAACAAACACAGCAATGGTGTTCACTGGAGCTGAAATCAAGCCATCCTCATCTGCTGCTTCATACCATCTACGACCAATGAGACAGAGATCCAGCATACTGAACCACTGAAGTTGACTTTGGTCATGTATACAAGACTCCTAGTCAATACTAATGACATGTATGGCATATATGCATTGAGACCACAGAATTTACGTGCCCTGTAGCTTTTCCTTGTGTTTCTACCATGGCCAAAGATGAGGGAACAACTTGATGGACCATGTAGCTCTTTAGCTGAACAAAGCCACCAACTTTGATAGCAGGTCTAAAAGCCTGTGATGACCCAGCAGGAAATCTGTTCTTTTTCACTTGCCAACCAACACTCAGGACAGTGAGACCGTGATCAGAATAGCCTCACTGCTGAAACTGGATCCTCTTCAGTGCTGTGCTCTGGACAAGTTCATTGCCACAAAGGGAGGAAGGCAAAGAAGAGAAGATACAGCAATCAGGCCTGTGCCTGATGAAGTACATTTCCAGACAGCACGATCCCCTCCATCAGCAGCTTAGCAAGAAAATTTTTGCAAAACAAAAGGGTGAGTAGGAAAAAACCAACCAGTTCAGGTCAATTTTGGCTGCTCTGCATGGAAGATTTCACTGAATGTCATCACCTGTGTGTGGCCCTTGAGGACTCTGGTTGGCAAAAGGGTCTGTCCACATAAAATAGCTTTCATGTGCCATGTGGTTTTTGTGCTGAGATTGTCCAGGCAATCAAAGTGAGGATGGGGAGTTGTTAGCCCAAATGAGCCAGACATCTCAGCTTATTTGAACATCTGGCTGATAAAGCCCAACTGTGCGTATTCAGGATGAAAAGGTGTTTGACATTCAGGCCTGGGTGACTGAGGATGGGGGACCCTGCTTTGAACGTGCCAGATGGCTAGACAGATGCAATCCTTGCCCTTGTCAATGTGTGGCCAATCTCTTTGACTGACTGTAGCCATTCACCGATCTCCGGTAACATGGGCATCAATGCAGAGAACAGATGGGCCTGCACAGCCACAGAAGAAATGAATTTAGCTCCTGTCCCAGGTCCCATCACATCCAGTTCCACCTCCTCTTCCAACATTATGGCCCTCCAGGGACTACATTGCTGGTCACTTCCTTCTCATGACCTGTCCTCTGCCTACTCTCTTTCTTTCCACATGCTCTACAATGTATTTAAATCAGAAGGTCCTAAAAATTCCCTGAAAAGCCAGCCTTTGTTCAGGCTCCTTCCTCACCAAAGTCTCAGCCAATGATCTGAAAACAGAAAAAAGTCCACGGTATAAAAGGAGAGGCGTCATCCATCTTAGTCCTTCACCTCTTCATCCGCTTCGACCTTCCTCCCAGGGCAATTCAGCACATCCGGTGGCTCATGGCCCTTGACATCATCCTTCAGATCTTTCACAGACAGGTTATTTCAGACCTAGCGCATACAGGTGTGCTTCTTGCTGCTAGCACCTCGAGGACAACCTGAAGCAGGGGAGGACATGCGACTCCACATGTCATCAGGACGTGCCTTTGTCCCACAATGTGAAAATGCAGGGATGCTTGACTCAGCTGTTAAGTCCGCATGGGTCAGCCGGCGAGATCTCAACCTGGGATGCCACTGTTGGAGATAAAATCCTGAGGCCCTTCCAGCTGTCTTCTCAGGAGAGGACTACAAGGACATCTGAACCCACTATCTCTGCAAGCAGACCCAGAAACTATTGCGGTGCTGACAGTGCAGCTCCACACTGCTCTGCCACTGCTGCAGCGTACCGGGAGGGTGGTGGGATCTGGGTCAGGTTAGAAACACTTTGCTCCTAGCAGAAGAAGGATCTCCATGACCCGTGAGCTCCCCTTGCACTCATGTGCTGCTTTAGCACCGCCGCCACATTAGGCACGTGAAAAGAGGTCGATGCTTCTGGAGTGCTGACAAGCGAGCCAGAAAGAGGACCCAGGAGCTCAAGTCTTACACGTTAATAACAAGACTGTTTGTCCTTCCTGGAAAGCGTAGTGTTATCCAGGGATTATCTTAGCTGTTTACTGCAGGGTATTGGCCAATTTATCTTTGAAACAGCCACGTTACTGCCTGTGGGGAAGGCAACGAAGCAGGCTCGCACTGGAGCATTATTTAACTGGGCAGGCACTGGGGAAATGCCTATTCCACGACATGCGGGCCAGATCCAAACCCGTTTAAGCAATTTGAAGCTCTTCCCTTGCTACTCCAGACCTTTGGATCTGACTCCAGTTGAAGAGAGAGGAAAAGAAGGAAAGTTGTCTCTCCTTGGTCCAAGCTGACGTGGACGGCAGGACAGCGTCGCAGGCAGTAGGCATCTCTCTCAACACACACAGTTCTGCTTTCTACCCTCCAGCCTTTTTTACATGGCGGCGTTAACGTCAAGAGACACTTGACCAGGTATTTTGAGTGAGCTGTTTGGAAAGGATGACATTTTAAAAACTGCAGCTAAATCTTCAGCAGTTCAAACAATGGAAGGAAAAGGGGAAAAAACCCCAAACAAACCAAAAAGAAAAGACTCAAACAAAATTCCTGCAAACCATTTGCCCCTGCAAAACTCTGCCATGTCCACCTGAGCCCCCTGAGCACCTCAGCCGAGCCAGAGCAGATGGCACATGCCTCCTAGCAGTATTTCTGACCTGCAACCAAAAGCTGCAACATCTCTACTCTAGATGGCTCTGGGGGCAGATCCCTAGCAAGTAACACGTCCCCTGGAAATTAAGGGGTTGTGTGTAGGGACTTGTCTCTACTGCTCAACTGAATAAGCCTTCTACCGCTTGCTTCTGTGCAAGCCACCCACATGCGTTCCTGCAAGGTGTGGAGGAGCTCGCCAGCACAGAGCGATCAACCACCGCTTGCCACGTTAGCTTGTGAGTAAACGGACGGCCTTTGCCTTCCCTGCTGGGGGGCTGGTTTGGGAGACCAGCCAGAGGCCCATGCCACCGGTTTGTCCCCTTGTTTGACCCCTGGCTCTCCACTTTCCACTCAAATCCTCCAGATCTGGGGGTGCTTCTGGGGTGCAAGTCCTCTGATACCTGTCACAGGCAGGGTTGCCCTCACTATAGAAGCATGTCCTGATAGCAACCAGCATTTGCATGGTGTACCACTGGTGGCCTACCTAACGTCCAGCTTCTCCTGCTGCCCACCATCCTCTTTGCTCCCCCACCGTCTCCTTCCTCTTAGTAGCCTACCTGGTAACAGCAAGCATCACGCCCCGGTGAAAGGGTACCATGAGCAGACAGTGAGCTCAAAGGCACACGAGTGGCACATTCCCACTCTCCCTCCCACCCCTAAAAGGAAAACAGGCACACAGATATTTGCATGGATAACGAAGGAACCCATGAAGTTCACTTTTTTCCCTCCTTTTAAACAAACTGCAATTTTCCACCGCTCTTGAGAGCGGAGCACAAGCAGCCGACTGCAGCCTGGGATCATTTTTGGGTCGGCCGTCTTCCCGGCAGGCACCACACATGAACTAAGCATCGTTCTCTAGCGGAGGAGTTGAAATCTGGGCAAAGTGCTCTGTGCCTTTGACCCTCAAAACAAACAAATGGAAACCACAGCAAATGGGCGGGAAAGGGAGGGGAACGACCCATGGATTTCCCTGGATCACACTGACACAAAGGGAAAATAAAATTCACACACAGCACACTCTTGCAAGTGATCCAGACATTGTCATGTAAGCAGTCAAAGGTAACCACAACAGAAAGAGAACCAAAGGATACAAATCTACCCAAAACAACCCCTAAAATGGCATGAGTTAGGACATCCCAGAAATGCTGGGTTTTATCCATTAGGGCCACTCATGCTTTCAGCCCCAGTGAAATAAAATCATTATGCAATGACTTTTTAATTATTTGTTTTCTCCCCGCAAAGTGCAAGCAATCCCAGCAACGTTTTTTCAGATAATTTTTCTGGTTTTGCATTTACCATCCATGCATATAACCCCCAACGTAGCAACGTCAGTCACAAGGTCTGATCACATAGTTTTCCAAACAAAAAACAGATCAGGGAAGGGGAACAGAAAAAAAAGAGGAAAGAAAAAAGGCGGGGGGGGGGACATGGGACAAAGAAAATAAAGTAAGCCCCACAAAACAACCCCTAAAACCAAACCCATGTCTCTTTTTAAGACCACAAAAGTGAGCCAACCAAAACCAGAAAATAAAAATTGAAATAACCAAAAGGAGAAAACAAGAGAGAGATTAGAGGGAGGGAAACAAACAAAAAAACGAACACTAACGACCCAAAATAAAAAAAAAACCAAAAACTAACCAGCTGAATTGGGAGTTGAGGGTGAGTTAGCCTGGCTTCCATGGGCTGACACATTGGTAGCCGTGACAGCCGTTTTGGCAGCATAAATATTGGCTTCCTCTTGAAATTTACCTATGTTCTTCTTGTACCGGATTCTCTTATTTCCAAACCAGTTTGATACCTAGAGCGAGTTTAAGAGAAGATAAAGACGTTAACGATTCGGCTCTGGCGAGCGCGGCTGGGTGAGGAAGGTGCATCAGTTCAGGTTAAGCAGTGCATATTCTTTTTTCCGTGCCCCCCCCCCGCCCTTTCCCTAGCCGTGGCAGGAAGCACCTTCTACCCCTGCGTGCCACATCAAGCCCAGGAAAGGCGGTGGGACCCCCTTGGGAGCACTGGGTTTGTGCGGGTATATCTGGTTCCTCTGTGGATGGGATGTCCACAAAGGGGATGCACCACAGGAACTGCTAGACCCACCCCACAAAAATATCAGGTGGGTTTAAAAAAACCCGAGAATGACCCTGAAATTGCATTTGAAAACAGATATGAATCATTTTGGAACTTTTTATTTGCCTCCTCCTCGGTAGCCCTTTGACAGGGACAGATGCCCTGATTCCCAGATGCCCCGTCTCCTCCCTTCGCAGAAGCCAGTGTGGCTTTCAGGTAGAAAGCCCAGCGAATTTATCCAGGCCTGGCTGACACACAAAATTGCCTTAATACCACTGAAGCTCTGCTTTTCATCGGAGTGAAATCAGTGCAAAAGGCCAGAAGTGGATGCTCTTCATCCAGCTGAACTCGGCTTTGGATGGTTTAGCACGAGCCACTACATAAACCGGGAACTTCAGGGGAAGGCTGGAGAGGGAGCACAGGGCTCGTCCTAAGACCTAATGTTGGTCCCAGGGAACAAGTGTGTCCCTTGGAAAGGGGCAGGAGATGTTTCCATTGTGTTTGCCCAGAGACCACTACGAGCCTGATGTGTCTAAGTGACTAGAAGTGTGCCGAATGGGGCTAGTGGATGTATTTTAAAAAACAGAAAAGAAGCAGGATGAACTTCTTCACAAGTCATGGGGGTGGCTAAAAATGATGGGCCAGATCCGGAGGCAGAATGAAGCGGCACAGCTCTGCTCATGCCAGTCGTGGCAAAAGCTGTTTCCGTGTGCCTGCAGCAGTGCAATGCATGAACCTCAGAAAGCCACAAGGAGAGGTCCGAGCAGTGATCCTCGCAGACTGTCAGGGTGATAACCTGGGAGCAGCAAGATGAATGCTCGACAGGAAGGTCGCTCGGACAGCCCGCCGAGTGTCTGGATAAACACCCCCAAGTTCGCATGTCAGAAGTTCAGCATAGCGACAGCGTAACTCTGAAGTCCGTGAAACCGGGCTGTGGTATCTGCCCAGAAGGGCTTCCCAGGGAAAATGTACCTCCCGAACCACCATGAACTCAGCCTTCTCAAAATCCTGCTCCATACCCTGCTGATGATAACCCTGTTCATTTGTGGATACTATGCTGCACTGAACAATTTCAGAGAAGATGTGGGAAATATTCAACCTACAGTTTGGGAAGCAGCTTTCAGCTTCTTCTTCGACAACACTGAACACAGAGAATCAGGGGAATGTCTTCCTACATGCAGGTCTCTAAGCAGAAGACAACTTCCAGCTGCTACTGACCTTGTTTGAGAAAGCTCATCAGGATGAAGAGCATGGGCAAATTCCAGGGGATGCTGCAACTCTCTCAGAAGAGCTCCAACACTCCTAGGATTGCTTGGAGCTTCAATCTTGAGCTAGCAGATCAACCGCTTTGGTGTGACTCCAAGGACATTCTCCCTTTGCTTGCTGGTGCACAAGCACATCAGTGCTCCCCCTTCCAAATGGACTGTCCAAGCACCAAGACACAGAAGACAATACTGGATGTTCATCCTGGGAAGCTCATGATTTTTTCCTCATCTTAGGGAAATTGTTTTGGCTTGGGTGTTGATAACTGAAACCCATATGCTTTTTATTCCTGTAATGCTTTCTATCTATCTGCAGTGCTCCTAGAGGGTTCAGCAGCTTCTACACAGAAGTGGCTTCATCCACCAATTTACCTGCTACTGAACTTCAGGTATCCAATCCTGTGCTGCTGCAGAGCAGGAAAAAGAAAATATAAGTTGCAGAGACTCCTGGGAGGCAAAAGGTAGCAACTCACATCAGCACCCAACCCCGATCTGGAAGTGAACATTTCGATGGCACCAGGAGCGGGTGCAAGGAGCTCCATTCCACGTCTTGGTCCAGCTTTCTCATTAATGACAATGTGCTCCTTCATGATCTTCCCACTTGGCCTTCTCTCTACAACAGCTCTTCTGGCTTCAAATGGTGGAGCTGGTGGGTAAACTCTCTGAAATCAGGATAAATGGCTGCCACAATCGATCTTCACATTAAAACTTGTGAAGCAAAGAACCTGTGTACCCTGGTTAGCTTTTGAGTTCAGATCATCTCTGCTCATGACTTGCGTAGATTCATGCTGTCCCATGTTCCCACTTAGCCTCAGCAAAACCAGAGACCTGGATGTGCGTTTGTTTCTGCCTTCTTTGGACAAAGAAGGGAGGGAGATCCTGGAGACAGGCACAAAGCAGCCTTGATACAGCACGGTCAAAAAATATCCGAAGAGCAGCATTTCTCCTGGGTATTTTCTCTTTGCAAGGGAAAAGTTGTAAGTGTGAACAGATGAATTAAAAGTGAGAGGGGAACCATCAGGACAGCTGTAGTTTTACTTAAGCCAATATGTGCTGTCTGTTGTAGGTTAACTGGGCAGAATCAATGTTTGGGTCTTCTGACCCAGGGGATGCAATCGGAGTCACTCAGCAGGCGTTCAACATGGTGGTGACACCTACCCTTGGACGCTGTTGCTCTTGCTGAAGGCAGACATGCTCTCACAAGGACACCAGATGCTACTGCTGTCTTCAGTTTACTCAAGCGATGAACAGGCATGTGCCTGGGCCTGGGAAGCGGCCCAAGATGGGGAACGCAATGGGAGCCTAGAGGGAGTGCTAAGCTCACATGAGGACAAGACTACCAGAGGCCATATAGATCGGCTTTCAATCACGCAACTTGCTCCAAAAAGAGAGGAAATCGAGAAGGGCAGGCCTGAGCAATGTATGGCTGAACACTTCAAGGACTGACTGCACTTCTCACAAATCCCAGCAGTTCCCAGGTCAAAGCTACAGACTGCAGGAACTACGTGGCTGCCTTGAATGTATGGAAATAATTTGATTTGTCTTTATTGACCACCTTTCTCTGAGGGATAAGCAAGTCAGGGAGATGTCATGTACCGCAGCACAAGAGTAAGCAGAGAGAATGACCCTGAGGAAGCCCACCCTCCTTGAGCACAAACTATAACCGTTAGCCTGTCTGACGCAAACGCTTCCCATCAGGACCTCGTCCATTCTACCCTACCAAGCAAAATCTGCATAACTCTTCCTTACTGCCTTCGAATCCCTTGGCTTGAAGAATGCACTTTCAGCTCAAATGAGCTCTACTTGCAAGTCAGCTCAGCACTAATTCCTTGAGGAGAAGACTTTGCCTCTGTGGGTCACACCACATCATTTCTGTGCTGTTAACACCTTGGCTGCACACACAGTCATCGCTCCATGAAGTCCTTGTCCCTTCTAAATCCTCTCCCAAACCCCCTTTCCCATCCATGGCTTCAATCTGCAAGTCTGCCATCTGCTCTCCCATCCACTCACACTAAATTAGTGCACTAAACTCATTTAGTAATTAAATGCTCAATGCTGGGACATGACTGACTTGACTGGGGTCTGGAGTGCCCTTCACCACGCTAAGGTTTCCCATTAGCAGTAACCGTCTTTGCTCTATTTCTGAGCTCTCTTACCTGTGAGACTGTGATGCCGCATTTCTTGGCTAGCTCTTCTTTGGCTTCCTCACTGGGGTAAGGGTTGCTGAGATGGGAATAGAAATACTCATTCAGGATTTCCGTAGCCTGCTTGTTGAAGTTTCGTCTCTTCCGCCTTAGCATGAAGAAAGAGGGGGAAATAGAAGGAAAAGAAAAGAGAATCAGTGCCAGGGATCCAGAAACAGGAATGCAATTTTAGATACTCTGACTTTCCCCACTTCCCTCCTTCCTTCCCCTGCTCCTGGGACATGGAGTGCAATAGACTTATGGCCAGGAAGCTTCTCCTCTGCACCTTGCTGGTGACTCCTCTCTCAGCACCTTCTAAAGCAAGTAAGTCTTTGTCTCAAGTTATCACTGTATCCTCCAGCTCACAGAAGAGTCTTAAAACTGGCACCCAGCTCCTCCACCTGGGAAAGTGACTCCTGGCACCTGGCTGCCCTGGCCAAAGACATCACTGCTACCCTGCAAAGCTCTGTGCTGGGAAAGCAGCGCTGGATATATCCTTGGGGAATTCTGTGCCATTTACAGCTGGGCATTATCTGTCTGCCACCTCGTCCCTCGTATCCCCAGTGTAGCTGTCTCTCCTCCTCAACCCAAGCTGCAGCCCAAGCCACAGCCTGCACGTAACCAGCTTGGGGAGTAAAATGATTCTACAGCAAATTGAAAATTTTGGAAAAAGGGAACAGAAGGAAAAGAACAGGAACCTAGAGGGGACAGAATGGACTGGAGGATTAGCTTTCACCCCTAACTGAAGTGCACATTTTCACCGTAGAGGTTTTTTGGAATATGACACAAAATTTCCTTCTGCCATAGCAAACCCAGGATGTTTTGGTTTTGCTGTGGCAGAAGCTCCCCAAGACAGAGGCTGAATGTCCCCTCCCCTGCTGAGCCACAGAGAACTGAAGGATAAGGAAGGTAAATAGCCTCTGAGGCTCGATACGAAGAGCCATGGCCCTTCAGATGGGCCTGAATTTACTCCAGAACCTCAAAACACCTCTCCCAAGGCCTGAACAATAGCGCAGGGTGGGTGGGGAGAAAGGTTTGGTGGGGTGAGCTCACCGTGCGTCCAGAAATCGGGAGCGCAAGATCATGACGGCTTCACACGTGCTTTGCTTCAACTGCATCTGGATGGAGCTGAACTTGCGGTGGATGATGCTCACCATCCGCTCTATCTCCTTCGGCGAGATAGGTCGGGTCCTGCTCTGCTCACGCAGCAGGTTCATCACGTGGGTGGTGAATTCATTGCATGCCTGTGATGGCAAGAAAAGCAAAAGAAACCCCAGGATCGGAAGGTCATTCGATGGCGTCAAGGACAGTACAGAGGTAATGCTGCTCAGGAAGGAGATGCAAGTGGAGGCCTCAACAGCTGGGACTTTTTAGGGTAGACCCAGAGCAAGAGTGTGCTCGCTCTTGAGGGACAGATAAATTTCTCTCGTCTGCCAAGCAGAGGCCATGAGAGACTCTCAGCAAACATGTTGAGAAAGGCAGGAGCCAATTTCTTTGCTCTCAGGGATCATGGATGGAACTGGGGCAGATGAAGCCCTAGGACTCACGTAAAGCATGAAGAAGTCCCAGCCACTGTTTTTCTGGATGGGATTGGAGGATCTATAGATGTATCTGAGTAAGATCATGAACCTTTTGACCCGCTGTCCCTTCTCCCACTGCCCCAGTACCACGTGTCCTGCAGAGCCCCTCATGCTTCACAGGAGCAGCTCCCAGAGAGACACGTCCCTGCTCCACGCTCTTAGCACATCAGATAAGAAGTAAATAACGATAATAATTAAGCCTGAGTGAGGCAGGAGCCCTGACAAGGGCGGGCAAGCAGGTAATAATCCCAATTAGTTTGCTGCTGGCACAGCACTGTCTGGCTGCTCCTGCGTCCCTGTGCTATGCTGTGAGGACAGGGCAGCGAGAGTAGTTGGGAGGACAAGGGAGGGATTTTGAGGCCAGATGAAGACCACTTCACTGCCCTCTCCTCCACCCCCACAGCACCTCACAGGCACAACAGGATCCTCCGATTTCCAGAACCAAGCCCCGAAAACTAGGTTGAGAGCAGCACTCGGACACTGACGGCACGAGAAGCCTTTGGTGCTCCTGGGACATGGGCAGCTGCTCTGGGGACAGTGTCCCCAGCTCCCACCCCATGATGCGGAAAAAGGGGCTGGCAAGGAAAAGAAACACTGGTTTTGTGGACTGGCAACATGGGCTTGACTTACTATCTCCCACCCCAGCCTTCCAAGCTGAATCCCCACCCACGGCTCAGACCCAACAAGGAGACATCCCCGAGGTCAGCAGAGCCCCTCCAATTGCCCATCACCAGCTCCAGCTGACAGCTCCCATCTCTCGGGGCAAGCGCCGGCTATGAGAGCTCTCAGCCGAGTGCCTCTTTGCTCCCAGACACCCGAGCAATTTCAGCTCGTCTCCTCTCGGCGTGAAATAAAGAGCATCAAAGGCAAAATTGCCGGCGAGTGCCGTTCTGTCACAGCAGCAGCCAGACGCTGTGAGAAGCGAAGCGTTGCACTGCCCCAGCCACCAACAACGGGACTGGGGAGAGGGCGATGGAGATTGAGAAACCCTGAGCCCTGGTTTTGCAGGACCGCGGGTGACGATACCTCAGATGTGGACCGGCACAGCCATTTGCAAAGCAACTTGGTGGCAAAACCAACCCTGTCAGCGGGTTCCGAGAAGGAAAGATGTGGCCCATCTCAGCCCATGGGGCTGGGGTAAAGGTTTCTCTCACCTGGGTGTCCCTTTGGGGAGCAAAAATGATGCAAAAACAAAGGCAGAAAAGCGCACAAACAAAAACTCCCACCCGAGTGGAGGAAGGAGCAGAAGGTTCTTCCCTGAAGCCGGTCCCTGGCCATGCCAAGGGTTTCTCCTTGGGCTTGGGTGGCAGAAGGCTCTCTCCCCCACCTCAGCCTGAGGGCTGAAAGATGAGCCCTGATGTGCTCTTCACTCCCACCCACGTGAGATGGCTGAGGCTCCCTCATGCCGCACCATCCCATCTCCATGCCTCCAGGGACTGACAGCAAGGGCTGAGGACAGCCTCCAAAGGTCATCCTTCCAACCTGCCTCTGTCTGCTCCCTGGGCCCTGCCACCCCTCCTCCTCTAATGCTCCGCCAAGATGCCTTCCACGGCATGACCACACTCGGCTTCTCCAACACCAGAGCCCTGCCTGGCCACCCTGACTCCAGCTCCACCCAGGGGCACCCATCTGAGGTAGCTCCACACACCCCCGGGTGTAGGTCTGAAGATGCTGACCAGCAGCCTCAGCTTGGCCAACGTGGCATCTGAAGGGGTGAGACATCCCCCAGGCCCACCACACAACCAGTTACCCGAGTCAACAGGGGCCGGGCTGGCTCGCCCATACAGCCCCTGGCACCAGCGGCTGCTCACAGCCCCGTCGCATCGGCAGAGAAGGTGTTAAACCAGAGACCTGAAACCCCACCCGGCCCCTGGCTGTGGAGCCCATCCTGCCCCCAAAAAGGAGGGATGCTTTCTTTCTCGCACTCCATAAACCACAGCCTCGGGGTAGAAACCACATTCGTCGCAAGGGCAAGCCGCGCGGCGAAGAGAGATCTGCAAAACATCTGGAATTGTTTGAAAGAAACCGTTTTGAGCGTTGGCCTGCAAAGCTTTTCATGCAATTGTCAGTGTTACCAATAGCTGTATTCGTGACCCAAATAGTTTTTCTTTTTTTTTAAGAATCATTTTTCTCAAGAAAAAAGCCACTTTTTTTTTTTTTTTTTCCTTCTGGAAAAAGAACTTTTCAAGCAGAAAAAATATTCAAGGCAGATTTTGATTCAAGCCTTGCTTGGAAAACCGCTTGCACCGAGGCCAGCAGCTCAAAGAGGACTCCACCTTCACAGGGTCAATTTTTGGCAAGGGGAGGAGTGAAGAGCAAAAATCAAAGGGGCAACCCATGCTGAGCGTATTCTCCCACCACATCCTAGCACAAAAAAACAGTCCTCCCAATCTGAAAAATGCACGTTTTCACTCCGACACCAAGCAACAGTTTGCGTTTGCCCACACACTCCTAACAATAGATGTCAGTAGCGATCCAGGCTGTGCACATCCACACCGCGGTGCCGGCACCGGACGGCGGCTCTCCCAGCTGCTCCGGCTCCTGCTCCCACCACCCCATGACCACCACCCTTGGGCAGCCCTGCTCTTCGCCGCGAAGGAGCCTGTTACCTGCTCGTACTTCTCCAGCTCCGTGTGGTAGATCTGCCGGATCTGGGAGAGTTTGGCTCTGTAGTCGGAGTGCTCCACCGAGTTGTCAGAGCCGGCTCCTCCTGATGCGGCAGCGGCGGCGGCAGCAGCGGCCGAGCCACCTCCTTTTTCGGGGCCCGCTACCCCCTCGGCCAGGAGCATGTTGTCTAACCGCATCAGCTGGGGGTCCGTGGGCTCCTCTTCCTGCGCTCCTCGGATGCTCAGCACTGCGGGAGACACAAAGGGGAAAGGAAAGCCTGAGTCGTGTCCGGGGCTTAAGTCGGGGACGGAGATGCTCATCCAAAAGGGGATGCTCATCCCAGGCTGGACCGGCGCGGCTCAGTCCCCATCAATGGGGCTTTTCTTCCTTTCCCAAGGGTACCCCAAAAGGCAGTCTGCACGCCGGCGCTCCGAGCGCAAGCGCGGTGCCTCGGCTCTGCAGCCCAGCAGCAAGGGGGGCACTCCGGCTCCCCGCTCCCCTCCCTGCCTCTTCCTCGCCTTCCCGCAGGGAAGAAGTGGGGTAGAACTGGCAGAGAGCTCACCGCAGAGGTAAGGCAGAAAGCCACACTTTGCGTTCAAGTACGCAGCGAAACTGCTAGCAACACCAACCAAAAAAACAATAAATGTACCCATTCTTGCTGCCAGAGGTGACAGGGACCCTATCGTGACTCAAGCACGGGCTGGGAAGGCGGGAGTCTCTAGCCCGGGGATCCTCTCGTGTCAGCTAACGTGGCCCTTATGGCCTGATCCTGCACCGTTTGCATCAGCCACCAACCCCAGATGGCAAAGGAAGAAGTACAGAGCCCAGAGCCTCTGGGCTCAAAAATTGCCCCAGTTTCCCCATCTTTAAATACAGATGAAGGGGGCTTGCAAGACCGTGCTTTTAGCTTTTAACACTCCCGGTGCAAAAGCAAGCAAAAAACGTATGAAATAAATTTCACTCTTTGGAAAACACCTTTTTTTTAATAATCCAGTTTTTCCACTGAAGTCTAAACCACGCTAAGGGGTGATAATAAATCAATCCTCCCAGAGTGACTTGCCAAGGAGAGAATTTTCCTCTCCTCTTTGTACTCCCTGCCTCAATTATTGCTTTGAGTAAAAGCCATCCTCCTGCAAGGGCTTTCCTGGGAAAACCACATGGGAGCATCCTGACTGCTCGGGATGCCCCAGGTCTGAAGGATGGAGGTGCCCTACGTGCTCCCCGTGTGTCCCCCCACGGTCTGTGTTTGAACACGGAACCATAACCCGGAATTTCCGCATGCACGCACACACAGGTGTGCACAGCTGCAAAATAAACAAAATAAATAAAATGAATCCTTGATGAGCAAACAATAAAGGCGTTTCCTAAGAGCAATGAATTGCCCCATCCCGTCTGGCACAGGAGCTCAAAGCACTTTGTGAATGTACCCCCCCCGCCCCACGCGCACACTCGTGCACATCCAGAGCTGAGTAATGTTGCGTGGATTTTAATAAAGCCATGCCTGCTTACACCCAAGATGAATTTGACCCCCCGAATCTGCAGCGCAAACAGGATTTTGCTCATCATTTTAAAAAAAAGTCTAAAATCAGTTGCCAATAAGAAGTAAAACCAGAGCAGCTAAAAAACCAGAGCACGGTCTTTGTGACTCTGACATAAGTTGGAAAAAATATAGCTATTATCAGTATAAAACTGAAGTAAAAGACCCTGTTGAGAGGTTTAGCTAACACTAAAAAGAGCGTTTTTTTAAGCCTCAAACTCTACTGAAATAGTTATTTTCAGGACTCCAGCATTATTGGCATTTTTGTGATTAAAACATCCACTGTCAACAAAGGTGGGAAGGTCAGGGGGAGAGGAAAGCAAAGAAAGAAAGAAGCCCGACAACAGTAAATTTGCCAATAAAATAAGCTAATAACAAGTAATTCCACACTAGGGAGGATCATTTCTATATGGAGGGATGGGGGCATCGTGCCAGATTTGGAGCTGGGTGCTGGGTGCCGGGTGCCGAGCCCCGAGGAGAGAGACCCAGCATCCCTCTCCATGGCGGGAGGCTTCCCACCGCGCCACCGGCACCCAGCCACGCGCTTCACCGATGAACAAATCCGAGAGGAAAGGTCAGATTTCATCAAGAAAATGGTCTGGGGTCTGCAGTCCATAAACTGAAACAAGAGGTAAAGCAGCCAAAACGCTTAAAAAGAGATGAAAGGTGACAGGCTACGGGCGAGAGACAAATTTGCTATAAAAAAAAAAAGAAAATCCTATTCTTCCAGGACCAAAAAAAAAACCAAAAAACCCCAAACCCAAAAAACCCCAAAACAAACACACTGAATTAAAGCACATCAAAAGCCCAAATACAAATGGAAAGCAACACAGGTTAAAAAAAAAAATATTAAAAAACCCCAAATAAACAAACCAAAAGCAGAGTTGCCAAAACAGGTGCATCTGGATTTCAAAAAGGAAAATATTTTTAGATTAAAAATCTCAGGAATGGTTGACCTGACAGGTAGGCACGAGGGGTTCATTAGAGAGCTGCTCCACGATGAAAAGCGCTGTACAACCCCTCAGCTTTGTTACCGTGCAACCCAGAGGGACCAGCCGCCGCCGGGTGCGCGCGTCCCGAGCATCCTACGGATGGACACGCGTCCCCGCCGCAGAGAGCCGAACCCAGCCGGGGACCTGGGAGACGGCCTGAGCTCGGCTGCCCGCCCGGAGTAACGCTGGGGAGTGAATAAATGGAAACGCCAACATGTCTAAGCAGAACTGATGCTGCCTATTTACCCCTGGAAGGCTGCGCTCAGCTGAGGAGAAGACAAAATGATTATTTAAAAGCTCCCTTTTTATCTTCCTCAGCTCCAAGGCACCTCCTGCCGGGATGCCCGGGGTGCTCCTTGTCAGCTGTGACCCTCCAAAATGCCCGCCCCGTGATGGGATGCAGCCCCCGTCCTGCCGGCCGGGGGATCGGGGTGAGCCGGTCCGGTCAGCATCCGACCCAGAGCGCCCGGGCAGCCGATGGCGAAAGGCCCCCGCTCTCCCCAGGCTGCCGGCCTTCCCACCACATTAAAATAAAATAAATTAACCTAACGATCCTCGGCAGTCCGGCAGCAAGCCGGAGCCGAGGGGCTGCGAGCATGGTTCTGCCCGTGCCCCGGCATCCCCAGAACCCGCCATTTGCCGCTCCTGAGTAAAGACAGAGAAAAAACCAACAAAAAAAACCCAACAGGAAGAACAAAAAGAAAGATAGCGACTGGCAGCCGGGGGGAGGAAAATTCATGCAAGACTTTCTGTCCTTGGCCGCTTTCCTGCTGGCTCGGCAGCCCCCGGAGCCGCGGCAAATGCCGCTAGAGGGTGCTCGGCCCTTGCCGAGGTCCCCCGCTGCCTCAGAATGCGTTTTGGTGTATAAATATATAAATGCACACATGCAAACATATATGGATGTATTTTAAAAACAAAGCCAAGCCGTGCGTCTTGTCCCCGCTGCGAAACGCTCCCTGGGCGACCGTGGAGGGGAACCGAGGAGCGCGGCCGCCCCGCGGCTCGTGGCCGTGGCGGGGTCACCGTCACCGACGCCAGCAGCGGGAGCAGCTGGCGGCCGCCGAGCCACCAGCCTGCGGTCCGGTCACGGACGCCACCAGGGTCACGGAGACCCGTTCCAGCAGCTGGGAAATGGCTCCCAGCTCACGCGCCCGCTCCTTTTTCCTTCTGCGCGAGGTATCACAGCCGTGGTCTGCAGAGGACATCGTCCGAGTCCTGCGCTGGCTCCGTGGCAGGACCGGCCTCGGAGAACCAGGCGAGGAGACAAAGCTGAAAATAGCTCCCCAGCTCCTCGCCTGCCCTGCGATTCAGGGACGCAGGATGGAAAACTGCATCGAGTTGCCAAAGCTTTCAGATGCTCCAAGATGTTTCCAACCGACCTGGGCATCCCCGCGGAGCGCCTGCAGAGCAGCCAGCCCCACGCTCACAGGAGATGGGCAGCCAGCCCATCTTGTCTGCGGCCCCACACCACGGTACCTGTGCCCGGTGTCCCTACGCGCTGGGGCAGCCACGCAGCCCGACATACAGCCACAAGGAGAAACAACCCTTGCCAGACGTGGTGCTGGCACACGCCTTCGAAAGAGACTGCACCCTGGGGACAGGCTGGGACTGTGAAGACACCTAGGAAATCCACAAAGGTGAGTACCAGGCTCCTCCTGGTCCTCCACGCTACCATCCCCTCCACTCTCCTGGGAGCACTTTTCCAAAGAGACCTGAGGAGCCAGTTCAGTGCAGGAGCCAAGCACACAGCCACCTCTCTTCTCCAGCAAGGCCAGCCCAAAACGCTTCAGCTTAGCAACTCATTGCTCTCCACCTCTTCCAGACTCTCCAGATCAGAGCTGCACAGGCAATACGGACAGAACACCATCAGGAAGGCAACCAAACACGATGGGGGTGATGGCGGCAGCTTAGCAGAAGACTGTGGCTCAGCAGTGACAGCAGAAAAGGATGCTCAAACCTCCAAGCTCTACCTATCTTCTAGAAAGGGCAATTTATCCTACTGCAGTCAGTATCCTCAAGCTGAAGAGATGCAGGAAACAAAGGTCCGTCCCGGCCAGACTCCAGCATGGGATATATCCACTCACAAGGAGATGCAGGCTGCCGTGGTACAGCACTGCCCACCATTTCCCATCCTCGTGTCTCCCCCTGGATGCCGCTGCATGTGTGTGCACTCATCCCCAGTTAGATGCAGCCAGGACTTCTGGGGTGGAAGCCAAAGACCAAGCAGAAGACACTGGAGGAGGCTATGTCCAAGCAGAAGACACCGGAGGAAGCTAAGGCAAAGCGAAGCAGTTGGGAACAGCCTCTTAAGGGATGCAATGGGGACATCTTAGAGGAAGAAGACACAGTGAACAACACGAAGCCAACTATGATGAGGAAAGAAGAGGTCCCCAGAGCTGGCACAGCCACTCATGAAGGCTTTGCTGCACAGGACCAGTGTTCCTTGACTCTCCGCTGACTTCAGTGGTCAAAACCCTACTCCTGCAAAAGTTGCTGTGACCACCCAGTTAAGTTCCCCTCCAACTACATGAGATGACAGTTCCTCTACAGCTCCGTTTGCTGGCACCACCAGCGAAGGGCTGGTCCCAGCGGCTGGATGTTTAAACAAACGCACCCTAAAAAGAAACCTGCTGCGTGGTTTTAATGAGTACGGGAGAAGCGCTGCCCTCCTCCCGAGCCGATGCTTCTGGATGGGTTTTCTCATGGTTGTTTCTGCCCATTCCCAACTTGCTGAATCGCCTTTCCAGGGGGACATTTTAAAAGAGAAGGAGATTTCAAGTAAATGATCGCAACTTATTGAAAATAATGTGCTACTTAGCATCGGAGACAAGCATCCTGGCAGGCAGAAATGGGAAGCAGTGCTGGAGCAGATGGGAGTAATTAGGTTGTGATTTTCAGAAGGGTTTTCTTTCCTGCCTCCACTGTGCCTAAGATGCACTGGGGGGGGAACAACCCACCCAACAGCAGAGTTTCAAGAGAGGCGGACGATTCCTCTGCCGGGCTGTGAGCTGGCCTTTGGTGTGACTTCCCTGTGGGGAAAACAGAGACGCCCGGAATGGCAATGCCGCTGGCGGAGCACGGCTGCTGCTCTCGCTGTTCTCGCACCGCCACAAGCGGGGCCAGATGCCTCCTTCCCCACCAAGGCACTCAAGCACAGACACCTCACTCGCACATCAAATGAACAAGGTTTTACTCAAATTCTTTCCTGGACTGGTGGGTGCCCCTGCGGGGTGGTACAATGAGGGCACGGCAGCTCCTCCCCGGGAACCCCAAAACTCCTGCACAGACCCACACAGCGCACAGCCTGGCTTTGAAATACACATTAAACATCAGCCCTCTTCCAACCTTTCGCAATTTAACCACCATCCGCAATATTCGCTTGGGCTCCTGGAGCGCCAGCTTCTTTAAACATATGTTTTTACACCTCCAGGTCTAGAACAACAGCCAGCAAACAGAGGGACAGACGCGATGCCAGCAAATGCCCCTGCTAACAAAACCGGTAACTAATCACGTTATTTTAAGCCGATCTCAATATTCCCTGGAGCCTGAGTCTACATTTGTGAACGCTGAAGATCAGCAGCACTGAACCTGGTACAAAAATATTCCCATCTGCCTCCTATTTGAGGACAGTTATGCGTTAAGTGGCTTGCGGCTGTCTGTCTGCATCCTCCTTGTACTCATACGTGTAGTCACAACCGACCCAGGGGAGTTGGGGTTTGCTTCCTCGGCTGATCCACGACGGCATGGGCTTGAGTTGCTCTTCCCAAGCTTGCTTTGTGCAGAAAAGCCCCCAGATCCCACACACCTACCTAAACTCCTGTTTTTTTCCTTGTGCAAGTACATTTGCAGCCTACTTCCTCCTGCAACAGCAAACCCCAGACACAAAGGAAAAGCCAGTGTTTTGGACCTTCTCTTTAAACAAAGTCACCTTCAAGACCCTGCGTTCAGAAGGAATACATAAAACTCTCAGAGCCTCGTGGAGGATGCTAAAGCACCTCCGGCTGGGTTTTCACACCGCCTGTTCAAGGGTCCATGGGACAGACAGCAACGTAAATGCCTTCTCGGCAAAGACTATGGTGACCACACCAAATGGTGTGATTGTCAACAATCTCAGTAACCAAGGTGGAGCACTTCAATGTTAAGTAATCACAGGGAGTTTTAAACCTTGATTGGATATATTCACCACGTTTACATAAAGCCACTGAGAAAATCAACATCAAAACACAAATACCTATTTCCAAGATAAACGCAGGTGAAATTTCGAAATACACTGACACACACCCTTCCAGGAAGTGGGAATTAAGAGAAGTTGGGTTTTTTTTCTCTTACAATTGACATACAAGTTCCTCTCCTCGCTCCAACCTTTCCAAAACTTACAACTGGATGAACAGATTTTGCTCAGATTTTCCAAAACAGGCTGCTGTGAGATGAGGCATGGAAAATTTCAGCTGGCAAAATGGCTTTTTGTGCATCTACTTATTCTTTTATGTCCCAGAAAAAGGAGGAACACTGTGAAACTGATGGGTTGTCTCTGTCACAAATTTTCAGTCTGAAGCCATAAAAGAAACTAAAAGCCCAGCAACAAATAGAGAGAGAGGCTTGTTACCCATAAGCTCTGCAAAGCCACCATGGACCCTTGCAAACCCACCTCCTCTCCCAACACAAGAGTGTCCATCAGGGCCATTTGGGAACAAAGCACTTGACCAATTTTGCAAGAGATGCTCTGAAAGGCGGAGAAGTGTTCCTTCAGTCCATAAAGCACAAAAAACTGTGATAAGATACGTACTCCCACAGAGATGGGAGCAAGTCACATCAAGCTCAGTAATGGTCCATCTAGCCCCAGAGGCCAACTCTAGCCGTGGCCAACAAGCCCTACTGGAGACCCAACCAAGGCCATGACCAACAGCAGATGCATCAGATGCTTAGGGCAGTGGCACTTTCCCCAGCACTCTCCTACCTACCACCAGTTTTGGGAACTTGCATTGCAATCCAAATTCAGGTCAATCAAAAATGTTTCCTGAATCAAAAATGAAATCTTCTCCTCTCATTTCATGTTATCATTTTTCCCCTCCCTCCTTTTTTAAATAAAAAATTGGGTCAATTTAAAAACAACCAAACTGCTTTAAAAAACAGTAACTTCCCATCTTTCTGGGGTGGAAGGACCCAAATTATTTGCTGAATCGAATCTAAATTAAAAAAAGAAGTCTGAATTACCCTCCAACTGTAATTCTGGGGTGTGGGGAATGGGAGAGGGGAATTTATCACATGCCAAAAAGTTCCTCAGCTCCCAGCAGCAGCTCTCCATCACTTCAGGAGATGCAGTTTGCATGTGCCACGGAAGCTGAAGAAGAGAGACACGTATTTCATAGCACTGGCAAAGAGTCTCCACCAGTTTTCTCCTAACCCCATCCCAGATGCCAAACGGGTTGCCACAGCGAGCAAGGATCTGGCAGCAAAATGCTCAAAAGGTCTGAAAAATTATCACTAACACATTGGGGGCAAAAAAAATCCCCCCCCAAACTGGAAAATGATCTAAAATATCCCCTTCCACAAAAATAAGGCACAACGTTGCGGTGATTACTGAAAACCAGATTCCCTGAGAAATGTGACTCCCTGGGAAGCTGAATGAACACAGATGAGCTCGACTCTCCAGTCCTTCCCTGAATCTTGCTCCTGCCGACCAGTTTAGCTCATGGCTAGTAACTGAGCCAGGTACGGAAACTTCTGACCCCGTCCCGCATGCCCGGTTATCGCTATGTTGTGGTCAAATGAAGCATTGCAGATCAAATTTAAGTATTTTCTATTTTTCTCTTTACAGTCCTTGCACCACAAGCCATGTCTACTCATGAATGCTTCAGTGTAGGCTGGTGGTCAACTCCCATCGGCTTTGGCAGCAAAAGTCCCAGCTGTAATTTTCACATCCGAAATTTAGGGGCAGGTAGCCCTCAGAAGCCAGAGCCGACTGAACCTCTTGCACCACGAGCAGATTGCTGAGCAGAGGCGGTTTAGTGGCAGGAAGCAGGCTGGAAGTGGTTGCAAACATTAAAAACAAGCCAACCAAAGCCAACCAACCCACTGGTGGACAAAGCACCTCCTCTCCTCCCAGTTACAGCAGCTTCAGACCCACCTTTGCCATGTCCCACGGAGCAGCAAACCCTCACAACTCCAACTCATTAAGCAAATCAACTTCCCTGCCCCCTAATAACACTCTGCAAACAACCCATCACCCCAGAGCCAAGCTCTGGGCGTGGGGGGGGGTCAACCCTGTCTTATTGGCACTCTTCCCTTGGAAGAGCACGGATAAATGTTGGCCGCACACAGGTCCCCTCCCTGTCCCGCTGAGCTCCCCACACATCCGCAGGCCAGGCTCATGGTCTGGCCATGAAGCAGGCTGACGCTGGGGAGCGATGCCGAAGCGGGCTGGCGCAATCCCGTGCTTGGTTGATCTCACGAAGCAGTCTTCCCTTTCCGACGCAGGGCAGGATTATTAGCAGGCTCCAGTTGCAGCCGTGAAGCGCAGTCAATCCCTTCTCTGCACAGGCAAATCCAGCACGCCTCAAATCCTCCTGCCGCACCGACCGCGCCGAAAGGGAGAGATTGTCTGCGGCCACCCAGCCTCCTCCACCCCAGCCTCCTCCATCCCCGGCCATGGGCCAGGGGCACGGGGACCGGGACCGACCCCAGCTGCTCGCAGCAGCAGCCGCGGGAGGTAAGGAAAGCAGGGCGAGACTGAGCGCAGCTCTGCTGCGGGGCCAGATCTGAGCAGAAGATGTAACCCAGCTAACTGACCACGGGCTGGCCCGGCGCAGGGGAGCAGCATCTGCCGCAGAGAAAGGCCGGCGGCTGGGGTGGTATATTTGCATTACAGGCAGCAGAGGGGAGGAGGAGTACACGAACCCTCACACGTGCCCCCTTCCCACACCTCTTGGAGTGCGCCTGGGATGTCTTCCAACCCTAGATTGTTATATGGGGCAAAAGAATCAGCTTTTGCTATTGTGATGAGAACAGGCGGTGACACACAGGGCTCTGCCTCGGTCCCCCCAGCGGCGGCACCTGCTGTGCTGGGACCTCACCTTCTCCTGCTGGAGTTCGGGTGATGGAGCAGAGTCCCCTCTGCAGCACCAAGACAGCAAATTGTCACTGAGGGACACAGCAAGCCATTGTCCCCACCCAAAGGGATGGCTCAGACCTGGCGTTGGTGGCGCACCTGGAGACACCGGAGTGGACGTGGGGCTCCCTAAGGCCTGCAGGAACAGATCAGCAAACAAAAGATGGGATTGCTCCCAGAACAGGTCCAGCCATAACGCCCCCCCTCTGAACGCCAGTTGGGCTGGGATCTGCCTCCTGCTCCCGTGTGGTGCTTTGCATATGAATTCTCCTTGTTGAAAAGAAATGGGTCCTTTGAATGAGCTGAATCTGCTAATGAGAAGCCGGGGCCTCCAGAGCCCCTCTGAGGACAAGGGTCCCGTTTCCAACGCCCCAGGCCAAGCCCTGAAACCCGAGAACAAAGAAAGAGAGGTCTTCCCCCAGAAGGAAGCTGCCTTTCCAGCCTGCTCCCCTCTCAGAAAGGTCATCTCCCCTGGCCACTCAGCGCCTGCGAACGGCTGCTCGATGCACAAAGCAGCCGGGGCAAGAAAGTCATAGGTGAAAAGACCGGCAAGAGCCCGAGCCGAAAAGCTGCATTTCAGATTCCCTTCTCCTTGCCATCCTTCAAAAAAGATGACCCTTGAGATTCCATCCAAGGAAAGCTGGCTTGGAGCTCTAACGATGGCAATGTCCCACTGAAGTCTTCGGTTTGCTAAATAACGTGAAGGTACCCACTGCCCATCACACGGCCGAGAGCACTGCCGCTCCGTCGCCAAGTTGATGGCCTTGCCATGAGCTAGATTTGGGATTTTGTGCAATACCGATTTTCCAAAGCTCCAGGTCTCAGAGCCAAGCCATCGCAGAAAATACGCTGGTTTTGTCCTCCCTTTCTCTCTCACAAAGCAGGCAGCGCAGAACCATGACAGACATCTTTACCAAAAGCTAGGGACAGACATGTAACAGCCTCCCACAGCAGAGCGCCCTGGGGCCATGTCCTCTCCATCCACTGGCAAGGGACCTCCCTGCCTCCTGCTTACTGGCACGCTCTCTGCCCAGAGCCACGTTCCTATTTCCAGCAGTGACCTTCTGATGCAACCCAAGAGCTGAGCACGGCCCTTGTCACTCCTCCTGCCTACCTGAAGGCAGCCTCATCCCTCAGTGCTTGCAGAAGGTGGCTGCAGGAACACTACATCCTTTTTTTGGGTGCTTGCAGACAAGCGAGAAGGAAAAGAGAAGGAAGAAGCAACAATTAAGCTCTCTACCCGGGGTGAAACCTCAGGGATGGGTTTTGCAGTAGAAACCCTACTGCCCTGGCAAAGGGGAGGCTGCAGCCACTGCCGAGTAAAAGCGGATCAGAAATACCTACCATAGGTGATCGTCTTCTCTGAGGGTCAGCCACGGGCCAGGGTCTCTGCCTCATGGAGGAGGGACACTGCTCTTCCCTGAGAGACAGGAATCTTCCATTCCAGATGCATTAGAATCCCTCCCTCCCCATGTCCACCTCTCCCCAAGTCATGACACCAGGTGATTCGAAGCCTTCTCCATGAAAAATGTAAACGGAAAGTAAATTACATGTATATGAGGATAGGTAAAATCCAAAGCACAAGAAGTAACCATAACCAAAAGTTATCGGAAATCCCACCCCAACTCCTGTAGTGAAGCCACAACACATCAGCCACTGGACAACCTTAGGCACCTGGTTTTGCTGGCGGACTCTAGCAGGACAGAGTATCAGGCCACTTCAGTGTTAAGAGATGTCACCTAGATGACAGGACCAGAGTCAGCCTTCCTTGCGCCCATATGCACAAGCTCCATGTGTTTTTGAAGTACCACAGCTCTCCAGGACTAAATGTTCCTCTAACTCTTTGCAGACTTCCCTTACACGCATGGGCAAGGCCTTTCTCTCTATACACAGATCACACCAAAGTCTACTTGGAACTTTCCTCTTCCATTTGCTTGGTTTCCAAGCTTGTCCCATGCACAGCATCACAGAGAGGTCAAGTTTGCCTAAGCCTAGAGGGTCCATGAAGCCCCCATGGCTGAGACATGCTATCTTGAACCCAACTTTGCTGGGATTCAATTATCTTGGGCCAATAAACGAGCACATTTTTTGCACAATGCTCAGTCCCTCATGCCACCGTGATGACCTGCTGAGCCCGGCGTCAAACCTGGTCCTTGAGCACGCCAGACAAAGCCTGACTCTTTGAAAGGCAACAGCCGGTCAGCAGTGTTTTAAGGCCAGAAAACAGCTCTGAACGTTCAGTTCCTTCTTTAAATAGAGGGCCCCTTCTGTAAATGATCTGTTTGGACAGGAGGGAGAGTGCTGCAAGAGTCCAAGCGCTTGTGAAATAGGATCGGCTGCCTTCGCTCCTGCTCCATTCAAAACATGTGGGGGGAAGAAAGAAACCCAAAACTAGCAAGGCAGGAGGGGAGGAGAGAGCCCCTACACCTCTGCGCTGCTGGAAGGGTGCAAGACATCAGAGAAAACGGGGAAAAATAATTGAAAAGGATCAGTTAGTGGCATTTCTGTTTCAAGGTGCCTGCTTGTGTTTAATTATATTCCACGCAAGAGGCTGTTGACGCAGATTTCCGTGCTGCGGGGAGGTGGTGTAACGGGATCCAGCTCTGCCTTCTACCCTGGACAACCCCGCTCAGGGCTTTTACCACCAAGCCCACTCGTCCGCATGGTTTGGCAGCACCCTCGGGCAGAGTGGGGCCGACACTCACGGCACGCTGGCCAGACAGACGGATGCACAGCTCCCCCCGCTCCTGCGAGAGGCCCCCCGCCATAAACAGAGAGGAGATTAAAAAAAAAAAAAAAAAAAAAAAAAAAAAAAAAAATCTTTGCCCGACTCCGGCTGCGTCCCAGATCAAAGATCATCTCCAGCGAGGCCATCTGGTCCTTGTAAATGTAAAACCAAATTGAAAGCCCTGCCCTCACCTCCTCCGACTCCCTCAGCAATATTGCTTTTACTGGCCAGGGACGGGGAAGGAGCTCGCCAAAGGCATCTGTATGTAATATAGAACCCCCGTGCAGCTGGGCTATAGGTTTGTGACCCCCCTTTTTGTTAATCACGAAGCAGAGGTAAATGTTTTCTTTGGATCTCCAGGGGCCCCGTTATTCCCAGGGGCTTTGGGAAGACCCCACGGCAGCAACCCTGGGATGGAGGAGGGCTGCTCTGCATCCCCATCACCTCTCTCCAGCTGAGGACCAGGTTGCCGTCCCTGTCCCGGTTTAGAAATGGAGACAGCGGGAGCAGAAGATGTCCCCACCATCCCAGAAGTGTCCCCACCATCACGAAAGCTGTGCAGCACCCTCCTCCCCCAGCCCAAGCAGGTTTCTCCTACCACTGCTCCCTGCCTGGCAGACAACAGGGGATGCAGAGGCCAGCAAATAAACCGAGAAAGAGGAGGACTGAACCGAGCACTTCCAAAAAGGGGATAAAACGCATTTGAGCCAAAGATGACTTGTGAAAAACCCTGCCATCGCCAACCCAAATACTGCGGGCTCGACTTGAAAGGCAAGCAGGATCCGCTATCGAGAGGAGAAAGCTACACAGGAGACGTCGCAGGCAAAGAGGAGGCAGCTTGAGGAATTCCTACCCATCAAGCTTTATTGTGTTATTCCAACTAAGCAGAGACAAAAAGACAAATCTCAGCTCCCTACTTTCATTTATAATTGAACCCAGTCCAGAAGGATAGAGCAAGTACCATCTGTAATGCAGAGTGCATTAGCAGCCGGCAGAATGAAATATTCAAATTACTGTAGGCTACCTCGCATTTTAATGACAGGGTTACAAAAACCTGACTTGTAAGTGGAGATTGGACTGGAAGAACAGAAAGTTTGTTTTTCCAGTGCATGAATTAACCTAACAAAATGTTACTTTCAGGGAAAAAAAAAAAAAAAAGCATTTGCAAGGGTAATTCTGCAACATATCCCAACAGGCTCACAAGAAAAAAAAGTATTATTCCATTTAGCTATCCTAATTGATATATTGTCCAGGGAGATGAAAAAACTCAGGGAAAAGGGACAAAGCTTTTTCCTTTTGGACAACAGTTACTAAAAAAATAGATGTAGGTGTGCACGAACCTTACTGACACGGACGGGTCCCGTACGGAGGGATGCACAGCAGCCCGTACGTGCTTCCATGGGGTCTGTCGGCGCAATACTTGCATGAGCTGTAGCCTTTCGATGCCATGTACAATTTGAATATGCAAATCACCCCTTGATTTTCGTGCATGTGCCTGCGCCAGGATCCATTCGTTTTGATATCGTTAATCAGGGCTGCCGAAAAGCCTGACACAGTAAGTGGCTGTAGCCCCTAGCAGTAGTCAAGATAGAGTGACAGGCTCCATTTAAGATGTCACAGCATATAACAAAGTGTAAAACTATACTTAAAATAAACGAGATAGAAACAATAAACTTGACTCCAGGTTTGAACTTTCTGGGAGAGCAGCAGACAGACGTGAGCACGCACGTGTGCAAGTGGGCACGGGGCTGGGATGGCTGGAGCGGACCGTCATCCCACCACCCTGCCACGCAGGTGAGAGTGAGGAGGGCTGAGCTTCTCAGCAACCCTGCGATAATGACCAGCCTGCACATGGGACATCTCTGGAGCTTCTGGAGGTAGACATGAAGGAGGAGGAGGAAGACAAGGAGCCATAACTGGGATCCGCTGGGGACTGAGGGGATGGCCAGCCACAACAGGCATTGCGATTCAGGCGAGGAGCCCACCAAAGGGGCTGAGCTTCGCTTCCAGCAGCTCAGCAGAGAAGGGATTTACCCACTGCAGGTGTCACCTCCAGGTACCAGAATGGAGGTTGGGACTCTTCCCTCCCAGCCACCCAGGGAGCATCACTAGCTCCTGGCCATGCTCCTGGGGTGTCCCTTCCCCGCCATCCCCAGGCAGCAGCACTGGGATGGGGGTGGAGAGGCAGCGATGTCCTCAGCATCTCCAGCCTGGGCTCAGTCACACACCCTGGGACCAGAAGCCACACTGCAACCCTTCCCTAGCAGGATCAGGCCCATGCAGGGGTGGGAAGGGGGCCATGCTAACATGTTCAAAAACCCCGTTTTGCTCCCCAAACCACCCCTCCACACCCCTAAACCTCCAGCACGCCCGACAGCAGCTCTCTACGCTGAGACAAACCAGTCGCTCTCCCTCCTGCTAAGCAGTTAAATTAGAAAGTATTCAATTAATAACAGCTGAATATTCTGTCACATTTAGGAAGATGTATGGTAAGACAAGCGAGTTGTGATGTCTGTGACAGAAATGATAAAAGTTCTCCCGACACAGCCTGGCAGATACTTGGCTGGAGGAACCGCTTGCTCTCATGGACTCCAACGTCAGCACAGACACCAGGCCCAGCGCTGCCTTCAAAAGCGAGATGCTCCAAATTGCAGGGGAGAACCACTGCCAAAATCATCTGCAGGCAGCTCCCTCCCGCCCTCCTTCTGGGATCCATCTGAGTCGCAGGGATGAGACCCTGGAGAAGACCTCAGCCAAGAGAGGTCTGAGACAGTGCCTGCCAGCCACCACGTGGCAAGCATCACCCAGGAGAAGCTCAAACCCTCCCATGTCACCTAAAGGCCATCCCGTGACATTCTTCTCCCGCCCCAGGATGCCTCAGTTTACCCATCCAAAAAGGGACAGTGTTCACATCCCAAGGAACCCACCCAGGAGGAACCTGGGCTGCGCTGGCATGGCACCACGACCACGGGCCAGCGCCGTCCAGCCGGTAAGATGTTCTACATCCAACGTAGGGATGCGGCGTGGCCAGGGGACGCGCGGGAGTGGTGCTCTCGAGGCCGCCGCCGCCGCCTCCTCGTCTTCTGGGGGGTTGTTTTTCACCGGTGTTGTTTGCGAACACAGTTTTGTTGCTAAGAAACTACCTTCCCATTGCTCGGAGAGCAAAGACAAAGCAACCGTCAAAATAACACTGTATTTTGACAGTAGCCAGATCGTAACCATAAATGATCCGTTTTCCCCGCTCTCCTCTATGCTCATTAACGTGGTCTAAATACCATATTCCCATATATAACCCGCACCCTCCACGTACACAAGCACGGCACGTGCAGGCACTGGGGACCCGCGCCCCATGCGCGGGGGGGCTCCGGCGCATCCGTTCGTCTCCCAGGCAAAAGCTGAAGGAATTGGGCCCCGGAAAAGGAGAGGGGCAAGCCTCATGGCTCCTTTCTAGGCAGGAAGACAGCACAAGGTGTTTAAGCAAGAGACACATGAGAAATAACAGGGAGCAGGTAAGACCCCTGCCCATGTGCACAGCAGCTAGCTCTGCACGTCGGCCCTGGTTTGGGGAGAAATGTAATCACCTGTTGGCTTAGGGAATCGTTGGGTGGGTTGGGGTTGTTTGTTGTGGGGTGGTGGGGTTTTTTTTTTTAAGTCCCAGGGGAGAAAAAGTGGGGGAAAAAATAAAACCCATTCATTGTTCAGTTTCCAGTGCTCCGTGCCTCTTGCTGCTTTCAGGACGGGGAGATCCTGCCACACAGGGAAGATCAGAGCACGCCCTCATCACCACCTCGACACAAGATATGTTCCCAAGCCAAGTCCCTGATCCTGAAAACCAGTTTGCCAACACATCCACCTCCCAGGGCAAGAGGACATCTCTACCTTTCCTGCCACAGCACCTCTGGCCTCACTCTGCTGATTCCGTTGCAACTGTGAGGGCCTGGATGGGTCCCAGAAAAGATGTGAAAAGCAATGCATCTGCCCCCCCAAAAAAGGCAGGAAAGGATCAAAAGCACCTCCAGGGCAGCAGCAGCTGCAGGAAGATGCTTCTCATGCTGATGCAGGACCACCCAGGATGATGCATGAAGCTAAAAGGCTTGGTAGATGCGGTGGTGCCGCGAGGTCAGCAGCGCCCTACGCACCGAAACGCTAGAGGAAAGCAAACGTCCTGTTTGCAAATGTCCCGTGTGCCCGGAGGGCAGGGGGTGAGGGCAGGGGGAGAGGTGCCAGTGAGACAAGTGCAGGTAACCTCCATGCAAGGATGCAGACCTTGCCACCTGTACCCACCCTGCTGCAAAAGCCCCCCCCGGCCAAGCTGCCACTGCTGATAGACGGGCAGAGGGAAAGGCAGGTACAAGGCAAGGCTGAAACTCCAACCTGTTGTGCCGAGGCAAGTCAAAGGGCCCCGCGCTTTTGGAAACCCCTGGTGCAAGAAAGGATGCGCAGTCACAGCGCAAGAGCGGCGGCTCTCACCACCCCGGCAGGACAGCCAACGCGGACCTGCCGCCCTTGACCATGGCCCACCCGCGGCAATCACCGCCTCGAGAGCCAACTGAGAGCGTGGACTCGGCGCCGGAGAGGGATTGCACGGGGCTGCTTTACACCCCTTGGCGTGCACTTGTGCAGACACACACACCCGCAGGCAGGGACCAGCGGGGCTTGGGAAAGGGCAGTGCCGCTGCCTTGGATGCTTTTGAGGGGGAATAAGAAAAAAATTGAAGCTGTGGGAAGCGATCCTGCAATATCTAGGTTGTTAGACTCTTCCCCTGGGCCAGCTGGAGCATGGCTCTGGCTGATCCCTTGCCCAAGCGTGACTCTTCTGCACGTACCCGAAACCCCAGCCCAGAACCGAACAGCCCGTCTCCCGTAGAGCAGCAGCTTGCCACGTGTGCTTTCCCTGCCAAAACACCAAGCTCCACCCCACAGTAGGAGAAAAAGGGAAGGGCGAGAAGAGCTCTGTCAAAACCCACCAAACCCCAAACAACATTTCTCTGCAGCAGAACAAAGCCATTGGAAATCTCTTCTCCGCTTGGGTCCCCCGACCCACATGAAAGCGGCATTTTTCTGGGCTAATTACACAGGCTGCTCTGAGCCTCCTGGCATAATACGAGCCGCAAAGCCAGACATCAAAGGGCTCCCAACTTTAAAATAAATAAAGAGCAAAGACAGCACAGTCCGTGGGAGATCTCTCCCCATCGCCTGTGCTGGCTGCCTGGGTTGAACATTGGAGGTGACTCGGTTCACGAGAGCAAGGAAAGGCAGGAAAGCTGGGGGGGGCAGCTAGTTTTTATTTGCATGGCACATTCCCAGCAGGCACAGGCAAAGAGGAGCGTGGGTTGGCCCTTGCAGGACCAGCCACGGTCACAGCAAAGCTTTCTGAAGCCTCCACCCAAGGGAAGGACCAACTACGGAGCCTGTCTGCTAGCTGGGGTGGGCAACCTGCGGGGCGCTGGATGGAGCGGCCAAGGTCAGGTTGTGGGAGTGGATGGGACAGGAGTGACTGCCACACACCAGGCAGTGGTGGCTGCCATCACAGCTGGTCTGAGCACCAGCCCCAGGCACTGCATGCCTCAGTTTCCCCAGAGCTGAATGCATCCATTGCACCTGGAGCTCCTGAGGTGGGATTTTCCAAACAGGTCTTTCATCCTACAGAGCAACCTTCTAGAGGAGGCCTTAGCCCTGCTCGGGCCAAGTCACAGCTTGCACCTGCAGCTCTGATGGACAAGAAACCCAAGCTCTGCTGCTTCCCCTTCATTTGGGAAAGAGAAGATGCCCTTGCTTTCCCCTCCAGGAAAGGGGCACCAGCCCCAAACCAGTGGCACCCCATGGCCATGTGTCCCCTCTCCTGGCCCAGAAAGCAGCAGACTCTCCTGGCTTTCAGCAGAACATCCTGATGTGCCGGGCACAATCTGCATGGGAGATGACTGGGAAGATGAAACCATCCTGCCAGCTCCTCCAGCCCCCACCTTTCGCCCCCCTCTTTGGGCTTTACAGGCTCCACACAGCACCCTGCCCTTGCTCCCTCTCACTGACAAGCGCACAGAAATGCCTCCAAAACAGCAAGGTGTGACCAGCGATCCTGTGGGTCTTCAGGCTCCGGTCCTTCCGTGGGCAGCAATCACCCAGGAGTGCTGCCACGAGACATTTCTGCAGAGCCTTGGAGAAAGGCAGGGGCAAGGAAATCCACATGGGATGTGGATTCAGGAAGATCAGCGCACGCAAAACTGTCACACCAGGAACGCCAACCGCGCTCCCGAACCCAGCCTGGTCCAGCCCTCGGTCTCTCCACTTCTCCCCCAGCCTTGGCTCCAGGGGTGCGGGGGGCAAGGAGGAGAGCTGGACCGCACCCCGCTTCCTCTCAGGGAGGCAAAAGAAGATGAAAGGAAGGATGAGGCTGGGATGGCCGAGCGTGGGATGCGAGGGGAAGGTGTCAATTAAAGCAATGAGGCCCTCCGCATCCCTGTGCCTGACAGCCGGGCTGAGCAGAGCTGACAGCCGGAGCGCCGGCTGGCTTCCCCGCCTCGCTCACCGGAGCGCGCTCCCCCGCACGCACCCCCGGCTCCAAACCGGCGAGGCTGGGGCACGCGGACACTGGCAGCGGCGTGCTGCCCCTTCCCCTGCCCCCAGAGATGCTCCTAATAATGAGAATTATCATGATTTGGGGCTTAAGCAGGCCACAGGCAGCCTGGAGGTGGATGGCAGCGAAGCGGTCGGGGCCGGGTGGGATGGCAGATAGAGGCACCACATCGCAATGAAACAACTAATGAGTGCTGCAAGGTCTCAGCCCTATGCAGGATGGAATCAGCCGGGTGCTGGGATGCGGAAAGACGACAATCCAGCAGACACCGGCTGGCAGCTCGCTCCCTGAAGCCCCCCCGGATGGCTTGCCTGCATCTCTGCTCCCCCTTGCCTCCCCCCGGGAATCGCATCCTGGGAGCCCCTGCTTCACCCCCTGCCTGCCCTCCCCGCAGGCTCAATCCGATTACTGCTGATACACATCTCCTCCTGGGCTCCAAAACACGCTCTTCCCAGCTGAAGGATTCGCAGGGACACGGAAAACTTGTCCTGATTGCGGCATTAATGGTCGTGTGGCCCATGTCATCACCGAAATGGCCTGAGGGGGAGAGTTGATGGGTCTCTGAAGTCATCAGGACTACCCCACCTCATCTTGCTCCCCTTATTAAAACCATTCATCCTGGGAGCTAAATGAATATGTTTCATCTTCAAATGCTGAGACACAACAGCAAGCAGGCAGAGATCTAATAGAACAATACCCATCTAATCATGCCGATTTTTCTCTCCCCATCCTGTCTTCATATTACACATGCAGCCACGAGACCAAGCCGGGGCCGCAGGCAACGGGTGAGGACGGGGCACAGCCTGCTCCCAGCTTTGCCGCTGCCGCACCTCGTCCCCCCCACACCAGCATCCTCCTCCCTCTGCTGCGGCGGAAAAGGCCCCAGGACTTTTAAAACTAATAAGCCCGATAGATACCGAGGCTAACAAGCCTAAGGGAGCCAGGGAAGCAGGGCAGACCCCCACTTCCCACGGGAATACTGCACGCCATACTGTCCATGAATCGTTCTGGGGCTCCCACCACAGGTTTTCCTGCCTCCCGTTCCCTTAGATACAGAGTTGATTTTTTCCCCTTGTTTGCTAAAGCACCTTTTTGCATGCATGACATCAAGGGAAGCATAACAACTTTGTGTCTCTCCCATAGTAAGTGTCTCCAGCAAGGTTCCTGGCTGGGGACGTGGTGGTGGGAGATGCAGCGAGCAGGAGCATCGGGAAGGGCTGGGGATGGGAAGGGTGGTTAATCCATCGCATCTTTCAAGAGCCTGCCAGAGATGTGGCTGGCCTCCCCTTCCTAACCAGGGTTTGCACAGCAAATCCCCGCTCTATCTAATTATTAACAATAATAACGGCGGCTGGCTTGCTGGATGCCATCTGGAGCCCTGCCACGCGTGCCCGCCGGCCCCAGGAGGGCTGGCAAGGGGGTGACCCTGCGGGGCGAGGTCTGGGGCCGGCCGGGTGGTGGGTACCAGCTCGGGATCGCCCCGAGGACCCGGCGGGCCCACCCAGGCTGCCGCGCTAGTGTTCGCTGCTGTGGCAGGCTTCATAAGGCTTCGCTCTTTGACTGGCGTTGAGTTTATGTGAAAGTAATTAACAGTAATTAATCCTTAATTACAGTAATTAGCCAAGTCGCAGTAAATTAAACCACATCTGGAGCAGATGAGGGCTTCCGAACGGGAGGCTAGTGCAGGCGACAATCGGAGAGACGCTGAATTCATCTGACAGCATCTGATTAAGGCTACCTGTTGCAAGCGGCTCATTTGCATCGTGTTTTTGTTTGTGTTTGGCAGTAACCCTTTCAGCCGGGCTCCCACCCCACACCTCCACTCCCCCGCCCTCCTCCACCTTCCCATCTGCCCCCCAAGAGCTGCATGGAGCTGCGAGGAGGAGGGAGCAGCTCCAACCCAAGCGCCGAGGGCCCTCCCGCCGTCCTCCGTGACCAGCCCAGGCTACCCCAGGGTGGTGGGAATGAGCCAGCACGGGCCAGGGAGCCACCGGGCTCCCTCGCACCCTCCGGAGAGCAGGAGCTGCTCAGGGGGTGGTACATAAACCACCCACCCCGCAGGCAGGCACCGGGCAGGGGATGAGCGAGCAGGACGGAGGCAGAGCGATGGAGGCAGCCAGCTTCACTCCTTGGCTTCCCCGCGTCGTAACAGCTACAATAATAATCATCATCATCATCATAATAAAAGATCTGGACTCCAAAGGGGACCGCATTAGCAAAAAGGGGCAGGTTATTATTAATACCACTCAGCATTTACCCAGTGCCGTGCAACCTCGGAGACCTTTGCTGATGTTTAGCCACGCTCACAGGGAGGGGGAAACCCTTCCCTTCCCTTTCTTCCTATAATGGCAAAACCACAAGACAGAGAGGTGAAACCGGGTACAAGAGGCGCAGCTACGGCTTGTCATGTTTGAACGCTGAAAGAAACAGCTCATGATGCAAATCACGCTGTCCTGACTCGGTTTTGTGGCCTCATCCCACGTGGCCAGGATGCATGGTTGGCTCTAAGCTCTTAGAAAAATACTGGTGACAATTCACAAAAATCTCTTATACTCTTCTGGTCCTCAAGCTGCGCCACTCGCCAGCACCCCAAACCCTGGGACAAGGATTTCCACCAAGGCAGGGAGGTGCCAACAGGATTTCAAGAGCAGAACTGTAGCTGTGATGGTCCCAAGACAATTGCCTGATTTCAGTAGGTATCACAAAATATTCAGGGCTTAATTGCATGCACTTAATGAGCATGAAGGTCTTGTGTATCTTGCCTTTTCATCATACAGCACAGGGTGGATGAGCGGTGTACTTAGGCTCCCGAAGCCTAGACGGGGAGTGTTAAAAAACCCTTTGATACTGGAATACTGTCTCTCGTCTGGAACTAAAACTGTACCGGGTTGCCAAAGCCAACAGCTGCAGCAGGCCCTGGAAACAATCAGAAGAACCTTGTTTTATGAAACACGGAAAAGAGCTACGTATGCCCCTAATTGCAAAATAAAAGCAACCTTCTGAATTTCCTGCGCACACAAGAGGCTCGCAGAAAAAATGTGGTTTCCCCACCTCCGCTCTGACTTTGCATCAGGCAGGATTCCCCCGAACTGCTGAATCCCAGCCAAGCCCTGAAACAGCCACCAGCCGGTCACCCAACACCTGGCCGCCCCAGGAACACACCTTCTCCACCACCCTGGTTGGAGAAAGGGGAATTCACAGCTTTCCTCTCCTTCCAAGTACAAACGTGGTGTCCCTCACCCCCAGGGCCACCAGCCCCCAAGCGGAGAGGGGAAAATGAAGTAGACTGAAGGGTTGGTCCATCAAATCTCACCTTCCTGAACTAAGCAGGTCTCTGAACATGGATGCCACCTCGAGGCGGCTACACCTGGTGCAAGAACAACGTCTGCCCGCTGCGGGCAGAAAGGATTTTGCAGTCAACTTGGAAGAATGGGGAGGGTTCCTGATTCACACCCCCAAAATGAACTCACACTGTCCTTTCACAGCAATTTTGCTTTCAATCAATAGTTTTCTAAACAGATAGTCCATCAGCTTTGTGCTTGAGATCCTTCACAGCTATGGCATTTACAGCAAATCACATTATCTTGCTGCAGCCAGATTTCTGGCTTTAAAAAAAATAAAATTCACATGAATAAAAGATTCCCTCACAAATGTCTTCAAGAAATACACCCTCCAAATCCACAATGCCAACATTTCGCTTTGCACAAAAATAACATAAATTGGAAAGCTGTAACCAGATAGGCAAAGCCTGCTCCAGCCAGGCAGAAAGAGTGCAGGACACCACTCTGCTACAGAAGTGGCAATGACCTCAGATGGTTCCATGGTGGAGGCAGGAAAGCCTGCTTCTCCTCCACAGGTATCAGCCAACAGCTATCTGCACAGACCATAGATGGTAAAGATCTGGCCTTCAAAGCTGCAAAATATTCAACATCTCAACTTGGGTGAATAACCAAGTTTTCAGTGCATGGGTAACTCCACACTCTTGGGAGGGCAGTCATTCCAGACCCAAGCAGATGTTTCATTTCAGCTTGTGTGTGTCTTTGTATCCAAGTTTGCTCCAATCTCACTTGCCTACAAAGCTTCATTTCTGCACACACAAGGAAGCCCGTTCCCCATGCATTGAGAAGCTCAAGAGAAACAGCTCCCAAGACAGCTGCCAGCTGTCCCACCCTAGATTGGGACATGATGAGACCCCTCTCCCTAGGAGAGAGTGTGGGTGAAGTGGTGCAACCTCATTGGCTCACCTGCCCATTGCTCCTCTCAATGCTGGCAAAGACACCTGCAGGAATATGAGGACCGGGTCAGTGCCTCCTACATGATGCATCAGCCAACTGATGAATGGGGCCAACTAGACCCAAAGCTAAAAGCTCCCTAAACCACCAGTGTTGCTCAGTCCAGTTGCCCTACCTGCTTGCAACTGGTACATCTCAAACTTTCAAGCCTCCGTCCTTCATGGTGGCTCTGACCTGCATAACTAGCAACGTGAGTCCCTTTGGCTTTCACTTATGTGGCTGGGAACACAGGTCCCTGCTCTTTGCCCTACAAATTACTGCGAAACCACCAAGGGAAACCTCCCTCCCATGTTGGCGGGGCAACTGTTAACTCCACCAAGTTGACCCCCTCCATCTTTTCAAGCTCAAATAGCCCTTGAGACTTTTTGCTGCAGAAGTCCTTCAAAGAGCAACCCAGAGGTTGCTCCATTTCCAGTAGTTTCACAGCAGGTCAAATGAGAAAGCGAATACAACCACAGAAAAATTAACGATGCCATGAAGGGGGAGGCACCTCTCACTCCTCCTCTCCAAGGGAAGGGAGACGTGGCCATACCCAGCCACACGGCCAGGCAGGCTTCCCCAGCCATCAGGTATCACCATTTTTGGACCAAATGATAGTGTGGAAGTTTTAACCTGGAAACAGTATGTGTGCGTGGGGACGTCCCTAAATAAAACCAACTAAAACTAAGCCTCTACGCCTTACAGCCCAGGAAGGCAACACGGCCCAAGGACCTGGGGCTAGGGAGGTGAGAAGCAGCAGATCTGCCCAGCCCTGCCGGGGACCCGGCGTGGATGCGCCCGTCACTGCAGACGGACACACGCACACATGTTTTGCGGACACGTGTGCGCTCCTTTCAGGCCGAAGACTCGGGTCCCTCCTCATCTGCACAGTTCGAATTAATTATACACTTTAATTTCATGAATTATTAATTTGATTCTGACTCGGCAGCTTACGATTATCCAGCGCTACAGACTATGCAATTCCAGCTTCATTAAAACATCACCAGCTGCCTGAGAGACAGACATTAAATAGGGGAGAGTAATAATAAAATTAAGCTCCCTGCGCATAGCAACAGAGTCTTCCCCAGCCGCACGCGGTGAGGGCCCAACTGGTAAATAGGTCCCTTCCAGGAGCTTTATTCCCTTCCCGAGGCCGGTCCCACCCCGGTCCCTCACCGGGAGGATGCTGCTCCCAGGACGTGCGGCAGCGGAGGACCGGGGGTCTGCAAGAGCATCCCTGCGATGGGGGGCACAGCCGGGCGATGAGGGTGAGCGGCATCCCCCTCCCAACGCCCGCAGCAAGGACGGGGAAGGCTCCGGGGTTAACATCGCCTCCAAATAAATAAAGCCGGAGCGCTGCCTCCCAGTGTCTCCCTGGCAAAACAATTTATAGAGGGAAAATGTCGGAATTTAGACATTCCATTTAGCTGCTTCAGAAATCTAAGGACCCCAAACCTTGTGGGATTTGAGAAATCGATGGAATTAATTAAGGGAGATGTCCAGCGGTCTCCGCTAAGTAATCAGCAGGTACAGTAGACCTGAAATTCTATAAAGAAAAATGGGAAGGGATGACATTGAAGGAGGCAGTGGGGATTAAAAAATGAGCATCCGAGTGGTAAAGGCGCACACCCATTGATCGCTGCATTACGGATTAAGGCTTCAACGAGCAGCCAGAAGATTCTGTAGCAGAAAATGGTTACAGAGGATGAGCATGAGCAGAGCGGATATATATAACCTCTGACAGCCGGGAACAACCGAGACGGAGGACAGCTCTGCGGCGAACCCCAGAGCAAGAAAGTTTTGGGGAGGGGGAGGAAGGGGAAGGCGGGGGGGCTCGGAGGGAGCCATTTTGTGCAAGGGAGACCTGCCCAGGAGCAGGGAGCGGTGTCCCCTGCCCACCCCGGGGAGGAAGGTGGAGCGGGGCACCCGGAGCCAGCGCCAGGTGGGGGGCGCGGGGGTGGGCAGCGAGTGGGGAGGGGGCACTTCGCACCGGCCTGGGAGGCCGCTCCATCAGCAAACAGTTAATGCCTGGCTCTAAGGCGCAGCCCAAGCAGACACGTAGGCGCAGATTAGACCTGCCTGCGCTGCCTGCCTGCCTGTCACTGGGCTCTCCCGACCACGCTTCACCTCTCTGCCCTGCCTTTAATCCTGTGCTCCTTAGCGGCCCTGTGCTTTGCGGTTTCCCAACCATCCCCCCTCCCATGGGATGAGTTCATCCGAGCCCGGGAAGGCACCGTCACCACCTGGACCACGTCCGCCAGGCAGCAGCTTCCCAAGGTCGCTGTGCCCACAGCGTAGCCCCGGGGTGCGCAGGTACCTGCCCCCAAAAGCCAGGCTGGAGCCTCCTCGCAAGGGCAGCTGCGGGCAGCAGCAGGCAACGCTGCGCTCACAGGCAGGTCGCCGGTGAGCACCATCCACCCTCGGGAAGGAGGAGTAGCACGATCGTGTCTTCAGGCACTCTGAGTGTACACGGGATGGGGTTCAAGCACGACCGCCCGGGAGGTGCCACTCTGAAGCCCCCCCCGGTACGCAGCCACCCACCCGCGCAGCACTAGAACCGCACTTGTGCCACCATTTGGGACCAACCACAGGCAGATGTGCTTCTCCAGAGGTCTCGAGCATCACCCAGACCACGGTACCCAACAACGTCGCATGGCAGCCGGTTCAGACAAGACTTCGGCAACGTGGCAAATTCGATTTTCTGTGCTTAAAATGAATCCTCACTGGGAATGTTACCGCTGCATCCAATGCCTTGTGCGAACAGAGGAGGAAACCCTCGGGAAGCAGCATGCCACTCGGCCATCCCGCCTTCCGCAGAGGGAGGGGGAGAAGGCAGCAAAACTGAATTGGGATTGCTGGAAGGTTTCAATGAAAAAACTCAAAAAAATAAAACCCAACTCCCAGAGCCACATGCGGCGGCAGCTCCGTATCTGCAGAGGTTGCGGGGCCGGGGCCACCCCCGCCCGCTCCTCATACATATACATCACTGCAAGCCAGCACGGGCTGAACGTCAGCGGTGCCAGCACGCGCACAGCGGGAGGAGAGCTTCGCAGGACGAAGGCGGGTGCTCTGGGGTACGGGAGGCACGGACCGGCCGGCAGAAGGGCTCACCCCAGGCACGGATGCAGCCGTGGACACCCAGCTGCTTCTGGAGGCAGCTGCAAGCCAGCGAGGCCAAAACACGCTTCCAGCAAAGGCTGCCTGCAGCCCTGCGGGTGTCCGGACGGGCCTGGCAGCCCCTCTGCCCCCACCCCGGCACTGCCGTTCCCACCACCACCACTCCCACACACAAAGGACCATCCTTCAACCCTTAAATATCTTTCAAAAATCTGGTAAGGACAAAAAGGCATGCCTGAAGGTCACGGGCATTTTGGGGCAAACCCAGCTCTGCAAAAACACCTTCCCTCCCCAGTGCGAGCTGGGCCACCTTCCCAGTCCTGCAGGAAACACAGAGCCATGCTTGGATGGGCAGCCTCCATAGGGCATCTGGGTCCCCCCTCTTGTGTGGCTCTGGGAGACAGAGCAGGACACCAAGTGGACCTTGTCTCCTTCATCATCCAGGAAGACAGCGTCACCTTCTCCAACGCTGCTGAGGGACACCAAAACCCTGGTCTCTATGCCAGGCGAGTCACAGGGATGAGGGGACAGGATGGGCCGTTGCCTGTTCAAGCTGAAGTGAGGTGCTCCTGCATGCAGGAGGCTGAGCACCGCGTCCCCAGGCCCAGCACAAGAAGACACCAGCATAAAGAGGCCATGACCTCATGAGAAAAATGGGTCTAGCAGATGCAGCAGCATAAACACAGCTCATCCTTTCTCCCCAGAAAAGCTTCTTCTGTGTCCAGGCTGGACTTTGAAGGCTCTCTCTGCCCCCATGTCTCTGCATATCCTTGGATCAAGCCCCTCCAGCTCCCGCCCCAGGTTTCCTCAAGCCAACCCCAACCTGCCCCAGGGAGGAGCTGCTAATCCCACCGCCCGAGCCAACAGCAACACCTTGAAATCACACTCGGGAGGCCTCACGGGTGCCCAGTGACACGCCAGGCAGCGTGTGTTTTACAATCCATGTGTCGAAGAGCCCTGAGCAAAGGCTGTAGCAGATGCAGAGCGTTCAGCAGATTCATTCCCCTGGCTGCATTTCAGCGGGAGGCAGGAAGCAGCCCCGGCCCTCTGCCCCCCGCCTCCCCGGCCCCCAGCAGGCATTTGGCATCCAGCGCCACGAGCTCCCGGGGCAGGCGCGCTCGTCGCCACAAACATCCTCCCTCAAAGCAGGACGCCTTCTCCCATGGGGCAAACATTAGTGGGACAACTGGAAACGTTCAACTTGATTATAATGCTTTAAGAAAAGGTCACGGTGAAATTTCAGCGCTTTACCTTGAGCTCTGTTTGTTCTCCGCGGGATGAGATGGGAAGAGTCAGCTTGCCCTGGCTCGTGGCATCCGCGTAGCTCTGACTGCATTTCACGGGCCGGCAGCAAGCTGTTGAGCCGCAGCAAATCCCCCAGCCCTTGGGACTGAGATAAGTCACCGCGGACACGCCTGTGGTGGCACACACTGGACCACCACACCATCGCTGGACCATGTTCTCACTCCAAAAATTGTCCGACCCTTAGCTGATTTTGCTCTGTGCTTGCACTTCTGCTGTCAAAATAGGCCAAATACACCCAAAAAGCATGGAAAAGCAGCCAGCCGTTCCTAGACAGCATCTCCCTCGGAGTTGGGAAGGTTTTCCAGCATGCCATTTGGCTTCATCTTTTCAGGCTGCAAAGGGAGCTGTGGCCAAATCCACAATGAGGCACCAGCACTCGAGCATCACTTAAGTATCACCCAGACCACGGGTGACCCTTGGCCACCACGCCAGCCCCACCAGCACCTTCCCCCTGCTTTGAGGGCAGGAGGATGAAGCAAGGGCAGCCAGTACTGATGGGCTGACGCAGTTTCTGCCAGCACTATGAGCAGGACCAGGTCTCAGCCCTCACCGAGCAACGTGAAGCTCAGAAGCATCTCAGCTTCCCCAGCCGCTAACCTTGCACTCTGGCACGAGTACTTTGGGACTCATGAACAAACCACTTTGCTCTCCAAGCTGAGGGGCACAAGGACAACCCCCCAAAAGGTCCACAACTGGTGCAGAAGGTGGCCAGTGCTCCTCAAATTGCATGGGCACAGGAGAGGAGCGGCGTAAGCAGCCCCCCTCCTCTGCGCATCGGAGCGGGAACAGCTCTGACCTGCAGCAAAGGGTTTGCTATCAGTTGGGTGAGAGGAAAACCAAGGTCAGCTTTGTTTGTGGCCAACTGAAGGATGCTCTGCCCCCAGCAACATTCCTGCTGCAATAATTAAATCTGTCGTCCTACAATTTGCTGCTGGGGGAGTTCTCAAAAGGTCCCCAAGCAGAGCCAGGAGACGAGCGCTAGTGAAGATGGAGCCCTCTGCACCCACCCGGGTCTGGGCTGCCAGGTCCAGGCCCAGGCGGGTGAAGGGAGGAGAAAAGCCCCCAGGAGATGCCGCCAGCTGGGACAACTCCCCAAGGAAAGGGCAGGCAGCAGCAGGTTTGTTGGGGGAGATTTTAAAACAGCCAGTTCCAGCAAACCGGACTGAAAGCCCGAGGTGCCGAGTGCTGCCGCAGCACCTGGAGGTGGCTGGGAAGGGCTCGGCGTCCTTCCCCGGAGGCGGCTGCATGGTCCAGCCTGCAAAGCGCTCCCCGAAGGGGAAACGGTTCGAGATGCTACCGCAGCACAAAATTCTTTCCCATTGCCTGCCGATGCAGCCGGAGCACAGGGCTGGCGTGACACTCCTCCACCGGCAGCATCCTTCCACCGAAAGCCAACCTCGGCCAAGGCGACGCCTGCTTCAAAGCCGGGGAGGACAGACTCAACGCCTCGGCTTGTCGGCAGGGCCGTGGCGGACCCAGGAGGCCGGCAGACCCTCGTCCCCACAGCGCTTGCTCTCGCTTTCCCGGAGCATGCAGACGCACCTGCCTGCGGCGCCGGGATGCTGTATTCCCACCACTCCGGCAGCACCGCTCACAACAACTCCCAGCTGCTGCCAAAAGGTATTTTTAGCTGCATTATTTATTTGAACACCTGCCTGAGACTTCAAGGCAGAGTACGGAGCCTGAGCGGCAGAGGGAGGGAGGGAGGAGCGGCACCGGGAGATCTGGACCGTTTCCACTGGAAGATTCGAGAGCAGAAACGTGGGCGCGATGGAGCAAGACTCGGGCTACGAGGAGGAAAAGGTTGGCATGGCCGGGATCACACACCTGCACCACAAACAGCACCAGGTTAACCCAGCTGCTGGGGATAGCCGAGTGCCAGTGCAGACTGAGAAGATGCTCTAGCCACCCTCACTGAGAGGCTGCCTTCAGGGAAATCAGGCTTAGTGGGTATGCAACCACATGTGATCTCAAGATGCTCTGGCCCAAAATTGTGTCTGCAGCAGGAGCGCCTCCGGTCTCACTGCTGTACATCAGCTTTTCCGTGTAACCCCATTTTGGGGAGAAAACTCAGCAGAACTGCCCTCTTTCAAAATGCTTCTCCTCCGCACAACACCGATTCCACCCTAAAACCAGCCCATTCCCGTGTCGGAGAGCCAGCAAACAGAGGACAAAGCAAGCAGAAAGCGAGGCAAGGAGGGATGCTGCGGGAGAGGACAGACATAACTTCACTCTTCTTCCCAAAGATGGAGACGTCTGCACATACCTCAGGGGTTTGGGGGGGCCATGGGGTAATTGAGGGACCAGGCCATGGGCACATGGAAAGTGATACAAAACCCCTGTGTTATTTTTGCGCGCCTTTCTTGCCACCCCATTTACTGACGTGAACAAAACCCACCACCTCCCTCCCCTTCTGCTGAAATAATCCCCCCCTTCTCCACGAAATCAGCCAGGAAAAGGAGAAAAGAAAAAAAAAAAAAAAGGAAAAAAAGAAAAGAGCATCTAAAAATAAAGGCCAGGCCAGAGTATGTGCCTCTTGGTTGGGCTCCTGCGCTCACAGATCTGCTTATTTTGGCCTATCTCTCCCCAGCGATAAGGCAGCTAACAGCCCGTTATCAGCCAGTCGGTGAAAATGTGCTCCAGCCTGATTAGGGCTCAGTCTTTGCCAAGGTTATAAACAGCCGTTATCGTTCTCCCAAACAGAATAATCCGGACAGTATCAGCTCAGAAACATATGGGCCACACAGCGAAGATAGCCGCTGACGGACACTTCATTTTAATTGTAACGAGTGGTTAGCAGCAGCCTCCAGACAACAGACACAACTGCCCAATTGGCAGCGGGTTCGCATCTCCTCCCGCATCCCTCCTCCCTCCCGCTCGCTGCCCGCCTTCTCCTCTCCCCGCTGCCCTCCTCCCCTCCGCTTTGCAGACCCCTGGGTGAGCACCCCATGACAGCCCTGCCCGGTCCCCACGGGGCCGGGGAGGAGCGGAAACGGCAGCACCCTCCTTCCCTCCGCAGGTGGAAAACGGGCGCTCGGTAGCAGCGGCACGAGCGTGGCCGCGTCACGCCCGACGTGCTTGCGGCCAGGCCGGCGCGAGCGGGGAGCAAGAGGGTGCACGAGGCCGCGGCGGGGAGGCACCCGTGCCCGCCTCTCCGTGGGGGATGGCAGCGGAGCGACGGGTCCCCGCCGGAGCGCGCAGCACCCAGGCGCCTGGGTCCCCTCTCCGTGCAGCATCCCGGCGGCTCCTCGCTGCCCGCCCGCCTGCCAGCTCGGCAGCAGGCAGGGCGCGGGAGGAGGGGCAGAAAACCCTCATTTCACATTCTCCCGCTGTCCCTTCTGTGTCATACCTCTTCCCCCCCCCCCCTTTTCCCCCTTCCCTCTTCCCAAAAGGGGTGGTTTAGCTTGCAGAGTCTTAAACACATTTGCATTCCCAAGACAAGCTTAGGCATAAATTCATCTCAGCGCAGGGGTCTTTTTTTTTTTTCCTCCCCATCCTCCTTTTCCTCCCTTCTCCTTTTCTCTCCAAACCCAAAATGAATTCAGCAAGAACCCTTGCAATTCCAGCATCGTCGCGCTGCGCAACGCAGGATTACAAGGGATCCGAGGGCTTTCCTTTTCTTCCGACTCACGGCGCGCAGTGTTGGTGCTTGGTTTTGTTATTAACAATACGCAGAGATAAGGCTCTTAGCCCCATTTGCCGCACTAACCTTCTTCCCACTTTCTTCTCCAGCCAGCCCCAGCTCCCAGAAATCGTACCTGAGCTCCATTCCCCCTGCAGGGAAAAAGCAGGAGAAAAAGGGGAAAGCCCCCAAAAACCAACAGCAGAATCTTAATACGGGGAGGCAAGCCAAAAACCTTACGAAGACCCAGGACTGAGCTTTCAAGTCATGGATGCTTTCTCAGATAATCTGTATTCCTATCTCGGTGCCAGCGGAGCTGTGATCAGAATATCCACGGTGTCATAAAAGATTCAGGGCTTATTGACTTCCTTGCCTTTGCTGCCGGTTCGTGGTGCTCCTGCCCGCTCCTGCTCAGCCTCCAAAGCACCCGCCGCCCCTTGCAAGGTGCCAAAGTTGAAGACATCTCCTTCTGCGGCTGTGCTGGACAGGCGGAGCGGAGCGGCGGAGGAAGGCTCTCCTCCCTACCTGGGGGGTGCATTCCCGGCCCCCAGCCCTGGTGAGAGGCGTTTAAGGAGACCCTCTGCTCCGGTGGACATCCCCACCCCAGAACAAACCCCTCTTAGATGTCCCCGTGGCCATTCTGGCCGAGCACCGGCCACCACGGCAGGCAAGCTTATGCTCCATGGACGGTGGGGAGAAGAGCAGGTTTATGAGTTACTTCAATTCGAGTCACACGTTGAGGCGAAATCAGCCCCAAGCTGGAAAAAAAAGAAAACTTACAGCAGGGATGCCTCCAGAGTGGGCTTCCCCCCGGACTGCAGGCGGGATGAAGCAGTCCCGGCCAAATGAGTCGACCAGAGAATCCAGTCCCCACAAAATCAGTGTTACTGGGGTGCAGCGCTAAGGAGAAGGCAGGGGACAGGGGCAGACACCCAGCCCTTTGGATCATGCCATGCCACCATCACTCGTACTCACTGGTTTTAGGCACAAAATATCAGGTGAACACTGAATGTGGTAAAAATTGCATAGTTTACGACACTGGAGATCTTCACACATGGGTTACAGAGAGATCCCTGTGGGCACCACATACAACCAACCACGACAGAACCATCAAATCCACACAGGCACCCTATTAATTGTATTTCCACATCACCTAAAAGCCTTACACGTGCATCGAGACTAGAAGGCACTGCACAATACGGGAAATAAAGCCCTATAAAAATAAAATACTGCATAGGAACACATAGATTTATATGCACATATATGCTCAAACACACACGTATGCTTGCTTGTTTACGTATCACATGTGCATATACCCTCACAGAGCACGTGCATATATACCCCCATAAGGCATACCCAGGCACATATACATAGGCGTAGCTGCACAGTCTATAGACTATTTATACATACACAAACTATACAAATGCTCTACACACCCTGCTCGTAGACAGCTCAGATTTTCAGTAATATCATAATATTATTTTTTAGATCAGTTAAGGTATAAAATGTGCGCTCTCTCAGTCTTTAATATTAATAAGTCTTGTAACTAGCAGTTTCTCGTAGCTCCGAATTCTTGAGCACAACTAGAAAGGGCACTTATCCTGAAAAATCTAATAAATTTACAGTTTTATATACTTCCTTCAATTGTAAAAGTCTTGTTCAATAAACTTTAAAATGCCACTATAGAGCAATAACACAGACAGTATAAACCCAGCCCTGGGAAAGCTGTGCAACCAGAAATTGTTCCCCTTTCTGCTACAGCAATAAAGTTTTATATGTTTGAACTGACTGTAAAAAGGTTTGAATGTTGGCAACTGGGGAATAATCTGTCTTCTTTATAGTTATTATCATATTTCCCACAAGACCCTTTGGTCTGTGTCAATCCTTCTCGTATATGACACCTTTGTACTGTCAGCGAAAGCAAGAATACTTAACTTTTTGCGTGCGCGCACGGCTGTGACTGGAGGTCCTTCGCTCTGCTTTTCTTCAGATTACAGCACCCGGGAATAAATTACCTGTGACGTGCTGCGATGGAAGCCTTTTACCAAATCAAGCTGATCTGGAGTGCAAAGCTCCAAAGGAGAAGAAGGAGAAAAAAAAAAAAATTTGGGGACCGGTTCTCAGGGCGCCGGAGTAAGAGCGGCTGCCACCGAACAGGGATGCTGTTGTCCCCGCAGCTCTCCGGGACACCATGGCTGCACCTCCAGGGCAGGCAGCGTCCCCCAGCGTGGCATCTCCCCATTGCTCTTTCATAAAAAAGAGATTTTGGTTCAAGATGGGCTCCTCCTGCCTCTCCACCACCTTCTGAAGGGGAGGGCAGGTCCAGCGGTTGGAGCCAGAGCACCCAGACACTTCCTGTACAGAAACATTTTGGGGATTCTCACTGAATCCCAAAGAGATCTGACCCAAACCCCAAAGAAGCAGCAGGCAAATACAAGGAACTTCCTCAAACTCATCCATTTCACATATGGATGATACTTTATCCAGTCACAACTTTTAACTAGCTGGGAGCTCAGACCAAGATGAGGATGAATTTTGTCACAAGACCTACAGCAAGCCTGGACCTTGGCATCACCCATGCAGGGCTGATCTCCGGAGGAGCTGCCACAGCGGTGGCCGCAGGGTGCAAGGACGCAGGGGAACGCAGTCCTCAGCCTTCAGCAGCCCAACACCACGCAATCCCCAACCGTGGGTCATCTTTCAGGTGGCAAAAATGAGGCTCAATCAGAGATTGAGATGTCAGAAGAAATGATGTTAAAGCACGTTTGGAAAATGAAAAATGAGGAGTCACCAAGACCAGATAATACCTGCCTAAGAGTTCTGCAGGGACTCAGAAATAAAATGATTGCATATTTTCATTAGCAGCTCAATCTCTCATTACACTAGAGGACACAAAGTGTCATACCCTATTTTTAAAAAATGGAGTGAGATGAGCCACAGATTCACCGACTTGCGAGTCTCACTTCAGTACCAGCTAAGATGATAAATAGATAGGATAAAGCCTCGAGATGGACACGATACCACCAAGATTAACTAGCAGTGCCCGTGAGGAAGAAGCAAACGCACCTCACTAATCTATTACGATTGCTGCGCACCCAGCAACAGAAGGCACGAAGCACAGTTGGCGTTGTTTGGAGTCCCCCAAAGTTTCATCAGTTACCAATGACAAATTTAACTCTTCTCCCAGCAAAATCAAGGACTAAAGGTTGGTTAAGAGCTGGAAAAGAGGAGAAATAAATGGCGTTTTGAACATGGCCATGGGCGTAGAAGGTTTGCCCACTGCTGTTTAATACGTTTACTGCCAGGAGAAGAGCACGAGCAGCGGTAGGTTTGAGAACATGAGCAACAGAGGTTAGCAAGGACTTGCGAAGGCTGAGCTACTCCTCCAAGGATGTGTGAACGAAGCTCCGTGAGCCGGAGATAAGACGGTGGGTAAAAGTCAGCGAGGGTAAAATGCACAAGGAAGTAATTTAATTACTCACACACACTGACTACGACAAACTTCGCGCGGTCATGCCGGACGCTTAGCGAAGCGTGAAGGGAAGGGGTGGCGAGAGCTGCTGGGGCTGCACGACGCCCTGTGTCCGGGCTGCCCCTCGCCCTGAGGCTTCTCACCCCCTGCAAGCCCGTCATCCTTGTAAGAAAGATGGAGAGAGACTTTTTACCAGGACTCGTAGTGCTACGACAAGGCGTAATGGTTTAAACTAAACAAGGGTCGGTTTAGGTTAGATATAAGGATGAAATATTTTATGAGGGTGGTGAGACACTGGAAGAGGTTGCCAGGTGAAGTTGTGGGTGCCCCATCACCAGAAGTGTTCAAGGTCAGATCTGACGGGGCTTTGAGCAGCCTGATTTAGTGAAAGACACGCCTGCCTGGGGGTTGGGAACGGGGACTAGAGGACCTTTGAAGGTCCCTTCTCCAACCCAAATCACTCTGTGATTCTGTGGTCCCACAGTCATGAAGGTCCCTTCTCCAACCCAAATCACTATGTGATTCTGTGGTCCCACAGTCATGGAGTCTCCTCATGGGGGACCTACGGAGAAACTTTCTGAGGAGGAGGGCTGGAAACGAGCACCAAATGCTCCTTAGCCTTCAAAATACAATTTGATAGTTAAGTGGATGGCTGAAAAAGCCACTGATGTGAACCAGAAGAAGAGGTCAGAGACACATGCAGCCTGCCCTCCCCAGGTGTAACTGCAGGGCCAGAGAGGCACCAACCACCAACGGCTTCTCCCCACCCAACCCGTCTCCCCAGGCACGAGAAATGACATTTGAAACAAACTAAGCACCACAGCCATGGGGTTTCGGTGCTGGACCCCGTTTAACACTCTGCACACACCAACCACCAATGACGGTGAAGGCCCTTGGCTTCCCAGCACCTCTGCCACTGATGAAAGCGTAACACCAGGTTGGGGGCGACCTCTTCTCCTGCCCTGCGCTCCTCACCTTGCCGGCGGAGCAACCCACCCTCAGCAGAACCCCAAACCTGGAGCCACCCCAAGCTAGCCATCAGGCTGCTGCTTGCCGATGGCTGCATCCCTCTGCCCCTCCCAAGCAGCACGACAAATAAATCTCTTGGTGCTCACCATGAAGATGCTCCATCCCGGGCTTGTGGCAAGCCCAACAAGTGCCGCTGCGTGGGACGGGGGCTCTGCAGGGACCTGGGCAGCATCCCCTCGCTCCACAGGGATGACCCAGCTCTTCCCACCGTACCTCAGCAACCCAGCCCCAAACCTGCCAGATCCCGGGGCCACAGGCGAGCGGGGCACGCACCCCCCATCCCGCCCCATCCCGCCCACGGAGCGGTGAGGGTTAAGTCCAGCCAGCAAGGCGCATCTCTGTTGCAAGAGTCCATTACCTCCCGCCACATTACCTCATTCATTTCTTATATGCGGATGGTTTATTCTCCCATGAGCACCCTCGCTGGCAGACATGGCTAGTGTAAAGTCCCCTCCCTCCCCTGTATTTCTCTATCCATCACATTTAACACTCTGACAGTAACAGTCTATAATGTTTCTATTCTACAAAACCGCTCTGTCAACTCCGGGCTTCCAGAGCAGCAACTGAGGAAAATAAATAACATCAACGCCAGGCCCGACAGTATCACAGCTTGCTTTCTGCTGGGGGCTTTTTCTTTTTTTTTTTTTTTTTGAGGAAGGGAAAAAAAGGAAAGCGAGAGAGAAAGGGGAAAAAAAAGTGCAGGCGCATAACGTGCAGACACAGGCGGGCGGGAGTTTCCTTCCCACCCAGGCGAAGGGCTGGGAGCCCCTCGGAGATGAGCAGGGGGCTTGTGCTGCAGAGGAAGGGGCAGCCTGCTGTCCCCAGCCTGCGCCCGTATTCCTGGGGGACACGGTGGCCTTGGGGGGGAGGCAGGGCACCGCACCCCAGCTCCCCTTCAACGCCAGCTCTGCCTCCGCCAGCCAAGGGTGAGCGCAGGCAGCTGCCCGCACCCAAGGGCAAGAACAGGCTGGGCAGCGCTCGCCGAGGCTATTTGGGGGAGCAGAGGCCAGGCAGCGAGGGGGAGAAGGGCTGCAGCTCTAGGAGATGGAGGGTTCAACCCGCCATCACCCACCGTAACCCCCACAGACACCGCAGCACCGACAGGCAAAACCCCATCTGCTCCACACCAGCCCCTGGTCAGAAATCACTAATCCACTTAAAGAATCCACTCTGGCTCATGGCTTAGCGGCCTCATGGTGGTTTCCATCTCCTTTCACTCCTGTGAAATTCCCTGGAGCCAAAATCAGGCACACGGCCGCAGCTCCACGTTTGCCTGCTCCTTTCTGCAGCTGCACGGGTGATCCCAGCACCCAGCCGTAAGGAGGGCGAAGGGGAACCGCATCCAAATAAGTATTGCCAGCAAATAAATAATAATAATAATAATAATAACAACAACAACAACAACAACCACCACCACCACCTTAAGAAGTGGCACTTTAGAAAGCAAAAATCAAGCAGGAAAAACTCCATTTCTTTCAATATTTTTGCTTTTCCTTGATACGACGATGTTGGTGTTTATTTTAAGTCACTGTCTGCAAGCTTGCTGCCTTCTGCATGAGCCGTGCAAGCTTGACAAACAGAGACCTGCTCAGGTGGTGTTTTTCACTGGGCAAAAAAAAATAATACATACATACACGCACAAGAACTTTTCCAATCAATCGGAGAGAGACAGAGCCCTTGACAGCCCTGCAGAGCTGGGGGCTGTGCTCACCAGGCAGCTTACGGAAACCAGCAGGGAGGCATCCGCCAGCGGCAGAAAGATGAGGAGGAAAGGCGTGCGAGGGCCAGAGGGGATGCTCAGCGGAGAGCGAGCTTTGGAGGACTCAGAAAACACGGGGAGCAGGTAACTGTCCTTGCAGAACGCCAGTTATTCACTTCCCCGGTCCCTTTGTGTCAAGTGGCTTTGAAACCCAGCTGAGACCCTCCAGCTTGACACCAGACAGGGCCTCCACCAGCCCCGGACGGGGACGTGCTTGGGGCTACGCCACCCCGCATCTCGCATGCGTACATGAAACGGCTCCTTCAGTTAAATAAAATAAAATAAAAAAAAAAAAAAGGGAAAAAAAGAAGTGAGCAGAAAACGGTTCCCTCCTTTGTTTACATACCTGCCAAGGGCTGACGCTGGCTGCTGTCAGTCATTTGTATGAGCTGACGGTTTTCTAGCCGAAAGCAACGCAAGTGATAGCAAGGCAAGCAATAAAGGGACGGATCCTGCTCCATGAGCCCCACGCCCCCCCCAGCTCACCCTACGAGCCCTGCTCTGGGAGGAAAACACACTAAGCAACCAGAAAGGCTTCAGGTTTAGAAAATGAACTGCATGCTCCGACTCCTCGCAAGGGAAAGCATCACCTCTGCAGGAGGGAATCCCAAGCAACGCCAGCAACTGAGCTCATGCCGAGCATCCAAAATTTGAAGAACTCGGCCAGGGACAGACAACGTTTGCACCTGAGCATCCTCCCGGGATTCGTCTGGCGAGGGGTGGCTTGTGCAGCACCCGCCGCGGTGCAGGTTTCCTGGCTGGACACTGCCTGTCCTCTGCTGGGCTTCGCCGCCAAGCCCCTGGAGCCGCTCACAAAACCCTGAGCCAGGAAGGATGCTAATGGGATTTCAGCTACCAGCTGGAATGGGCTAAAGGATTAGGACTCCAGAAGCAACTATCTTCGCCACAGACTGCCGGTCCTCTGCCGGGAAGGGCCTTTATTCCGCTGCGAAAAGAAACTTCCTGCTTGTAAAAGCAAGAATAAAGCTTCCCGCAGAGGTCTGACAGCATAATACGCATGCCGGCCCCCGTGCAGGCACACACACCTATACAGGCACGCTCGCGAGGGGAGTGTGCAAGAGAAATACAAAGAACTAAGGAGCAATGAAAGGCGCAAACCAAACTCCGAGCTTCGATGTGAAAAAATGCACAAATGCTTTTTTTTGTGTCAAGCTGTATTATTTTCCATTCATAAATATCCCCCTCAATAGCTATATACGTACCCGGATAAAATTTGTATTTAGCTAAGCCCTGTCAGAAGGAAGCATGTTATTTGCTCTTTGATCGCTGTAGTTATTCGGTTTATGAAAAAAAACCACCTTCCTTTGCCCAGCGTGAGAGGAGACACCGGGCACTGGGACCGATCACAGCGCGACTGGAGAGCAGCCCTTGGAGAGAAATGTTTGCAAACAGTTCACAGCTGAGATTTGTTTCTGGAACCCAATCATGTTTATGTAATTAATCCATTTCCTATTTACTTTTGTGTCAGGATTTGCTGACAAACAGTTCAAAGCGACAAAATAAAAGCAGTGGGTTTGGGAGCAGGGAGGAGGGCTGGCGACTTGTTCTATTTACTCCCCGAACTCTGGAGAGAGGCAATGCCCTGTGGATGCCAGCCAAACACGGCAAGGTTGGGTGGAACAGCCAAACCTTCCAGGTTTGCTGCTGCCAAAATTCAAGGCTAGAGCCTCGCTCGCAGGACCAGCGGCGCCTTCCGCGTGCGCCCGCAGCGGAGCCCTCCGACAGCCAGCAGTGACGGGAGCAGCGGTGCATGGCGGCAGGGAAATCCATCCTTCCTAACTTCAAGAAACCTGAGATTCCGCAGGGCAGAAAGGACCTGAGGAAGCAGAAAACCCTCCAGTTTTAGCAGTCCCTCCCTGGTACCCAGGCTCAGAGCCCCGGGGGACCCCAGGGAGAGGCCGGCGTGCGCACCAGAGGGCAGCAGTGCCAAAGCCACCCACCGCCGCCCGGCAGCCTCCAGCCCTCCACCACCCAGCAGAGCTGACAATGCCCAGCTCCTGTCCAGGCAGTTCTCACGTTTACATGGAGAAAGGGGAGGCAGGAAAACAAACTCACCAGCCATTTGATTCCTTTCCTTTACAGAAAGCTTGGTGCCACTTACCAGAGTCAGGAGCAGCCGCGTACCACCCAAACTTAAGCCCTTTATTGCTGGTGTTTGAAGATGCCCTCAAACACCATGAGCTCCACCCAGCGCTACCCATCAAAGCGCGCCTGCCTGGGACTCGGCCGATGGCCCAGACGGCTCTGAAAAACCCCGGCGCTACTCCCGAGGAAGGTAAAGAGGGTTGCGATGGAAAGCCACGGGGGAGGCCCGGCATGCAAGCAATGCATCGCTGCACGCATCACTGCATCGCCGCCAACGCCTTCGCCTCGCTGCGAGCGCCCCTCCCGCAGCCCGCCTGCAAGAGCCCGCGGGGCCAGCTCAGCGGCGGGCAGCACGAGGGCACCCACGGGCCGTGGCCCCATCCCGCACACCTTCCTCTTGCCATGCTCCAACCTGAAGCCCACCTCTGGAGACGATAACGGCTAATAAAAGCCCCGGCCCGCTGGTAACGGGAGATCGGGCAAAGCAGCGGCAGCGGCAGCAGCCAGGCTGCCGAGCGGGCTGGGATGCATGTAATCAGAAGGGTTATCTAATGCTAGTTTCATTCTAATTGAGTCACTACCATATGTCACCCTGCAATAACAACGCAAGCAGCATGCAACTGAATACATATTTAATTCACATAATGGGTACAACAGTAGAAGTAATCAAGGCAGTTTGCCATAAGCCATAAAGAAGTGTAGCGTGTTCCTATTGAGGAGCAGCCTGCGCTCGGGGAGGAGGGGATGGCAGGGGCATCGCGCCGCCACGAAAGCTGCAGAGGAGGGGGGGAACCCCCCCAAAACCGCGTCCCAGCGTGGATTGAAGGCAAGGCGGCCGTTCGACACGAATGGAAATCAATGGCAGAATATTGTCGACGGATCGTTAGCCCCTTCAATATAATTAACAGTAATGGATTTATCGGTGGAAACTTAATGATTTGAATGTTAAATACTGGCCTGGAATTGCAGCACGCAGTCCAGATGAGGGGTGGTCGCTTTGTTTCCGGTTGCAAAAAAGGACCGGAAAATTGGGAAAAAAAAAAATCAACCCGAGCCCGGAAAAGGTGCAGCCCCAGAGGCAGGGCAAGGCAGCGGTGGCCATCGCCGCTCCGGCTCACCCTCCTCTTCCAGTGGCACCTGACGGCCCGGCTCACCGCCTTCATTTCCTCTCGCTACGAGAAGATTAATACGATTGAGGACCACTCATCAATATCTTTGGACAGATCAACCGGAGTTTTCATTAAAGCCATATTAATGCTTTTGGATACACAGTTGTGGACGGGTTAGGTTTCAAAAATAAAGCCCAGAGAGGAAAGAACAGAGGAGAGGAGCAGTGTCCACTCTCAGTCGGGAATTAACGGAGAGCCAGCCCACTCCCTCGTTAGCGGCCTCTCCCACCAACATGTTTTGATGTATATTTCATGAGGATAAACAAACATTCATTTCACTTTGGGAAGGTGCTTGCTGTAATGTATTGGCAGCCTCACCAGCAATGAGGGGACATTAATTTCAATTCTGGTGTTTAAACACTTTGTTGAGTCCCAATCATTCATCCCTGGCTCAGCACAGCCCGGGCGTGGGGAAACAACGGACCAGCAGAGCCACAACCTCACCCTCCTGCAGAGCCTGCTGGAGTTTATTCGCTATTTAAACAACTTGAGAAGGACCAGCTTATTTGCTATTTAAATGACTTAAGAAGGACCAGACGGTAGGAAAGAGGTGGCTCTACCTGGCTGCTTGCCTTGGGGTGTAGCCTTCAGCTATCCCATGTATCATCAGAGAAAAGCTCGCAGCCTATGTCGGGAAACACCGTTCCTGGAGAACAGGCTGCTACGACGAACCACAGGAATGCCAGAGATGGAGGGAGAACATCTGTGCTGGAAGACCCCGGCACCTTCCAGGACTCCTCAGCCCTCTCTTGCTTGCACCTTCCACCTCTATATGCCCATTAAATAAGAGTAACAGCAGTGCTTTTCCCAGGGGATGCTGCAGAGCAGCCTCTTAGAGATGGAGGATTCTCGGTCCACTACCAAAAGCCAGACCTTACTTAGAAGACAGCCTGCCCGGTCCATACAGCTTGCCTTGCTGGGACAGGAGACCAGATGTGCTGGTCCACACAGACCAGATTGTTCTGGGCTAACACCTGCAGCCAGCTCCCAGCTTCAACTGTTTGGGCAGATTTGCTTGCCGGTAGCCTGCACCCCTCAATGGGGTTTCGGAGGTGCACAGGCTATACGTGAGGAAATACCCACAGCATTGCCCAGCAAAACGCAGGTACGGATGCAGGCGGCTTCTCTCCATCCCCAGCCCTTGGCTCCTTATGTCCATCGCTGAATAAAAGGAGCTGGCAGAAACTGCACAAGGATGGCCAGGGCACAGAGAGTGGGGACATCTGGGAGTGGGAAAATGGGAAGCAAATATGGCCTGGAAAAGGACACTGGGTCCTGTTGCACAGCAGAGGGGAGCAGGACAGGCTGAAGAAAGAGTGGTTAGAAAGACAACACTGCTTTTATTACTCTCATGTGTCTGTAAGAGGCAATGCTGCTCGCAGAAAGGCTTTTTAAAAGTAATCTGTGGGTTAAGACACATGGAAACAGCAAAATAGGAAAAGGATGCCTTTATGAAAGAGTGATGTGTTGTTTATGTGATTGCCAAGGGTTTTGCTTATCCCAACCCTCCCTGAACACAGCCACCACAGCCCGAAAGGAAGAGGGGAGCTCCAGCACAGTTTCCCTGCTTCCAAAAAAGAGAGAGCCCATCAAAAGACCAACAAACATCCACTCGAAGAGTCAAGGCAGGGGACGACAGGGAGACACCACACACTGGGACAGCCAGAGCTGCCCCCTTGTTTTTCCTCCCACTTCTATTCTCCTCCTCCTTTTTCTGATCACCAAATATGCAAGATACCCTACACATAAGGTAGATTTAAAAGAAGTTACAGTATCTGACAGCGCATCAACAGCTCTCTGGGAACACCACAGAGACATTGCGGTTGCTTTATATTATAAAGCACGCACAAAGAGACACAGACACACTCACGCGCTCCTATCTAGCTCCACGTAAGTGCAGGCAATGCCATAAAAACATTTCTCCTTTCACTTTATTTTGTGTGATCTGCTTTGTGAGGATGTAGAGGCAGCAGCACTGTCTCCCTTCTCATCTATGCATCTCCTTGCTTTTAAGGGTAAAAAGCTGCTTTAAGAAGAAAACACATTAATGCCTAGAGAGAGCTTACAACAGGAATGCTGCCGTAAGGACGGAAAGCATCTTGAACCCAAACACCTGGGATATGATCACAATAAAAGGGTTTTCATCAACATCAGTTGCTTCAGAAGGCAGGACTGTCCCTTGGTACTCAATGGCTAATGCAGCCCCATCAGAAGTCTCTTCCTTGCCCTTCATCAGAGGCTGATGAGGGTGTATGGCCCTCCCAAAAATTCCCTCCACATCTCTGTCTTGACTTCTCCAAAGTGAGACTTTTCCAGTAGCATTGCAAAGGACATGACTGACCTGATGGCAACCCCCTTGGAGATGCAGTCAGACTTTGAGGTAGGGTTCAAAACTGCCAAACTTCCCATTTCAGCTCCCTGTGCGGAGCACACACCACCAGGCATGGGCTATACCCCAAAGAGCACCTCATCGAACCAAGCTGGCCAGAGAAGGGCAATGGAGGGAAAGATCGGGTCAGACCTCAGTGATCCCAACTGTCCCACTACAGCTCACCCAGGGACATCTATCAAAGCCACCCCAACTCCTGAAGCTTCCCCATCCTGCTGGGGCCACTGGAAAGGAAAGATCCATTGTCTGAAGTCATATGGAAAATCCCAGAGCAGTCCCTCCCTCTGCCCCCCTCCCCCTGTTCAATAATCCTGTTAAACTGAACCCTGGCTGGATTAATCTCTTCCCCCAGACAAATGGGCGATTATTCAGGCATCACATTGGGATTTTTAGGGCTTGTGTGTGTTTCTACTGATCTTCTCTTGGCTTCTTTTGTAAATGGCTTTTACCGCTCCCCTGACAGCACACACGATTCAATTCAGTCTATTAACATTTCAGATACAAATACCTGCTCCCCAGGGCTACCCGCAACAAATATCGGCACAGCTTTGGGGAATCCTTCCCTACTCCACCAGCAGTTTGGTGGCCAGAAAAACCTAGAGCTACTCATATTTGTCCTTAAAATCCTCCCTAAAGCTTGCCGAGACAAGCTATGCAGATACTAAACGTGCACAGCCTAAGGCCAGTGCATCCAGAAATCAACCTCCTAACCAAGCCTGGCAAATCCAACACATGCCCCACGCAGCATTGGATAAGGAAGATCCTACTGAAGTCAACTGAATTTGGCACCCAAACACCTGGGTGTAAACACATAACCTGGCTGGGAAACATCAGGTGGCTGTTGTACCTCCTGCCCGGAATAGGTGGAGACCCACTAGGAAAAGCAAGAAGGAAAGCCGAAGCGACCCTGAAGACGGTGCTCAAGTTTCTTGCCTGGATAACAGGAGACAACCACCTGCAACACCAGAGAACTGGCTTTGGGTCCCACATGGCCATGCTTCCAGCAAGGTCAGTCTCTGTTTTTTCAATAATCAAAGAAAGGATTTGGGATCGGGATACACGGTCCCTACCTTGCATGCAGAAATGTAACCATGGGGCTCCTTGACTCCCTGGAGCACCTCTACAACACAGACGCTATCTACCAGGCCAGCAGCTCTGATTCCCATCATTCCACATTTGCATTCCTAGATATGCAATTATTAGTGTGCATATATAGATATATGCATACACATAAACTAGGCAGCGCCAAGACACTTCCTTGCTCTTTGAAAAAATCTGCTTTTAAGGTTGTTCACTCCCAACCCCAAATAATGCCATCACATAAAAGCCAACAAGCCCTTTTGCACTGCCCAGATGTTTTCCCTGCATGTCCTCAGCTATATTTATATACTTCAGTGACTACAATAAGTTGAAACTAATTTATACTCTGGCTAGCCCTGCCAAGGCAAGCCAGCGAGGAGCAGCCAGCTGGACCGTGGAGCTACAGGACTGTTTACCAAGCCCCAGCCTGCTCTGCCCACCCAAGCCCAGCAAAGGTGTGGGTATGCAAAGGAGCACGCCGTCCCCAGGATGCCAGCATGACCCTTCAGCCACTAGCAAAGGCAAAGGGAAGAAACCAGAAGATATCTAAACTCTGCAGCTGCAAGGAAGAGCTCGGTGGTACTTGCTATACTGCCAGCTTCCACTTCAGTGGGATACTCACATTTTTGGTCATGTTTTCCTCCAAAGCTCCAAGAGTCTTGGGAGAGAGGAGAGTCGCAGCGTTTGGTACACCAGAAAAGCAAGCAGAACACAAAGTAATGCTGATCCTCAGGGAAGTCCGAGCCTCAAAAGTGAGGTCTCCCCCATCGCTTCAGACATCCTTAGAAAACATAAATCAGTATTTCCAGCTTCTCTGTGGGGTGGCACATGGGACACACCACAAGCTTCGTGTCACTGCTAGGGACAGACGATGCTCTGCCAATTCCTGCCCGCATCATGTCAGCCCAGATCAGGGACCGGGGACGGCAGTGGAGGACTGGCGAGCTCAGTGCCGAGCTGGAGGGGCAGTGATCCTCGGGAGAGACCCAGAGCACCGGAGGAAACGGATGCTCTGCAACTCTGAAGAAATCCTTCCCATTCTCCTTCCAGCAAAGGACAGCGTAGGGCACCAAACAGACCAAAAAGCCACAAAATCCACACACCCCCAGCCTCTCTCCCCTAATCAGGACAGAGATAACCCAGGCAGAATTCCCATTAACCAGCTAATGCGTATCAGCAGTGTTTCCCAGCCAGGGCTCCTTGTGGCTAAATAACAGTCTTTATCCCCCAATTTCCCTTCATCATTTGTCATCTTCTTTCAAATCAACTCAGTATTTCCTGAATCCTCAAGTACTAACAGGCTTGGGGAAAAAAAAAAAAACCTCTGAGGAAGAAAGTGCTTATGACTCACGAGAAAACTGGTTAATGTTTCCCACCCCTCTCTCTTCTCTCAAACCTCCCCTTCCCACCCCGGGCCTCCAAATACTTCCCGGACAGCCGTGGATCGGCTCAGACGCACCGGCCTGCGGAGGAAACACAGCAAGAAGGCAGATGGATCACAGTGCCAGGAAGAAAGAAGCACAGAGCGCCGGGATCTCCGGCAGACGTGTCTCCTGTTCCCCCATCCCACCCCAAATCAGCCCAGCATCCCTGGGACAAACCTAGCCCTGCACCGAGCGGTGCCGGGACCTTTCCCAAAGGACAAGGGCAGGAAAGCAGCTAGGGATCACGATGTTGGGGCATCCTCCACACAGAACACATGGCACACGTCCCCACCTCCGCTAGCAGTCCCCATTAAGCTGACGTGAACGGGCAGGAACATGAGTTTCTGCAGCAAAAATGGGTCTGTGAGGGCACAGAGGAGAAGGAGAGGGGCTGCGCTGAGGGTTCGGCAGGCGTATATGGAAACGGAGACAAGAAAACAGAGCACAGCAGTGTTTCACGCTCGGGGAGGGTCCTCCCCCTCCACAAGCAGCCCTGGGCACGGTGGCAGGGGGGACGGCGTGGGTGACCGGGGCATGGCACCGTGCGGGGCTGAAGGTAACCCCACCTGCACTGCCACGCTACACGGCACCTCCATCGCGGCTGGAGGCCTCCAGCTCCTGCAGAAGGCATCCCGACCCAAGCCGTCGCCCAGATGCCTCCCGAGCAGGGCCCATCCTGCAGTATCCAAAGCAAAACAGAAAGAAGTGGATAATTTTCTTTTTTACCCCCTCCCTTCAGTGGTTCCCCCCCGCCAGGTTGCCCTCCCTTCCCTTTGCTTTCTAATGCACCACCACGTCCCCAGATAAATTGTGTAAGGGCAATTCAGGGGCAACCCAAAAGCAAAGCAGAATAGCTGCAGAGCAGGGAAACAAAAAAACCCAACCAAAAATAAAATAAAAAATGAGGAGAGAGGGATTTTAAAAAGACACAGGACTAGGGAAAAAGCAACGGCAGCACAAGGAAAGGGAAGGGGGGGGCGGAATTCCTCTGGAAATCATTAATACTCCAGGAACCTTCAGGACTAAACCTGAATACAGACACTTAAGCTCTCAGCTCTGCCATTAACGCTAGGGCCTAAATTATTGATCTTTTGCCTTTATCAGCATAACAGTCACGTCCTGGTATCAAGATCTAACTACACTGCGGTCCCTGTGCTGCAGCCACTGAAATAATTAGGAGAAATTCTCATTAAAGGAGAGTGAAAGGTTCAGAGATGGAGACAGAGAAAAGGGTCTGGGAGGGTGTTTAATGTCGTCCACGGGGTCGAGAGCACGCTCTGATCAAATCCCCACGCGGGGCCGGGGGATGACAGCTTATCAAAAGGAGAAGTCCAAAGCCTGGGCTGGGCTGCACCGTACCGGTGCCCGCCCGCAGCCACCGCCACGCGCCGGCAAGAGGGGAAGTAAAGGAAGGTACGGGGGAAAAATGCACGCAAAAATAAATAAAAAGAAAAAAAAAAAAATAATGGAAGGGCTGCTGTGGGCTTGTTAAGGAGTCTAAAAAATTCAGCCTGGGGAAAGAGAAGGGGTGTGGGGAGGGGAGGTGGGTGCGAGAGAGCCGGAGGAGGAAGGAGCCCTGCCTGCTCCCCAAGGCACACGGCCACGGCTCTCGCTATTGATTTCACTGCGGACTGCGCCGCGCGGGACGCCGAAAGGAAACCGCAAAGCAAAAGGGAGAGCGGCAAAACCGAAGCAAAACCGCGTGGGCGGCCGAGAGGATGGAGGGAAAAGCCAAGAAGATGGGGGGAAGAAGCCCAGCCTGGTGGCGGCACTGGTCCCAGCCCAAAACGCCATGGAAAACATTAAAAACAAATTTATAAAAAAAAGGGAAAAATGCACCCCCACCAGCTCAAAACCCCAGGAAACATTTCACAAAGCCCGGGGAGGGGGGGGAACAAAACAAAACAATCCCAGTCTGGCGGGCAGCAGAAAGAAGTCGCTGGAGATTTCGGTACGACTGGGGAGGGGGTGATGGAAAGATAAGGAGAGTGATGGACGGGGAGGGAGAAGGACAGGGATGAATGTAAAAAGCCTGTCCCCTCCCCCCTGCGCACACAAAGTTTGCCTATATTTAATGTCAACGCGCTGTAATTTAAAAGAAAAATTCCATTTCACTCGGCTAATCAGAATGGTTAGAGAGACCATTACCACAAACACTGGGAACATCTGAAATTGATTATTTTTTACTTCGTGCAGTTAATGAAATCCTCCAGCGACCGCGGGCGAGCGCGGCGGAGGGGTCTGCGCCCGGCGCCGGGGATGGGGAGGGGGATGCCGCGCCACCGCCGCCGACCTTTCTGCCCAGGGCTGCGGGGGAAGAGGCGTGGGGCCGCTGGAGCTGGGCTGGGCTCCCTGCCCACCATTTTGTGAAGGCTGGAGATATTTAGCATGGGCGGCACATCCCGTAAGGAGCACCACATCATTAAATGTCTTGGGCTGGTGCGGCGGGGAAGAGAAATGCAGGATGTCACTGCCTGATAGGGAGAAGACTTGGAGGTTATTTATTAGCGGACACTTACCACAAACTGCATTTTCTCCATTTGCATTCGATATGCTGCAGCCAGCTTAGCGCTAGGAAAAGCGGGTGGGATGGAAAGACCAGCACCCTTGCCCTTCCCCTGCTCTCCCCTCCCGCCTCCCACCCATCTCAACCCCTCAAGAGCCACCCCCCGCTCCTTGCTAGTCCCACCGGAGCCACTTGCCTATCTGCTTGGCATAACCTAGTCACGCCAACTTTCCCAAAGAAGCCGTGAGGCTCCCCATTGATGCTCTCCATCACCACAGTTCAAGCAACCGAGCGCCGAGGTCCAGTCACCAAGCCCTGGGGTTCTGCTGAAGTCCCCAGAGCTCTACGGTGTCTCTTTGGCCACCGATGCAGGACACCTCCCTTCTACAAGACCATCCTGAGCAACACACCTGGACACTCAGTCCGTCACAGCTGGGTACCAAATCCCTCCCGGGAGCATCGCGAGGGCACCCCGACATATCCCTGCCCCAGATGCAGGCATGTGCAGGGGACCGCTCTCCCCTCCATCCCGTGGCCGCAGCCTCTCCCCCACCTCCGAAAAGTGGCCGAGTGTAATTACGCAGAAAGCTCCTCTGGAGCTATATCAATAAGACAGACGTCTGTTATATCATTCTCTCTCAGTAAGGCATTTCTTCTCCCCAATTGCTCATATAGAATCATAGCCTAATAGCATGCTATTAACATAATTGCCAACACAACTAGTGTTCCGTGTCTCACAGCCATTTGCTTATTTTGCCATAAAGAATATCAAAAAACAGCCCGAAAACCCGCAGCCAGGCTGTGCGGCCAAGAGGACCGGCCGCTCGGCTCTGCTGGCGGTTTCGGGACCCGGGCAGGAGAGGAGCGGTGCCGGTGGCCGGCCCCAGCTGTGGACCGCAGCACCGGCAGCACGCTCTGACCGGGCTCCCGAGCAGACGTGTGCGAAGATCTAAACGGATTCTGCCAGGCGAAATGAAATTCCCATTATTTTTAATTAATCCTTAATTAAAATATATTACTCCGCAGATTCCGCAAATCTCTCTTAATATGCAAATGCGGCCCATTCAAGGATATTTACATATCATTAATTAAAACGGCACATTCTTTCAGTCTAACAAGCTGGGAGCCGTGGCTGTTGCCACACTGGCAAGAAAGGCCAGCCTGGCACTGCCAAATTCATCCGCGAGAAAGATGTTAAGTGTCACGGCTGGGGTGGGGAGAGCGTGGGACGGGGCTGAGGAAAGGAGATGGCTCCCAAGGCTCTCGCCTATCCCGAAACGAGCAGACAAGTTTGGGAGATCCCGATCTGCAGCAGAATAGCAGCCCGGCGCCTGGTGCAGCGGTGGGTGGGGAGGCACAGCATCCGGAGGGAAGGAGGCGCTTCAGCAGAGCCAGGGGCACGGGCCAGGCTCCGATCGCAGGGTCAGTGTTCATCCACACACGATGTCTGAGGCCAGACAGTTCTCCACAACCTTCGCTGCCAGGGACACTGTGCTGTCCCACCAAGATTTGTCAGCAGGGAGTACTCCCAACTTCGGACCATCGAGATGGCCCTGCTTCAAAACTACAAGACACATCAACTGCAACAGTTGAATTCCCAGCACCAAATTCGCTCTGGGCTGCTTCCCATCGAGCAAGACAAACCACCCTTCAGAAGGGTTAGAGCCTACGAGACAAGTCAGTGCTACAGCCCTTGAACCGGGTGGAAGCACAGAGGTGACGATGAGCTGGCTTGAGGAAAGCAAGCTTTCTGTCCCCTGGTAATTTCCTCCTCCATGGCTCTCCAAGATGAGTCTGCACCTCCTTCCCCAAGACGTAAGGGACAGGCTCATGGGCACCATCTCAAACATGGGCACCAGCACCCAGCAAGCTCTGCGCCCGCAACTCCCACCCCAACCGCCTGCCCAGCAGAGCTGCGGACCCCGAGATGTGTGTGCATCAAACCAGAGTGAGACACAGCCAAGAGGTTAATCACTGCTCCAGCACGGGTCTAATAATGAAAGCTGCAGAGAAACTTACGTTTTAATACTCTGCAGAGGCTTACCAGGTAACTGAGTCCGGGTGCTAGTCAGGCACAAATCCGTCACCCCAAAGAGCCGTCAGTTTTGCACACGCAATGACAACTCTCCATTATTGCCAACTAACCTGCAGCTTAAGTCTCCCATGTGCTGGTGTCAACAAGGATGTCAAGCACCCAAAACCCAGCTAGCAGGTCCCTCCCAGAAGAGGAAGGCCACCACCAACCAAATAGTGTCTACATGTTCATGCCTCCACCAGTGCCTGAAAGCAAAGGCTGGCCAGGCCTCCACAGCGTCATACTGGGACAAAGCCTTATCTCCCATCACAACCTGGATCCACTGCTCCTGTGAACCTGGAGTTTTCAGCCTGCAGGACTGATTTCCATGAGAATGACAGCCCCACTCTCATCGCCTCAGTACTGTCACCTTCTCCTAGACAGAGCAGACAACAGAAATTCAGGCAGCAGCTCCTCACACAGGACTGACAGATATTCTCAACAACAATTAATAAGCCTCTGTCCTTCTCCAGCACTTTTCATCAGAGGACTTCAAAGTGCTCGAATGAAGTTGTCTCCACCACACTCCAGAGTGGGAGCAAACACATATCAACTCTCTGCCCAGGTGGGGAAACTGAGGCACAGTGCAGGGAGACCTGTCCCCTGCCACACAAGAAGCTTTACACACAGAACAAAACAAAAGCTACCCAGCTGGGTGAGGGAACTTATGCTGAGCGTCGTCGGGTCTATCGCTGCCCGTGGCCGGGGTTTGGGAGAAACATCAGAGAAGGGGCACTTTTAGTCTTGACTTGTCCCTTTTTGCTCCTTCCACTGGCAGCTGCCACCAGGCTTTGGCAATGAAGGCAGCCTGGCTGGAGGCACCTTCAGGCTGGCCTGGCACAGCCGCCCCGAAAACCCCGGAGATACCCGCACCGCACAGGTACTTGCCACACAACACCTTCATGCTTTCCCAATAAATGAGGCTGTTCGGGTCACACAAACCTTCGATCTCGCAGGTCTTCAGAGGAGACGACAGTCGCACTATTCCCAGCCAGCTGAGAGGACACGATATGAACCACTCAAATCAAGATGACTTGGCTGCATTTCAATGCCTCCTGTGGTCAGAAAGAGCAGCAGTATCTCCACATACGAGGATGACAGTCACACTGAGTCCATTTTAGGCCACACACCCTACGTGGGGAGTTGTTTCTTCTTCTAGTGGGCTGAGCCTTTAACCAGAGAGGCGTATCAGAGGGGATGCTTGCCTTTCTTTTCTCTTGCCTTTTTTCAGGACAGCACAGGGAAAACGTTTCTGCTTTGTTGCAGACTGCCCCTTCAGCAAGTTTTCACATCGTTTAACTCCTCTTCAGATCCTCAGAGCCATACCAGTCCAGGGAGCTCACCAAGGCCCATGCAAAACAGGGCAGCTGGTGGGCCAGGTGCTGCCAGAGAGGCTCGTCCTGCCTCCGCAGCATCTTTGGTCCCAAGTCCTCAGGAAGCAAGTGGGGTCAGGCAAGGGGGGCGTTTGGGCTGGGCTTGAAACACCAGTTCAATCCCTGTGCCAACCTGCCAAGGAAGTGGCCAATGCACCAGGAGCCACAGACAAAACCCACCGGCATTTGCCTCCTCACCTGCAGCAGGCGGTTTTGGAGACCCTTCTACCGACCCCCAGCACCACACCATGGCCTCGGGAGCTGCCCAGGCCAGTGGCTTTCACCCACTTTCCAGAAAAGCCTCAAAGCTCTCCCAAATCCCCCCAGCCCAGAGCGCTGGGACACTGTGTGGACAACACACCACGAGGTGCCAAACGGTTGATGAATTATGCCAATTAATACTCCCCCGGCATCTCTTGTGACGCAGAGGTGTTTGAACGTTGGTGGTCTTGGCCCAGGGCCAGCCGAGGTGATTAAATCGCGCCTCCCTCCGCTCTCCCTTTGCAGTTTCAATTGCACGTGAAATTGCTCCTCACCTCCCGGCGCACCCAGCTGTGTCCTGGCCGCCCGCACAGGGTTAAAAGCCACCGCCACAAGCCACAGCTCCAGGCCACAGGTCCACAGCCTGAGCCGGTCCCCTCGAATGGTCCGCTCCTCCAGCGAGCTGTGGGGAGGAAGGGGACAGCCACGTCTGGCTTCTCCCTCCGTACTTTCTTTCTTGCATCCAAAATTTGCTGGTGTGAGCAATGGAGCAGGTCTGGGGTCCCTGCTCTGCTCCCCAGGCTGGGGGGCCAAGACCTGGGCTCCCCAGGCAGGCAGCAACGCCAGTCCCCCTTCCTCACCATGCATTCCCCTCCCAGCAAACAAGGCAAAGCAAAAACGAACCCACAGACCATTAGGCCTTCATGCCTTGCAAGGGCTGCAGGACAGGAGGTCAGGGAGATCCCAGGGCCACTTTGTCACCCAGGCTGGTGCTCTCCAAGACAAATCCTCCCAGCAGCACCCAGCAGCAGCCCTGAGATCTCAAAGCTGGGGTGCAAAAGGGCCCCGGCTTCCCAACATCCTAGAGAGGCTGGTCCCTGTCCCCCTTGGCTCCCGCTCTGCTCCTCTGTCCCCAGCAGATACTGGGCACCTTGTGGGGGCTCAGCACAGCCACTGGTCACCCCAGTTTGGGTGGATGGTGGGAACAGTCACTGGTGGAGAGGGCTGTCCTCTCCTTCCCTCCCGCCGAAGCACGCTCCGCCATGGCACTAATCCCACATTAATATGCTCACCACAGCCGAAGCAGCCGACGTAATGAAAAAGCCCATCCACGAGGAGATAATTATATTACAAAACTATTTTAAATCAATGAGAGCCAAGACAGATGGGGTGGGGGGATGCTCGGGACTGCTGTCACTCTGGGTGTCCTGCCACGGTCTGGCCACCTCCAAGGGCTGGACTCCCTGGCTCTGGAGGGCAGGGGACCCCAAAGCCTCCTGCACCAGGGGCTGGGCAAACCAGGGGTGAGAAATACTAAGGAAAAGTGAAACACGGCCCAGAAGAGAATGGTCTCAGAGCTGGCAGCAGACTGTCAGCGTGGCTTTTGGTGCCTCAGCTCTCAGGACAGGCAGCAGCTCCCAGAGATGGGGGATGGCAGCTTTCATTTAAAACCACTTGCAAAACTCACCCCAGCTTGAAGGCACAACCCAGGAGGTGGCCTGGGAGCTGAGACACAGCCACCCGGCTTTTAAAATGGCACTTTCGCACCCACTGTGGTCTCCCATGTGGCCACACAAGAGTGGACAAGACCGAGCAGGGGCAGAGGACGCCAAGATGTGCTCTGCAGCGGGGACAAAGGAAGAGGACATCCCTCCTCCCATCCCAACAGAAGAGGACCCGGGGCCACGGACAAAGTCACCACCTCCAGTGCAACAACATGTCCAGCCTCAAAGAGAAACCCCAGCTGCAATGGAAACAGCTTAAAAGGAAAAATAGCTGGAAAAAGAGGAGACCCTAGAACCAAAGGAGCCCCCACAACACACGTCCTCCTCTCCTTTTGCGCCTCGTTCGCTCTCTCCCTTCCCCGGCCAGGTTTAATTTGACACCTTGAGCTTTGGTAACGAGGTAGGGAGAGAAGAGCCACAGCAGAATTCATTAGGCTGAGCACTGCAGGGCCCGCTCTCGGCGCGCTAATGACATCGGAGGATAGGGAAACGAGACAGCCACCACGCCGGATGAAATAAACATGAGCACTGTCAGCCCTGACAGCAAAAGGGACAAAATAAGGCAGGTAGAGACCTTTCCCCAGCCACGCAATGCAAAGCGACAGCTTCCAAAGCCCCCTGCCCATGGATCCCCTCTGCTCGGGAAAGGGGAGGGTGGAGGAGAAGGGCATGGAAGAGGAAAGCAGCAATTAAACCACTCCTCCCACAATTAAATCACCCTTCCCCAGGCACTCGCACTCCTTCGGTCCCCTTCCACAGCAGGAGGAACTCGTGCCACCTCCTTCCAGCCGGCCGGCGTGACCCTAAACTCCACGCAGCTGCTCCCAGGATGTGGGTTTTGGGGATGCCATCTTTACCTCTCCCTCCCCCAGACAGCACAGGGGAGGGGGGAGTAGGGTGAGACAAGTATTGCACAAACCCCCCAGGCTCATCACACCAGTGAACAAGCCGGAGAGGACCGAGCTCCAGTGCGCCACGGGGCTGATGCGCAGCAGAGGGGCACGTGTGCAGGCAGAGAGGGTGCTCCCGGCGTGCCGCGGTGCTATACGAACCCGGCACCACGGCTCTGGCACAACTTCTACCACCACTCACTATCTTCTTTGATTCTGGAAATACCCAGGCAGCCAGCAACGCCTCACTTCGCTCACTTGCAAACCTTCATCCCCAGTCCGTCAACACCCCGGTACATCAGTCCTACCGAGACAGCAACATTTAAAGGGCAATATGCAAATTGCAAAGGGCAGGAAAATGGCAGGACCTAGGAGGAAACCATCTATCTACATCAGTTCACCAGTTTTGATGCTGAACTGCAGGGACACCAGGCCAGGATGGTCCCAGCCTGCTTCCCTCGCACGATCTGGGCCTGCAGGACCATCAGGCGATGCTGAGGTCTTCCACTGTGTCTAAGACACAAGAGGAGGGTTACAGGACTGCTGCCCACCAGCAAGGAGCCAGAGCCCAGCTGCCCAGCTCAGCCTCCGGCACAGCCTCTCCTCCATCTCCAGCACCACTTCCAGCACCCTCCTCACCCAGCTGCCCTCTCCTGAAGGCACTCCTCAGGAGGGTGAGGCTCTTCGTTGTTCTAGGGCTGCTCCAAGCTGCACAGGTGGCAGGAGGGTTGGAGAGACAAACATTACTTACAGTAGATCAGGAAGAGCCACATGGGCTTTAAGAAATCGGATCCCAGGGAAGACAGGGCCACTGAACTGACCTGCCCAGCATTAATTCTGCCTGGTGCCTGGCTGAGCTCAGGGCCCAGCATGGCTCTCCTTCGTGCCTCGCTCTGCCCACCACTTCCCCAATTCATCAGCCAGCACAACAGCCAGGTCAGACTTTCCTTCAACACCCCTGAATCTTTGCAAGGTGAAATACTTCTCAACCCAAGAGCAACTGGCATCACAAGCAGGCTTCTCCTTTGCTCCAAAACATTGACCTGCCCCATCCCGCCACTAAGGGAAGAGATTTCTTCCCACACACACCAACACACAGCACAAGAGCTCATCTGCTTGATGCCAGGCAGATCACTTGGGTTGACAGATGCCCTCTTCCCATCAGGAATCTGAATTTTCTGCTTGGGTTTGGGGGCAAGTTTTTCTGGCTGGGCAAAGTTTCCAGAAGGCTCTTTTACAGCATCTTTACTCCAGCGCTTTTAGTGCTCCCAGTTGTTGGCTCTGCTCCCAGGACACAGCAGCATGCAGGAGGGAAGGGCACACGAGGGAAAAAAAGGCAAACTTCTGGAGCACAAAAGCCCCGAGCACTACTCCTGTATAAGCCCCTGGCCTGCATCCGATCTGAACAAGTCACACGTACGCACCTGCCTCAGTTTCCCCACCTATTCAAGCAGCCAAATCCTCCTCCGGCCCCTTTCTCCTCCTATTCTGAGCAAAGGATGGCACTCACTGATAGATGCACTGCTAGATTTGCTGCATCTTCACCACCCCGATTTTCATCCCAGCAAAGAACCCCACACGTTGATGGGAATATGGGACCCATCATATGGTTTAAATGGCCCAGGGCTGTTTCCCAAAGTCCACTCAAAGGCCAGGAACACTTCCAGGCTCAGCCGTTCACCCTCCACTCCATCCTCTGCTTTTATTCCCTCCCCCTGCTCCCCCAAGCATCCCTTGAAAGCAAATGGCAATTGAGTTTCTAAGTCCCTATTCATCAACGAAATTAATTCCTTATGCATAATTCATTTCTTTTGTCAACTTTTTTTCTTCCCCCCCAAATGCTCCCGAATGCATCAGGAGTGGAAGCAGCAGTGGGAGAATGGGAACACAAGAGGCTGAGGGGGGGAAGAAACATCCTTGCTATAAGCCAAGCAGCCTATGCCCTGCACCAGCCCATCACCGCAACCCCTGGCTCGCAAGGTGTCCCACGAGATGTCTGAGGAGGAGGGAGGCCATCACAAAGTCTGAGCTACCAATAAGCAGTGAGTTTGCTGGTGGGACAGAGAAGACCTGTGGGCTGAAAGTTGGTGCTATGTCTATGTTGTTGCCTGTGCCTGGGGGCAGTCGAGCTGAGGATGGTCTCACTTCGAGATGCAGCTCAACTACAGCAACAGCTGAGAGTCCAAAGAGTGGTCCAGGGCTGGCATGGAGCAGAGGCACCAGCGTGCCCAGAAGAGCAAAGATTGAGGGAGCTCTGAAGGTGAGAAATCATGGCACTCTGGTCCCTGAATCAAAGGGGGTGGCAGCCTCTGATCAGGCTTTCTGTCCTCCTCATAGCAGGTTATGCTGGCCTTGTGCTGTCCTGGGGGGACGTGCCCTTCAAGCTATCCCCTGCGGGTCCAGAGCGAGCTATCCAGCCTTCACCGTACGCCTTGTCTGTAAGGAGGCATCCGCCCTTCTGGGTTATTTATGGAGGAGAGCTCTGGAGCCACGTCAGAGCCCTGCTGACTGCAGAAGCTTTGCAGATCGGTTTACCTTGTTGCAAGTACAAGTCTGGAAGGAGGCCTGGAGGTAACGCTCACACCTTGTCAGCTCTTGGAAGGACAACCCAGGAAGATAAACCCAGCTGCAAGAGGAAGAGTTGGGTGGAGATGAGCCATGCCTGCATCAGAGAGGACTCTGAGCTCCCAGTTCCTCTCAGTGTCAGGATAGGCCCATGCCACCAGCAGCACCCAGTCTTATTTCCCTGCAGCTCTCATGACACGGCAGCAATAGAGCAACTCTCCCTGCCAGCTCCACCTTGCTCCTTCCCAAGGCGAGGAGATCCCAGCTCGCCCCGGCATCGGCACAGCCTAGCTCGGACACAAGGACACCATTGCTGAAACTCAGACCGAAAGCGCTGGGGCCACGTGCAATGCTGCAGCCCCAGCAGAACGCTGCCGGTCCCAGCAGGATCGGGTACAAGTGCAGTTTGGGTTACGGGGCTTGGTTTACCGCTGACCTATTGACATTTACACTCGCACGCAGCCAGTAAACCGCCTTCAGATACCTGACCAAAAAAGACTGTGGCTTGGCCCGTGCTGCTAATCCCCAAACTTGAGGAGAAGTTCACACGCAGCGCTCACACCCACGTACCGTCACACTTCCCACCCTGCAAGCTGGGAAACCCCATATAAATAAAGCTTAATTGCTGCTACTCCGACACAGCACACGCAGGCAAAACGCGCACCAGCCAAACAAACAGCAAAGCCCTGGGATATCCCGACTCCTCCGCAGACCAGACCCTCCAGCCGATGCTCAACCAAAGTCAACAGGACCACCGCCTTACCTGCAAACCTGGCACCTTTCATGACCGAATTTCTCCCTCTGCTAGGGAGGGGAAGGCATTTGTATAGTGAAGCTGAATTCATTTACTGCTTCTGCGCTCGTGACTCTCAGTGGCACTAAAGAAAAGGGGAAAATTAAGCGATGTGCTGAGGCGCCGCTACCATCTCCGACTCTCCACAGAGGGGACACAGCCCTGGCTGCATCCCACCTCAGCCCACAGAGCAAAAGGCAGTGGTTCGTGCTGTTCCCTGTACTAAATTTGGACAGTAAGTAACGCCACCTCGTCACGGGGGTACAGAGAGCATTTGCAACGCCCCATTTAACTGCACTGTACTCCTGTCCACAGGCTTCATCAGCATATTTCAGCAGCGCCTTGATGGATGAAGATAGATGGGAGAACATCATCCTTGGTGAAATCACTGTTTTATCAAGGTTAAACTATCCTCACGCTGCACCACCTCCCTTTGTTGCTTCGTTTCCAATCACAAAATTAGTGGCAGACGTAACGCGTGTTTGCACAGACCCCATTCCTCCCTCCCCAGCTCAGCTCCCCCTTCTGTGGCGTGGGGAGGGAGAGGAAGCATGGGGAGACCTCTCCAATCTCCATGCTTAAGTCCCTCCAGCTCTGTGGGCTCAGCGGACCCAAGGAAACCAAAAATCCACATGGATTTCGGGAAGTTGCCTCTGCAGCATGGAGGGCTGGTGAAAGCACAGCTATGTTGTCCATCGGGGCTCTCCAACAGCTCCCACTAAAGCCAAAGGACCATCAGCCCTTCTCCTTTCACTTTGGCACAACACCATCTGCTGACATGTTTCTATGGGCTGAGAGCTAAAGCCATGGCAAGCAGAGGATGAGGAAGGAAAGCAGGAGGCAGGTAGGCTTTTGGTGGAGCCAGGTGGCCTCGTAGTTAAGGGACCAAGCAGAACAGGATGCAGAAGGGCAGCAGGACAATAAATGACCTTTCTCCATTGTAAGCCTGGCGGGATGCAGGCGGAAAAGCCTGGGCGATCCGAGGAAAGGGCACCAGAGCTGGCAAGGGAGGAGAACGGCTTTTATCTCCAGGTCAGAAGTTCAACCCCGCTCCAGGTCAGCAGCAACAGAAAGCTGTTGCCTTCTGACACCTCTCCAGCAGCCAGCTGGGCAGGTTGATGGATGTCCCTGCAGCTCCCAGTCCCAGCACCCCCCATGTCCCCTCCTGGCAGGCCGGGCACGTCTCCTTCCAGCTCCTCCCGAGAGCTGTCCCCTCCAGACGCCAGGGACACGGACCACAGCAGCTGTGCTGGGCCACTGGGCAGAGCCAGGTCCCCCTGCAAATCCAAAGTACACTTAGGAGCTCTATCAAACCCCCTCCATAGAGTCCCTCTGCCAAGGGACGCTTGTCCCCCTGCCCTGTTTTATCAAAAAGGATAAATACATGGCTGTAAGCACCATCCCTGGTGGATCACCTTGAATCATCCCATTTCTCCAAGATCAGGCATTGTATGCTTGCCATGGAGAAGACCTTGTGCGGGGTCAACAGGCCCCAAGGCATCTTCGGCAAAATCATCAGACGAGGAGCCCTTGTGACTCAGAACGCCCATCCCGCTGGAAACCCCAGATCGCAGGCTCCCAAGTCACTTCGACCCAGATTTTGGAGACCTTTCGGGGCCGAGTCACTCCCTGCCTGGAGGCGAGGCCCCAGCAGAGGGGAGCACCTGTTATCCCTGCGGCCTCGAGCCAGGCACTCACTGGAGGAACATGATCCCGGTGGCTTGGGAATCTATAAGGACAGACAACCAAGGTGGGCAGCATGCAGCTTTTAAACAGCCCACAGGACCCCTTCTCTGTAGCCCTGGGCTCCTAAATACCTCTTAAAAAAAATCTGTACCCCCTTTATAGCACTGTGTGTCTCTGCAGGGTGCTATTAAGTTACAAGAATATCTCTGGGCCGGGGGCCAGCTGGCGTGTTGTGTGGTCCCCATTAAACACAGATGGGTCGGACTGCTTCCTGTGGGGAGACCTGCTCCAGCCACGGCTTTGCATCCCCATCATGAAAAAGTCAGCCTTCGCGACTAGGCTTTCTGTCTAGCCCGTCACTCGTTGCCTACATGTTGCATAGGCCCCCTTGGCACCTTTCAACCAAGGCTCAGCAGGGTTTTGGACAACAACCATCACCAAAGGGTAAGATGGCTTGCAAGCTTGTCGACTTTACAGCTGGGGAAACTGAGGCATGGGCAACCCTGGGGGGCCAGCTCAGGCTCCTGAAATGCAGCACTGACCAGCCCGATTGCTGCGTAGCTGCCCCCCTTGCACCTCCCCTGGACCAGCTCCAGACACAGCCGGCCCAGCAGCCGGGTCCGTGGGGGCTGCCAGCCCTCCCCGCCCCTCCTCCTCCTCCAGCAGGGTCTCTCCTTTGCTCTTTCACCAGCAGGGAAAAGCATCCCTGACATGCCGCTGTGCAGCCAGCTGACCCTGGCAGGCAGCGACCCGGGAGAAGGTCACCTGGAGTCCTGCGGCACTATCTGCTGCCTCCAAAGTCACGCCGGCTGCCAGGCGGGGAGCTGACCCACCTGGGGGGCCGTGGGTACGTGCACACACACGCACACCCACAAACCTTCCAGGAGAGGCGGCTGGTTACACCCCCCAGCTCGTTCAGGGCTGCTTCCCCAGGCTGGCAGCACCCAGCCGCGGCAGGGGCAGGGCAAGCCTTGCCCCGGCTCCCCCATCCCCTGCCCGCTCCTGCCATCCCCTCCTGGTGCAGGCAGCTCCCGAGTTCGCAGATACCAGCACAACGAGCCGGGTGGAGAAGGAGGTCGGGACCAGACGCTCGCAGGGAAGTTTCCTGAGCTCAGCGTGCAGCAGTTGGCTCACACTCCAAAGCGCCGCGGTTTATAGCCCTTATAAAAACATTTATATAGAAACTGCCTGTTCCTATGCATATAAGGCAAATGCCTTCAGGCTTGGGCAGGCCCCAACACCATATTCAGGCTCAGGGAATAACCCGGCTTCCCAGTGAGCTGAGCACATCCAAAGCTGGACAGAAACCAGACAGCATCTCAGAAAACCTCTCCAAGAGCTATATATGGATTTTGGAGCCCAGTCCCAGTTCACACTGGGAGAAGAGGCCAGGAGGGCTGTGCTGACCAGCACTATTGAGACAAGGCCACGAAAACACGGTACCAGAAAACTTAAGAAAGGGGTTACAGCAGTAAAAAGAAAAGCAAAAGGTGGAGGTCTCCTTCACTTCACCCCATTCCCAGTGCAGCAAGGTATATGACAGCATGGATTAAACAGATGCAGCTTATGCTAGATCCTCAAACAAAACAAAAGCAAGACTTTCTGCAGTATAAATATGTCATTAAAAAGCACAGCTCTCGATAACAGTACTGCAGCAGCAGACGTTCACAACAGCCTAGATCTGGCTTAACGAGAGATCCAGGTTGAAAAACACTCAGCACCTGAATCTTTCAGTTTTGCAAGGATCCCAGTCCATGACTGGTAGACAGGACCAGTTTGCTTTCATCCACTTCTTGCCAGTTGCCTCTGAATCTCCTTGGGAACCCCATCGGGGGGAGCAGAAACATCTTCTCTCAGTTCCTACGTCATACGCTACCACCAAGGACATGCCTTCTTCCTCAGTTTGCCCAGGACCCCAACAAAGCCCGCACTCCCATGGCCACCCAGGCCTGGCAGGGAGCCATCCCCATGGCAAACTTTTCCTCCCTTCCCAGTAACCACCAGTTTGTTCCAGACCCGTGCAGCTTTCATTAGGAGCCCACGGATCATACTCGTCCCAAACTTCTCTGCCAGCCGTGACACAGGCTGTCCTCTGCCACAGAGGTTGCAGCACCTCAACCACGGGGCAGTCAGGCATCTGTCAAAAGCAAGGACACTCTGCAAAGCTTTGCTGTCTCACAGGCACATCCACTTCCAAGACTCAGGGACATGTGGACTTTGATTCCTGGAGACAATTAAGAGAAATAAATCTGGTTGCTTTAGCCCCAGCACTGGAGGGGGAATGATTTTCCCTAGTGCTAATGGAGGTGCTTTTCCTTACATATATATCAGCTGAGATGATGTCCAAGCAGAACATTAAATTAGCCAGCCTCTATTAATTACAGCACTCTATAGCTCTTCCCATCTTCCAAGTACTTTACAAACAGCATTAATTCCTGTGCATGTTATCTCCTTTCCAAAACCCTCCCTGAAGAGCTGGCAAAGCCCCGCAGCCTGGAGCGGCCTCGGATGCGCGCGGTCCCCACCCAGCCTCGTGGTCCCCCGCACGCAGCCAGGCTCCCACCGCGCCTTTGCTCAAGACCATTGTTCGGAGCTGGAGCGGGAGCCCGGCTAATTTACGAGTCATCAAAAGGGCCAGGACTCCCCAGCGAGGTCTGTGCCCGGCCAGTCTCCCACGGGCTGGGACTTACTGCTGTCCTCCCACCCTCGAGGGCTGCTGGCACTCCAACTTCAGCATCTCTGCCTTGCCTCTCTCCCGGGCTGGAGAATTTCTCCCACCATTAAAATTAACGAGGTGGGTTTGCAGAGACGAGCCCGCTACAGAGGCTCTCCTGTTCCTGGAGTTTGGGGTTGTTTTTAAATTGAGTTGCAGTCCTGTAAGTGCAAAGTTATACCAAGCGTCATTTACTTTACTGCTGAGCAATGAGGAGCGGGGAGGGAAGCCGGGCGCTCCCCTCCCAGCACGCTGTAAAGCTCCCGGCACGCACAGGCATGCAGATGCTGCCTGCAGTTCTCTCCTGCTCCGGTCCGGCAGCGCTCCCTGTGCCAAGAGCTACAGCCTGGAAAATGGCACTTGTGCTAAAGTGCCCGCATTAATCAAATCTTCATTCACACCAGCAGAGAGAGAGGGAAAGGCAGAGAGATCCCACCAGCTCCCCAAGCCCAGCCTTTGGTCCGCTCGGGCTGTGAAGAGGTCTGCTCCGGTGCTTTGCCAGCCAACAGCCTCCGTGAGATGCGACGGAGGCTACAACAGCAGAAAAGGGCAGTGAAAGTCTCTGCGTCGCAGCTTCCACAGACCTAAGCGTTCTCAGGAAGGAAGAAGAAATTACAACTTTCCAAACTAGACTTAGCAACATGGGCAAAAAGGACCCGTGGCAGAAGGGGGCCATGGGATTCTCAGCAAAATAACCAAGTTGCGCTTTGACCTGAGAGACCGACCATGACTTTCTAACCGGATCCCATGCCAGGGACCACCGATCCATCATCCCACAGCACACTGTGGAGACAAGCTCAGCCACAGCAGTGAGGACATCATGTGTTGGACCCCCAGGGGCAAGGAACCCATGAGAGTGATCACTAGACTTTGGGCTATCCAAATACAGGGCAACCTTGGCTTCTCAGCCACAATCAGCCAGGAACAGAATGGATGCTAACTATCTGAGCACCAACCTCTTACTGGGAGACCCCAGATGAGACTGGCCCCTCACACCCCAAATCAGCAGCAGAAGAGCAGAAGGGGAGTGCAGACACGTACAGACTGACCCCTTCTCCAACACTGGAACAAGAACGTCCTTGACGTCTTCTAACCTGTTCTTGGACACCCATCACAAGGGCGAGTCTACCGCGTCCCCAGATGGATTTACACTTGCACACACAACCTAAAGAAGAGGTTGCTTGAACATCGTGTTTGTTACTACTTCTCACATGACTTTTGGTCTTATACCTACTCCTTCAGTCTGTGAAGCAAGAGTATGTTTGCTGTCCTCTTTGGACTAAGGAGAGCAAGAACCACCTTGATTTTAGTCTGACCAAGAGCCTAACTCCCGTACACTCCCATTTCGGAGCCTGTAAGACAAAGCCTTGTCCAAGCTTATGCAGCTATCTGTGGCACTGGAAAAAAGTCAAATATAGATCACCCAAACCCCAAGTGAGTGCTCTGCCAGGTAAATCAGGGAAAAAAGCATTGAACACAAAGTGCAAAAACAGGAAGGGGGAGGAAGGATTCCCCTCCCTCCCATTTTAATAACCCAAGGTTGCAAGGACAGGAAAAGCTCTTCAAACTAGACCGAGCTGGGCGCAGCAACATCATGACCTTCACCACTTTTCTGCTCATCGGAGAGGAAAGGAACACAACATGCTCCAGTCGTCGTCGTCTTCTGCCTTTTGCTGTTCCTCACAGACCCTCTGGACAACCAGACAAGACAGCGCAGCCCTGCCAAGGTCTTAAGCCAGACCTTAGATCAGACGTACCCCGTCCCTAGCACCCTTACCACCTAGCAAAGGTGCAGCAGGAACTGGTACCCTGGCCACAAGAAATGAACTGTAAATCTTAGCAAAATCCTGCCACCCTGCGTATGCCATACACTCATGGTTTCAGCATCACTGCACAAGAAATGGGAAGACACGCTACAGGTATGTCGGGATCTCATTTTCTCAACATCACAATAGCTGGTTTCAGCCCTTCTCTCCTCCACCCCGTTACGGGGTCTAGGACACAGGGCAGCACCACAAGGCAGGGCAAGGTGTCCTCCAGGCTTCAGTTACAAAGCAGCCTGGTGTCCAACCTGCAGCAACAGTGGCAGGCAGTGCTCGACAGCCTTTCCCCTCCTAAGCCACCACCCCCCAGCTCTGTGGCAAGCTGGCCGAGACGGCCACAGGCTTCCCCCAGCAAGGTGCACCACGACACCTTTGCTCAGCACTCGGAGGCGAGAGGAGGGAGAAGGAGAGATTCCATCTGAAGCCACTTTCCAACCAGCCTTAATAAGTTAATGCAGAAATCTTCCCAAAGAGTCTGGCTATAGGAGACACTGGTCTCCACTGAATCAAGATCTGTTATGTTGTAATATAATAGATGTAAATTAAAACAGAAAATCTATCATGCCTCTAATGTAGCCTGATAGCTGAGCGTGTGGATCCGTACAAGCAGAAGCACAGAGAGGAAGGGTGATATATGGCGAAGCTGGATGGAGGGTGAAAAGCGTGGCGAGACGAGCCGGAGAATGGCGCAGCCCGCTCTACGCTCCTCAGACCCAAGGGCAAGAGAGGAATAAATGTTGATTAGTGTTGATTTTGTCCGACGAACGCTTGTCGAGTGACAGTTGGACTAAGCTGCTCTGAAAGAGAAGCATTAATCTTGGTCTGGTTTAAGTAGAGTATATTAATTTGTGTCATTTTTACTAAGTCGTACTGAGAAAGGCTTCTTGCTGCTTTGCATCTGACTGCTTTGGTGGTTTAGCCTACTTTTTTTTTTTTTTTCCCCTCCCTTTTTCCCCTCCTTCCCCTTTTTAAACAGATACGGCGGCAGCAGCAACATATTCAAATAGCTCAGCAGGAGAGCGGGGGACCAAACGCTTCGCTCCTGGATTAAGAAAATAAACTCCCAGGGTGTTGGCATAGCAACAGCATTTCAGATGAACTGCTATATATTCCGTGATTAATAAATTAACATTTTTTTCATATGGTTGTTTCTCCCTTTCTTTCCCTCCTTCCGATGGCAGGAAGGAGAGCAGGAGGGGGGTGGAGAGCGGACAGGGGAGGCTGGCGCCGATGTCCCCGCGGGCTGGGGACGGGGCTTTGCCCGAGCAGGGCAACCAGGTCCCTCTCCCTCTCCACACACCCAGCCACAGCACGGAGCTTCCTGCACCCCACAGAGCCGCAGGGACACAACACCCCGCATGTCAGGGCCAAGGAGAACTGGGCGCGGGGTGGGTGGGGATGGAGATCTGGCACAGCCAAGGAGGCAGGAGCAAGGGTAGGGCGCAGGCAGCCCCACGGCTGGAGGTGCTGCCAGTGCTGGGACGAGGCCGGTTTCAACTCCCCTTTCAGGGCTGAATAGCCCCGGCTGGCCAAGGGGTGTGCACCCATGGAGGCATGAAGCACTCCTACAGCGGCAGGCAGCAGTACGGGCAGGTCCTGGCTCGGTTACACTCCATCCCTGCTCTCGGCAGGACCAAGGGCTTCACAAGCCAGTCTATGCCCCTTGCTGGCGGATCGGCCCTTTCGCAGCTGCTTTCCCCTCTCCGCTGCCTGCCTTCTTTTTCGCTTTTACTTACTTTTACGGAACAGGGACTAGAGGTGGAAGCTAGAGAAAATACCACGAATTAAGAGCAAAAGACTGCAAAGCTCCCCAGAGCAAACTGCAAGCACAGAGTTAATTTTCCATGGCTGGAGCAGGTAACAAGCGCTCCCGCACGTTTTGCAAGCCTTTCTGAACATAAGCGGGCAATCCATTTCTCCGGGAGAGCTATGAACGAGCAACCGGAGCCTCCCCAAGGAGCACCGGTGAGTGACTGACCCAAATTCAAACACTTTCTTCCTCCTGCCAGCACTGGCAAAGTGACCAGTATTGAACCGTATCCGCCTTCAGGCCTGTGCTGCGCTGCACCGTTAAGAGCCTGAACACAGGAGGGAGAAAACCAGCAATTCAGGATTCATTATAGTCGTCGTGTCCCCCCCAGTAGAAAGGTCTGGGGATATGCTGAGCTAGGAGAGCTTTGCCAAAATGGAAGGCTCCCTCCCACCAGGGTAAAAGCTGGTGGGGCAAGTCGTGCCCCACTTTCAGACTGGCCAGCCTGAGTGCCATGGAATCACTGTGCCGAGAAGGTTCAGGCTTGGTATACGTGCTGCTCTCATGGAATTCAAGAGGTTTTGATTAAAAAAAAAAATTCAGAAAAATCTTACTGTAACACCTCTTGCATCTGCAAACGTGCCCTGAACATCCCCATCGCCCATGCTGCTCGTGGCCTCTTCAGCATCGCAGTGATGCTCCCCCAGCCCTACCACCCAAAGCTGCTTTGCTTCAGGCAGCGGCCAAAAATCAAAACGCTTCCTCTTCTTACCAAAATCTGAATTTCTCTAAGTTTCATTAAAGCATGAAATCATTTCCACGAGGCTTTAGTTACACCCGCCACAAGCCACACGTGCATAAACACACGCTGTAGGCACACACTCTGCACACTCCCATCAGAGAATTAAGATGCTGAAGAAGATCCAACATTTTTTGAAAGCATTTCAGCTGTTCAAGACCCTGAGTCTCCTTTTCAGACCTGGCTAGGAATACGGCTTCTCAGCTTCTCCAGAAAGCAAGACTTGGGCAATCCAGGGACATTTACCAAAGGGGTTTAAACACAAGCCAAACCCAGCAGTTCTGTGCCGGCTGCCCCGCGTGCAGCTGTAGGCATGCGGCAGAAAAACAAGAAGAGTCCCAGCTGCTATAAATGGGTAAAGCTCCTCCGTCACCAGCAGGAATACCCAGGTTTAAGCCTGCCACCAATCCCTCCCAGTATCTTCTGAGGTCTCAACAAACCCACCTCCTTCACAGCATCGTCCTTCCGACCATGCAAAGCCCGGGCACAAGCCGTGCCATCCTGCCCGCTCCCTCTGCGTTCTCTACGGCATAGTAACCTACAGCAGATTCTCCACCCATGCCTCGAGGGCACCCTCTCACCCAGGAGACCTTCCCGCTGCTGCTAGCAATCCTAAAGAAATGGAAACCTTTAAAACTGGAGCCATCGGGGAGAGGGAAGCAGAGCGTGGCCCCGCAGCACTTTCCCCCGCTTGTTTCTGCTGCTGCTGGGGACGGCGGGTGAGCAGCACCGTGCTGTGTCGTCCCCTTCGCGTTATCTTACGCTCTGAAGCACAAAGGACTACTTAGAAAACCCTCGCTGGGGTAATGCTGTTTCTCAATGACTTTTCTTATGGATCCTGGAGGATAAACCGTATCAAAGTGTTTCCACAGTTGCATACAGAGAGCTGGAGGTAACCGAAGTCCTTTATTTAAGCAACCGCCAGCCTCTAGCCCAGCACTGGTAGTTTTTAGGGGGAAGACACCAAACTTCAGAGGTATCTTTGGATACTGACACATTCTTCATCCAGTCCTGTTTGAAAACATCCTGGCTTGCAACATATTTATTAAACACACCAACAGTCGGTCTACAAGTAAGGGCTGAATCCCACATCCAAAATACACAGAGCCTGGGATTTATCTACACACCTGAAGGGGGAATGTTCCTCATCCCTCCGAAACATCGTCCCTGAGAGCCCATGTAGAATCACTACAGCGTCAGCGCTACCCGGTCCTTCACTAACGCCTTCCATCTAACTCAAGAGATTTTAGAATTAATCAATCCATCAAAACACTGAGTCTGAGTGTCAGCCCCTTCGCTCACAAGGAAAGGGCAAGACCCTGGCAGGCAAAGTGCGCACACACGTCACAGCTCATTTTCCCAGGGCTGAATTGAGGGAGCCAGGGTCAGCATGGGAAGAGGTGCAGCCCCTGCTCTCCGAGGTGTATGGCCCAGGAGAGAGAAAGCAGGGTGCTGCTTGGCCAGTGCTATGACTTAGGTGCTTTTCCAGCAGCCTAAAATGGTACAGAAGAGATCCTGTTGGCCCTACCTTGTTATCTGAATGCTGCTGTGGGCAGAGGCTGTGTCCCTCCAGCAAAGAGCCTTGCCCACTTCAGGGACTATGTCATGCTGGTCCTTTAAAGAATTAGTCCTTAAATCCGTCTGCTGGACCAGATGGTTTTCGGCATCCACATCAGGGGCAGCATCAAGTATGAGATCCCCTCTTAAAAATGTAAATGCTCAACCAGCCAAGAATGGGGTGGGGAAACCCTCGAAGAAATTAAAACAAAAAAAAACAAACCAACAGAACAGCCTCCTGGAATTTGTCCGTGATGATCTGCACCAGGTTATTCTGCTTCCCTCAACTTCCCATTTAAAATGAAACCTGCAAACAATTGGGAGCTCGAAATAGAAGAGGAGGTATGTAAAATAATGCCACCACACAGCGTGCTGCAAAATCCCGCCCCTTAAAAAAATAAGCCTTTGCCCCCTGCAGTATAATCCCCCACAATGCTATTTAGGCCCTGTTTCTGGCTTTCTCACTTTTCAATTCATCCCTTGTCCATCCTGACTTCCACTGCCCAGTTCCTAGTCTGGGGACAGCTCTGTGTTACGCATTTCATAGCTCCTCACCATCCGACACCCACACCCCTCATCAGTTTGTCCAGGGAGGAGAAATGTGGCAATACTGGCTCCCCGAACTTGGCAAGACAGAGGATTTTTTGGAAAACCATCCCCCAAAAATCAAAGAGAAAGTCTGAATTCAAACTCACATCAAGAATCCCAAATAGAGGACCAAGCAACCAACTGATCATTAATTCCACACTGCTCAAAAATCCCGATCCAGAAGTCTAGCCCTGGACCACGTTTAGGGATGCCCCTAATTTGCTGGGCTCACCGTCAAGCTACTCGCATCGTGCTTGCACAGCTCCACCAACACACTCTGAGAGACCTACTCTCCGTAATCTACAGCCAAGACCACAAAAGAGAAGCCTGTAAAAGGTCTTCTGCTGCTACTACTTTTACAAAAGAGCTCGTAGAACTCCAGTGCCGTGCAAAGAAACGGTACAAACAGGCAAAACAGCATTCATCTAACAAGCTTCTACTCAGCATCTTGGAGTCACTTGTTCATTTATTTTCCTAAGTTTCTCTCGATCCAGGTGTTTCCTACCACATGCTAGCACCTAACATCCCCTCGGAGAGTGGCTGCTGGTGGGTCTCCTTGGTCTGCCATGGATATTAATGAGGCTCCACCGCGAAGGCAGAACTTCTCTCTGCAACTCCCTAGATCCAGTCCCACACATCTGGAGCTCCTGAAACTCCCTTTATTTCACCAGTATTGTTGCATTAATAAGATGTCTGGAGACACATGCCAGATCCAGTTAGGAAAAGGAACTAAGATCTCTCCTGCTCTATCAAGTGTGGCCTCTGCAGCCCGGAAAGCCCACTGCTACCCTTTTTGCCAAACCACACTGCAAGTAACACATCTAATTTGCTCTCCGCTGTGCTCCTTAGGTCTTTTGCAACATTACTGATTTCCAAGAGCTTTCCTCCCACTGAATCTTTCTGGTTTGGATCGTGATGGTGGTATTTTGCAATTCCTTCCTCGCGCATTCATGAAGTGTTGCTGTTTGCCACTAAAAAGCCGCTTGCTGGGCTCTACCCCAAAGGCAGCTGCGTTTCAGTGGTCAGGTAGCTAGTAATATACATTACCATACCAGCAGGCAGGGAGAAACGTGCACTGATGTTTGTATCTTCCCCACACAACCAATGCACAACACGGATAGGGTTTTTCTGGAGCAGAATTTGGGGACGGGGGGAAGCGCGCCAGACAATCGCGCCACGGGAGCGAGCGGCAGCACGCCGCCAGCACCCCGGCTCCCGATCGATAGGCCATCTGTAATAGAAGATCAATCGCTTCCATTTTGCGAGGTGTTAAGTGTGACGGGGATTGAATTAAAGCTGAGACCATAAGAGCAGCTATAAGTTATGCCTTCTTCCTTCCCCCCTTTTTTTTTTCCTTTTAAGAAACAAACCCATAAAATGGTACTTTTTTTCTTTTCTCTTCCCTGCCCCCTCCCTTTCCCCTCTAAGATTTTCAATTAGGTGAGTGGAAGGACGAATGGTGCAAATACATTTTGCTCAAGTTCTAAGTGCTTTTGAAACCCCCTGTCAAAGCATTTAGTAACGCAAGATTTAAGGTGCCCAATTAATTCTTCCCCAACAAGGAGCCAAAAGTAGATGCAGGAGGAGGTTAAAAGCTAAGTGTTTAATTAATATTAAATTTATATGATTCTTTATCACTGAAAGCATTGTAAAATTGAAAAAGCAGTTAATTTTATGGTCACTGTGTATTCCTCTGCTTTGATCTTTGATCCGTGGAATGAAATCGCGGAGTGTAAAGATTCTCCTGCTTTATTATACCTGTCTCATGGCAGGGATGCTGGGCGAGGTGAGCTCATCTGAGCCCCAGCACAAACTAGGCAGGGTTGGTACCCGGGCACGAAGCCCACACGCTGCCCAGGGCTTGGGGGTGCACAGTTTGCAATTGCCCTCCCAAAGGGAACTTTGTGCCATTGGGCCGAGGACGGCACGAAACTCTTCTGTACACCACCACTGCCTCGCCGCCCATTCCTGGCCTCCCCCGTGCCTGTGTGCCAGCGAGACAAAGAGCTATTATGCAGAACGGATTGCACTGGAAAGAAAAAAAAGAGGGGGGGGAATAATTTCTGCAGGATTTTCTATGTGGGGTTTTAATATTTTTTAAATCCCACTGGGAGCCTCATTATAATTTAGTTATTAGCGGGGGGGAGGGGGGAGACACGACACACCAGATAAGTAAGAGAAATTTTACACCTTTAAAAAAAAAATTTAAAGGGAGGAGAAAAATCAACAGGATGAAAGTTCTCCAAGCCTCAAAGTAGTTACGAATTCCCCATTCAAACATTTCACTAGCAGTGAGCCGCCTTGGGGTCAGCTCCCCATCGCAGATCCATCGCCACTCCCGGCTGGAACAGGCAGGGTCCCCGGACCACAGACACCCGGAGCCCAGGTGGACACCCGGGATGGCAGCACATCTCCACACCGAGCAGGACCATCTGATCCCACTCCTCTCACTCAGCCCTCCACTTAGAAACCTTTTGAAAGGTCACATACCTCTTCCCCATCCCTTCAATTCACTGCCTCCTTCCCAGAGAGAGGTATTGTGCGTATATTCATATAATAAGAAAGTGAGAGTTTAAATGGGAATTTAATCTTATTAAAGTCTTGATTTTAGGGCAGGTACATAAGTCATACATACAAAGAGGCACAAAGTAATGAAACGGCACAGCTCTCAGGATACAGCTGGGAAAACTGGGAAGTCATTAAGGACAGACAAAAATTAGGCTTGATATCAAGAAATAAGATCTAATAATTGGCACTGCTTCACAAGCAACGGGAATTAATACTGTTAACCCTTTGCCCACACTCTTCAACCTATTTTCAGTTGCCGTCAGAGAAGAACAGTCACCTTATCCCCACGTGAGAAGTTCCAGCACAGCACCAACACAAGTTGCCCCAGGTCATGCAGCAGTGATGGAGCAGAGCCTGGAAGAGGAACCAGGTTTTTCCTCTCCCATGGGATGTCAGAAGAAGGGTCCTCTTCTATTAAGCAGAAGAGATGCCAGACACACAAAGAAGCAATCTGTAACCTCGGGGAATCTGAAATGGGATGGATAATAACCATCCCGCTGTTGTTAGCGGGTCATCTCTGCTGCCATCCATGACACGGGAAGCATGAGATGCAGATTTGTGTTTTTCACATCCCCACTGGACAGGCCATGAAGTCCAATCATCAGAGATGCCGGCCACCAAATCACACCGTCCAGCTGGCACCTCTTCAAGCCCATATCCAGCCTGGATTTTTAAGGCTCAAACTACCCTTGGCGCAGCCAAGACAGGAGGTCAGATTTCCAAACACTCAGCCCTGGCCTTGAACCAGGACACCAGCTTTTGAGCCTTGTACAAAGCACGTCAAACAAAAAAAACCCAAGCAAAACCAGAATAAGTATCTGCAAGTGTCCACAGAGCAGTATCTACAAGTCACGCTTCTCTCTCCACTGTTCAGGGAAGAGAAACAGGTACTAAGGAGCCCACCTCCTGCTAACATTCACATCTACGGTGGTGCTTTCAGGACCTGCTTGATGGAAGTCCTGCATGACTTCTGGTCCTCTCCCATGGACCAGAAGTCACGCACGCTCAAGCACAGCTTGTATCTACCTCAACAAGAGCTGCCATTAAGTGCCATGTTCAGGGGACGCATACAGCACACAAGAGACCTGGTGCTGCTCCAACAACTCCTCTGCCTCCTTCCCAAGCGGTGAAGAACAGCAGATCCACCACAGCTCTGGCCATCCACAGCGCAGCCTCCCCATGCAGACAGACTGACTGTATTTCATATGTATGCGTGCAGATATCGACAGATGGAGAGAGAAAATTACTGTGCCCATAAATTGAAGCTTTGGTCACATCAGTTCAAGAAGCAGAATAGAAAATTTAAGAGCCAAAAAACCAGCTTGTGTCAGTCAGGCTGATGAGCGCAGGCGCCAAACAACACACCCCTTAGCACGGGGAGGCGAGACGCAAGCACACACACGCACGCAGAGACCCCGCTTCTCTCCATCTATTCTCAGCAACTGTTTGTCTGAGGCCACATGCAACTGGATTTGTCAAGCCCCCTTTTAACAACTTCTTGTCACAGTCCATTACCAAATTGCATATAGTTATATATTCCACTAATTAGGCTTCTAAAATATCATTAACATGTCTCTTGATCATTAGCATAACGTATGAGGCGTCCTCGTTAGGCACGACTCGAGTTTGTTAACGCGGTAATGAAAGGCACAGGGCTGGTACTGCGGGAGCTGTGCAGAGACAGGAGGCTGGGAACATCAAAAGCATCAGTGCCAGGCTTAAAAAAACCCCCAAAAACGACGAGATCAGTGAGAGACAGGGCGTCATGGTTTAGCCCCAGCCAGCAACTAAGCACCACGCAGCCGCTCACTCACTCCCCCTCCCGCAGTGGGACGGGGGAGAGAATTAGAAAAAAAACTCGTGGCTGAGATAAACACAGTTTAATAGGACAGAAAGAGAGAAAGAAACAACGATAACAACAATAATACTACTGACAAAGGAAGGTACAAGAACAAGTGATGCCCAGCACAGCAATTGCTCACCACCCAGCGATCGACAGCCCGTCCCCGAGCAGCGATTCCCACCCCCCGGCCAACTCTAGTTTATGTACTGGGCATGACGTTTATGTACTGGGCATGGCATCGTATGGTATGGAATATCCCTTTGGCCAGTCTGGGTCACTGTCCTGGTTGTGTCCCCTCCCAGCTCGCCATGCATCCCCAGCCTCCTTGCTGGCAGGCCAGCACAAGAAGCTGGACTGTCCTTGACTACTTAGCAACAACCCAAAACATCAGCATGTTATCAACATTTGCTCATCCCAAATCCAAAACACAGCATCACACTAGCTTCTGTGAAGAAAACCAGCTCTATCCTGGCTCAAACCAGGACACAGGGGCAGAAGCCAATCGCTGGGAAACTGGGGTGATGTGGAAGGTGGAGCAAGCATCTCCAGGCTGGCAGATACTTCACACACACCGCGTGCCTTCCCTCAGCTAAAATGACATTCCCATGATGTGGGTACAGCGCAGCTCGGGGATGAGTCAGGATCGCAGACCTGAATGCATTGTCATCAGGGTCTGGACAAAATGGCAGCGTCCACATGAGACTTCAGCCCCGAGCCCCACGGCACAGATCCGTGTCCGCAGTTAAACCCTTCCTATCTGGTTGACCCTGGAACACCGCTCACACCCACTTGGGCCAGCCCTGCTCCACACAAGGACAACTTGCACCCAAAACCCAATGCAAGACACACGCAGGTTCCTCCCTCCTCCGAAACCAACGTTGAGCACTCCCTCTCCCCAGCCCCGAGATAAAACTGGTCCGATACAATGCCAGGCACCACCCTCGCCCAGCCAGCTCAGACTACGCAACATTGAGCAACCACCCCAGTTAAACCGAGGATGAAAAACCACCACCCACCAGGCATTACACAGCAGGAGATCAAAAGTATTAGAGACAGCAGCCCGAGATGGTGCAATGACAAGGGACCTCCATTAGGAATGCAAGAGAAAGGCCTGAAAGGTCTCCGGTACCCAAATGCGACCCACAGGCAGCAATATTTGCACATGTGCTTCAATGCAACCAGGGCTGGGGGGTGAAGGATGTGAATTAATAGCCAAAGGTTTGACCAGGACAGATGCTTCCATGTCAAGCCAGCTCATGTATCAGTGGTTACCACCGTTGCTATAAATAAGCAGGGACTTTTTTTTTTTTTCCTTTGAGCGAATAACTCAATAAGTCACCGCATGAAAGATATTGTAAATAGCTCCAGCAGAGTGCAAGTCAGGGCTGCTTCCAATTAGCTTTCACTTACGCTCCCCCCGCCTGCGCCAAGTTTGCAGAGTTTGTTCCCAACACGCCGCTCGCTGTCTGGGGAGAGGTGGGGAGCAAACCCCACTGCAATCCGGGCCTCCGCTCCTCCACGTTAGAAATGCTCTTTTCATTAAAGCTGTGAGGACGTCAAAGCAAGTGAAAACAGCCCACATATGCATTTGTCTTTGTCCAGATGTTAATGTAAAGGTGGGGGGGAGGAAACAACCAAGAAGCTTTTCTTCAGCTGCTGAGAGCGAACACCACCACCACCGCAGCAACAGCCTGGAAATGCGAAGCAGCACACAACTTTTTATTAGAACAAAGACATAAAACAAGCTCGGTGAAGGCAGCCCAGGGGCTTTTACGCACACATCTGAAGAGACCCCCCCCCCCACATCCCTAAGAAACGGGTAGGATGCATCCTCGTGGGCAACACCACTGCCAAAACAACAGGGGGAAGATGGATGACTTTGTGACTCTTCATCAAAAAATTCCTCTTCCATGAGATAAAGGCAGCGTTAAGACTCTTTCTGAATTTTTAGTCACTCATGCACACAACCTTCGTGTCCCACACATGCGCGCGCCTTCACGCAGCAGCTGGTCCCGATACCAGAGGAGCATCACAGCCAGGAAACTATCACCGGGAAGATAAAATACAGGGCAGGAGAGTGTGGGATCGGTTGGGAGACTAAAAGAACAGGAATCCTGGGGAAGGGGCTTAAATCCCCACCACCACTATCTAGGAAGGGGTGTCCGTGCCTCACCTTTTGCCATCAGGATGGTGTCACGGGTAACCTGGGACAGGAGATGGAGGGTGTCCAGGAAATCAAGACCTGCTCATCACATCATCATTATAGCCAAATTTCCCTTCTCAAGCCACCACAACTAGGTACCACCCTCACCCAGGTGTTTTGCAAGGAGGTCAGCAACACCGCAGAGTGGGACCAGGAGGTCTCCCTAAGCAAGCAGATGTATTTGTTCACACTCGAGCAGCCTCCCTTCCCTGCTGCCCCGACCACTGCATTGAAACATGGACACTGGAAAGCTGCATGGACACTGGAAAGCAGCCAGTTTTGGGGAGAGGGGGTTACGGCAGTCAGCGCAGCACATCCCCGCTTTTGTTTGCTTCCTGCTTTTGACACCAAAAGCAACAATCACAAAAAAGAGAAGCCACTAACACTTGATACAGCTTTTTGATTTGAAGGGGTCAGGAAAAAGTTCCAGGAAAGGGAGGAGAAACAACTTTCTCTTACACCCTTTAATGCGGTGAGAATCAGCTCTCACAAACTACAGGTTTATATTTCTCCCTGTAGTTTTTCAACCATCTTTACTTCCTTCCCTCCATGCTCCATCTTCTTCCCACTCCCTCCTGCGCTCCCAAATGGCGGCAGCACTCTATTAAAATGGCCAGAGAGAAACCTCTCCCCTCCCCGTGCAGGAGGGCGCTGGGTTGACCTCTCCACATCTGGACATGGCTGCAACCTCCGGCTTTCCATGGCAAATGCCGGCAGCACAGCGACCTTCCTGGAAACACGGTCCTCTGACCTCCCTTCTCCGACCCACCCATCCCCTGTCCCTCCGCTGAACTCCACCACCCTCCATCCCGCCCGGGCTGGGGATGCGGCACTATCTCACAAGGGGTGCAACTCCTCCAGTCAGGCCCTGAGAGCTCTCACGGGCCCAAATCCAGGGTGTATTTGCTTGGGGGATTGAAGGAGGGTCAGAGAAAAGAGGAAGAGAACCCAGACTGCAAACCAGCCAGATTTAACTAAAGCAAACAGCCTCAACAGCAAAAAACCTATTCAAATCCTAGACTTACTTCAGTTTTGATCACTTGGAGAACGCTTGCCACCGCAAAGATGCTCTTTATCCAGTGCATCTATTGTGCAACCAGCCAGGAGGGGTTAGAGACCCATCAACAGACCCACCGGTGCAGCAGAAAAGCCTTTGTGGGTCGTCTTCCTCTTCGTGCTGCGCAAGTCCACCAGCTCTCACCAGGCTGTTGACTAAAACACTGTCTTCCATAGCCATACCAACGTGTCTCAGCCTTCCCCAGCCAGTCTGGCACGAGGTGGTCCATGCTCTGGCTCTTCCAAGCCACGCACGGGCCAAACCAGATGGTTAACGACACCACGTCATGTCTCCTCCCCATGCAGGTCCAGCACTCTCCCTCCTCTACGTGCCCCAGCTTTCCCACAATTCACACAGCTGCATTTCTCTGTGAGAGCTGCCTCCCCAAAAACACCAACAATTTTAACGCATTGACCCATTGCTGGAAGAGCACAGAGAAGCTCCTGTGGCACAGAAGACCTCATCCCAACAGGGCCCGCAATGAACCACACCATCCGCTTAGCACGGTTTTTCTAGACATCCTCCCACCCAGGTCCAGCCACCAAGGCAACTCTGAGCTCCCCACACCTGGATCATCTTGGCTGGAAAGAGCTTCAGAAATAACAGAGCAGACACTAATGGCTGAGATGCAAACCGTGACTCGGTGTTGTGACTGCCCCAACAAGCAGAAGAGCTCTCACCGGTGGCATCACTTGCTCCTGGTCAGAGGAACAGGCAGAGCTTTTCTTTATAGGAGACAAACAGCTTTTCCCATGCACATCACCACCACCAAACCCTACTTTTGCAGCTCCCCCAGCAGCAAGCCTTCTGATTGTCTGCCCTCCTTGCCAGGCGAGTGTGGAGACCCCATCCTCACCCCCCAGCTGCCCTGGGCGGGGGGGATCACGCCAATAAAGCCTCGCACATGCAGCACAATATGAGCCTCCCTGCTGCCCGCAATCAGCTTCGGTTGTTTATTTTTATTTGAGCAAAACTTCAGCTAGGCTGGGGGGAGGCTGGGAGGGGGACAAACCCCTGGAAAGCCGGGCTGCATGTTGGTCTCTAAAGGGACTGAAACCGGGGATGGGAGGAGGGGCCAGCTCTCCTTTCCAAAGAGCTTTCAATAGGAAACAGATGTCAAGGGCCTGAGCACCGAAAGCAGGGTCTGCAGCAGGCTTCCCTGGCTCCATGCTCCCGCCAGAATCCGTTTTAATTAAAATATTTCGGTTCGAGCACGGGGCGAGGGATAGGGGGAGCAGGGAATGGTCCGGGGGTGATGTGCTTGTTACCTTTGTGCACGCAGGGGATTTGTGGCAGGGCTGGAGGGGATGCCGGGGTGCACAGGGTCGGGTCAGAGACCCCATCCCGTACCCCCAGCCCAGGCTCCCTCCTTCCAGCGGGGATCGACATAAATTCTGCTGACCTTGAGTGAAAAATTGCCTCGTTTCGGTACCGAAAAAATAACATTACATCATGTAGGCTGTGTCAGGTTCTATCAATGCCCCCTTCCCACCCACCCCCAAAGCGAGGGGGATGTAACCCAACACTATGAAAACACCAGCCCGGAGAAGAAAAGGGGCCTTTGTCATGGACCGTCAGCTCCCCACTCCTGCCCGAGGTGAAGAAAGATTTCTGAAAATGTTAGGCTGGGAGGTACAGACTCCAGACATGTCATCCCCCATGGCCCCTTTGCTTCCCCATCCCCACCTTTGAAACCCCTGCTTCTCCCTTACTTAAAAACTTCTGCCATTACTAGGATCCAAAGCTCCCTTCTCCCCCAGATCCCTTGGCAAGAGTCAGCCCCATGGAAAACCCTGGGTGCCAGGAAGCCTGAAAGCCCAGCCGCAGGATCACTAAAGCCTGACTTTAAGCCTCGATGAGTCAATAGTGTCCCCCAGGTGAGGCTCCATCCTGGCTTTCTTCCCAAGGGCACCTGACTCCCTTGCACGAGGGCATGTGGAGCAGAGAGCACACGGACACCCACACCCAGAGAAAGAGGGGAAGGCCAGGAGCTGAACAGCAAGGAGGGGAGCTGGTGGGGCCTCTGCCAAGCCCGGCCACCCAAGTGAGCCCGTGCACCCCACTGGAACTCAGGCAGAGAGGGGATGGGCACGAGCCCATGAGGAAAGGGAAGAAAACAGCCCACAGATCTGATAACCAGCACCAGCAATGCACCACGTTAGGGTCCCCGAGGCTATGAGTTCAGCTGGGCCGGGCGCAGGAGGCGGGGAACGCTGTGCTGGCCGGGTGGGAGGCAGGCTGTGCCACTCGCCCCGTGGCCAGGGAAGGGGCCCGAACCTCCTTTATGTACTGGGAGAGAGGAGCTGTGGGAGCCTGAGGCCCCACAGGCTCCCAGGCTGAGCACACAAGCGGGAATGAAGGGGGTGCAAACGGAGTGAGCCCCCCTGGACTATGCACGGTACAGACCACGGTTGCGGGGTGCTCTCTACATTCCTGCTGGGATCATGCTTTCCTCCGCCACAAGATGGGGAAACAGGGGCATGCACCCCAGCAGAGCGTGCCTTGCTTAAACAGCTCGCCGAGCAAACCCACAGCAGAGAAAAGTCGCTGCTGTTGCCCGTGGGCAACACAGCACCAGGCCAGGCGCGGGTCGAGAGAGAGAACACCCAGCTTGCCCCAGGCCCTCGGCTCTCAAATGTATTTTCTCATTAACGAGTAATACGGTTTTATTGTCTCAAACAATGTCTGTTTTCGATCAGTTCCTTTATCCCAGACACTGCCGCGCAGAGAGACCGAGCAGGCCAGATGGTTCATGTTGCAGGAGTCTTCCCGCTCTTCCCCGCCTGCCCCCTAATTCCTTACAAATTCCTGGAATGCCTGCGCCCCCGAAAACCAGCCCCGGGCAGGGCAGAGGCAGGCATCGGTCACAGAGGCAGGGGCTGGGTGCCCTCCCCGGCCTCCCCTCCTCACCGCCAGCAGCTCAGGCAGGGCAGGTCCCCGGCAGCGAGCGGCAGCTCCCGGCTGTCGTCTCCTCCGCAGGGTCGCCAGCGAGCGGTGCGCACCCGAAACCGAAGATCTGCAGGCCCCCTCCTCCTTCACCCACGGCAGGGGGGTTTCCTCTGCTGTGGGAGGGATGCGCAGGCCCCAAAACCCCTCCATCCCAGCCCCGAAGCTACAGCCAGCACCGGAGCTGCAGGCGGCGGGGAGGACGTCTGCCCGTAATCCCCACCACGTGCCCAAGGCCACCAGGCCCCTGCCGCACCGCTCACGGCTCCAGCTTTCACCCACGCCTCCTGGCGTTAATCCCCACCCCAGCAGCTGGACGCAAAGGTTCGCCAAGCCCTTCCCAAAATCCAGGGGCCGATCCAAGCCCGGGCCGAATCTAAGGGAAGGCTCCCACTGCCTTCGAGCGGCTGGCCTCCTGTCTCGCGCTGGCTATCCCGACGGGGGAGCAGGGCCACGCACCCCGCAAAGCGTGCCTTGCTTAAGCCATGCTCGCCAGCAGCACCCTGGCTGGCCAAGCAAAGAGCCACGGCAGAGGGGAAAGTAGCTGCCGCTGCCCGTGGCCAGCGCAGCACCAGGGAGGAGAACACCCAGCTTGTCCCAGGCCAAGCCTTGCAGCTTGGCTGGTGGCTCCAGCCCACCCCAAAACACATCCCCAGAGGTCCGGCAAGGCCTGTGCTCCCCCAGCAGCCTTGCAAACACCTTCCCCAGAGAAGGAGGGGGCTGCTCTTGTAGGGAGGGAGCCTACCAGCCCCGGGAAGGAGCCCTGCTGAGCGCAACCTAGCAGCAACGGGCGGGGGAAAAAATACGGGATGCCGAAATGATCGTTCAGCCTGGAAGAGGGCCAGGAGACTAGTGTTCACACCCTTAAACTCGAGAAAAGCACCACGAGAGCACAGATAACCCCATCTGGGAAAAACCTGAGTCTGGTAGAAAAGATGACACCCTCTCCGAAGCACTCGAGCACCGCATGGCATGGCCAGGCCATGGGTTGTCCCAAACCGGGTCCCATGGTCTCTCTGATCCTGCAAGACCTTTTCCCATCTCCCAAGAGCTCCGCATGTTCCCTCTCCGCAGCAGCTGCTGCCCAGGAAAAGTGTCTGCCGAGGAAGGGCCAGAGGGGATGTGCAGCCTGCAGCGCCCCGGGGCCAGCAGCCGCTCTCCAGGGCTTGGCTGCCAAAACGCCGCACGGGCTCCTCAGAGACCTGCTGAGCAGACGGGTATCTGCTCCCAATTCGATTGAATTTTCATGAGGATGACACAAGACAGCCCTACTGCCAAGTTTCCACAGCTTTTCCAGAGAGGAGGGGTGCCAGAGATGGAAAGGCACCTCCAGAATTTCTCTCACACATGCAGGGAGGAAGGCACCTTCTTTTTTCTCCATCACTTTTTTTTTCCCTGAGCCTCTCGACTCGTTTTAGCAAGCCCTACACCAAACCTGCCTCCACCTGGACAAACTCCAGGGTGCACAGTTAAAGTCCTGCCAAGTTCCGAGTATTAAAAAAAAAAACAAACCTAAAAAATAAGGGGGTGGGAGGTTTATAGCAGGAAGATTTATACCTGTAGGATCATGCTGTCTCCTCCAACACCCTTCCTACACCTTCCCCATAAGCACTGAGTGCTTGCTGTGGAAGAAGCTGTTCTTGCCATGTCACGGTCAGGCGCTCAAAAGGTAAAGCAGCAGAAGCTGAAGGGGTCCAAGATGTTTGCTTTCCACCCAAGAAGCCCATGTGCAGAACAAAAGCTGCTATTCAGCAGAACTGAGGGGTCCGGGGAGTACTCAGACCCCAGGCCTGAAACAGCCAGGAAGGGGGACAAGTAGGGGACGTGCCTTTGGGACGGAGGAATGAGAAGGCTGGAAGTAAACAACGATGGGGGCCATGGAAGCATTTTGGTTATTTTTCACTCCGTAGCAGAGAAAATATCACCTGCCACCTTTTGGCATTCCCAGCGCTCAACTTTGGCTCCATCCAGCACAAAAAAAAAACAGCAGGAAAGAGTGAGCGAGCTGAAACCTGATCCCCTGAAAGGCCGGACTCGGTGTCTGGCTTTTCTTACCGGCTCGGCCGACCTGTACGTGCCAGCCTGGGAAGGCGTAATGGTTCCACCGACAGAACTTCATTAACTTTTTATACACTCGGCCGCTAATTTATAATCATTAGCGGACAAACAGCCAACAATTACACAAGCAGCACGTTAAGAAGAGAGGGAGAGAGCTTGAAGGAGCAGCGATGGAAATGTACTCGTGGTCGGGAGGGAGCAGGGACGGCGCGTCCCCCGTCCCGGGGCTGGCATGTGACGGGGGCAACCTCTCCCGAGATTTATTAGCACGCAGTTTCGTCAGCTGTAATGAAGGCATAGGGCAGCAGAAAGGCAAAAGGTGCAGGTGAGTGTGGGGAGGGGAGAAATCTCACAAGCCCTCTCATTTTCAACACAAAAAAAAAAAAAGAGACTGGAAGAGGAGGAGCATGCATACTGCACATTTTCAACTCCTGAAGCAGGCAAGGCCCCTGTTTGCAGGAGAATGGGAAACCGCTCACACAAATAGCACAAAATTAATCCTGATTTAATGAAATCTTCAAACATAGGTCACATAACCTCAGCGCCTTTCCACGCACCATCTCTCCTTCTGCTGAAGGCAGCTCTGTGCGGGAGGTAGGAGATGGCGTTGCGATGCGCAGCCCCGGCGCCCTAGGCGAGCAACGCCTGCAAATACCCAAATCCTGAGGGTGCATCTACCTTGAGGATGGAGCTGTGAAAGTGGGCAAAGGTTTCAAACACCTCTGGGATCAGTGGTCTCTGTTCCCCAGAAAAAAACTCAAGACTACCAGTACTCCTCTCCTGCCCAATATCCCACCCAGACCCTGCCAGTAAAGGCGTGGGAGTCCTGTCACCCAGTCAGCCCCTCGCCGCACAACGCAAGGCCACAGGCAGAGGACAACCGGCAGGCCCCTTCTCTGCAACAACCCAAGCTGCTTTAATCAAAGAGCCGTAAGATCTGCAGATGCAGATGTCCCCGCCGCACAGGCGGGCCAGCCAGGAAGCAGCATGACCTGACTAGCATCACTCAACAACGCATCGTGCCCAGAAACCAAACCTACACCTCTTCTGGCTCCCGCACAAGGGCTGAGCTTGCTCTCCTGCCCCACACCAGGCAGGCCAGCCAGCCCTTTTTCAAGGCATAAGCTTCCTGCTAAACAGGTCTCATGAACACGGCGCGCACCTTGCAAAGCCTCTGCTCTGGCATCTCCGAGCAGCCAGCGCAGCTCCGCAAAGCGCCCGTCGCCTCTGATCGCAAGGGAGAAAAACTCCTTTCCAAAACTCCATGCAGCAGGGGGGAAAGAGAGCAGCACCCGGCCTTGCAGAGCTAAGCAGCACCCCTTGAGAAAGACAAATGAAGTGGGTGGCTAGCTGCGACCCACCCAGCTCCCCTCCAGAGTAGGAGGGGAGGATGCAGCAAGCAACGCAGCCTTGCAAGCCACGGCTTGCCAAGCACGCAGAGGGCAGGTAGGCAGAGCCCCGCGCTCCGAGCGCACAATCCCAGGCGTGCTCGCAGCTGGAAAAAGCCATCGCAGCCCTCCAGCTCCACCCGCTCCCCCTCCTGCTCCCCGCAGCACAGGCGTGCGGAAAGGCTCACAAGCCGCTTTTGCGCACAGCGGGGCCTTTCCCCTTCCACTTGCAAAAAGAAAAGTGCAGGTCTAACACACGCTGACTCTTAGCACATCAAGAGACCAAACTGTTCAGGCCAGAAGGATGAATGCCACTGAGATTACTTGGGACTAAACCCAAATTTCTCGTGTGACAAGCTCCCTTCCCTCTACAGCAGCTTAATAACCATCCAGCATCTACGCAGAAAAAAAAAATATTAAAAATCTCTCCACCTAGAAGCGCAGCTCTCAGGGCAATTCAGGGGATCAAGCAGTAAAGCTAATTTAGATGCTAATTCGGACCACTCATGCTGGCTGGGATAGCCCCACAACTCCACCCACCTGGATACAGCACAAGATCACAGTGCCCACCTACAATGGGGGGAAGCTTTGAGGAAAACCTCTACCTGATCTACTAAAAATACACAACATGTTGTTTAGATTATTTTCCTGTGGCTGTTCAATATCCCCAGTGCCACGAAACCTTCCGTCCGCACATCTAAGAAAACCGTCGTGGGGGAAACACATACGATACCCCATATGGACAGCGTGATGGCTTAACAGCCACAGATCAAATGGTGGGATACACAGAGAAAGAAGCTGAGGTTGCTCCTGCAAGCTTTGCTTTTGCATTCCTGCCTTTGAGTAACTTTCAAAAACAGAATTGCCCAAATACCGGTTCTTTCAAGACTTTTTTTTTTTTTTTTTCAAACAGCATCACTTGAGAGCTGGATTTGTCATCAAGGTATTTGTAATATAAAACTGAAGTCAAATTTCAGAGAAATACTTTTAATAAAAAAGGCAAAGGCTTAATTTAAAAAATGTAAATATGAGATGCTTCCATCTTTTTTATGCTTCCCAAAAGCAAAGCAAGAGAGTCTTCTTTACTGAAAGATGTTGGGAAATTGAGCTGCACAAATCTCTACAACATTTCTGTCAACCCAGATACATATTATTATTATTTCTTTTCCTCCTCAAGACCTTTTAATTTGGAGAGGGGGGGGAAAAAACCCCTCATCTTGCCTAAAGACACGAAGGAGATGCCAATGCCTCTCAAGCCCATAAACAACAATTGGTCCGCACCCCATCCCGCAGGGATGTGGCATGGCATCCGCAATGGGTGAGAGGGAGGAGGGAGCATCTCCCACCAGACCCAGGTCAGCGTCCAGTCCGCAGGCTCTGCGGCGGCAGCACGGGCACGATGCAGGCATCAAACCTTGTGCAGGAATTAAATCTTGCCCTTAGGAGCCCTCGGCCCCCGTGCTACCTTGCCCACGTCACCCAGGTCACAGAAAAGCAGATGGAGGGCAAGAAGACCTCACGATGGGGTGGCACCAAGCTGGTAGGAAGTGCCAGCATCTGGGAACCCTTGCCACAGCGGGAGTTAAAAGCAGCCGGGCTCCCAAGGGGAAGAGGGAAGAGTTACTACAGCCACCTAAGACAGGGTAGGCTCACAAGGAATGGACCCCAATGTTTTTTGGGAGAAATGCAGAGATATCTGGGCTCATTCAGCCTTAGGGATGCCTGCAGAGGATGGGAGGTGAGCCAGCGCTCCTGGAACAGGACCCTCACCACCCAAGTGAGGAGGGGACAGCCTTTTAAAGTAAGGCCATGGTGAGCTGGGCAAAGGGAGCCCAGCAGCATCCTTTGCATTCCTAGAGCATCAGCGGCATCGCGTTGTGCCTGGGGGGCTCTCCTGGAGGGGCCTTTGCATGGATCCAGGGCTGCTCCCCTCCCTGCGCGTTTGGGAACACTCCTCTCCAGCTTTCAGCACTCCATTATCCAAAGATTCCAGTAAAGGAGGCAAGACCAGTGGCAGCAGGACTTGACTCTACACCCCCCCACGAAGGAGCCATCCACCTCTGGCTTCCCAGCGAGCTGCACGAAGGGGAAAGGCGGGGGGGCTGGGGGAGAGCAACCCCTGCCATGGCCAGCCCCACACAAATCTCATCCAAAGCCTTCCTGGGGGGGGGGGGCCTGCACAGCCAGCACCCCTGTGTGCACCCCGCCCCCTCCTAATACCCCCTTCCCCTTTCCCTCCCCCTAAACTCACTCTCGGGCCCCGTCTTCCCAAACAATCTCGCCGCGGGCTGCTTTTGTAAGCCTCTGGCCCCAAAAGAAAAATGATGGGTTTGAACTCTTAACCCCGCCCCAGAAAAAGGCTGGAATTAAAAGGGGTTTATGACTAAGTATGCAGATGGGAATACTGTAATAACAACAGGCGAAATGTTTGCCTAGCAGTTCTGGGCTGGTTTCGGAGGGAGGGAGGGAGAGCAGGGACGGGGCGGCTTCTGGCCGGAGGATGACGGCACAGAGAAAGAATTTGGCGGCTGGGAGGGAAGGGAGGTTGCTGATAAATGCTGGGGCAGAGGCGGGGAGGGGGTCCATCGCTGGCACTTCAGGGAGGCTGGCTGCGGCACTCCGGGCTTCTGGCCAGCTGACAAAGGCACCACCGCGGAGGAGGCAAGCAGGCACAGGGGCAGAGGGCAGGCGAGCTCGGCTCCGGGGCCGGGTCGGCACCGATCACGCGTCTTGTGGGACGCTGTCGCACTCGACGGCGCTGGGACGCGCAATAGGGAACGTATCAAGGCAAATAGCAATGCTCCTCCACACCCCAAATCCCTTCTTGATGGGGGGGACCCATGCACACAGACTCTGGCCAAGGGGGGAGCCCACAACCAGAAACAAGGGGCTAATTTTTACCAGCCCTGGGACTCCAGCTCTGCTGAAAACATGGTAAAACGTCAGTGCCTAAGACACCTAGGAGGGCATCTTCAGGACCTCATCTTCCCCTTTTAGCAACAGGCTGCACCAAAGCCCTGCAAGTGGGAAGCTCAGGGTAGGGGCAGACCCAAATCTCAGCCACCGTCCCAGAGGAGTGCACCCCATCACTGGCTTAACCCTCCTGCGAGAGGGGAGAGTGCTGCTTCTCTGGCACCCAGTCCTGTGCAAGGCTGCTCCCACTCCTCGGGCACCCAGGACCCTCCTCTCAGTTGGCAACCAGCCAGGTGAGGCACCTCAACAGCTCCCTGTCACACAAGGAGCCACCCCAACATCGCTCAGCAGAGCCCAAAAACACCTCCCTGCCATTGTACCAAGGCAGGCTGCCCACCGGCACCCAGTCCGTGGGAAAGGTTTGCTCCATAGCTCACTGAGGACACGAGTCCCTGATCGTACCAAACCAGCACCTTCCTGTTCTCTTGAGCTCTCCATGAGGTACCCGCAATGTTAATACCAGATGCAAACCGCTTACACAACACCACACACGGCTTGGCAGCCACAGGCCAAAAAGCCACCAAACACCCAAATCTTGCAAGTCACCAGGACCCACGGGACAGAAATTCACATGTGACACACAGAAACAAGCCACAAAAACACAGACCTCCTGAAGCTCCCAGAGGAGCCACAATATCGAACTATTTCTGAGCGATGCTCCTGCCGTAAGCACGGGGACCTTCCGCCCGCGCTCGCTGGGCGCAGCCCGGCCTGATGCAACCGCGGCCCTTTGCCAAACCAAGCACCTCGCAGGGTACGAGCCTGGGAAGGGAACACGCCCCAGCCGCTTCCCTGCAGGGGTGAGGAGGTAAAGCTGCCTGCAAAAAATTCACGGCATGACTGGCAAGCCAGGAACTCCGGGAGACTTCCCAGCTTGCAACGCGGGGGATTTCCGAGCGCGTCTCACACCTGCCCTTGCTCAACAGGAACCTCTGAGTTCGCAGCATCAGCGCATGGAGTTTTGACTCTACTCTGGTCACCTCCTGCTGACCCACTGCATTTACCAGAGATGGGGAGCGCTGGAAGGAGCCTGTGGATAGTAAAAGGTCTTTCTCATCGACACAATCCTCCTCCAGGTCCGACCTGTTGCATTTATGAACAGAAACACAGCAGCCCTACAGCAACCAGGCTAGAGGAGAGTGGATGCCCCAAACTACCTCCGACAGCACCCAATACTGCTGCTACCACCAACACAGCACATGGGAAAAACAAAGCCACCAAGCTTGCTCCTCTTAACAAGGAGAGCTTCCTTCTGCCTCTCAAACAGAGCAAATGTCTCTGTAAAGACATTTAGAAACCATCTGCAGGGTCAGGAAAGATGGACGCTAGCAAAGGGAGCGTGCACTGCAAAGGGTGACAGGGCGAGCCAGGCTCCGGTCCCTTCCGGCACCACACGCTGCAGCAGCCTGCGGCAGACACAAGCTGCACAAATGCACAGCTCCCCTCCCGGCTGCTGCTCCGCGATGGCACGGCGGGGAGAGCCGCCACGCCAGGAAGCACTCGGATTAGGTAATGGAGGGTGTAGGAGACGATTCCTCTGAGTCAGACGAGCTGGCCAGGGCCCAGGTCAGCAAGCTCTGCAAAATCAGCAAACAAAAGAGGGCAAAACCTGCACCTCTCCAGCCCCTTCCTGCCGTCTCCAAGATGACCCCTGCAAGCAGCCCCGGCAGCCAGCAGCGGGTTTGAGGAGAGCGGCCGGAGCCATGTGGAATGCTGCGGCTGGGGACGGAGACCTAACCTGCCATGTCTTGGGGTGAGCTGGTCACCCCAGCTCCCTGCTCAGTCCTGGGACTTGCTGAGCAATTTGGTTTCTCCTCTGCCAACAGAGGAGATGGCATTGCCCCTCCTCATTTAGGCCATGAACAGTCTCTCTCTCCACATGTAAACTGAACCCAAGCGATCCTCCTCTCACCCACAGCTTCCAGGGCACTTCCCAGGATTTAAGGGCCAAGTGTAAATGCTCCTTTGCAAGTCCTTTTCTGACAGCAGTGTTTCCCGTCCCTGCCCAATCGCATACCCATGCCCTGACAGCCAGGCACGGAGCTGGTCTACACAAGGGATACTCACATCTCCCTGCCACCGAGTAGGGAGAAGCCCCCAGCCCTGCCTCACACAACATCCCTGGATCTTGCTCCAGGGGCTTTACCAGATAACACATTATGGGAGGCTGCAGCCACTTGTCTACACCAGGACGATACCCTTAGGGGACCAAGGGGAATGCCCTTGCTTTCCAGAGACAGACGCAAAGCCATGAGAAGATCCGGGACTGAAGCAGAGCCCTGGCCCAGCACATCTCTGCAGGATCACAGCACCTCTTGAGGAGTGGCCCTGAGAGAAGGGTCACCATACATTTCGTGGAGACCTCCTTTCCCTAGAGGCTTGACATCCTTATCCTTCAACCTCTGCCAAACTTGGTACTACAGCCAACGCTGCTTCCATAAAAGCCCCCACAAAATCGCTGTCATGAGGTGCTGCCATCCTTTCCTCACCTGGGACTTCCAGATGTTCAAGTTATCATTATTTTTCATTAAAAAAAGGAAAGAAAGTGAATGGTGGGGAGGACATCTGGAAGAGGGATAAATACCCATCAGGAGTCATCCCCATTCTGACAGCTGAATGAGTTAGACAAGTGCTAATGAACAAACAGGCTAAACTGCTCCTTTCTCTTCCTGACAGGCTGAACCAAGTCTCCTGAGCACCCCAAATGCCAGCTCAGGAAACAGTCCCTTCCCAGCTTTTGGTAGCAGCAAAGCACCCAACCCAGGCAGCTGCCCAGCTCACCCAGCCTGCCCCATGCTGCCCGCCGGCACACGGAGGCCTCCGACATTAAATCCCACTCCCCTGCAGCCTCAGAGAGGAGCCCTGAAGCCGGGTGAGATGGAAGACCAAGCCAAGACCAGACCAGGCCAGCGTAACGCAGCCTTTCGAAATGGGTGGGGACCAGGACCGTGCAACCCCCTCTTCCCTGGGGCAAAGCCTTCTGTTGCAGCAGAGAGGCGATGCAGGCAGACCAGCAGCCTGCATCCCTCGGATCTGTAACGGGCCATAGCCCCTTCCTTCCCCTGCTCCCGACGGGAGGCACACCCAGTGCTAAACACTGAGGCTAACGCCATCCGGTCCTTCTTCCCCACGTCTATTGTCACTAAAAATTTATCCGGTTTCTGCCAAAAAGAAAACCAAAATAAAATGCTGCACCTCCCCTCTGCCCTTCAAAGTAAAAGCAGTTCTGCTTTTTACTCAGGGAGGGGGAGAGGAGTTTAAACACGAGTGCCCCATCTACCCAGCACTGCTCCACTCCTCCTCCTCCCTCGGACTTTCACACAGCCCTGTCCCGTCAGCCTGTCTGTGGCATTTGATTCCTGTCTGTCACTAAGTGATGAGGACAAAGGGTGAGGAGTCAGGAAAAGGTCTGAGCTACTTTGTTCATCGTCTGGATACGAACTTTGGATGAACTCCGTGGGGAAAGAGAAAAGCTGCATGGAGCAGGACGCACCGTGCATAGAGCTCGCTCTCCTCAAAAAAAAAAAAAGAGAGAGAGAGAGAAAAGGGAGGCTTGAACAAGGGGAAGGGGTGGGAGGGGAAGGGAGAGGAGAGAGCATTCCCCATCCCCATGGCGGCAGTCAGTCCTGAGAGCTCCCTGCTCTGAGGAGACAGAAGGATATTCAAACCGCCTTCCCAGGAGGCATGTTCAATAGAGCAGGATGCCAACGCAGCCTTTTCTCAAACAAATCTGTTAGCGGTGGGCCAGGGGCCAGCCACAAGGGCTTGCTTTTTAAAGCAACCAAATGGGAATTTCCTAATAAAATAAAATTTAAAAAAAAGCCCCACCGTGGCACAGTTAACGGGAAGCTTGCTGGCAGCAACAACAAGTATCTCACACACAGGCTTCTCTGGAAGCACAGAAAGATGAAATACAGCGCAGGACAGGGAGCTTTGGGATGCATCCAGGGCCAGGGTGATGAAGCACCCATGTGCTCCCCTGGCACCTACCTGCACGAGCTGGGGGACACAACTGCCCGCAGCGCGGTTACATACCGGGGTGAAGGTTTACAACCACGATTTCTGCCGCGCTGAACAAGGGAGGAGGCTCACCCTGCGCTGCAGCGGAGGCAATTTCCCTTGCGCTGACCTCAGGGACCTGGAAAAGCCACTGCAGGGCACACTCAGCTCCTTTGCTTCACTCTGCTTTTCAAAGCAAAGCCAACCCAGTTTGCAGCTGGAAAGCCTTGCGGTAGTCTTGCAAACCGTAATTAAATCAGCCCGTCCTGGGCAGCAAAGCCACCACAAACTTAGCTGCCAAGCAGCTCAGATGCCCGCGCTGGGATCGGACGCAGCCTCCATCGAGGATTATCGGCAAAGCCTACACGCGAGACGTGCCAAGCCACACAGAAGAGTGATTGCAATGGTACATGCAGTTCTGCAGCGTTCACAGGAGGTCTGCTGAGCGCTGGAGGTGAAGAGTGCCCCAGACGAACCACCCCAGCACGCTGCACCAGCATCGCCCACAGGACATGGGAGGAGATCCACAGCCGCATGGGCCAGCTGGGACCACAGCTCTGGCTCTGCCACCCTGAAAGTCTCGTGCCTCAGGCAGAGCAGTTGGAAATCCAATGGTCATACTGGATTCGGTTCATAATGTTCACCACCAGCCTTCCCAGCACATCCCAGCAGAGCGGGTGAGCTTACTCTCCAGGATGGGGAATCCTACAGAAGACAGAGATTAAGTGGCTTACAAAACCCAGGAGAGCACCTGAAAGCTCTGCCAGAGTTTACCCCAGACCCCTTGTCTCTCTACAAGCCACCAGCAACTAAAAGAACAACGCTGTATGAGAAAGCTCTGCCTGGGACATGACCGTAACAGCGCTGCACGCTGCACTGCAGCAGCCCAGCCGCAGAAGGCACTGGTGAAACCTCCCTGGCCGGGCACACAGCAGCAGGCAGGTCACACGTTCTCCTTCAAGGTGGGAGCATCTTTATCCCTTGCATGATGTCCAGTGCAAGAGACTGAGAGCTGCAGAGATGGTCATGGGAACCACTGATCCCAGCTCCAGTCTGGCGCCTCTGCTTGGGAAGATAACTCACCACCAGAACTCTTGGAAGTGGAAGGGATCAAAGGGTCAGCTTCATTTACCCACAGGTATGTATGGCCCCAGCCCTCCCCAAGACCATCTGCTACACACCAAGAACAATGACCAGGGTAAAGAGGAGGAAGGGGAAGGAAACATTTCTGCAGGGAAACAACCCAGATGGGAAGGCAGGGTCATCCCTTGCAGCCACCAGCCACCACCACGTCCCAGAGGAGCACATGCTAGGAGGTAACTCTAGCATCTCAAAGGCACTGCCCAAGACCTCCGATGGAGAAACTTTGATCTCCTCCTAGCATGGCCAGTCCCTGGGGACTGCCTCTGAAGCACACAGCAGACTGTGCCAAGACAAATTGACTCCACAGAAAAAACCTCAGCCCATTTGGAGGAGTTTGTTACACCACTCGCTCCAGAAAGTCTGAAAAGCTCCTCTGCTGGTGGGAGGGACCCATCCCCAGCAGCCCAGCCAAGGCAGCCTGGCTCGAGGTGACAAGCTCCCAGCAGGGAGAACCACACAGAAGAAGGGAAAAAAAACTGGACAAGATGTTGGCTGGATTGGCCAGTAATTCCATCTGCAGAAGGTGGGAGCTTGGGGAGGAGATGCTGGTGCTGCTGCATCCAGGGCTGTTTTGAGAACAGCAAGGAAGAAGAGAAGGGGAAAAGACAGGGCTGGGGGAAGAGAAGGTAAAAGAAAACAAATCTGCTTTATTATTGCCTGAAACCCAAGCAGACTGATTAAAGCAACCAGCCCCGCTGCCCCTTCCAAACCTTCCAGGTTGTCTCGTCTGCTTCCTAAATCTGATTCCCATTTGTCTCTATACGGTTCTCATTTGTTCTTCATTTAGGTCTCCTCCAAGCTCCTTGCCGAGCCTAGGAGAGCCCTCCAGAGAGCCACGTGGCCAGGCTTCCCCCAGGAGCCTGCGAGGGCAATCGCTGACCAGGGTCAGACCCAGCACCAGTGCCTGCATAGAGGGAGGAGATGTGGCAAGAGGAAGGCAGCAGGCTGCTGACTACCTGTGACAGCCAAGAGGCCGAGAAGATCCTTGGAAAGAGCTGCCTGAGGGAGGAGAGCATCACCACCCAAGCGTGCTGACACAAGCCTGGCTGTCTCTGGGGCAGCAGACCCAGCATGCCCACAGGACAAAAGCAATTAAAAAAAAAAAAGCAAAAGGGACCGGAGACCCGCCACACACCCCAGCGATTTGCAGGGCCTGTGCAAGTGGTTTCTTCCATCAGACAGCCTTCTGATTAAACAGGAGCTTAAAAATTATCCTAATGGGGCTCCTTTCAAACATGAGCCACAGGGACCTCTCCTAATAGCACAGCTCCTTTCTCAACTGCAGCCTGCGTACAACAAAGCGGGTCCGTCTGCCGCCCTTGCCCGCAGCAGCGTGCCTCGGCACGCAGGACCAACGCGCTCCACCAGCAGTGCCCACGGCTCCCCAGCAGCCCCGTGCCACCACAGCCCTCCCGGCACTTGCCCGCTGCCCTGGCCTCTGGCCGTTAGCCCCGTTGAGCGCCCAGCCAACCTGGCACACTGCCTTAGCCAAAGGACGTTTCCAAAGCCTAGCCAAACACGGCAGAAAAAGGGAAATAAAAATCTGTCCTCCCACCCACATGGACTTTGCCACCCGCCTCAGGAGCACGGAAAGACCGGGGACTTCCCCTACCACCACTCCTTGCTGTGTCTTCTCTCCTTCCATATTGCTTGTGGGTTTTTCATGGTAAACAATCCCCATTTGCCCTTGGGATGGTCTCCCTAAGCCTGCAGCCACGCCATCGTACTGCTGCACGCATCGTCCTACCCCCAAGAGCCCACAGGTCGGGACCCCACGGCTTTCTAGACCCGAGTGCAGAAGAGTCATTCCTCAGGAGAAAGCCGGCCCCAGGCCGCCCGCCGCCCGGGCAGGCACTGCACACCCACCCGAATGGAAATACAACAGCCTTTGCCACAGGAAAACCCAACCAGGCACCCGCTGCCCAGACCTGGCTGCCCAAGACCCATCTACCACAAGAAGCAAACGAGCAGGGTCTCGGCGCTCCCCGGCCAGGGCCAACCCCGCATCCACCCAACGTCAGAGCAGGGTCCCGATGGCTGCGGAGGTACCGTCACGCTACACAACACTGTTTTCCCCCTCCTGCTCGCTGCCTAGGTAGAGGACGCAGTGCCCATCAGCCGCTCTCCCCGCTCCCTCCTGCCCATAAGGAAAGCGGAGACCCCTGACCTTCTCCGCCGCATCCCCCCAGCCCCTCCAGAGCTTAAGCGGCCCAGGTGCGCAAATGTTACCCAATGCCCTCACCGGGCGGAAAGTAAATTCCACCCAGCGGGGGAAATGCCAGCCACGGTCAGACGTCGGGATGTGCAAATAGCAGCCAGGGACCTTCGGGAGAGGAGCAGCGCAGGCCCAGGCGCTCCCACAGATAATCCTCTCGGGACGCCCTCTCCAGAAGCTCCCATAGTCAAATTAGCATCCTTCCTCTGCTCTTTGAGGGAGTGCAAAAGAAAAAATAAATTAAGCGTTTGTTATTGCGCTAAATGACCTTTTCAGCCACTTGGGGACAGAATTACACTGGGGCTTCAGAGCAAGATACCGCAGGTGCTGCTCGCTCCCTGCTCCCACATGCGATCCTTCATGCCTCCGGGTGCATTTAAGGGGGTCCATGCCCCCCCAGCCACCTCTGCCCACCCAGCGACAGAGCTGAGAAACAGCCTCTTTGGAAAATTCTGCATGAAGTAGGGAGGCAGAAGAGGTCTGTTAAGAGCTTGCTGAGCAAAGCGCTTCAGACGGCTTCATTTCACATTGCCGAAAGCGTAAATCAGGGAATTGCTCCTCCGGTTTTTTCTCCATTAGTGAAGTATATTGCAACTCCCCTTCCCACCACCGATATCCATTGAGGCTTCACATCTGCTGACCAGACCTAACAGCCAGGATTTTCCAGGAGAATAATACATTCGCCGAAAACACCATTCCTGCCACCTGCTCCCCCCAGACATGCAACTGCACCGGGAGCAGGGCTGCGGCAGGCTCCTCGCTCTCACCAGGCACATGCACAGCACAACGCAGCAGCCAGAAGCTTGACAAATTCAGATCAGAAATAAATAGGTGGCTGCTTGCAAAGCAAGGGTCATAAACCCTTCAGAACACCATCTCCACCACGGTGGTGGAACATGTCCTACTGCCTGCAACTTTCCTACACGAGACCAAGCGCCCTTCTGGAAAGCACAAGCTTCACACAACACGTACCAGGGAGGCTGTGTCCTGTGCTATGAAGTCAAGATTGACGCTGCAACTCTTTCTAACTCATTTCTTTTAGACTGTGAACTATGTCTTTTGCCTAGAGATTTGCAATAATCAGATTTTATTGCAATAATATGATGATTGCAATAATATGATTGCAATAATAATTTTGCATATAAGCATCCTCCTCCCAAACAAAAAAGACTAAGTTAAAACACTGGCAGCCTTTTAACATTAATGACTTAGAGTCAAAAGCCAAATTCAAAGCTTAAAGCTGGAGACTGATCCATCCAGAGGCTCCAGGTATTGTATCATCCTTAATGTTTTGCCAGAGAACCACTGCCCAGGGAAAAAAAAAAATAAAGAAGTCTGTGTGTAAACAAGCAAACTTACACCCACCAGCAGCTTGGGTTTTGAAACATTAGTGTTGAAATTAGAAAGGCACATTTCAGAGAGTTATGGGCAGATTCGCTTTCGTTTTGGCTCCAGCCTTGTAAATATCAAATGTCAAAAGGAAACAGTCACACTGCATTAAGAGAGGAAAAATCCCCACGCTGCAGAGAAGTGTCTGGGATCAGGACTGCTGGAGTTGGGAAAGGAGCTGCAACCAGCAACGAACACTTCGCAACTGGAAGGGTATTTTTGCCGGTTAACCTGCCACCGCTAATTTTGCTAATCAACATCACTCTGGAATTTGAAAACGTTATCCAATCAGGAGAGAAACTTGATTTTCCTCTTCTGATAACAAGGACGGGCAGACCAGCCAGGCTGGGCCAAATGTGACATTACAAAACGCTGCCTGTGAAGCCAAAAATGGAACATGGAAATGATGAACTGAGTTTCTGGGCTTGCACTCAGGCGAGGAACAAAAATCCAGCCACCAGCATTTAGACAGGCTGATCCCACTTGCAAAGGCAGCTCTGCTCATTTTTCACCAAGGCTGAAATAAAATGGCAAAGTTATCATTTTAGGTTAGTGTGGCTCCTCACAGCACTGGCTGTTCTGAGGTTTTCAATTTATCAGTATATTTACAAAAAAAAGGGTGTGGGAAACAGCCCATCAGCTTAGGCCAAGCAAAAAAGCTATTTTGGGTAATGCTTCTCCTATAAATAAAAGCCTGAGTAGGGAGAGGACGGTGACGATGTGCTGCTTGCTGAAGGTGTCAGAGGGGATTTCTATTATCCACACTGGCGACCTCCCCAAAGCATCGAGAAGCAGCGACAGCACACCGCTCCTCGGCAGGCACGGCAGCCCGGCACGGCGGCTTCCCCCGGCAGCTGTCCCCTCCATCAGGCTGCCGGTTCTCCTGCCGCCTCGCCTTCACCACCAGGAAAAGGAGCAGGTAAAGGCAGTTTTCTGTTCCAGCTTTAAAAAAAAAAATATATATATATATAGGGGCAGGGCTCACAAACACAAGGCCAAGAGATTTAATTTTTATGTTTTTTTTTAATTGACACAGTTGCAAAGCAATAATTCCAGCCCAACCGATGCCCCAGCCCTGGGAGAAAGCATCAGCGAGTCCCTCCCCAGCCCCGCCGCCAGCCTGACAACACCACGCTTTAATGTATTCAGCCCACAGCCTCCTCAGGCCACGGCTTTCTGTAATTTATCCTTATACCGCCCGCCACCTTGTATTATTTAAGTCGCCGGGGGACGCAACACCTCCGAGACAGTTTTCAGCAAAAGCCACCGACCACCCAGCCCGTAAAACTATCATTTTTGGTTTCAGACACGGTTCCCAGCAGATGCTCCCCAAAGGCAACGTGGCGAGAGGGGGCATCTCACCAGAAACCCCCCGATCTTGACATCTCTGGAACACGCCAGGGAGGTGACGGTCTGCAAAAGCACCATGTGGCACCTACAAATGTCCAGAGCACCCAAAAAGCAGGGGTGCTCGCACAGCCCGAGCTCTGGTGGAGGGTACTGCGTGGCACTCAGTACCCGCTGGCAGCGTTGGGGTGCCACGTGCGACCCCAGGCTGGCAGCCCAGGGGTCAGGCACTGTTCACAAACAGCTTCTCCCACCACGAGGAACACTTGCCAGTCCGACCACACCGGGATCATCTCTGGGTGGATGTTTGGGGAAAGCAAAGGACACAGATTGAGGCTGGTTTATTAGATTATGGACAGCCCCATGCAAATAGGGACATATTGATCCGGTCGGCAAACACCTGGCTGGGAATACAAGCAGCCCCTGAGTATACAGAAGCTGCTGGAGATTATTAACCAGATCCATTGCTGTAAATCACATTACCTCCTTCCAAACCCCAACCCAGCACCACGTCCCCCTGTGCTCGGCGTTGGAGCGAGCACATCCTTGCAGCGCAAGGGAGCATCACTTCTCCCTGCCCAGCACCCAAAAGCCCAAAGATTCAGCCCAGAAGCGTGGAGCCTGGCAGGAACATCCTGCTCTGGGGTCTGCGGAGCCACATCTACATAGGCTGCCTCCCCCACAGCAATCCCCAAAAGAAAGTGAAGCACGTGTCACCAGGAGGATGAAACTGTATAGGAACAGTACCCTAGGAATGCAAGGGAAAGCGGTGGGGGGGGGGAATGAAAGAAGGTGAGAAGAAGAAAATACCACGTCTCCAGACAAACTCACCCCTTGTTCCCAACCTGGTATTTTGCACCAGCTGCAAACGCGGCAAACCACCCCCCTAGTGCACAGAGCAAATAGCACAGGCTCTCCTGCCTCCCAAAGCACCCCAACTCCAGGTGCAGGAAGGAAAAAAATAACAGTAAACGCTTAACAGCACATTTCCACGAGATCACGGAACCCTTTGCAGAGCTTCATTAGCAGAGACGGCAGCAGCTCCCGGATTGAAGGAGTAACTGGGAAATGAGGTGCTGAACCAAAGGCAGAGGAAGAATCCCGTATTCCTCCCTTCTCCCCACCAAAATCCCCAGCTCTGCTTCAGCAGAGACAACAACAGCAGCATAGCCTAGTGTATCTCACTGCCAGTGAAACCATTTACATTTAAACCACCACCCTACTCCCCTAAAGAATTGCTGCATGCAGTAATTTCCGTGTGTCGGGGGGGGAAAAAAAAAACAAGCCATGATGAAATTGTCTCAGAGTTTCTCTGCATTTTGTTTACAGCTGCTGCCCTCACACCCAGGGCCGGCACGCAGCGCGCAAGCCTGCTAACAGGAATAAATCTAACATTTGAAATCATTTAGAAAAGCTCTGCTCACAGACAGTCGGCGCTCCGAGGGGGAAATCCCTTTGCAGGTCTCAAATAAGGGAACTTGAACCATTTTTCCCTGGAGAAATTTAGGCCTGAAAGAGCTTCTGAGTTTCTCGTTTGGAGCTATGGAGCCCGGTAACAAGTCTTTTCCTGGACTCACTCACAACACTTTCACTGCTGCCAAGACCGCGCAGAGGCGAGGGGAGACGGACTGGAGAGACACCCATGGCAGCGGGGAAGACGCGAAACGTTCATGTAAAGGGATGCTCTGGTTAGTGGTTAGTTACGCACACAACAGGTTAATATAGACATTTTTACAGCCTGCATTAACTGGGCATGAAGACTCCTTGCCCAGTGCTGTCAGCAGGCAGCATCCGAAGCGTGGGCTGCCAGCACAGCACCTTCCCAGCACCCTCCTTCCCCAGACACTGGCACCCAACGGCCACCACTACCCAAAACCTGCAACCCAGGGAAGCTGGTGAAAGCAAAGGCTGGGAGACTTGGGAGCATGGGATCAAGGGAAGGAGCTCATCCACCCCCCAGGACCAAAAGATGGGGCAGGGAACAATGGGACCCAGCAGACCCTCCAAGAGCATCCTCCCAGTCTGCTGCAATCACAGCAAAGTTTACTCGACATCAGGCAGCCACAAAAAAAAAAAAAAAAAGCTTAAAACAAAACCAAACAGGGTTGCTCCTGAACTCCCCAAATTGTGGGGCATCCCTCAGGAGCGGTAATGCCATGCCAGAGCCAGGCCTGGCTTCTCTACTTGGCCAGGAGGATTGAGGCAGAGGAGGTGGGAGGAAGAGCCCGCTGGCAGCCCCGTGCTTCCCACCTCCTCCCCTAGAGGATTGCAGGAGGCCAATTTTGATTAAACTAATTAAGCCTGCTCCGTTCAAAGAGCTCCAACCACATGCTACCAGGGCAGAAGAAAATACAAAATTAAAAAGGAAAAAGAGAAGTCTCCCTGTGAGCATGCTCCTCCAAAGCTAACCATCCCCATCAGATTCCCAACCAACAACACCACGCTGGAAGAAGAAAGCCCAGAGAAAGGGCTCGCTGCAGTGACACAGCTTCAACCCTAAAGACCCTGCCCTCCAAACAAAGATGCTGCTCCTTCCAGCCACTGGGACATGTTCTCTCCTTCCCATCAAGGTGACCAGTTTCCATTCCCTCCCAGCCAGTCTCCAGAGGTGGCCGCTCCTCTTGCGGTAGCACAGCCCTCCAACCAAGCCAAGGTCTCCCAAACGCTGTCTTCCCTCCCAAGTCTTCCCCATCTTACAGCCCCTTCCAGCTCCTTTCCCTTGAAGGCATCAGGTTTCTGGAAGCAATTAAATCGTGAGCCGCAGAGAGGCTTCCTTCGGCAGTGCTGGCCGGCTGGAGGCCCTGCTCTCCCAAAAATGTTTCGCTTCCCCCCAGGGCAGCCACAGCAGGGACCTGGCAGACCCTGCCCCTACAGGGAGCCTGTCCGGCTGGGAGAGAGAAGCATCACTTTTGCCTTCAAAGCCTTTCAGCTGGAGGCGGGGGGGGAGGCAAATCAAAGCAAAGGCTTCTTCCCCTTTGAAGGGCAGGAGGGAGAGCAGCCGGGCGAGGGCTGGACCCTGATCCACCACGGCTGGAGCCCCAGCACTTTCATTACGAGCTTCTGCAGAAGCAGAATGAAGCCTCAGAGGTGCAAGAATTGCACTGAAATTCAAATCGAGGTGTTTAACTCTCCCCTGTGCTTTGGGAAACCTCGGTGGAAGTGCAGAGTAAGAGGGAGGGTAGGGTTTGAAACCCCAAAAAAGGGCTGGGGTGGGGAAGGAAAGCAAGTTGCCCCATGAAAAACCTGATCTGAGAGGCCGTAGGCTTGCCAGAGTACCCCACTTACAGCTCTGCCCCGCACCCCAAAAACACCAGTGCTGCCCCTTTTCTTCCCGTGCTGCTCATGGTGGAGCTTTAGTTGGGAGTGGGGGAACAGAAAGAGGAAAAAAGAAAGAAACCCCATACCGTAATTGCTATATTAAAGAGAAATAGCAGGCAAGAATAATAAGAGAGGTGTCAGAAGTGAAATACAGTAACAGACATTAAAAAAAAAAAAAGACTACAGTTCTGCGATGGGGGTGTTAATTGAACACAGAGCTGGAGAGAACAAAGGGGTGTTAAGGAAGAAAAGAAGGGGAAAAAAATCCTACCTCCTGCAAAGATCTGATTTGAGTTAAGTTTGGTGAAGATAATGCACAGGGAAAGGTAGCTAAGAGGCACCTTATATAGCTATTATGTTCTAAAATTAAAAAAAACCACACCATTATTCAACAACAATTGAACAGCTTAATCAGTGCTGTCTATAAATATTCCACTTAGTAAATTCCCGTGTCCCCCCCCCAGTGGTATGTACTTTTTTCTAAACCTGAATTTCTTCAACGCAGAAGCAGGGGGAGGTAAGAAAATAAAAATCAGGGGATTTCAAATACTAAGTCAGGGTTTTTAAGAAGTAGAATTTGCCCAATGCCCTCACCTCCCCCAAAAGAGCAGAGAAAGTGAAACGATGGGAAAAGCTCTTAAGGAGGAGGAATCAGATTAAATGGCCATATATCCTGCGCTCAGCCTCTCCCCGCCGGTCCCCGCCGAACGAGATGGGAGTTGGGAAAGGTTCACAGCTGAAATAGATGCTGCTGCATTTTGACAGCAGATATTTTCCAGTTTGCCATCCAAGGACCCCACGTCTGTGTACGTCTTGCCTGATTCTTCTGCTTAGCTATTCTGCTCATGCAGAGAACAGCTTAAAAAAAAAAAAAACATATCAAGAGAGAGGGGAAAACAACATTGGGGGGGGGAAGCCCATGAAGACAGAGCCCCTATCCCTGCCTTCAAACTTTTTATAAATCAGCAATGCAATTTCCGATTTCAATCCCTATTGACAGAGGAATCAATTGTATTTAGGACAACAATGCCTCCCATTTCCACAATTATTATTCCAAAAAGCCAGCCAGCCATTTGAAGGCAGTCCTGCCCGTTCCCTCGCAACAAAGCGACCAACAGCAAGTGAAAACAAACCAAATGAATGCCGACAACTTATATACGTACATTTAAGCTGCAGTTTTTCCCCCTCCCCATGCTCCCATCAGATCAAACCTCTCAACTTTTGTTACCTTTAAACAGACATCACCCCCAAAAAAACCAATCTCCAGGTTGCAGACAAAAGACAAGCCCCTGAGTTGTTTTGGTTTTTTTTCAGTAATAGTAGTATTATTTTTTAAAGTGTTTATAAATGTTTTAAAATAACTGAAGAGCCGAAGTGAAAAAGGGAACTGTTCGGCCTATACAGACAAGCTCTTTTTCCAAGAACTTTATGGACACTACGGGTTTGCTCAAGACAATGTTAACGCTATGAAATATTAGCCATAATGTTGCGAGAGATGGTGGTAAAGTCTCCGTAAGGCTCTGGAGTCACTTAAATCAGGCAGCGGGGTAACTGAACACACATTTCTGCACATCATAACGCCGGGGGAAGATGTACACACGCACTTTCAAACACCCACCACTGACCACAAACAATCACCAGGATTTCAAATGCGACACATGCAAAAATCTGGGAAGCAAAATGGAAAGTGGGAAGAGGAAAGTTGGCTCAACTTTCACGCCGCTGCCCACAAGGAAGGAGTAAGCAAACAGAAGCAGGCAGTATCCTCAGCCCCAGAAAAAACAAGGCTAACTTCCTCCTAGCATTGGGCCCACAAAGCAATAATTAAAAAAAAAAAACCCACAACCATTTGGCCATTTGCTTCCTTACAAAGTGTGACTTTTGGGGACACAGGTGGGGGAGAGGGGAGGAGGTCTTTGAATTTGCAAAGTAAAATAATACACCATAAACATATCCAAGGGTAGATAAACAAGGCTCCAAAAGCCATCTCGGTTAAATCTCTTTGGAGACCTCTATACAGCAGCCCCACAGCCAAGTAAGTCAGGCACAACAGTAACAAATAAAATTTAAAAAATATAAGGCAGCCCCAGTTCACGCTTGAATATCCTTTATTTCCAGCAGCACACTTTGTCCTATACCATCTCTCTCAATTTTCCCTAGCAGACAGGAATTATCCCACTCAGTCGTTGTGGGTATGTACAGCTCCCCATCGTCCCCGCCGGGACCCCATGGCATCCCCAAGGTCACCGGCGCTTCCCACCACGTTCGGTCCTAGCAGATTCCCCATCCCCTAACTTTGCGACCGCACCGACAGCAAAACTGAGCTGGGATTAATCAGTTACCCTGCCAAAAAGGTACCCCTGTGCGGGCAACGGATGCAGCATCAAATACACGCGGAGGAAAGGCAGACAAACATTTTCTTTGGCTCACGCAACATAAAAGGAGGGAGAGGGAAGAGGGAAAGGAACTTGGTGGCTCCTGTTTTTTTTGGGGTGGCACCCAGGGAAAGGATATAAAACCACCCATAAAATTTATCTCTAGGCAGACTCCCTCGTGTTACATCATATGAACTCTACAGAGGTTCTCATATCGAAGCCACTGCTTGATATTATGTGAACTCCGTAAGGAAGGACTCCTCGGGAAGGTCAGACCCGGCCACGCAGCCGTCAGGACTTCAGAGAGCCGAATGCCATCGGTAGGTGCTTTGTCTGGGCTACGTGCTGCACAAACAACGTTTAACAAAGGGCCCCCTTAGTCATTTTATATATATTGCAAGAGTCAAGTAATTGTATTTTCAATCAGCTGCTCACACTAGGAGGGTGGGTTTTTTTATATATATATATATATTTATTTATATTTATTTGAGAAAGAAAAAAATAAAACAAGACCCAGATTCAGGTTTCTAAAAGCTGTTCCCCTTTTATGTGTAACTATCAATGTATATCAACTGGGTGTGCAATCATATTTATTGTCACTTTCATTCATGTCATGCCCTTGCTTATATGGTTTAGATATGAATTATTGACTGTTACAGTCCTGTTGTAAAAGGGGAGGGGGGGAGAAGTCAAGTACTTGCAGCGTGCTAAAACAAGGCAGCTGGATCAGCGTAGAAAACCCCACTGATCACCTCTGGTCAGCTCAGAAACCCAACAGCAGAGAACCCCCCCCCCACCGGATTTCCATCATTCCCCCCATTTTTTATCATTAAAAAAATAAAAAGAAGGATTCCAACAAATAAATAAATAAGCTGTGCATGTTGTTAAATGTCCTTCCCTGAGCATCTGTTGTTTAAGATCACCCTTGATTGATGACTGCTATTTTTTAATTGTTGCTTTTAAAATTTAAATGCCCCCCTGGGATGTGTTATAAGTGTGTTAGTACATGGTAGGAGGTCTGGAAAGTGGGAAACAGCAGAACCGACGCTCTCATGCCATTAGCTTCTTTAGAAGCCTGAGAACACCCCGTGCCATAAAACAACAGTCCCCTAAAGTAACTAACAATCTAATATATTGCTTTCACTAAAGGCAACTGACAACTCGCTCTTACATGAGCTAGCCTGGATGACTGGCACACAAGAGTATTTTAACCCTTTCTTTAAGAAGAAGTAGAAAACCTTTATGTTTACCTGAACAGTAATAGTAGTAAAACAGCGCAATTTCATTTTGTTGTGTTCCCCCCCGCACCGCTCTGTACTCAGATTTTTATTTTTTTCTAAGCAGTGCCATGTCTTAAAGAAGAAACTAGGACAAGAGAGAAATTGCAAGGGTTTTGATTTTTTTCTTCTCCTCAGAAAAAGCAATAAATGAAAAGAGGCTATACAATAGAAATTAAACCATAATATTTTCCCTTCCAGACACAAACCGCATCATGCAACTCCACTGCCAGAAGCATTAAATACCGGCAAGTTATTTCTCCCGACTTAAATACCGCTGGGGGTGGGGGGGGCCACACACTTGGTGGAATAAAACCCTCAAAGGCCAAAAAGAAAAATAGTACAGAACCAACAGCATTGATTTCCTACCTGTTTTTTCTTTGATTTCACACAAGACATTAAAAAGGGCTGGCTTCATCCTGTGGCAGTTTAAAGCATGTTTCCTGGAGAGAAAAGAAAAGAAGGGAGGGTGAGGTTAGGATGTCACCACGGGGAACAACTTTCCAAATTCATGCCGGCTGCGTGCCGGGGGTGGCGGGGATACGTCTGAGCCCCCTCGGCCCCGACGCCATCCCTGCTAGGACTTGAGCGCCGGCGCTGCCAAGAGCCACCTACCCAAGGCAGAAGAGAGGAATTACGCCAATTTAGGAAAGGCTTGAAAATTGCCTTTGCCACCGCGCGGCTCCCACCGCCGGTGCGAGCCAGGCGACGCACCGAGCCGCAGCCAGCCGCTTTTGGGAGCCAAGCTCGGTTCAACCGTCTTATTCAACACAGAGAGAGCACTGGGCTCTCTCCGTCCCCCAGCTCCGGTATTAAACCCAGCCAAGTGCTTTATTAGGCTCGTCCTGCAAGGCAGAGAGGAAATAAACCCCCCCTTGCCCCAGCACTGGAAACATCCTCTGCTCAGAGCTGTCAATTCGCGGAATTTCAGTGCCCAACTTGGAACGCGGAGACAGACGCGCACGTATGGAAAGAGAAACCCATTCCTCCGCCTCCGTGCTACTTACATCCAGCTTATTCGCAGGTGTTAAAATTTAATTCTTTACAATTGGGACAGTAAACACATTTAAAAACACAGCTGGCTGCTTCTGGGAAGGGGAGGGCATGCTATTCAACGCCTTTCTTTGCGGCTGCTGTTATTTCAGAGCCGACCGTTCTCCTGTGGGCTTTGAGGAGAGAGTTTGAGGGGGGCTGGTTTTAAAACCCACCATGTGCCCGCTGAGGCAAAGAAACAGCGTGATTTTATTTTTTTGCTTAAGCCATACAATCATTTAGCCAAGGCTTTAGTTGTATAAAGGGCTGTTGCTATCAGGCACCGTTACAGGATTTCTGTTTACCAACCAAAATTACACGTGAAAGACGATGTGAACATCTGGCAAACATTCACACTACTTACCCCACCACCCACAACATGTTAAAAAGATTTATATATCTGATGAAGTCTCTCAAAGGTATATACCCTTGCAGAACCACAGCGTCCCCTTATCAGCACACACAGATGGGTGCAGACATTTGGGTATACACAAATCACGTACATATGCTGTAGGGGCCCTCTTACAAATACTGGCACTTTGCATCTGCCCAAAACTTCATTAAAAAACAAAAAGAAAAAGAAAAGAGGCAGCAAAACAACCATGCAATAGGAGGATGGATGGAGGAAATACAAAGCCAAACATCGCCGATAAATACAGTGTATTTGGCAGCTCAGCATTAAAAATAATAATAATTTTAAAAGTACTGTAAAGAAGCAGCTGAAATAGTTCAGCAAGGCAAACCCATAAAGCCTCCTCCTAGCTCTGTTCTGCTTTGGTTTTATTGATTTGATTAACTACGCTGAATTATCCAGGCAGGAACACACACAATTCCTGCAACTTTCCGAAGGAAGATCCCCCCACTGCCCCGGCTCTGGCCGGGGAGAAAGTGCATTATTTCCTCCTCCTCCTAACAGCTACTCTGCCCCTGCAAGAACATGAGAAAATTAAGACGATCGCCCCAGCAGCAAGCCTTTTCGGTAAGTGGGAGCTTTATACAAGCTGGGGAGGTGGGGAGGACGTGAGCTGAGGTTCGGGGGTACTTCTATCCTTCTGGAAGTTCTTTCTAAGCCAGTTTTTGGGGCTGCGTGGTGCTTTTTCCAGGAACAATGTATTCCAACAATCTGCTCCAGCTCGGGGCATGAATGCGAGGGGGAAGGACACCACACCTTCCCAGCTTCCCTTCCCACCCCCAATTTCTGCAGCCCTGAAGAAATTTCAGGTGTACCCCAGGCAATTCAGGGCAACTTTTTTTTGTTTTGTTTTTATTCCTTCAACTGTGCCTTCAATGTTGGGATTATTTTTTTTCCCCTCCCTTAACTTTTACTAGCGCCTTTGAAGGTGTGTTTTACGTTTGCACTCCGTGAAGCCGGAGGCAATTCGGTTACCGGCTTTTACAGCGGGTTTTTTTTCCCCTTTTTAAATACCTCTGCAATTAAGAATTCAAAAAAAAAAAAAAAAAGGAAAGCGTCTATGTTCATCCCTCAAGTGCAAACCCACGGCCTTAAAAACACAGCCACTGCAGGGCCCTAAATAAGGTTATTAACGACCCTAAAAATTTAAAAAATGGAGCAACACTTTCTGCCTCTTTTGGCGGAGCCCAAAGCAGAGCCCCCCGCACGCCCTTCCTGCTCCCCCAGTCATCTCTCTCCGGAATTAACCCCAAAAGAGCTGGGAAAAGCCAGGCCGCCCGGCCGAGACCCGGTTTGGGACCTCCGCTGGGGAAGGCGGGGGCTGGGGGGGGGGGGGGCTGCGACCCCCAGAAACCGCCACGAAGTTGGGAAGAGGGGGCGGGAAGGGGGGGGGGGAATTAACCCGTCCCCTTTTCTTCCCGCCTCCCACCAAATTTCTCAGCAGCAGGACCCCCCGTCCCCGCGCGATGCGCTCCCCACGCCGGACAACAAAGGCCGGGCCGTGGCGTGGGGGGGAAACTTCCCCGGCACCCCCGCCCCCTCCGCCGCTCTCACCTGGCCTGCGCTTCGTCCAAACTCTGGTCCGTGATGGTCATGATCTGCTGTAAGATGTCTCCGATGTCCTGCTTCCTGCCCGCCTCCCCCTCCGCCCCGCCGGGGCCATCCGGCATGTGCTGGGACAGGCCCGGGTGCCCCGGCATCCCCACCCCGCCGTGCGTGTGCATCAGCCGCGGCTGGTCATCCATCGCCGGCCGCCGGCCCCGCTCCGCCGCCGCCTGCCCTGGCTGCCGGGAGCGGCGCGGCTGGGCTGGCCGCCTGGCTCCTCGCTTTCTTTTCTTGCTCGCTTTCTTCTTCTTCTTTCCTCCCCCCCCTCCTCCTCCTCCTCCTTCTTCTCCTCCTCCTCCTCCCCAGCCTCTTCCTCTTCGCTTTTTATTTATCCTTCACGCTGGCGCCCGGCTCGGCGGCGGGGAGGAAGAGGAGGAGGAGGGAAAAAATGCCAAAAAAAAAAAAAAAAGAGGGAGAGAGAAAAGAAAGGGGAAAAAAAATCCCTTTGGCTGCTGGAGGAGGAGGAGGAGGAGGAGGGAGGGAGGAGGAAAGGAGGAGGAGGAGGAGGAGGAGGAGGAGGAGGAGGGGGGGGGGGGGTTCCGGGGAAGGGAGGGGAAACGGCGGCGACTCCAAAAGCAGGGCAGCCCCGCGCCCGGGCCGGCGGGGCAGAGGCTGCGCCCGGGGAGGCGGCGGAGGCGGCAGCAACGGCCGCGGCGGGGCGGAGCGGGGCGGCCGCCCGCGATGGCAGCGCTGGGGCCGGAGCGCGGCGGAGCCCCCCCACGCTCCGGGGGAGGGCTCCAAACTTTCCCCCCACCCTCGGGCCGGGCTCGGGGCTGGCTGGCGGCCCGCACCGCTCCGCGGCCGGCAGCGGGGCCCCCCCCACCCCTCCGCCGGGCCTGCGCGCACCGCTCCCGGCCCTCGCCGCCTGCTTTTGTTCGGCTCCGGACTCCTCAAACTGGCACGGCGGAGCCCGGCGGGCGGGGGGGAGGAAGGGGCAGCGGCGCCTCCCCGCCCCCCCGGCCCCATTGGCGGCGGCGGCGGGAAGGCCGGCCCCCGCGGGCCGCCCCGCCTCCTCCGCGGCCGCCCGTCAATCTCCGGGTTCAGAGGTGGGCCGGGGGCCGCGCCCCGCCCGCGCCTTAAAGCAGCCTCGGCTGCCGGTGAGGGGGGAAGGGGCAGTGAGGTGCGACGGCGGTGTCCGGGTACGGCCGTCCCCGGGTTCGGCCTGCCCGGGTGCGGCCCGCCGGGCCCCCGCCGGCTGCACCGGCCGCCATGCGCCGCTGTGCATTTCTCTCCTCAGCCCCAGCGCGGGCTCCGGCCCGCCTTCCACCTCCCCTCACAGCTGTGCCCCTCAGCCTTCCCGCCGCCCCTCAGGCTCGCCTCAGGCTCCCCGCAGCACCCCGCGCTGCCCCCTCAGGCTCCCCTCAGCCTTCCCGCCTCCCGTCAGCACTCCATCTCGCCTCAGCCTCCCCGTCGCCCCTCGGCCAGCCTTCCCTGCTCCCCACAGCCCGCCGCCGACGTCCCTCAGGCAGCCTCTGTGCCTCCCCGCTGCCCCTCTCTGCCAGCCAGCTCTGACTCCCCATGCTGTCCACACATCAGCTCCGCACCCCGCGTGGGAGCAGGGTTCCCCCCGTCTGCTGTAAGCCCCCGCGTTGGGGAGATGCTTCCCTCTCACCTCAGCCACCCGCGTCTCCTCCCGGTGCTGTTTCTCTCCTCTGACACACGTGGGGCCTTCCCAAGCACATCACGAAGGCTGGCGATGCCACATCCCGCACCTGATGGTCCCACACCTGCTCCAACAGGGCAGGACTAGCTGGCAGAGGTCCCCAGGCCACAGGACTGCCATTCAGGCTGCGTGTCCCAGTGCCAGGCGCTCTGCAAGGGGAGGGCTTCCCCAGCCCTTTTCTGCATTCCCCAGGGTCTGAGACTGTCCTGTGGCCAAAAAGACCTCTGTAGGCATCAGCCGGGGAGCAGGGATGGCCCTGGGACAGGGCTCACCTGCAAATTTGTATTTAAAAAAGAACAAATAAAAGGTAGTTATGGTGATACAAGAATTTCTTGCGTGGGAGATGATTTCATCAGATTGTCCCTTTCTCAGACCAGTTGCTAGCTCCAGGCCCCTCCTAAGACAAGGGAAGATGGGCCCAGCCCCGGTCTCTGACCTTGGCACAGGTTGGGGAAAGAGCCATCAGGCTGATTGCAAAGAGAATAAAAAAAATAAGGCAATTGTTTTGCTTCCACTCTTCCTTTTTAATGAAACACTTTCCAGTGTTTTAAGCAAAACATGACTTTTCATTTTGAAATTTCCTTTCGAACCATTAAAATGTTTTAAAGTGGTTGAAGGCGATGTGAGATGTTTTGATTTTTGTCACTATAAAATGTTTCACTCAACACATTCTTTGTGTTTCTTCATTTACCAAAATTTTTCAAAGGTTTCTGCTTTCTCGCCCAAGATGTATCTATATATATTTTACTTTTTTGAAAAGGCAAAAAAAAAAAAGGAGGAGGGGGAAATTTCCTTTATCTCCACAGCTCCACAGGAAGCGGAACTTTATCCAAGAAACAAAGAGCTAAGGGACTCCTCTCCAAAGCTCTGAACTTTCAGACACTTAGTCATCCCTTCTCTTGCTTGCTCACACACCAAGTCTAGACGTATGCCGTCTCAAACTCTGGCAGGGACTATCCCATCCCCAGAGGTCAGTCCAGGGTCTTTTTTCGGTTTGCTTTTGAGGGGCTCCAAGGAGAGGCAGCGCAAGCAGAGCTGGACGTGGGCAGCAGCAAAGGGAGCGGTGGCTGCGGGGGGGACAGACGGAGACCACGGGAGGTGGTGGCCTGCCGACCCCGCAGCCTCTTGTATTGCACATCCTTCCCGTTTCCCAAGTCACAACATGATGCCTCAGCACATCAGGTAGACGGGAGCCAGAAGACCCTTGGGGGAGGCGGCGTGGGTAAGGGTACGAGGCACACGTGGGGGCAAGGCGAGTTGTCTGCAAGGTCAGCGAGCCCCAGGCAGCCCCATGGCATCTCACACGGAGAGGGGCAGAGCGATCCCAGCCGCGCCGGGAGAGGCATCCCAGCATGGGGCCTTGGAGGAGTCATCGGGCCAACGCAGAAATGGCCAGGACTCTGCCTCTGCCGCCTGCTGGAGTCTGTAAAATCCTTCCCGTCAGAGATAACTAATCCTGGGGCCTTTACAACACCTCTCCTGAAAAGCACATTTCATTCCTCCATCTCCTCGTGCCTTCCAAGCACATGAGATTGCAATAGGTATTACCGAAAATATTCCCCATGGGAGCTGACACTGGACTCCCTTAAAACCCAAACAGCGTCACCCCTCCTTCGCCAAGACACAAGCGAGCGCTATGCTCTATTATCTCTACACCCACTAAATCTTTCTGAAATAAAGAATAAACATTTCCACCACACATAGTGTAAGTGTATGTGCCAAGCTGCAGCGCTTCCTCTCCTCTGTGGTTGCTACAAAGTGGTTTTGTTTCAATGGTGAAGCAGATGGACGGATTCCAAGTCTGGCATCCCCACTCCCTCCAAGTACGTCTAACGCTGTCTTTGGTTTATCGCAGATTCCTGAAGAAAATGTTTACGGGAGCCTCTTGTTTAAAATCTTGGCTCCATCGCAGCATAATTCCTATTATTTATTAAATGAAAATCAAGCTGTTTGTTAATGCACCATTACTGTGGCAAAGTGGAGCCCTTGAAAACGAAGGCCAAACACACTCTTTTTCTCTGAGGGAAGCACCTCCTCGTCATCGTCCTTCAATGTTCATGCCGCAACAGGATGAGAAGTGGTCTCATGGCCTGCGACTCCTTAAACATTTTCTTTTTGATGAGAAGAGCCATGGACTCTTTGCTTTGCTGTCCAAAACCTGACATCCCAGAGTCAGACAGCGTACAGATTGTACCTAACACCGTCGGAGGAGCTTTACCTGAGACACCTCTGTGACACCTCCTTCTCCGCTCACCATGACCAAATTAATTTTCCTCCCTCTTCTGCAATTTTCCTCTAACATATTCCATGGAAAAACCAAAGCCCTTCCTATTTCCCACCAGCCGCAGCCCCCATAACACAGTGAGCTCCATACGGGTGGTCTCTCCTGGCTTGAAGTGCGGCAGAGTTTCAATTCCTAACCGTTTTTCAGAGGAGGTTCTTAAATTTTCCTGGAAACGTTGTATTGCTGCTTTGAACTGATTGTTTATTTGTCAATTTAGTCATTAACCTTCTTCCTTACTCCTTTGGCTTTTGGTAAGACAGAAAATGTCAAAGGGAAGGGAAACAGGCTGAGAATGATTTCCCCTGGCAAAGGATCCCAATCCCCAGAAGCGAGGGGAGTTTTCTCATCAATTTTAGCAGAGACACGGCTTCACTCACGGTGCCAGGTTAAATCAGCGTTCACATTTTTGCAGGGTTTGTGTGTTAGACTTTAGCAAAGTACCTGGGTCTTCTGGAGTGATCTCAATCTATAGATCCCAAAGCCCTTTCAAAAGGAGCTGAATACCGCTGAGCCCTGTTAAAGGAGGTGGGAAGAGCTGGCCAGGCAGTGGGAGAGCCAGAAATGGATTCCGACTCACCCCATGCCCAGCCTCACGTTCAATCCCCTGCACCACATCGACTTTACCATGGTCAAGCTGTATTCTATTGCAAAGTGCATATCTTAATTAATGCATTGCTTATTAATATTTCCTGTTCACAAAATTGTTACGAACAGCCTGAACGTGGGTAAAATACTACAACCACAGGAGAGGAGATCAACTTCTCTTCACACAAAAAAATGTTGCATCTAAACTTGTTGTTTGTTGCTTATTCAAATGCAAGTAACAAAATTCTTACCATCAGAAGTTTACCAAAAAGGAAAACAGCTCTTCCCAATAGCTGACATAAACATGTAAGTGCTACCAAACATATTTACATGTTTGAAATAGATGGTATAATTACAATGAGTTATAGTCAATATTCAGTCCTTCCCCGGTTTAAATGCTACCTTCTGATACAGAACAACACATCCTTTAATTGTAATCACGTGCTCTTTCTTAGAAACTGCTGCAATTTTTTTTCCACAAAACGTCTGTAATTGGAAAGAAAATGGCATTGTTTAAAATAAATTCTCTGCCCTCCTGGAAATAAACAGGTGACTTCCCTTACAGAATGTCTTATTTCTGGGACTTCTGCATCGCAGCAAGCCATCCGCAAAATTATTTTGGACATTTTTCCAGACCCCAAACTTGAATTTCTGCAAGGAAATGCAGTTTTGAAGACTGAAAAAATTCAACAAGGATTTTGGAAGCAAGTCAGGTAAAAGCTATCAGAGGAAATATCAACAAAAGCACTCGTAGAGTCCTCCAATAAAAGCAGATCCATTCCGGACTCAACAAAAAACGTCTTTTTTCCTGTTTCAGCCAATACTGATGTTCCTCAAAGGATACAAAATAGCCGTTAAATTCACTTCTATCTAGCGTGTCTCACATTCTGCACAGTGCTTTTAAAAAGAGAAAGCCACATTAGAGGGACAAACACATGACTATATTCCACGGCTTCTCCATGAGATCTCACAAGTCAGGCCTCCAGATGAGACCTCCTCTCCACCACCAGCAATACGGGCTCACTGCTGTAGTAAACCCATTTTCAGAGGATTTAGTAAGAAGGCATATCCTTAGCCGTCTTTTATAGATGGGGAAATGGAGGGACAAGAAGTACCTTACCTCTGTGAACCACTAGCAAGAAACGAGGTTATCACCCAAAGGTGATCACGTAGTATCTACGTTGAGCACAGTGAACGTAATCCCTGCTGCCTCACATGAACTGTAGGTATCCAGAATGACTTTCTTTGTGTCTCAGATGCAGAGTCTTGGTTTTGGGATGTTTTCCACCATGGCATCTACCTTCAAGTGGTCTGTATGGAGTTCATCGGAAGGCAGAAGTTGGTTTTCCTCTCTTCAGCTTTCCACAGATGTCCAAGGATGAGAAAGGCTGTGAAGGAAGAGGCTCAGCCACAGGTCTCTGACTTCACCTTTGTAAAAGAGGGGTTTAAGGCTAACCCCAAAAACAACTCTCACCAGCTTGGAATCAAGGGATAGAGCAAACCCCCTCTGCCCCTCCACAGAGGCAAATTTGGTGGGAAGTGTTCCCCTATGCAAAGGTTTGCCAAGAAGACCCTCGCTGCTCTCTGAGGTAGAGCTCTACCATCCCATGCATATCTCAAGTTGGCCATCACCACAAAGCAGTGAGAAAAAAGGTCACAGTGAGAGACTTAGGTCTCTATGGCAGTAAGCAAGCCAATAGCTCCAATTTGCTGACTCGCTTTTCAATAAAATCTCCCTCTTGGCTTGTTCACAGATTCTTCCAGTCTCTGTCGCGGGGGTTTTGACCCAGTGTTCCTGCAGGCTTTCCTATTATCAGCTGTCCCATCCTTTCTACACGACTGCCAAAGTTGGACCCTAGCCTTTCATTTCATTTTCATTTGGCTTCTTCCCCAACTTCCCATATTTGAGCACTTTGATTATTATTGGTCTGGTTCCTCCTGTACTTTGCTCAGCTCCATTCTACTAATTGGTTCGAGTGTAGGCCTAGCATTCCCTAAAACACAGTCACTTCCCCTCGCACGCAGTCACTGCCATGCATTCAACACCCTTCACAGACTCCCAGAGCAGGAGCGACACCTCCTTTCCGAAAGGTGCTCGTGCCCTTGACTGAATGGGTCTGAGACAGTGATCGATATAATCACTGATATATGATTGTGTCCCATATTGGTTCTTCACAGCCCAGGAAACACATCCCCTGGCAGGCTCTGAAGGTTGTAGGACAGATAGGCTTCACAACCAAACATCCATTTTCACTATGGCTCTTATCAACAGCTTTCCCAGTAATACCCCTATATTGCACACCACCTTGGGAAACACCAAATTTCAAATACCAGCAACTGAAAACTAGGATGTTCACTTTAATTCCTATGAATTGAAATTATTTGGATTCTTGTACAGTCAACTGAACCAAAGATGCTTGCACCACCCTTGTCGATGACATTGTCTTTCCAGAACACAAATCACCAGTGCTTCCCTGTGGCTCCCAGGTCATAAAGAGGTGTCAAAAACACTTGCCTCTCACTTGTGAGTAAGGAGGCGGTGCTGCAGAGAGTATAACCACAAATCACAGCAGCAGCTCTCCTGCCTCCGAACCCAACCCAAGTTCACCAAGGACTTTACTTTCCCTGGTTGACTGGGCAGAAAACCCACAAAGCTTAATTCCTTACCATGTTTTCCCAGGAGGAAAAAAATCTCACCTAGAATTGCTGTCAAGTCGCATATCTTGTATCACCCCAAAAAGATTTAGGCAGGCTAAGCCTGGAAGAAAGAGAAACTATCAAAGGCTGCTTGTTTGATAAGGGCACATCTATAGTCTACCGGCACCTGGTTACTGTGGGACATGTGGAGCTGGAAGCTGGGCTGGGGGAGCAGGTTGCCCTCCCTAGGCACTGTCCTCCAGAGGGGAAGATAGAAAGGACACGTTGTCACTAGCTCTGAATGAGAGCAAAGCCTGCAGAGCAAAAACTGTTTGCATCTTGCAGTGAACTCAAAGCCACCTAGCACTCGCATTCAACGGGTGGCCCACCGACCCCGTCAGCTCAGCACTCGCGAGAAAGAGGGAGCCACAGCCGTGAGAATGGAAAGTTCACTGGGACTGTGCCTTTGGAAGGAGGTCCTGTTGAGCCAAAGGAGGGAGAGGTCTTATACACTGCTCTGGAACAAGCCCACAGCCTTCCACACTCGTCTATTTAGCAGCAGCTTCAACCTTCCCACCCTCCATTTAATGAGTGCAAAAGTCATGGTATCCAAGGGATGGGATCTTTGGGAGAAGGCCAGAAGATATTTGCTAGAGGGATGGAAAAAGGATGGTCATGGCAATGGGGAAGACAAAATGACATGTAAAACTCAAAAAGCAACTGATGATTCTAACATGCTGCTTTTCCCCCAGTCTCATACTGGGGAAGGTCCCCAAAGGATGTAAATTAATAAACCTTGTTTGAAGCAGTACCAATTTATTCACAGTAAAGACCTGACTTTCAAATTTCAGAGGCCCCAAGTGGGTGTTGCACGAGAGCCTGAACTTCAAGGCCCACGTTGTCCCTCAAATAAAAGAGCTGAAACTCCTCCTGTGTTCCAGGCTGCTCAGCCCCTTCCTCCAGCTAATTGTTCTTTCCCCAGTTGGATAGTCTATTTCTGGAGCAATACAAGAATTAGGACAGAGAGAAAGACACTGGCAGAGCCCAAGGAGAAGCAGGGAGGAGAAGAGTCATCCCAGGTCCTCACTGTCCGCATGGAACAGGCAGTGTCGGGCTCCCAGCAGCCAGATGGGGATGGCGTGGGAGAGAAACGGGAGCAGTGTCCTAGGAGATACAGACTACCTTGGGCAGAGGAAAATGGGAAGAGAGGCAAAGGAAGCCACAGCCTTTTGGTTTTTCAGGGAGGGGAACATGAGTGGTTTATAGTCATCCAACTCCGCCGGCCCGACTGAAATGCATGAGCTGTGACCAGCCCGGGGGTGGGCAGCAGATGCAAAGGCAGCAAAGGGACATGTGTGCACCTGAAGGTGCTCTGTACCTTCTCCTCAGAGAACTGCCCCAAGCATGCAGGGCAGTGTTTGGCATGTTAAACCATCTCTAGGCCAGGCCTCATACTGCCTCTACTGCAAAGCCCTCGGCTCTGCCCACAGAAGCCAACTGGTCTGCTGACTCCCAGTTAACCCCATCTCCCAGCCGTGTTCCATCTCCCCTCTCAGTCTCCTCAACGCTGGGAGCTAGGAATGCAAACCATCCCACCGAGACATGCTCTCAACATCCAGCCCTTTCTATTTCAGCTTCTTCCTCCCATTCAGCTGAGACAGTCAGGCTGAGAAGGATCAGATTCGCCACATGAACCCCAAGGTAAACCAGGGAGGGCAGTTCCCAGGGCTTGGGCTGGAAAGTGGGGAAACAATAGGCATGTCTCCTAAACCTCCACAGCTTGATGGTCTTGTGACCTGAAATCAAGGCTCAGTCAGGGGCTGCTTAGAGCTAATAGCAGCGGTTATTTGTGTCTGACCTAAGGGACTGGCTCGGAAGCTTTAGGCAGTCACTGTTCCAGGTAACAAGAAAGAGGGCTCCTTCCATCTGCACTCTGGACACATCCGGCTAGCTGCTGCTCCTGGGCACTGCCCATGTGGTTGAAGTCAAAGGCATGAGTTCTGAGGAAAAGCAAAGGCAGAGCTCTATGAGAAATAGCAACATCCATTCCTTTCATAACAGCACCTCTGACCTTGCTGGTAAAAGAAAGATGGAAGCTTAGCCAGGTCTGGGGCACAGGGCAGACCATTGCAGGTAGCACCGTGCTTTACTGCTTGACCAGAGAAGTGTTATTTACCAAAGCACGTTCAGTCTATTTTAATAGCCTATATAATGCCTGTTGTATGGTAGCATGCTCCAAGGCAGGACAGGGACCTTCACTGCCCGGTGCACTCTCTGTCTATGAATGGATGGACACAAGCAACAGCAGGAGACACCTTCACCAGGATCAAAGTTTGGTTTACAGCGGTGAAGACATACCTGTGTTTTGCTCTTCAGGTTATCAAAGCGAGTCTTTTCAACATTGGAGCAAGCTAGAACAACCCCCCCGTGTAGACCTGGTTAGGCTTGACTCCGTTCAGTCACACGTCTTTCTCTACACCAGAAACCCAAGCGATACCAGTGACATGAGACTGACATTGCATTAGATTTACTCTGTGGAGCTGGGATCAGACTCTAACCCTAGCTTTTACACAGCTTTTTTATCATCTCCCCTCACCACCACTTAGCTCCAACCCCAAGCACTGGAATAACCAAATACCATCAATTAAATTGCCTCAGAGGAAACAAAATGTGCATTTTCACAGCCCTGAGCCAGAGCCCTGTTTTTATGCTTAATGATGAAAGGGGTCCTTTAGGCTGCACAAACCACTTCCATTAAAAGGCAAATATTATTATTTCCTGTTTTTTTCTTTGGAACTCTGTGCAGACGAGAAAGAATTCGTAATGCGGAGTCAGAGGTGCCCCTTAAAACAAGAAATCAATGCATCTAGTCCTCAGCCTATGTAGGACTGGATGGATCCTTCATAAGTGTAGAAGATTGGTCTTGATTTGGTGCTGGAATTGCAGCAAGAAAAACCTGTGGTGGGGCACCAGAATGTCTTCATGATGGACTAAAGACAAGAAAAAAAGTAAAATTTCTTAATCTTCTCATTAGGCAAGTGCTTCTGGAGCAAGTATCTCTTCCCACTGGCTCTAACGCCCTTCCCCTGGCCAAAGAGGAGTGAGCTACAAGTGTGTGTTGCACACGCATGGACACGCAAATCCCACACGTGCTCTTTCCGTCCCGTTTGAGGCACAGCTTCCCAGGCTGTATCATGTGCAAAGTGAAATCACCTGAAGAGTGTCACTTTAAAAGCCACGGAAGTGCAGAGAGCAGCACCAGCAGCAGTCAATAGCAATTTCCACCGCCGGGTCGATACCATCTGATGGCTGTGTAGCTGTAAAGATTGTTTCACACACATATCAGGAGGTGGGCAAGGACAGGAAAAGTGGAATTGGTTTTAATGATTGCAGGATTCAAAGTACTCCTGGCTCCCTCTCCCTCTTCTTCTTTCACAAGAAATACATGCACAACGAGTCAGAAATCAAATCTCCAGCCCTGTCAGTTCCTATCACACCAGCTCCCCAGCTTGGACTCCTTCCCAGTTTGCCAGGGAAGCTTCTCCTAATCCACTGAGAAGTGCATTACCGGGAGATGGAGTTGCAGCCTGTGTCCAAACTTCCCCACAGCTTCAAGTCATTAGCTCCACCAGTTTGGACACGGAGCTACAGCAGAAGCGCAGCACTCGTGTTCAAACCCAAAGGGTTTCCAGAGGAGGGTAATTTGCACTATTTTACCTCTCCAGACAAGATCAGCATCTCATTTTGCTAGACGCTGGATGGCCAGGGAATAGTAGGCAAGCACAAACAGCTAAACACAAAACAGAGGGGGGGGTACACATTTTGCAGAGAAAATGTGTGAATGGCTGTAGCTTAAAAAATAATAGCACATTGTGTTCATTGTGTTTCTGTTGCCTCACAAAGTGCTTTTCAGCCAGTGACTCCAGGGGCAACACATGAACAAATGTGTCTTGGTCAGCCTTAAGAGCATTGCTGTAGGATGAAGGAGGAGGGTCCTGTGGCCTGGGGTTCCCAGGGCTGGCAGTGCCAGCTCTGCTCTTTGGCTCCTGTAAACACGCTAGAATACCAGTCATTGCTTCTGTTTCCCTTGCACTGTCTGTCTGTCTGTCTCCTGTCTGAGGCGTGGACTCTTTCTTACCGGGTTTTACTAGCTGGAGCTCTCTTTTCTGCTCGGAAAACCTGTCAGTTGCTTCTGCGGTAACTGAAAGCCAAGACCATGTCTGCTTTTCAGAAAATAAAGAACATTCGTTTGATTCTTTGTCTTCTAATTCATTAATTCACTGACATCTAAACACAAACTTCTCCCCCACCATCACATAAATAAGCAAGATAAATTTCCAAGTAGCTGAGCCCCCACCAGAGTCTCTCCTGACCCTTAGCACCTGGGCACTAATGTGGGAGCAGAGCTGGGCATCTTCAAGCATCTCTCTGAAAAGTGGGGCAAAGCAGCCTCTCCATGGTTCATCAGGTTGTGCCAGAGGGACACAACCTACCGCCTCTGCTCCTCCAATCATTTCGTAAAACACAAGTCACCGCTGTCCTCCATACCCATCATAGCATATTTTATTGACACCCTCATGTAGGCCTCCTATGATAACTGAGAAGCAAACACAATAACCACGGGTGCATGCTACCAACGGGTCTGTCTTTCACCTTGTAGGATGGCACATGAACCTGCGTAACACACATACACACACATCCTTCCCTCTTTTTCTCCCAGCCCCTGAGACATCAACCCCGATTTGTTGCAGCTTTTTGTTTTATTTTTTTAATGAATGTGCAAGCATTTCAGGGCCTGACCATCAGCTTGATTCTTTTATGGAAGGGGTAACACCTACGCACAATATCTGCAGTGGTTAGAAGCATACTGTCAAACTCCCAGCCTCCAGAGTCCTTTTAGAAGCAGAAATGGCAGGTAACCGTACCCAAATCTTGAAGCCTGGAAATGGTGAATGAGGGTAGAGCTTTGCTGCAAGGGCTGGAGAAACTTAAGAGGGGCAGGCTGCAATTAGTTGGGCTTGCTGAAGTTTTAAATCAACAGAAAATCAGCTGGGGTTCAGCCACCGAAGCTACTATTGCTCTGGATCCAACTTCACAAATAGATTTTTTCCTGGAAAGAAATGTAAGGAGAGGAATGAGGAAAGGGGAAACACATCATTTCAATATTTTTAAACAAGGCGTCTTGCTGTTTCAGTTTGAAACACTCCTGGTTTATACCTGCCCCTTTCAGAGGACCTGCCAGCTTTCCCCGAGACTGCTGCCACCACCGTCCCTAAGCCCTGCAGCCGTGCAGAGGTGGCCACCGCAGCGCTCCATCCAGCAGCGCTGCCAGGAGACACGGGGAGGGTGACAAACACCCTGGAAGACAAACAAAACCCAAGCCATTGGATTACTGAAGCACGTCAGCTCAGCGGAGGGAGGTCGACACAACGCAGCAGACCTCTGACCCTTGAAGGAAACTGGAAAATAAACTCCGTCTCTCTCCACGTTCGTGACACTGATGGTGAGGCCACTTGCGCCCTTCAGCCTGGCCAGCAGTGCAGAAGAACCTACAGATGATGAAGACTTGAAATTCAGAGCTGTTGAGGCCAGATGGGCTACTTTCATCGACTAAACCTACTCTGGTACTGTGCGGGCGGAAGAGCTGTGGGAATTTCAGGTTGACGTCTATCCTGCCTGCAAGAACCACACACGCATGCGAGGAGAGACCCCTCAGCCCCATGGTGTCTCCCTGGCAAGTTTGCAGCTTTGCTAATTAGTCACCGAGCCAGCACCCACCACCCCTCCTGCTCACAATAAACCAAAATGTCACAGAACCCTTTATGCATTTAAAAAAAAAAAATATCCCCAAATGATGTTAATTTTGGTTGTCTTTTGGCTCACGTTTTCAGGTCCCTGTGAAAATACAGTGGAAGGTCTTTGTAATGGTGCGAGGCCAGAGGCTGGGACTTTAAATAAAACCCCACGCACTGGGAGATGCTCAAGGCAGCGGCAAGCACAGCTTCTGCTTTGCCTGTGCTCAACCCTGCAAAAGACTGAAAGGGCTCTGTCTGCTCAGCAGTCAAAGAAAATCTTCGTCGTGACTTGATCCCAGATACCCACAGAGTGAAAATAGCTGAGATTGGCATGTTCGTTAGGCTCACAGGTAAAAGGCACAGTAAGCAGCAAAACCTAAAATAAATAGTGAGAGTTGACAACACTGAGTGAGTGAACCTTGAATGGGAAATAAAAGACAATTTTGAACAGTGAGGGTAGTTAATCACCAGGTCTGGTTACCAAGGGAAATGGCAAATTCATCAGTCAGAGGTCGTGCATGGAGACTGGATGCCTTCCAAAAAGCAACACTGGTTCAGGATCAAGTTTTCAGGTTCAAGAGCATCTCTCAGAGGAGAATAACTCCCTCCGGCACAGCCTCCGCGGGTGATGCTGGCCTGGGCTGCCAGGCGAGCGGGTGAGGGTCGCGGTGCCGCAGAGCCCTCGCCTCGCAGCCCAGCCCCTCCCCGCAGCCTGGCTCCCCCCCACTCGCACCGAGGCTGGCTCGTGGGGCCCGGCCAAGCGCCGAAACCCTGCGCTGACCGTGGCCCTTCTCCAGACACCCCGCCTGCACCGGGCTCCGAGTCCTTGCCTCCGTCACGCTCGACCCCAGCGTGGTGCTCCTGGCCGCCGTGGCAAGCTGTGCCGCTGTGCTCCCTGTGCCGAAGCGCTGACTGCCCAGCGCAGCCAGGCAAGCAGAATAATGATCTCTTTTTTTCCTTTACTCCTTTTAGTCTCTGCATCTGTTCCTTCCTTCCTTTAGCTGCCACGCGAAGCCAAGCCCAAAATACACGCTCTGGCTTCTGTTTACCCTTTCAGGCAGTTTCCCTGATGCCCAAGACGCTGATTGGAACTGACCTCTCTCTCAACGCCACCTTATCACCAAGTCAGCTCCCCATCCCTCCTTGGAAGCCGAAACAAAAATCCAAGGACAAAGCAAAGCGGCCTTGGCATCCCTGATGTGCTCCAGCATCTTGATCTCCCAACCATCACGAGAGAAAAGCAAAATGGGTCAGAGCCTGACTTCCAGCTTCGGTTGAAGACGTGGAGAGCAAAACGCCAGCTCGTACGTCATGGTGCTGCAGTCCCTGCATAGAAGTGACTCCCCAGACCCCAAAGGGCAGAGCCTTGCTCTGCTCTCCACCCTCCTTCTGCACCAGTCAATACGGCCAATTTAAAGAGGTTTCAGAAGAAAGCAGGTGCCTGCAGCTCATGCTGCTTCCCTGACCCTTGTAAATCCAGTCTCTTGAGTGAATGGCTTGTTTGGAGAGAGCCCTCCGTTTGTTTGTCTGGGCTCTAGTGATAATAGCTCTAATTTATCTCTGAGCTGGGCAGGCATGTCTAATGTGTTTGAGTATTTAGAAGCATTACGGAGGTTTCATTTGGTCAATTGTTTCTTGAAATCCTTTCCCACACACAGAACAGCCATGCAAAGGCGGAACTGCTCCACCGCAGGCAATCCCAGGAGCCGCAGCCTGCGCTGCCAGCCTGGGAAGGGCACGCACGCCGGGGCCGCTGGATTCTCTGAAGAGGAGTCCCAGTGATCCCACAGCCCGCAGTGCCCCAACTTGGAAATTAAAGACCAAGCACCCAACCTTTGAAAGGGACAATGACAAGACAGTCTGGAACATGACACCATGCCTCCTCCCGCTTAGACCTTCCAACCCTGTTTGATTTACCGTCTGTCTCCTCCATGTAGACATACTCCATCTCAGCTCAGGCTTGGTTAGGCAGGGTTAGCTTGGCGTCTGCACTGGGGAACGCAGCACAACTGGCCAACGCATCGTACCTAATCTTAAATTAACCCTTCCTGCACATTGAGGTTCATTCCAGCTATAAACAGATACCAGCTGAAGACCCTTTAAGCTGAATCCCAGCAGAAGGGGTTAACCTGAGTCAGTGCTGGGGAACGGTGGGACCAGGTCACAGGTTGAACACGCGATCCAGCCACAGAGTTACTTACAGCTCAAGCCTACATGGTTTAACACGCTACCGCGCATCACCTGCGCTGTGCTCGCAGGCCCGCGCGTGCTTCGGCCCGTGACAAATGCAAGGTCACGTGCTTCGGCTTAAATCACTTTCGTGGAGGTTTCAGCAATTCTCTTCATGCCATTTCAGCTAATTTTAGCTGCGGGCTGAGGGGCCGTTACTGAGGTTCAGCTGACTGGTGGCAATTTATCAGGTCACCCTGTTGGGGTAGGGAGCCTGATCCGACTCAGCTCTGTGCTCTCCGCCCTCCCTTTTCCGAACGCAGGAGCATCGAGAACCAGACCTGTTGTACAGCACTTGTAGCCCCAGAGCAATTTAACGGAGCATTAGCACGAGCAAGTCCAAGGCTGCCCGAGCCCTGTCCTCCGCACCACCCCGTGCACCAAAACGCAACCGGTGCCGGGGTGGAGTGTGTCGGGCACCGCGCAGCACCGCACAGCCGGGAGGAAATGACGCTGCAGCTCCCCGGCTGCGATCACGGGGCTAATTTATAGAGGCCGAATGTAATTACTTACCTTGGCACACGGCCAGGACACCAAGGTTAACACCCTCGCTCTCCGAAGAGTGCCAGAGGAACGTTAGAGGGATGCTGCCAACTCATTTTATATGGCTTGACTTCAGGTGTTGCAAACAGCAAGTTTTAGCAAGGGCCACTCAGGAGGAGAAGGGTCATCATGCAAAGTTTTTAAAAGCAAAATAAAAGAAAGGGTTTGCTTTCTTGCTTGGCTGTTTGGGTTTATTAACTTCAACTTTACTGTGCTGCACCAGCGACCCAAGTACAACAGCCCTGCAGAAAAGCAAGGGCTTGCAGATGCATCCTTCGGTTGTTTTGGAAAGTTTCAAGCTTCTCTTGTCTTTGCTAGAGAAATATTGTGAGGCCTTGAAAAAACATCATTTCATCTCTGTCCCTGAGCTCCCCGTCCCTGTGTCAACCTTGGCAGTGTCTGAGCCATCATGTCCCGGAGCAGGGGCTGGCCCAGACACTGTGTCTGTGTCGTGCCGGCCGGAGCGAGTGCTCGGCTCGACAGACTCCTACCGTGCTGGCAAAAGCTTCTCATGGCTCTGAATTTTTTTACATGAGTTTAAAACAGATTGAAATAGCCCTTGTCAAAAATAAAAGCCACCAAATTTAGCCTTCCTTCCCTCTTCCCCCCCCGCCTCCCGTTTCCTGGAGTATTTGCAACAGGCGGATGGTTGGGAGGTTTTTCCCCAGGGGTTTTGTCTGTTACTTATAAAGCTTTGATGAAAAATGCAAAAGAAAGGGAAAGAAAAAAGATAAATCTGCTTCCAGGTGACCTCTCTCCTTCTGCAGCAGCTCTGCTCCCTGCAGCAACGAGGCATCGTGGCAGCCATGGCTTCAGGGACCACATCCAGCACCCTTTGGGATCAACACAAACCCACCCTCTGCCTTCCCTGGAGTTTCTCTCCAACCCCCTCTGGCCCCAAGGGATGCAGCAATGAGGGATACAGTTCCCTTCGTTTAGATTTTACTAGTTCTGCTGTCCCCTCCTGTTTTTTAGGGCAAAGCAGAGAAATAAAGCATCACAAACACATCCCTCCTGATTGCCCGACTGCTGGGATGAGAGCAAGCACCCAGAGCTGAGGTGGGCGTCTCGTGTCTGCTGATGAACCAGAAAACCGAGGAAGATACTTTATCTCTGGCCTCCACCTTAGCCCATAGACCCACACAGGAGAGGGCAGGGTAGAATGCCAATTCCCGTCCCATCTGTGGGTCCCCCTTCCAGCAGGAGGGTAAGGGCAAGCACAGCAAGAACAGCAGCCACGTGGCAGCCGTGCCCTTCGCAGGGCTGCGACGGCGGCACCCTCTGCTCGGCCTGACGTGGGGCCTGGGACGATGCCCGACGTGGGAGCATTACCCCCTGCCCCTGACTCCTGCAGCTGGTGGCGGGAATGCTGCAGAGATGCATATGCATCTATATATGTGTGTGTATGTACTATGGCATGCTTACGATGCTTGTTGAGATAAATAATATTTTGAGAACAAACATTTCATTTTAAAAGTCACTGTGTGACAACAAGTTTAATTATCTATCATATCATCTCTCAAACCCAAACATTTTGAAGGCTAGGAAATAACTAATTAAGATCATCATAAATCTTCCTCTCACAAGCCCATTTTCCTAAGAAATAGGAAGAAACACGTATTTCATCACAATGCAAGATCCGTAACTCTGACCTATAGGATATTAATGACTAGTTCACGCCACTTCTCTACCTAAACACTTTCTTGCAAAGGTTACCATAAGGTAGCACAGGATAATTATTTGGTAACGCGCTCTCGGCAACCTGACTTCCAATACACGTGTAGACAGAGATAGTTAGGAGAAAAAAAATAAACAACATTGGGATCCTCTCGTCTAGCACAAGCCATGTGGCTTCTTCAGATCCATTTTGTTTTGAACCGGGACAAATCTTAGAGGAATGTAATTAGCTGCTCCAAGTTAAAGCTTCACACCCTCTTCTTCCTCCAGACAACTGCTCCCAACAGGCCAACTGGGGCTGCTCCTTGCACCCAAGCCTCTACCCACTCCTGGGGCTTTCCTCCGACGCCTGTTTAGCAACAGCTCGGGCAAACAGCTAGCTATTTCTAGAAGATAACTTCAGATTGATCCTGGATAGTTAAATCAAATCCACTAGGGAAGATGCACAGAACTAGGCCAGAGCTACACCACCTTTGACATGCTCAACACAACTGAAGAGGTTAAGGACTTGAATATGGAGGAAATTTCAGATTTATTTTTTTCTTTTAATTAGAGAGTGAAATGCAGGTGGAACAACCATTCAAGCAAGGCTCTGAGCCTGGAACCATGTTAAGCAGGAAAAGGGTATTCATGCTTAGCATCAAGACTATAAAGGAAAAAGGATGAGGTGGAGGAGAGATCAGCAAAGGAAGACACATCTGGAAATTGAGAAATACAGGAACAAAATTAAACTTGGCAGGACTCAGGCAGAGTTAGACCTTGAAGGGGAGACAGAAACATTGCAAAAAGTGTTTTCACCATAAAAGGAGAGCAAGTGACAAAGTACGGCTGCTCCACACTCATGGTGGAGGTCTGTGTTAGGTTATTTTGGACATGGTCCCAAGAATAAATCAATGTTCAGTGCCTGGTGAGGGCAAAGGCAAAGGCCAGGAAAGCACAAGTAGAAACGGCAACGATCCTCACCTGTGTGGTGGTCCAGAGCAGAGACAGACAGATACTCCTCATCGACCATTGCTCAGAAAGCCAGCACCCAGGAGTCACTCTCCACGACTGCAGGGTAGGAGATGTAGCACCTCCACTCATCTCTGCAAAGCCGGTGGGCTGATCTCAAGAGCCTGCAAGGCCTCAGAACAAGTTTTGAAGCTGGCATCATTTGGGACGCAGAGCTCACTACATGGAAAATGAGCCAAAATGCAACATGACCCTTGCAAATTTGGGTCTTAGTGGGCAAATCCCCAAACCAGCTTCCTAGATGGAACCCAGGATGTTCAGCTGGGGAAGAGTTCACTGAATGGTGCCCAATGGGACACAATCAACTGGGGCAGGAGGATGGAGGTTAGTTCAAGGATGGGACAATGGACCAGGAAGCAAAGAGGGGCAGAGCAGGGTTAAGCTGAGGGACTGCAGAAGTGCACTGCAAGACCACGTGTTTCTTTCGGGCACAAAGAGCCGCCTCCAGCCCAGCAGCTGCCAAACCCCCATCCACCTCCACAGCCAGGAGCAGAAACCCCTGGCCTCGGGGCAGAGTAGGTTTTGGTGCAGTCCAGGGTGGGAATTCAGACCTAAACGTAGTGTCACATCCAGGGGGGCTCTTACAGGGATGAAGCAGGCCCTGATTTTGTGAAGGACATTTGCAAGCAATTTTAAGCTAAAGGAAAAAAAGGCCCTTTTTATACTGGAGTTAAAATGTCTAGACAGAGCCTTCCTGGTGTAACTGGACCCATACATACTGATCGCGATACACCTGATAAAACTTCCCATGTAGACAGGGACTAAGAAATACTTCAGCAGAAATTCCAGCAGGAACCATTTTAAAAGTCTTTAATCTCCAGAATTACTTATGCCACGTAATGAAGTCTGCATTATGGCTGCTCATTACGTGGACCCTAAACACTGGAAAGCAAGAGGATTTTCTTTGGCATTAGGTCAGGAATCCACAGCATAGACACGGCTGGCCCTCAGCGTGGGGTCATATCTCCCTCTAGCTGCTGGTCCTGGGGACTCAACAGCCTTTGGCTGCCCAACACCGGCACAAGCTCCCCTCCAACCTCTCCTTAAGTGCCAGCGCTGCCAGTTCTTCAAGTCTTGGGGTCACTTCTTGCTGGCTGCAGTGCTCCTCCAAGGAGTGCAAAGCAGCTCAACTTTTGAAGAGTACATATTCCAAAAAGGAGGTAGAGAGGCCAACAGTAAAAGCCACAAGGTCAATGGCTTCTTCAGAGTAAGCCAGCTGGATTAGTCAATGTGGCGTGCAGAGAGCTCAGGACCCTCTGCAGAGGGGACATCCTGCAGCCAAGATACTTGTGGCTTATCCCCTCTCTTAGCTCAGCTAAAATCCACAAAAAACACCTCAAAGCCAAGTTTCTCCTTCCATATAGCAGGATCCAAGCAGTGCCCAGCATCAGACAGGCCTTCACAGAAACATGTTCCCCAGACCAGTGGCCCCAGGTCTCCAACCTGCCATTACGATGTTGCTATGTCACTTGCCTCTTCAGGGCTAGCACCAGAGCTTGCTATCAAAATGCCACCATCATCACCAAAATGTCCCAGCAAGTGCAATCCCAGAGGAGGAGCTCATCCCTGGGTCCTTGGAGGTAGGTTGCTTGAAGGTCACTGGGTTTTCCCAGGAGGCAATGAGTAGGAAGGAGGGTCAGAGGGAGAAGCGAACAGGCTTCTCCACAGTGTCCATCTGGAGTTCCTGGGGGAATGGCTGGAGGAGGTGGTCCCTCCTAGACCCAGCCAGAAGGGAGCTTCAGCCACTCTGTAATGCCTCACAGGGTGGCAAAGGAAGCTGCTTTGTTGGGAGAATGCAAAGCCTTTTTATTTTTTGAAGAACTGAATGGGAAACTTGATTTAAGGAGCTGGAGTCTGGTCTCCAAAAGATGTCTTTTGTCACATGGGTCAGAGTTGGCCTGGCTGGTCCCATTGGAATTTCCAAGTCAGCTTCTTCCTTATATATTCAGGTTGGAAGGGGAAAACTTGTGCAAATCCTAGCCTGACGGTCCCTCCAGCCAGCCACTGCTTAGCAACGTGGGAGAGGTGTGTACGTGTGAAGGCGAGATTTCTCCTCCTGCCACAAAACCAGTTGTAACGACTCCTCCCAGCAGCAGGAAATCCAAATGATCCTCAACAATAACAACAAAAACACTACAACCCAAAAAACTTTTCCTTAACTGCGACTTGTTTTCTTCAGGTGCGTCTGGACATGTAAGTACTCTAGAAGCGCGAACAGAAGCAAGAGACAAAGAGCAGCAGGAAAAAGTCAGCATTTCCATGACTAGAAAGGGTCCAACTAAAACACTCAGAAGTCATGAGCCTCTCAAAAAAAATGCTCCTTGGGCACAGCAGGAACCTTATCAGCTCTCCACAGCACAAACACAATTTCCAGCTCTGATCACTTTTCTAAGCCAAACCCACAAGAGAACTAAAATGGGACTTTATCATGCAGCTGAGCACAACCCTGGGGCTCCTTCTCATCCCCGCTGTCAAGCAGGTTATATCTGCAGGAGCTGGCCTTCATGCTATTCCGGTGCTGATTGTAGCAAAGAGGCACCATGGGGCAAACATGACTTCAAGCCATCTTCCAGCCTAGGGCTGGGGAAAGTCTCAGACTTAGGTTAAATTCACCTTGCTTCTCCCAGGATCTGAAAGCAAACAACGTCCATATGGCAAGGCAATGGCCACGGCTCTGCTCTTCCCCCTAAGCAAAAGCCGGCTCTCCAGAGATATCTGCATACATATCTGCAAGATATGTAGAGCTCTAAGAGAGCCTTCTCACGTCACTTGAAGGTCCCTTTACATTGCCAGTGTAATACAGAGGGGCTCCAGCCCGAAGCTGACCGCAGACCCATCTGCGGCAGACCACAGCAGGGACCAGTGTGTCTGAGTAGCCACGTGCACGCACGCACAAACACACGCAGTGTCCACCTTGCAAAGTTTCCCCTGGATTTTTGTTACCGTGTCATCTATTAATTACCTAATTACATCTTCTAATTATGGGATTCCTCCAGTATTTATACTCATTACATAAATGGCGGCAATTACACTAATTAGGTTAATGATACAGGATAACAGTCTACAAATTGCTTTAAAGGGACACTCTCAAGGCACATAGGCCAAGGATGCTCCCCGGCAGGTCGGCTGGTGGGTGGCCGGCAGACACGCTCCCTCACCCCACGTAGCTGCTGCCGCTGCCTCCTCGCGTGGCCTCTACCTGAGCAGCGGGGCTGCCGCTGCGGGGCCGCGCTCGGCCTCGGCAAACGGAGCGCGGCTGCGAAGCGGGCTGCGGGGGAGATAAGGAAGCAACGCTCTGTTGCTTTGCTGCTGAATTGCTTCCGCCGAAAACTGTGGCCTGCTATTTAAGCGTGACCCTCTCTAAGCCGGAAGGCTGGAGGAAGGGTTGCAATTATTTTTTCTCTGGCTGTACGGAGACCTGGGAGGAGGAAGGCAGAGTACCTGCATCCTTCCAGGCTCCCCGGCACCACCTCCGAATGCACCCCAAGTCCCCGAGTCCCGCTCAGCTGGACGCGACCCAGTCTCTTGCCTATCGGCATTTCCAAAACGGCAGGTCTGCAGAGAGGAAATCCAGCTCCTCTGCTCCAGCGAGATCCCCCGGAGCTCCGGCGGCACTCTGCAAAGCCAAGCGTGTCCTTGGGGCGAAAAGCGAGCCGCAGGAGGCTGGAAGGAATCTGTTTTGCAGAGTGCCCTACTTACCCAGATTTGCGGGAGGCTGGGCGGCGCGTGACGAGGTGCTTGCCCCTGTATCTCACCCAAAAGGATCCTAAAGCAGCGCCAAGCTCCATTACCCTCTGGAGCGGCCTTGAGCACGGGGAGAAAACTTTCTCGCTTGGGTTCGAACGCAGGCACTTCTCCGGTGGAACACGGGAGCCCTTTGCAGCACTTCGGAGCGTGATGAATTGCCCTTTGTCCTGCAGCCGCTACAGAAAGAGAATGTAATTACCCCAACTGGAATTCGGCCAGGACGCAATTTTACGCTGAATGAATTTCCCCCCCCCCTTTAAAGTGTTTGCAAATCCCCCTTTAAAGATAAAATCCAGGAATAAAATCCAGCGCTTGCTTCAAAATTGGCCCAATTCCATTATAAGTCAACTGAACAACTCCATTTTGCACCTTTAAGGCCATGGAGCTCTCTATGTTGCGCAAGAGATTTCATTATTGGCAAGGTTGAGGAATGCTGATTTCTGCTACTGAACTGCTGTCTTAGCCCTAAACTATATCCCTGTGTCAGCTGCCCAAAGACATGTGTAACCAGGTCCATTTTCTGCAAGATATACAGCAGCGTCCGGCTTTATAGCCTGTTCCAGCAGGACATGGCTGGCACTTCCAGTGGAGCAGGCTGACCGGTCTCCACTCTAACAGGCAGGGTCTATGGCTCCAGCGGGAGTCTTGCAGGAGCATATATTGATTGTAAATAATGTCTCAATATCCTATAGTAGGTCATAAATCAAAAAGGGGTTGAAATATCTTTTCTCCAAGGGACTTTTTTTAAAGGAGTCTATTTCTTGTTTAGCAGTTTTCTTTTTAGACTTACTGCATCGACCTTTTACCCCAAGCGCCAGGTTTGAATCGTGGCCGGCGATCCCTGCTTGACCTTCCCTGGGGACATGCAGCAGCTCTGTGATGAGTCCAAGCCCCGGGCGTCCCATGGGAGAATAGTCACATCTCCCACCAGGCCAAACCCCTCACCCCAGGCGGTGCTCCTTGCCTTGCGTGTGCCTTGCTGAGCAAGCCAAGACCCACAGCAGCCACGTCTCCTCTGGTCGCAGACAGTGGCTTGGAGAGGAGTCTCGCACCCAGCGGCATTAGAGACGCTCACCATGGAGATGGGCATCTCGTAGAGGGTGCAGGAAGCAGAGATCCTCCCCGCTGGGTATAGAGCAACACCATCTTCAACTTCTCTGCAACTTACTTGACGGATACCAACCCAGAAAATAAAAGCTTTGAGCCAAGGAAGACACCAGCCTTTCTCCTGTTCCACAATCCTCGACAGATCCCTCCAAAAGCCTGACCATCAACCCAAACCTCTCCTTTCCCTCTTTGGAAAAAAACCAAACATATGCCTCCAAGCCACATGTGCTGGCCCAGCAGCGCAGCAAAAGGAATGGCCTCAGGGTTTTGGCCTTCCAGACGTACCACCGACACTGCCGTCGGGCCAGGGCTCGCATGCTGTTATCGGCACGGCACACGGGACAGATGCAGCCTCCAACGCACCACGCACAGCCCTGCACCAGTCACCTCCTCAGCGGTCACGCCTTGCAGACCCATTTGGCATGGGTCAGGGCAGAGACCCCTTTTTTGTCACATCTCTGTAGGGCCGTATCACAGTGGCCTTTTGTCTTGCAAAGTACCGGTTTCTCAAATTGATGCATTATTCTGGGGAGGAAAAAAAGAGAAAAAGCCTACTTTGGGCCATTTTTAGGGGTATTGAGCAGAAGGAACTGAATACCTGGCAGGAAGACAGAAAAAACCCAATAGTTTTCTGTCTAGAAACAACTCCAGAATGATCCAAGCTAAGCTTCCCTGTTGCATGATGCTGTGTGGCTCGTGGGGACACCTCCAGTCCCTCTCCCAGCATCTCCTGTGTGCACAGGACTGGGGACAGGCACCCTGATGGCCACAGGCAGCAGGACACGGTCCTACTGCTCCCCCTCCAGCTCTGCCTTGGTAGGACCAGGGCAATATTGATTTCTGCAAGTCCAAGAAGTATTTGAGCTTGACTGGCAATAAAATCAAGCCCAGAGAAAAGTGCGACGTGATCTCTTGGGACAGAAACAAGAGCTACAATCTTTAAAGAAGCCAAGAGGGAATAAAAGGGAAAGAAGGGTGGGAGGGGAATAGCACTTACCTGCACAAAAGCAAGAATGTTGACAATAACTCAGCTCAGCTCCGGCTTGCACAGGAGACTTTGGAGAAGGGGGTGGGAGGCAAGGTAAGGAAATTACCAGGAGCTTAAGAAAATATATATGTAAAAATTAAAAAAATAAAATAAAACTGTATCAGCATTGACTAATAATTTCCGGGCTCTGCGCAGATGTCATTAATGACCCTTTTTATTCATGCAGGAGTTCCCAAAGAGGAGCATAATGTTCCATTAGTAATAATTGAGAAAGTCTCCTGTCGGGATTATGTCAAAACCTAGAGATGCTGCTGCTGCCAAAACATTTTGGTGACAAACGTGTGAAGCGTTTGACAGAAGGTGCCACAGCAGGTTGAGGCGGCTTCAGGAGGGGAATCCTAGGAGGAGAGAAGAGGTGGGAGACAGTAGCAGGGTGAGAGCTGAGCACCGATTTACTTGGGCAACACAGCTCAAGGGTCAAGCCCACCTACAGCAGCAGCTTTGGGGTCATGATGGCACCTCAGAGGTGCTGCTGGAGACCGCTCAGGATTTCAGCTGACCCATCTCCTCCCCCGTTCCCAAGATTTTGCAACACATCTGCAATATATCCTCTGCCATGGCTCAGCGCCGCCGGATCCTTTCATCCAGGGACGACTGTGTCCCCAGCCACCGGGGCAAGGCAGGGGTGTTGCGACACCCTGAACCTTTCTTGCTACTTATCATGGCCCATGGGCCAGCGAGGGCTGTGGACCACTGCCGTCACCGGCACAAAGGGCAAACCTGGGACAAAGCCGCTGCGAGCAGTTAACCCGGCGTTTCCCATCTGAAGAGGATGGAGAACATTTTGAGTGACACGAGTGTGGTTTCCTTCCTCACTTTTCAACCTACAGCAAGGCTGGGCAACGCCTTTTGAATTATGAAACACCGGTGAAATTTAGACAAATGGGAAAATAAATTCCTCTACCAAACCTTTCCCATTCAGAGTTGGGATATCTCTTTTTTTACCCAGCAGACGCAGAGCCCTGCGTGGCCGTAGCGGGCGTCTAAGCACCGGCTTTACACAGCTGCTGCACAGACACCACTAGCAAACACAGGAAGAGCAAGAGGTTTTCCAAGCTCTGTCCTTTTCTGAGAAGGGGTTAGTTAATGCCTTGCAAGAGCAAAAATAACACGTTCCCTCCTCTGTCCTCGTCCCCCCTTGCCAAGCCCCTCTGGGAACGGAAGCCCCCAGCATTACCTACCCTACATGCTGCCCTTCCAAACCAGAAACCATCTACAGCAGGCATGGCGCAGGGAGCCGTGCTGCGGACCGGCACGGCCATAAGCTGCCTGGACCCGGGCGTTGCGGTACTCGGAGGGCTGCCTTGCACTGCTGGGGCGGCACAGCTCAGCTCCACCACATCCTCGGGCTCGACAGACACGAGTTACGGGGCTTGGGGAGCAGGCCAAGCTCAGAAGAGCGTCAGCGAGACACGGGAAGGGGTCCCCAGGCATCAGGGGGAATGGGGGATAAGCCAGGCAGACGGGCAATGCAGGGCGAGCTGGGGAAGCCGCCCTGGCTCCCCATCCCCAGCAAGGGGGGCTTCGTCCCCCTTGAGCACAGCTTCTCCTGCAACGTAGCCTGGCACGGGGAAGCGCCCATGGGTCAAGCGCCATGGGCCACCCATTCCCACCGTGCTGCACAAAACCAGGCCGGTCACTTCGCCCAGTCGGTGCCTGCCAGAGGGGTGAAAAAAGGGATTTAAATGAAGCTGGCTGCAGCGATGCAGCTGGGGCAAGCCCAAGCCAGAGCACCTCAAAGTCACTGTTATACAGAGCCATGGACAGAAGAAAAAGTTTGTCACCACCATATTATTTGCCCTTTTAGAGCGGGGAGGTATCAGGGCCAAGACAGTGGTTCAGGCAGCGTGTAAAGCCATGAAATTTGGATTTGGATTCAGAGCCGGAGTCTAAAAGCCATCCTGGTTTGCAGGGGCTGGTTCAGGCTCATTTCTAGTCCCCAGACCGCAGCAGAAGGGCCTCCCTTCCCCGGGGCAGGAGCAGAGCAGCTGGTACTCTTCAGCCCGGCTAACAGATGAGGCCTGGCCGCCGCAGCCAAGAGCTGCTCCGGATTTGTTTTCTAGTGGTTTATTCATCGAGAGGCTGCCAAAGCGTCAGCAAAGAGAAATGCACACCGGCCTGGTTCTCCCCGCCCCAGCCCTGCCTTGCACCCGAGCAAACCTGCTGCGAGCTGGAGCGAAGCGGGGACAGCACGCTCAGCTCTCTGCTGCGACCTCCCCCTCAGAGGATGGAGCCGGGGTACGTCCCGGACGGCTCCGGTCAGGGCAACCCCCTCAGAGACAAGCCCGCGAGCCCCCCACGCCGCTTCGCGCGCCCGCCCCGTGGGGTCCTGCCCGCAGGTCTGGCGCAGCCGCGTTAGCCGTGTCCCCTCTCCCAACACCTGCGGGAAAGCCGCTACTCCTGGCCCCACCGCGGTGGCCTCGCGGAGCCGGAGGCAGGAGCGCCGCTGCAAAGGGCCTGAAGGCTGCTGGCGGTAACGGAGCCTACCGGGGGAATTCCGTCTGCGGGAACGCACGGCACATCCCAGCCTGCAGGAGCGGGGGTGGAGAATATCCGAGCTGTTCCTTCCGAGGACTAATGACGACGGGTTTTTGCTAGGACTCAGGCTGGCGTGGATGAGAGGTCCCGCTGAGCGCAGTCAGCCAAATTAAGCGCTGGTACTCCCTCGGGGAAATCTGGTCTAGAAGCGTTAGTCACAGGATGCTGCCAGCCCGGGTGCAGGCTGTGCCGGCGCGGCGGCTGCAGGCGAGGAGCCTGCGTCCCTGCTGAGGATTCGCCTGACTCTGGTCTTACAGCCCCTGCTACCCAGGTGGCAAGGGCCCGAGCAACGACAGCAAGGCGATTCAGGAGACGTGGGCAAGAGGATGCTCAGGAATCTCTCCTCTTGTCCCTCGGAGCCACAGGGCAGGTCTTGCGCGGAATTAGCAGTGGAAGAGGGAAAACACGTAGCCCAGCACGTGCAACGCACACCTTTGTGTGTGCGAGCACATGTGTTTCTGTTCATAGCTACAGAGAACTCGCACCACAGTCAATGTCCTTTTTACCATTTGGCTCCTTTTTTGGGTCCTGCTGGGCTTATAAAATTTATTTCCCTGTGTATATGTATAATCTTGCTCCAACACATGGTCAAATACCTGCCGACCGTTTACTAACCATTTTTAACAGGCTGAGCATAAAGGATTTAAATCCTGACTAAATGCGTGATGCGGGTCTCATCTCAGAGGTCTGTGGTCCGAAAGGTGAACGTGGCACCTGCGTTGCTTTCTTACCTACCTTGGAAAATTATTACTAAAAGATTTAACATGATTGCAAATAAGTTTGTACCAAACTGATGCTTCGTGGCTGAATCCAGAGAGAAGAAACACAAGGAACACATTGCTGGTACTCGCGGTTAATTGCTGCCTTTTCTTCTGGGTCTACTTAGTTTGAAATACTAAAAGCAGAAGAAACCATCTATTTTTCCTCCATAACCTGTCAGTAGAGGAAGTGAAGTATGGCTTTTTTTCCCCCTCTTTTTTTTATAAACAAGGAGTATAAACTGTTTTATAGTAACTAGATAAAAATTACACAGTATTTTACTCAGCGGGGAAAAATATGGATCTCTGCGTGGCGGTATTTCTCCTATCTTTCTCACTGACTGTACGTTAACATGACGACTCCGCATAACTCAGCTTTGCCGAGTTGTCATGGACATCTCTGAGCTCAGGCACCGTCCGGTCTGTCCCACCACCGCCGCCGCCTCCAGGGCGCTGTGCGGGGGACATGTGGTGCAGGTGACATGCATTTTAAAGAGTTCTGGGTTTTGATGTCCTGCCCCTAACACCCCAAAATTTGGGGAAAATTTGGACGGGCAGTCAGAGATTTAAGCCTGTATTTCGTGTCCAGCCTGCTGTGGCCCACAGTCAGCCTTTACCCTGCAAAGGAGCTCCGGTCCAGCGAGCACGGGTTCAGCCCACGCTGTCACATCGTCACTTAGAGGAAACATCTCTTGGGGAGCAACAATAGTCAGGAAAATGCACCAAATTTTCTCTTAGGTACCAACAAACATATAAGCTGATACCCTCCTTGCTCTAAAGGACCAAACCTTCTGCCACCAGCCCCAGCTGCCAGCTCGCCGAGCCTCAGCTCCGCACTGCGAGGTGCTCCGACAGACCTGCTGCCCTCCACAAGCTCCAGATCCTCCACAAAAGCAGGGAATTTTGAAGGCAAGATTTCACAGCCACAGTGTTTCTCCCTTTAACCCTGAACTTGCTCTAAAAACATGCCAATACTTCAGAATCAAAATATCTCTATGGCATTTTATGCCCATTCTAATGATAACTCTGAAATTCCTGCTTTTCACAGAATCACAGAATCATTAAGGCTGGAAAAGACCTCTAAGATCACCAAGTCCAACCATCAACCCAACACCACCACACCCACTAAACCATGTCCCGAAGTGCCACATCCACACATTTTTTGAACACTTCCCATGATGGTGACTCCACCACCTCCCTGGGCAGCCTGTTCCAATGCTTGACCACCCTCTCAGCAAAGAAATTCATCGCAATGCTAAGTAGAAGCATTTTCCAGACCTTTACATAGGATTAAAATACAACATTTTAAATGTTGATCCCTTTATATGGAATTAAAATTCAACATTTCCGTGCCTAGCAGCAGCTGCCCTAACAGAGTTCATGCTAGCACCTGGGGGTGAAAATACAGTGTATTCCGTATGAGTCTGTTAAATTCTGACCGAAGAGTCAAAAGCGGTGTGTCGGTAGGACAGCACACAGCTGGTGCGCTCTCGCCCCACGGCACCCTGTCTGCAGCCTGCGGCTGCCACTGCTCAGCCCCTGCCTTGCCCCGGGAGATCGGCATCTGGTTTTGTTCAACCAAACTGAATATCCGGAGCCACCACAAATTTTGCCGGAGCAGCTCGCGATGGGAGGGAGGAGACCCACTTGATGTCCTTATCTCCAGGTCCATCCTGCCGCCTCTGCTGCTCTGGTGAAGGCAGAGACGCCGGTTCTCCACCATGGCTGTGGTGGGAAGGCAGACCGAGCTCGCCGTCAGTGCCTTCAGCCCTTTGGCACGTGCACGGCTGCAAACCCAGCGGACAGAGCCCAAAGTGCAGAGGAGGAAACTGTGCAAACAGTTTTAGCTTTCCCCACCGGGCACCAAACCCCCATCTGCTTTATGAGCAGAAATTCAGAAGCACTTTCCTAATAAATAAGCTGGTTTCCAGCTTTTATCTGTAAAGACACAAGATGAAAATTTTCATTTGGAGCTGGACACGTCCGTCTCTTCACACTGTGTTTGCACAGCCCCTTGCACCCCACACCGATACCGTTTCTAAGTGCTACCAGCAACATCCGACTGCTTCAGATCAAAATGAAAGACTTCAGTGATTTTCTTTTTTTTAGTCCTTATTTTTCCAGGGGAGTAAAAAAAGAAGAAGAAAAAAAAAGATGATTTAATCTAAAAGTTTCACAGTCTGGAAGTCTCAGCTGCTCCTGTTGTGTTAATGCCTGCTGTGTGGGGCCGACCCATGGGATTCTGGTGTAGGTCGTGGCCGTGATGTGGAGCTGGAGCAACGCTACCGCAGCATCACCCGTAGAGGGAGCTTCCTTGGGGAGCCGGGCATGGTTGACATCTTTTCATCAAAAGTGTTGAGCTTTTAAAAAAAAAAAATTTTTTTTTTCCAGGCAATATAAAATATTGATTTTAAAGTTCTTGTGGTTTTTAGGTTTGTTGTTGTATTTTTTTTTCCTCCCTGCCCCTTACAGCAAAACAGGCAGCTCCGGGTTAAACCTATTGGAAATGGATGTTTTGCGAGGTGGTGGGGGGAGGAACGGGGAGACAAATGCTTTGCCCAGCACTGACTGTTTGCAGTCAGTTTTTAGTTGGTTTGAATCAAGCAAGTTGCAAATGCTCACATTTCCATTTAATTTTCTTATAATGAAGGGGGAAAAAAGCTAATATTTTAGCGAAAATAAGATTCTGCAGTCTGCCAGTCCTCAAGTGCTAAACAGCTTTTCAGACCTACTGGATACCACTCTAGGTTTGAAATGAGAAGCCCGACGGCTGTTTTTCTGCACATTTTTAGTTTAATTTCCTTGCAAACAGGCTCCCAGGCTCCGGTTACTTCTCCGTGAGATCTCCCTTACCCTTTGGGCACGGCCACAGGATTCCCACAGCTCCGGAGCCGGCGAAGGAACGTCCTTTTAATTCACTCTGCGGACGGCCCAATTAGCATCCCAGTAAATTATTACCTCAGGGAAATCTCCAGTCTCGGGACTCGGCAGCCAGCTGCGAAGGCAGCCGGCGCGCGCCCCGCTTCCAAGAGGCGCGGGGAGAGCCGAGGAGACGGAGGGCATTTTCTCCGCGAGGCGATGGCGTTCAGGTGGCCGGGCAGCACGATTCGACAGGGAAAATTGTAGATTCTCTCTGGTTTATAGTTCCCTGATAGAAAGGAGGGGGAGAAGCACAACCAAAACATGATCAAATCATTTGTTCTGCTGTTCAAACCTCTGGGCGAGGCGAGAGATAAGACGCAGCTCCACCCCCCAGCTGCATTTGATCTAGCGGGCTTTGAAATTAAATATTCTCCCTGCAACAGGCGTAATTGCGTCCTGGTGAAAACGGCTTCCCCAGGCTCTCCCGTAACGCAGCGTCTGGGGCTGCCTTCACTCAGCACATTAAGAACGAAAAGCCCCAGAAGCGGCCAAGACCCCTCTGGTTCGGGTGCACCATGAGCAAGGGATGGTCTTCACACCAGGTCCTTTCCTACCTGCAAGGCAGCGGCAAGAGTCCTTGTCTGCTTGGGCAAGCGGACTGAAAAACCACCGGGGACCAGGGCCAAGGCTGTGCAGGAGATCTGTGTCCCAGAAGGCACACGGCCCAGATGCCGGTACGGTCCACCATGAAGCTGCTCCTGCACCTCAGTAACCTGTTGTGACCTTCTTCTGAAGATCCCTCTCTCTTTTCTCTCCCTCCAAAATGCCTTTGCAACTCATGTGAATGAGGCACAGGCAAATAAAGACACATCAAGTCCACACTGCAAACAAAAACTGCAACCCTGCTGCATCCACTGTGAAAAGCAGGAGGTGGGAGGAGGTACACCAGCCATTTACTGGCTGAACCTGAAAAAACCTTCCATTTGCACAAATGGATTTGGCACAGGTATCTTCACTCACTGCAGCGTGCTTCAGTTTCAGAAAGGCCAGGTGGATTTTGTCTCCTTATTTCAGCATCCCAAAGTCACACCTCCAAAGGTTTGCCAGTCTCAATATTGCAACAAACTGCTGTTTTCATGACATCCAGCACACAGACACCAGCACCAGCACCTGGTCAGGGGTGTTTTGTCTCCATGAAATCTCTACAAGCTTCAGAGGATGGTGTAGCATTTATGCAGTGTAGTTTTTTAATAACTTGCCAACTTGGGACACATCTCCTAGGCTCTCAGATGTTTCTCAATGCTGACTGTCGATGTTTCTGCAATGGGACACCCACTCCTTTTACCAGCTCTTTGATGGACCTACTCTTTACAAGGTCCTAATAGGAATGGGGAGAACTCCGTGCCTCAAACAGCTACCTCATTTGCTTGCATAACCACCAGATCTCCCCCCCACCCCCAGCTTTCACAGCCTTAAGATAAGGCACATCTGCTGTACTTCTGTATGACCTCCCAGTGAGTTTTCACAGCTCAAAAGTACCAAACATTAAGAACATTTCCCTGTACGAGCTGCAAATGTTCACCTTTCCCACCCCCCCAGTCCTTCCCAAAGGAGGAGAGAGCAGGTGGGGTACCTGAGCCACCTTCCTCGTTCTGTTTGCTAACTGACCACTTGCTCTTCTCTCCATACAGCATCCTCTTTCTCAGCCAGCCTCCCTCTAGGAGGTCTTTCTTTTAGTCTGTTGTCCCATTCTGCTCACCTAGATGGAAGTGGCACCTATTTGTCTGCACTTGCCAAACCAAACCACCCACTAAGCTTATTTCTGAAAGCCCAAACCAACACTTGCTCCAGTCACACCTTTTTTCCCAGACCCCGTCTCCAAGTCATTTATTTTGCATGCCAGCCCTGTTGTTCTCCAGCATACTGGCCCTCTCACCTAGGCTGGTGTCATCCGGAAACAACCGTAGCTCCATTCTACCATCCTGGGTCATCAATGAAAACACGGAGGATCACCAGGTGCCAGTCGCCCTGTGCACACTTACTCAACAAATCCTTCCACTGCAACAGTAAACGCTCTCCGAGTCTGAATTTCTGGTCGCTTCTGCACCCTCTAGCATTTTGTCTAGCTGGTTCTCCCCCACTTATGAGACCACCCTGTCAACCACACCTGGTAAGCTCAAGATACTTGACTTCTGCTCTCTGCCTTCCCTCCACAAGACCAGCTACTTGGCAACGCAAGGGCATCCTACCTGGCTGATACAGTTCCCTTTGAAGTCACCTGTGTTACCTGTTCTCACTCCCTTGTTTTCTCCTAGGTTTTCACAAGCTTGACTACAGGTCCCAGTGCTTTTCCAGGAACTGCGGTTAGTCTGAAAGCTGCATAATTATCCCATTCGTCTTTTTCTCCCTTTTTAAAGATCGGTATATTTTTCCCTTTTCCAGTACTTAACTGGGATCACAACTGACCTTCTTAGGGGAATACAAATGGGATGCCACTTCTTTGGCATCATCTGCCGAGTGCTTTCCCTGTCCCCAAGTACCAAACCGACATCTCTGTGGTCCTCCTGCAACTGCTGATGTACTGCTAGAGCGAGCTCTCGTTACACTTGATGTCCCCTGCTAATTGCATCTCACCATGTGCCTTGGCTTATCTGATCTTCTCTCTGTATGTGCATGCTGCACTTCTGTACTTGATCTTCATGGCCTGACCTACTTTTCATTTCCCTCAGGTTTCTTCCTCAGATCCGAGCTCTTTCCCTATGCTTCTTTTCTCCTCCAACACCATAGTCTGAACTGTGCCCACAAGGAGTTGTGGCTGGCTCTCATTAACATTTCCCCCCCACCAAGATCAGCTTCCCAGGTAGCCTTACCTGTGCATGATGGGCTGGTGCTGGAGTCCCCAGATCTGCAGAGGTCCAGTGCTCTCCTGCCTTCCTCCTGCTCCTCAGCACCAGTTCAGTCATTTCCCAGCAACTCTAATAGGTCACCTTCCACAGCCCTTGCCAGCTTCTACTGCAGGAGTTCGCCATCAGAAAGAGGCTCTTCCCTGGCGGTTCTCCCACCCTTGGCGATGGGGATAGTCAACCACACACCCCCAAGCCTCACTGAGTCCTCTGCATCTTCTTTCCCCAGGAATGGATGTCCCACATTAACTAAATGATGCTGCCAGCTGCTCGCTAAAGTCTCCTTTACCTGGTGTGCTGGAGACCCACCCCTGTGGTAGTTGTTCTGGTGTTTTCCCTTTAACCACCAGCTGGAGACCTCCAACAGGTCTAATCCCCCCATTTTCTGGCCTCCACGCAAACACGTGTGCCCTTGACACACCGAACACACCTTCTCCCTGATGCCCCGCCTGCCTTCCCTGCTCCAGCCGAATCCCTTCCACGCCGCAATTCCAGAATGCGACTTCTCCCGCTAACTGAATCTTGTTGCTTCGTCGCAAGCCAGAGCCCCCAGCTCCCCCCGCTCTTCTCCCATTCATCTCGCATTCAGCCATCGGGCACAGCAGCCCCCGCTGCTCTTTCTTGGCCCTCCTTTGATCTCGCTTTGAATAGCGGAGGTCAAGCTACACGACCACAATTTCTTTCTTCCGTCCTTACGGCCCGTGACTCCGGCAGTGACGGCGTGCACGCCGAGCGCCGGCGGCCGGCGCTTCCAGCGGCGGGTCAGGGCTCGTGCACCCCAGCGGGGCACCGGGCTGGCTGCGCAGGGGAGCACCCAGCCCCGCCATCTCCATCCTTAACAGGGCCCCGACACGCGGCGCTTTCCCTCCGCCGCGGCAGCCCAGTTCAAAGCCCGCTGACGGCAAGAGAAAGGCTCCCATTAGCTTCAGCGGGCGTCGGACCGGGGTCGTGAACCGCAGCGGCCAGTATTTTTTACACGGAGGCTGCCAGATCAAGTTAGTAAATTCTCCTCAGCAGACAGTTGCCTGCCAGGTCCTCCAGTAACGTGGCCCCAGGTTGTACATCCTGGTGCAGAAAGCAACAGACCTTGGAGTTTTACTCGGCTCTGGGTTTGCTCCGCAAGGGAAACCCTTGCTAACCCCATGGGCACCCACGAGGGCGATGTCTGAGGCAAGAGGCAGGGAAGAGAGAAGGGAGAATTACCCCCAGTGACCCTGGTTTAAATCCACTCAGCTGCTCATACGAAAAAGATTTACCTTCAGAGACCGGATCCTGATAGCACTCGGAGCTGAATCCCCAGCCTGAAGTGTATGAGGTTTAATTACTGCAGCTTTGTTAAATCAGCTCAGTTAAGTCCCTGTGTAATTGCTTTCTTCTGGGCCAGCAGTGGTTTATTTGAGGAGAGCTCGGGCTGATTCTCAGACAACTAGAAGCTGCTCCTGTGCTGTTTACATCACCTCGTTTAAATCAGTTTAAACCCACACCTTTTGAGGAAGCACCTTCAAAGAGGCGAGGCCTCAGCCTTTGCTCCGGTTTGTGCTGTGAGGAAATAAAACGCTTATTTTGTGCTTTAAGTAAGTGAAGCCCAATTGTACCCGGTGCTATCGGTGTGCCCTAGGCAGCACGTGGTACCATCAGTCTCAGAGAAGATGCGTAAGGCACCCCAAAAAAGAGAAATAGCACCCCAAAAAAGAGAAATGGCACCCCAAAAAAGAGAAATGGCACCCCAAAAAAGAGAAAAGCCACCTGATGATGGGGTCAGGGCATGAGGCTGTGGCCAGGGCTCCTGCCCGGAGAATGCCCTGCACCACAGAGCCCGCAGGAGCCTCATCCCAAATCCCGTTGTGCTTCCCACCGCCCTCGCCCGCTGAGGAGAAGCCCAGGACACGTGGCACCCCGGCGATCCTCTGCTCCATCCCTGCATCCTGCATCTCTGCTGGTTGCTACGGTTACGGGCAAATCGGTGCGTTTTGCAGGGCGGGAGGGTGTTGCGGACAGGACCGGGGTGATGGGGGCTGTAAATGAAATGGCTTTTGCAGGAGGGAGGACCCTCGCCCGGTCCTCGGCAGCCCCGCGCCGCAGAGCCGACCCACGCTGGCTGCGGGCGCCTTGCAAATTTGCATGGAGCTGACAAGATGACAAGGTGCAAATATGCCAGGCTGCTTGGGAGTAATTTTTACAGCAGCTCTGCCTTGTGCACGTTTTTATTGCAAAGAGGGTAATCGGGCCTCTTCATTATTGAAAACATATTTACTACCCCTTGGCCGCTCTCTCCCATTTTTGCCAGCCCCTTCCTTCCCCCCTTAACTACCCTGTCCTCCACGAGATATGATCTCATAAATTTACAGTGTACTTGCTGTCTACAAAGTGGATGTTCAGTTTCATTTTTATTGGACTTTATGATACCGGCGGATTGCGTTTTATTTGTTGCACCGCTACCAGAAGGCCTGAAACGGCGGTAAGTGCTGGCTGCCACAGGGATTCGGCCGAGAAAGGGCTGCGGGATGGGGCTCCACAGAGCCCCGGAGGGCTCCCAGCATGGGCCACGCTGGCTGCAGGTGAGGTGGTCGCAGGAGAAGGTCGCCTCTGGAGGAAGAGGCCGCCTTCCTCCTCCTCTGCTGGAGGAGAGGTTGCTCCCTCCGCCCTGCAGTCCCTGCCGGCTCCTCCCGGCAGCGACGGGGGTCGGCGCGGGAGCCGTGCCTCTCTCCCCGGCAGCCGGCGGGATTGACAAAGGATGCACAGCAGGAACACGGCGGCAGTTTCTCGTCGCTCGCCGCTCTTTTCGTGGTCGGTACCCTTTCCAAAAACGCCTTTCCCAAGGCTTGCTCTCAGGCTTGTCCGAATCCGCCTGTCCAGCACGCTCCAGCGCTGCCCTCAGCGTGACACCAACGCACCTTAACAAAATTGCCAGAAGCCACGGGGAACGGTAGCAACGTGCCTGACGCCAAGGAGGTCAGCATCTACGAAAATATCTATCGCAGTCAGCGCATTGCTCCAGATTTACCCTGCTGCAACAGCGAGCAGAGCATAACCTCGTCCCCTTCACTCCAACCCCCGCGGACGGCTCCTGCCGGGGAGGAGTAGGTGGGAGCGCGGAGGGAGCGCTGCCTGGGGCCGGCCCGCCGGGGCAGAGCCCCTCCGCTCCCGCAGCCGTCGGCTCCGGGCTGACCGCCGAGCCGGCGGCTGCCAGCGGGGCTGCTGCGATCAACCGCTAGTTCGTTATTAAAAGGCCGTCCCGCTCGCGCACAAGGAGTCTGTCAGCGCGCGGCGAGCCGCCCGCCCTGCCGGCATCGCGTGGGTGGGGTGGCACCACGTCTTGCCGCGGAGCCGCTTTCTTGTCCAGAGGAAAGGGACTTGCAGCCCTTTCGGCAAGTGCCCAGCGGCGTCAGGAGCCCAACGCGCTTTGTATCCACATCATCTTGGTGCGGCACAGTGGAAATAATCAACTTGTGTCATTTCAGTCCAAAACAAGGGAAGAATTTTTTTTTCTTTTCCAAGGTAACGAGGAGAGGCCAAGCAAAGCACCGCAAAGCAACATAAATGATTTAGCACCCAACGATTTTGCCAGGGAAACGCTAAAGACGGAGTCTAATCCTTTCATCTAACCCTGGTCCTTCTAAAAGCTTTAAGCTAGGAGTTGACTCAGCATGTCAGTGCCAAAAAGATCCATTGACCTCGAGTTCAGTGCTGAGAAATTGAGAAATGTTCTTTTTAATGTCTATTCAATAAATACAGCATCACCCTCTCCGTGGGCTGAGCAATCCACTTCAAATCCATTACTGCACGTTCTCACAGACTGACAAGTTGTCCTGAGACAATAGTGGCTGCCAGATGAGGTTAACCCTTGCTGAGGGGGTGTAAATCTTTGTACCCACAAGCCTTTTGCTCTCAGAAGTCCTTGAGAAGAGGGGAGGGGGATATCTGAATTGATGATGAGCGGCTGCTGTGTGCTGCTCCTTGCTGGACCAAGGTGATCTGCGTCGGTAAAAAATATGCCCAGTCAACACAGACGGGCTCCTGACCATCTTGATGGGAAGGAGGAGAGTGCTGCCTCCCTTTGCTCCCCAGTGGGCTGGTGATGCTCGTGCTCCCAGCTTCTGCTGGCCAACAGTTGGATCAGCAGTGGGATGGATGCTGCTGAACTGAGGTTTTGTTGGGAAGCACCACACTGTGGCACTACCATCCCTCAGGTAGCTCTACCAACGGCCAAAAGTGCCCCTTGGATCTCATGGTACCTGGGGAAATTGGGAGCTGGAGCCATCTGGAGACCTTTGGCACAGGCATGGTGAGTGCGAGCTCTACGCTCGGCTCCCCTCACTGCACTGGGATCACCTCCTGGGCTGCATGGCCGTGTCTGGGCAGCACCAAGCTGGCTGGATTAAACACATGGTCAAGGATGACAATGGTGCAACTCACAAAGCAGCTCAGCCCGCCTAGGTCCAACCACTCCTGCAGCAGGCCATGACCTCCGCTCCCCAAAAAAATGCATCTTAACAGGGAAGCTTCGCCAGGGACAGCCTGGGGCCGGCAGCGGCACAGACCCCCTGCACAAGGACATTGTACCTGTAGGCTGGGCTTTCTGTCCAAGAACATGTCCATGCAAGATGTTACAGCAGTATGACACCACGTTACCCACCACCACATATCCATGAGTCTATCCAAGGCTAGCAAACGCGAAGACGTACTTTTCACTAGCTCCTGGTTCTCAATGCCCCAGCAGGTAGGTGTCCCGTGGCCATCTATAGATATTTCAACATTGGTCGCCCTGGTCATCTCTGATTCATCCATGGTTGGTGGACCCAACCAGAGGGCTGTCAGCCTGTCCTAAGGTCAGAGTCCCAGGCCACTGGGCTAAGCAGACTCAAAGGAGTGCTGGTGTCCCTCTGCAGTGGGTAGAAGGCACCTGCTTGACCAGTTTAGCCCGTTAGAGCTCGAACACAAGGAGAGAGGAGTCCCGGCATGACTCCAGGTGGACCCTGCAGCCAACTGGACCTTCCTTCTGATGGCAAGTCCTGGACTGCTGCAGCTTCCAGCAGTAATACGTTAATGAAAATTATCACCTTGGTAATGGTAATAATACAATAATTCCAAAAGGTAAAGCTACGAGTGCGCAGTCAATCTGCACGAAATTGGAGCGGAGGCAGCAGGGAGCCCTACGTCTTCAGTTTTATATTCGCTTACAGGTGTTTTATGGCGTCCCCTTCCTCCTCCTCCTCACTGGTTTCAAGCTGCTGAGCTTTTTGGCTCAGCACCGCACAACCACGCTGGGGGCTGTGGCAGTTTTGGGGGCACAATGGGGTGCTGCAGCAGCCACCCAGCCTTTGCAGGCTTCTCCAACGCGCCGGGGGGGAGGAGGTCGCATGAGCCGGCGTTTGAGGCTCTCTGCTGACTCAAGGAAGCCATCCTGCGTCATGTTTATCTGGGTCACATCTATAAATTCTCTTTTTGGTTTTGGAGGCTGGAAGTTTCTATTTTTTCCCTCTCTTCCCTTGTTTGTACGTGCCGGCTGAAGGCAGCCTTGCTAAGATCTGCAGGTGCAGGAGGCTCGGCCACAGGGTTGTACTGGTTATTACTGTTTGCCAGTTAACTAGATCATGAACACTAGCAAATGTTTATCCTCGATTAGACTGCAAAATCTTCAAGACTGCATTCCTCACTCACTCAGTCTTTAAAGGTACAGAATTCTGCTGGAAATCAGCAAAAAGCTTTTATTTATGCAAATAAATCTTATATATAACTCATGGGAATATGTATAAAAACATGGGAAGACCGAATGCCTGCACCCAAAGGTTGAAGTCTGTGAAGGCACAAAAGGGCCCCTGGATTTTTCTCCAACATCCTTGTGAGTTGAGTTAAATTTAAAATTCCACAATTTCTTGGGGAGGAGGAGGCACACTGGAAGCTTTTGCACAGGTGGGGCTGGTACAACTGGGAGCATCTTCCCAGCACACCGGTCCTCGCTGAGGGACTTTTGGGCATCTGGATGCTTAGACTATGCTAGCAAATATTTCTATACTAGTAAATAAAATGTGCTCAGCACTCTGCTCCAGCACTGCTTCATTTAATTCCATAGGCATAGCCTTAAATACTTCCGAAGAGCCAGACCAAAGCCCCTCGTGTAGGAGGGCAGAGCACACAGTGCTTGAATGCTGTGTCCCACATGTCCCACCCTCGGCACTATATGCTCATTGGATGCTCTGGCCCTGACATCTTTTGATCCCCCAGGCACTCTGTGGGTACCCCTGTCCCAAAAAAGCAGATGCCGTCTAGGGGAGATGCAGCTGCTTTGAGATAGGCAGAGGGATTCCCAAATGTCTCTGAAAGGTGCCTAAATGTCCTCAGGGCAAGGACGACCAGTTAGAGATACTGCTGGCTGAAAGACCAACACTGAGCGATGACATTTCAGTCCCTTCCCTTTCTTACTCCTGCCACACCAGCCAAATAGGCCATATGGGAGAGATGCTAACACAAGAGCTTGAGTCTCTCCTCATGTTCTAAATTCCCCGTGTGCATAACAATACACCATACATATAACCAACAGTGAAAGTCCTCTAGACTTCAAGAGAGCCTGGGTCTTGCCTTCAGGCCCCATGCCACCACAGCCCTGCAGCCCAGCAGCAAGCTGCACTGCCCATGAGAAGCCACGTGCAAGGCCAGCACCAGTCCAGATCCAGGTCCTCTGCTTAGGGCTTAAATGCCCCCCGTGCCCCCGTGCAGGGTGCGCGGGTGTGCAGGGTATGTACCAACCTATAACATCTGTGTAGGCTGGAAGACTTGCTTTGACCATACTCACAACCTCGCACCGGGATGGAGGACGTGCTACTTCAGATGCTACGCCCATAGCTGTGTTTGAGCAGCGTCACCAGAGAAGGTCTCCTGGAGACGCTCCTTGCAAAGTGGGGGGCCTTCAGCCCACTCTTGGCTGAATTTCACCGGGGGAGGCAGAACTAAAAAATCAGGTATTCGGGCAACAATTTCCAAGCACAAGGTCTGCACGCAACTCTGTTGCAGGAGTGTTTCTAGAGGTTGGAAAGAAAGCTGAAAGAAAACGGGCGGGTAGATTGTGAACAGCACCACCAAAATAAAACCACGCAGAGGAGACATGAGGAGGGCAGGGGGACACTGCTCCACTGCTGCACCAGACGCAGCCGATTCATTTGAAGACTAGTTGCAACACCGTGTTGTCACCCTGTCATCAATAATCCCTGCTTGGGTCACCATCACCGACCATGATTTTGGTGCTCCCTAAACCCGTGGCCCACTGGGCCACCTTCTGCTGAGGAGAGACGGGATGTCCCTCTTCTACACAAGGACAGGAGACGACGCTGAGATGGTGGAAGAGCTGGGAACGGGCCATCTCCGTGATTCTACGGAGATGTAGAAAAGGACCAGGACGGCAGTGCCCCACGCGCCGATCTCTGCTGCTGTCCTGCCCCACACACACCACAGAGGCCGCCTGGCTCGGGGGCTCGTTTTTGTGACCCAGACTTTAGGAGTCTCCTCCAAGACATCTGCTGACACTGCTAATTACGGGCCGGGCTGCCGGTGGCGCGGTGCACCACAAGAATTTCCTGATTGCTTTTTTGGGGAGGGACGGGTGCTTTCCTTCTCCCTTTGTCTCCCCGGTGAAGGATGTGCTCTCGGGCTGAAGTCCTGACAATCCAAGCTGCTGAAATGAATCCTCTTCAGTCTATTTACTTGATATTTACCAAAGTCTGCGATCAACAAGAAAACACATCTCAGCAGCTCACTTGGCAAGAGAACGAATTGAGGCAGCACTGCAGCTGTCATATTTATTTCAGTGGCAAAGCAGGTCAGGAAAATTGATAAAATTAATCATACAAACTAGCAAACACCGGGAGTGAAGGAGAGAGAGAACGAAGGGGAGAGAATGAGAGTGAAGGAGTGTTTGCAGCACCAAGCTGCACCTGCTTTTATTTCTTTTAATGGATTTTTTTTTTTTTATGCAATGTCACAGATAGAATTGGTGCAAGGTACATTATTTTATAAGTAGGTTTGGGGAGGGATGTGGATATTACTACAAGCAGATGCCTATTACACCAGGGCTGAGCCCTAGCCATGGGGTTTGCAAGGAAATAGGAATTCGAGGACAGAAGTGATTTTTCAGACAGTCCCCGTAGACCAGGTGGGAAGGTCCTTGAAAGCAGTATCTAGAGGTGCTCTGACGGGGCTGGGGCTTGGGCCAGGGCTCCAAGTGGCTCCTCAAGGTGCTCCCAAGGTTGTCCACATCCCTGCTGCCCCTGCCAGCGGGGTGCAGGCATGCCCAGGGCTCGTGGCAGCTGCGAACCCCAAAGTGCAGAGACGCCTCCCCAGCCACGGCTTTCCTCGTGCCTGCAAGAGAGCAGCTCCGGGGACATCTCACCAAATGCATCCCCCAGCTTCCTGGGCCCTGGTCTCGGGACGCATGGATGAGGCAGAGCCCTGAGGAGCCTTCGTGCTCCCCGGAGAGCGAGGTCTGTTTCTGTGGCCACCCGTGCCGGATTTACGCACCTGCGTAACCGAATTTGATCTCAGAGACTTTATGGATCCGTTTGGAGAAGCAAGCTTGCAGAAGCCAATATCTTTTTGCCGTGGGCTCCTCTTTGAGCGGAGACTTGCTTGATTTCAAACTAGGGGTAGGCAAACCAGAAAGAGCCAACTGGCTCTGGGAAAACTTCTGGGGAAGATTTCAAGCGTCAAGGTTCAAGCATCAAGTTCCACCCCCCTTTTTTTTTAAAAAGAGTTTTTAGACCAAGATTTAAATTGTAAAAATTGCCATTTCAGAATGAAACGTGGAAGAGTGCATTTCAAGGATGTTAACCAAATGGCATTTTGGCATTTCTACTCTTTAGTTTTCTGTCATAAAAATAGCATTCACAAAACTCAAAACTCACAAATTCAAAAATAACATTGGTCCCTCTGAAACGTTCTCTGCTCTCCCCTTTTCTCTTCTTTTCCCCCCTCTCTCTTCTCATTGTCCCACTCACACACTAAAGATTAACTGAAAAATGTCTCTGTTTTAATTTTTAGTCCTTTTTCTCTGACTTTCCCACCCTCCTCTCCCACACCCCTCCAGGCCCTCGCTGCACATCCCTGTTCCTAACGTGAATTACTGTTCTCATTGCTCCAAGCACATTAAAAGTGAAGCTAATTAACCAGCAGAACAATTTGCCTAACGATGTGGTAGATTCTCCATCACTTGCAGCCTTCAAGTCAAGCCTGAATGTCTTTCTGACAGAGCTTTAGCAGGGTGGGGGAATTTGGGGGCAAGGGTCTCAGACCCGTGCAGGGCTGCAGGACACACAAGGTCACCTTAGACATTTTGGGACCCTAAAACAGGGGGTCCCACCTGCGCCCGGGGAGGGGTGCATCCATCAGCTCCACCATACTCATCCGCAGCGTCGCACCTCTGCCCCTGCCAGGGATGGGGCTGCTGAGGACGGCGATGGTGGCCTTTGCCGAGCTGTGGCCAAGGAAGGAGGGTGGAAAGGACCCCAAGGAGGTGAACTCAGGGGGTCGGTGACAAAGCAGCAAGAGGCCACCAGAAACACCAAGGCTGCCGTGGAAATCACAAGAGTTAATGAGCTTTTTAGGAAAGAAATCCCTCTATAAGCTCTTGCTGACAAGCTCTATTAAATATTCATTCTATAGACTGCGGAGACATCGTTAGACACATACGTTCAGGCTTTCCATACTCCCAGCTCTGGCATTTGTTTCACGCCGTGCTGAGGAGCTGAGGGGACCTCAGCGGGGCTGGTGCCAGCCCCAGCTAGCAGCACCGGGCTCCACGGAGGCAAGTACGGCTTGCGAGGAAAAACCCGTCCTGGCTGCCCCGACGCCGCCCGTACAATGCGCGGGGAAGCAGTACGTGGGTTCGGGAGATGCTGATGGAAGGCACGTTACCCTCCCTGTGGAAGGAGGGGGGACCCCCCCATGCTGACCCCCAGGAGCCACAGGCCCACCGCCGACATCCCCCCGATGTCTCACACGGACGCGAGGGTGCAGGAGGGAGGGCTGCCTCGCCTTCATCCCGTCCCACGCACGCACCCCGACGCAGGCAGCGCTGCCTACCCCACAAACCCTGAGCGAGCCCTCTCCAGCCGGTCACCCCTCCAGGGACCGGGGAGGGGTCCTACGGGCACCCCGGGATATGCTGCAGCCCTGCCATCGTCCACGCCGGACCCATGCCGCCTGCCACGGGTCTCCTTCCCAGTTCAGAGCCTCCTCACCCGCACCGTGGGAAAACTCACATGCTCGCCCTGGCTGGAGCCGGCTCTGCCCACGGGAGATGGGGCTTGCACACAGGCGTATAAATATATAGGTATTTTTGCATACATTTGTGGTGATGGTACCTTTTTTTAAAAAAAAAAAAACAACAATCCGTCCATAAATGTCACCGAAAATCCCGGTCTCCTTTTATTAAACCTGAAAAATGCGTATAAATGTAAATAACAAATGACTGATACAGGGAGAGGAACCAGAGCGTCTGCTGGCGTCACCCTCCCTCCCTTTCTCCCTCCCTCGCGCTCTTTCCTCCTCGTGTAATTTGCATTAATAAAGAGGCTGTTCCTTGTCGGAATGTGTTTCATCCGGTTTAAAATCCCAGGGCGATCCACCAGGAACAGCTCTGGGAGAATCCGACTGTCAGAGCCGACAAGACAAATGAATCCCGGTGTCAGGAGCGTGTGGTTCAACGATGACAGATTGAGAAGAACTGTCCCCCTCTCGACAGGCGGGCTTCATTTTCAAATTAATAAATCTGAATAAAATATTTTCCCTTTCATTACGAGCCGAGCCCGGATGACAGTTCCCGTGACAGGAGGGAGTCGCAGTGTTGATGAGGAGACTTTGCATGAATTCCACCTGGGCTTCTTCGGCTTTATTTTTACCTGCAATTTCATCCCTGTTTACTTCTCTTCCCTTCCCTCCTCCTCTCACCCTCTCTCGTGCCTGCTCCCCCTCCCTTCCTCCTTCCTCCTCTTCCTTCACCCGCTCTCAGCCCCTCTCCCGTCCCTCCTCCACTCCTCCCTTCGCCACCGTCCCCCGGTGATTTGGAAGCCGAGCCCCGGACGTCCCTCCTGCAGCACGCGCGCGGGCTGTCTCACACCTCGAACGCGTGCCTCAAGGAGATGCGCCAAGGTCTCACGTTCCGGCTGGTTTATTTCTACACATCCACAGGTGCCTCAACGCCCCTACAAACCCACAGCCCACGCACCTAAAGAGACCCCCCCTCGGGGTTTCTGTCCTCCTCGGGTGGGGCTTGGGCACCACCGATGGCCAAGGGGGCTGGAGGCGGCGGGCACGGGCGGCTGGGCCACCAAGGGCTGTGCAACTCCGGCGGCGTGGTCAGCCCCAGCTGAAACACACAGCTCCCGCCCTGCCTCACGGACCGGCCCACCACGCTGCTCCCAAGCTGCAAGGCGTTGGCAGACGGGGGTTCGCTGTCACCTTTTCCCGGGTTCCCTGCTGCCCCAGGTACCTCCGTAAGGCTCCCGAGCCTCTGTCTTTGAGACAGCAGCACGCCAGCCGCAGCCGCGTGCTGCGTGTGCGCAACGGTGCTACCCGAATCGGCATCGAGCCTCGCCTCGGCGCAGGAGCACGTTTTCCCCTCCGATGCCAGCATCCACCTCCGGGGACGTGCGGGTCCCTCCGATCTGTCCCGCGGTAGCAGGGCCCCCCATTTGCGGCGACCGCCGCGATACCCGAACCAGCCCTTGCTCTGGAATGTGCCTTTGGATGCCGAGGGCAGGCAAGCGGCAAACAGTCACGCCGCAGCCGAGCGCCCACGACACTCAAGTCCCCGTTCCACCTCTGGAGGCCACCTGTGACCCATAAACATGGCTGGAGAGCCCACAAAGATCTTTACTGCTGCGTAGCCTCCAAGGCAGTGATGTGGCCCACTTCCCAAGGACACCGCAATGATGCTCCCCGTGCAACTTGGGCACAGCAAGCGCTAACCTAGGATGAGGGCTGGGACGCTTCTTTCTATCCATCAAGGATGTCCTGGTTTAGGTAAACCTCCCAGCCTTCCTGCACAAGAGTTGGTCTGTAGTTTGGATGGTCCTCTGGATCACCCCAACTGAGATGTGGCACCCATGGAAGATCACAGAAACCCAACCTAAAATTTGGACTGAGCTGGCAGTGGCATGGAGAGAGCAGAAATAGGAGAGGCCACGGTGGGAAACAGAGTGTCTGAGCTGGCTTGGGAATCTCAGCAACTCCAGGACATGTTACGGAGAAAGCCAGCAGAAATGGAGGCGCCAGCTGACACTTTGCGAGCCCAATATCCCCCTCTGAAGAAATTAGAAACATTCCAACAGCTATAGCTGTGCCTGACAGTAAATTTGATTAACTTGCCCGTGGAGTTAATGATATAGAGGGCCGTGTGGATTTTGTTGTAAAGAACACAGAAAAGACAGATGAGAAAATGAGAAAACAAGAAAGTAAATTTAAGCAGCTGGAAGCTTTAACAACTGGCATGATAAATCCAATAAAGAACTGCTCGATAAAACCCAACCACTGGAAAGCCAAACATGGGTTGGGGAGGGAGTGGATGTGCTTCGGATTCACAACCGAAGCGGGGTTTATTCATGGTGGGAAGATGCTCCCAGGTCACCGGCCGGGCTGCCAGGAGTGAGTAGGCTTGTAGCCCTCCTCGGCTGCTTGCCACCAGAGCACATGGCAGTGACGCTGCTGCTCTGGCCATCCTACACCAGCAAGGCGAAGCCAGGGACCTGCTGCCCAGGCTCGCTTCCCATCCCTTTTCCACTCTTGTTCCAGTTTCCTTTGCAGTTCTCTCAGGACCAGGATGAATCTGCTGAGGCTGACGAGAGCCTGGGGGGATTCACACCTATCAAGCCAAACCACACTAACTCTGGAAGGCAGCACAGCATCACAGACAAGCTTGCCAACCAAATGCAGACCAGGTATTGCCAAGAAGCATGAAGTAAAACCCAACATTTGGACATCCATATTCTTAAATTCTATCTTCTTTAAAATTTCATTCTGCTGAACCCTGCTGGAAGTCACAGCCAAGAGGAAAACCTTGAAGAAAATGACTGTTGAGGACACAACTCTACTTATCCCAGTAGCAAGAGCTGTGGAGCAGCGTCCCATAGCACCCTATTATCCAATACAGAGGCAGACTTGGAGCACCACTACACCACATAAGACCCTGCGGGATCCTTGCTGTCTGCACACAGAAGCAGTTTTGGTGTCCCCACACAGAGATCCTCGATGTTCCCCATCCAGTCGGCTGTGCCACATAATGCCAGAGGTGAGCCACCACCACCACCACCACTAGCCTGGTGCAGCCACACCGCCGTACTCGCGCAGGAGGAAGGCAGAGACACTCTCCGTGCGCATCCAAGAATCAGGAGTGCAGGGAAACAGGGACCAGGGCCACCCGTGCAGTGCCAGATGCAGCTGGCAAGAGTCCAGCCACTTTGTTAGCTCTGGCACAGCTTCCCCAGGGCTCTGCACGGCAGGAGGGGGTGTTAGCGGGGCACAGTCTGACTGCACAGAGCTGGCCTTGAGCTCAAAACAACCAGCCCTGCTGGGACCAGCCCGGCAGCATTTAGCCTGAGTCCATGCAGGACCACCTGAGTATCTTGGCTGGGCACTTCCCACCATCCATATCCTCTGCACCTTCATTTTTCCAGCCCTCCATGGCCACGGGCAGCAGAGAACCTCTGTGTTCCCAACCAGGACATTCAAGCTGTCCTGTTGACCTAGAGCTGAATCTGATACTTGGACTTTGTAGACCAATACCTACATTGCTGCACCACCTACATCCAACTTTGATGGGTCATGGTCAATCAGAAGAGATTTGTTAGAAGCACCAATGGAGAACAACAGCTTCAGATGTTGTCCATGCATTCCCTAATGGGGCAGAGATACGGATGGAGCCCACCTCCCCAGAGTCTTAGTTTGCTGCTGTAACGCTAATTCCCAGCAATACGTCCCAGGTCTCACTTCAAATTTGGAATTGGACTCCCAACAGGGGAAAGGCATCTTCACAAACTGGAGACCTGCTGTAGCCGCAGGCTTTCAGGGCTCTCTCAAGCAACCGGGGGTGACCAAGGAGAGCAAAGCAGCTCTTCAGAGCCATCTCCCCCATCTTCTGCCACTTTCCTGTAGCTCAGCTGCCTGCAAGACCAAGTGGCTGGAAATGTGCAGAGTGCTCTGAATTGAGCTGTAAAGAATGAAGGTGAAGTTTTAAGCCGCTAGATTCATGGCTGGGATTTTTATACACACATAAAATATGAATCTCAGTTGTATACAAAGCTGAGCCCATCGTGCCAAAAGGATCCCAGTCAAGCAGGCCTGTAAAATGAAATCCTCTCGGACTAATTTAAGGAGACCTAAGCAATATAAATTCTGGCCTGCTCAAATGCAGGAAATAAAAAAAAAATCTGACTTGAATACAGGCTTCTCTCTCAATGCACTTGGCAGCCCCAATGTGCGAACAACGGGAACAAAAAAAACAGAGGAAGAAATTAGCTCTGGGGTTGCAAAAAAACACTGTTCCAGCTCCCCGTTTATACCACTCTTATGGGCCTAGTGAAACCCTCTTCAGCAAAAATTTAATGCAGAGATAAACTTCCCAATAAATAAGGGGTGCTCGTATTTGCTGACTCCTGGTGACTTTCCTGACCTGCACAGTCACTTCCACAGAGCTGTTATGCATGGAGAACACACTCATAAAGATGCTTCTTATAAAAGAAAATATTAACTTATCTGCCAGCTAGTGAATCTTGACTCGCACACCTTTATCTCCTCGGGGCTCGTCTGGTTTTAGTGGAGTAAGAGTCTCCTTTGACAAGCCGCCTCCCTGGAGGCTGGAGGAGGACTGGCTTGCCCTGCTCCTGCTGGTGAGTGTGGCTAGAAGGTCCTGGAACTGGAGGAGCTTGCTCCGAGCCATGGCCACCACCGTTCAGGTGCATCGGACAGTTTACGGGCAGCCCTGGGGAGCCCGTGGGTGGGATGAGGAGTGGGTGAAATGAAACATCCACATCCCCTTTTCTTTTCTCGGGCAGGGCACTGGCGTGAGAGGAGCTGAAGTGACCTTGCTCAAGGTCAGAGGAGAAGCCTGGGGTCTGGGAAATGCACTCAGATCTCCCTGCAAGGGCTGGAGATAACACCATCCTTTCCAGCAAAATAAGGAGCCAGATAAAAACATCTCATTAAAGGATTAGAAATGCCTTAGCTGAAAACGCTGCCTGCTTTTTCTAGAGAATGTGCCTGGCTGTTTCTTGGGATGAGGAGCAGCACTCAGACTCGCCCTGGATTATCTGCCAGCTCGCTGGGACTGGAGCAGCGTTGTTTGGGCCTGTGGCACGATGCACGGCAGCTCCCTCCCAAGCGAAATAGCCTGGGGACAGCACGGCTGTGGGGCAGTGGCTGGTGTCCCCTCAGCACCTCTGGAGTTCACTTGACCCGTTGTCTCCTTGCCTCGGCACTGTCACCACCTCTCCTGCTACAGCAGCCCTTACCTCCCTCCCATGCCCGGGGTCCTCCCTGTGCCAAGCCCCACTTCATGCCACGGAGTGGCTTGAAGCGACCGGGGACATCAGGGAGCCTTTCTGTAGCTGATCAAAGGCACAAGACATCCAGCAAACCTCTATAATAACACAGAGGACATCCTCCAGTGGCAGGATGATATGGTAGCAAGTTTTCTGGGGCTATTTTTCCAAGCTTTCTCCATTAAAAGGAAAAAAAAAAACCCCATAACAAAAGAAAAAAACAAACGCAAGCACTAGCCAGGAAAAAACTCCCTAATGAACACATCAGCTTCAGCTCCAAAGCTGAAGGCAACTTCCAGCCCAGCCCATCTTTGCTGCTCGAGGCCTTGGAGAAAGATCTCCTCTTGGGCAGCCAAGTAGCAATTGGGTCACAGTGCAGGATTATCTGCTAGTAACAAGCCGCAAATGTGCTCTGGGACCAGTGATTCATTAGTGCACTTCATGGTGACATATGAACCAGAACCCGAGGGAGCCTTTATTTCTGCCCTCTCTATCCATTCAGTTGAAAGACAGGGAAAAAGGTTCCAGCACCACACTGATTTTTAACGCTGATCAAATTAGCACTACCTTACAACTAAGGCAACTAATCAAGGACGTTGGGGAGAAGGTGCGGTTTGAAGTGCAGTGAAACCCCGGGTCTCCGAGTAATGTTGCGAGACAAATCCTGGCTGTTAATAGTGACGACGAGGAGAGGGGACTGAAGAGGCAGGGAGCGAGGCTTTGCAAGCAGACAGTGCTGCAAGGAACCTGTTGTGGACCCTCATGGCCATGGCTACGGGGTACCAGCACCTCCCTCCATCCCTGTGCAGGACTCTTCCATCCTCACCCAAAACCCTCCCCACGGGCCCCGAGGTGGCGATGGGTCCTGGGAACGGGGCGCACGGATGCTCTTCTGGAGAGGTGCAGTCCCTCCGGAGGCACATTGCCCACCCACACCTTGTACCACCACTCCGCTGATTTATTCTAAAAATGGAGACTGGGAAGCAAAAACTACCCTGACAGCAGGAAAACTAATACCCACTGTCTGCGTTCAGCTGTGCAGGTCAAGCGTGTTGCAGGTCCATGGACTGCACCAAGATATTTTTCTTTTAATGCCAGCTGCCAAAATATTTCCAAGGTGGCACATGTGCACCCTTTCAGACCAAACCTTGGGGAATCTTCAGGAAAAGTCCCTTCCCAGAGGCCAGGACCTCTCTGAAATGCACCGGGAACGTGCATCGAGGCTCGGCAAGTAACCCAAAAGCCAACATCTCTGCAGCAAGGCTGGAGGGCATCCCAGCTACCGGCTCTGCCGAGAAAGCCCAGAGCTACTCCGGCCGTACGCCAGCGTGGGAAGCAGTGCGGTTTTCCCCAGGGACTGCCCATTGCGCAGACAAAAGGAGCAGCACCCACATCTGGGGAAAACAGGGCCAATGCCATGTAAGCAGAGTCTTCACCGATTTAACGTTCCTGTAGGAGCTTTAAATGTTTTATTTCCTGACTTTTATGCAATTTGATTCTTAACCATAATGCTTCATTGACTTCTTTACCTTAGGTTTTTTTCCCCCTCCACGCTGCCTATATCTCCAGGTTATTAGAGCACAGCACCGGGGTGGATTCGCAGCTGGTGAGACCCAGTGCCACCTCTCCAAAACTCATGGGGGCTGCCAACCTGGACCGCAGTTCAGAGCTGTCCCAGAGGTTTTGGCACCAGCGGGGCTCCCCACCACCCCGGTCCCTGGCTTGTGTGCATATTGCACTGCCCTTTCCAACGTGGGACCTGCAGGGGGTAAAAGTTGTCAGCATCTTTCCATCCCTCCTCTCCCTCTCCCATTGCACGGTGTCACCCTGAATTAGGCTGCAGTGGGAGATGGGGCAGCTACTCCATGGACACAATCCTGAGCCCTGGCCAAGCCTCACAGGTGACCACGAGCATGAGGAGGAGGAGGATGGCAGCAAGTCCACAGGGCTGAACGACACTGCTCCTCCACCCCGACTGACCATGGCGGGATGCACACCCTATCAATACAGTGGAAAGGTTAATGGGATCGCCTCCTTCCAACTCTATCACAGTAAGCGCGGGATTTATAGCGACGCTAAAATACTGACCTCTATCTGTTTTATGCTGATCATTAACTAAGATTATCTCACACCAGAGACTTGCTATACCAAAGAGCACTGACATCACTAACTGATATTAAGTGTATTATACTTAAAATCCATAAAGGAGAGCAAAAAAACCACTGTCAGCAGCATAGGGAAAAGGCACATTACCAGGCACGCTCAGATTATAAAAAAAAAACAAAACAAAAACCAAAAAACAAGCCAACGAGCAGTTGCCTGCAGCTTTCTGTGTGTGTTTGGCATTTTCCAATCACAGTATTGAGAAAAATCCTTGAAAATGTTTTCAGGCTCAGAAACCCTCCACGCACAGGCACCCAGACAGATGCCCTGAAGCTAACAGACAAGAGTGGGGACGGTTCCCCTTGCATGAGGTCCCCAGAGCCTCATCGCAATAGGTGCTATGCGTATGGGGCATAAGAAATGGTGTCCGCTCCGGGAGCGGTGGGTGAAGGCACCTCGTGTCCCCAGATGGCCCGGGCTGTCTCCTCCACAGCGGGCTCCGTGTGCCGCCCTCCTCGGCTCCCCCGGCCGCGTGGCTGTTTCTGGGCAGTGGCATATTTGTTGACTTGCTCTTTTGGTGACATCTTCTTTTAATAAGGAAATCTGTCTCTTAGCAGCTTCTTGCCTAAGGCTGTGCTTAGTTAAAGTGTAAAATGTCAAACTTTAGCAAGGATGACAATAACCCTGCTGGGCGAAGAAGAGCCAACCACTATATTATTAGCTACTCGAGGGAGAGGGGAGGAATACTGACCCATTCCACAGAGGAAAATACTAAAATCCCCCAGTCTACCCACCCACCCCCTCCCACATGGAGACCAGCCTCAAATCTGCTTCCATGTGATCTTTCCAGCAGCCAAAGCTCATAACCAAAGCTGAACAGCCAACAGCACACCCTTCCTATTTGATCAAATACATGTACATACACAATTATAATAGGTCAAAGTGAGCTGGCCGTGCCCTTTCGCCTTCCAGTCTCCCAAAATTACCCAAAGGCAGATCACGATGCAGGCATGACGCTGGGATAACGCATGATGGAGCAAAGTTGCGCTGCCGATGAAAAGCCTAAGGCAGAGTTGAGCGAAGCCCACCGGGTCCCCCAACAGCCATGGGCAGAGGGAGGAAGAGCTGGCGGGCACCGTCACAGGCAATGACCAAGGGCAGCTGCATGAAGAGTAGGGTCTGCCTCTGCTTGCAGAGCAGAGGAACGTTTTGTCAGGCTTATGGGCAACAATTCCACGCTGCTGAAGGACTCCTCTGTATGGCATTTACCTTCACACACACACTGTAATATATGTAGGTGCAACCTTTTTATCTAGAGTGCACGTGATTGGTACTAACATAGTTTTCTGACTAGTTCTTCCTTGAGCGGCACAGAGCAGAGCCATAAATTCACATCCCCAAATTTAGGAAAGGAGAAAATTTCTATTTTTAAGATCGGAGACTGGACAATTCCTCCAGTGGGCTGTACTGAGACCCTGACACACAAGTTATGACAGGCTTTGAGAAAAAGAGTCCACATCTGTAAGAAAACCTGGATCCCAGCTATGTAAGAGCAGATCCGCTGCTGGCTTTGCGCAGGAAAGGCAACCTTCATATGCACAGAGGTACTAGAAGGAGACGGGTGAAGTTTTCACTACTCCAGTACATCCCAGTGGGTGCCATATCACAGAACCACAGAATCATTAAGGTTGGAAAAGACCTTTAAGATCATCAAGTCCAACCATCAACCCAACACCACCATGCCCACTAAACCATGTCCCGATCGTGCACCCCTTCCTGTGACCACAGGACCTCCTGCTGTGTTCTCCTCATCGGGTGCCACCAGAACCAAACCAGCTCAGAAACACCACCCTGACCAGTCACAGGATCATCCTTGCTCCTTCAAGCCTCCAATCGCTGGTCCAAAACAGGGCCATCGCTGGGGTGTCTCTCCACCCCTCAGATCCATAGGAAGATCCCCTCAATGCCAGGGCTGGCAGGGCGCCCCAGCACCGCTCTGTCCTTTTTACTTGTATTCTTTTGCAAAACACTATTTTAAGGAAAAAAAAAACCCTATGCAGTGCACCACAGCATCATCACCTACCCAAGCAAATGTGGCACCACAAGGTTTTCTTTCTGGCTCGGGCTGGAGACTGACCAGAAGCCGATGGGAGCCTGAGACCCATATCCCCGGTATCGCCAGAAATTCAAGCCCCCCCTTGCTCCAACCTCATCATCGAATCGTTTAGGTTGGAAAAGACCTTTAAGATCATCAAGTCCAACCGTTTATCTAGCACTAAGTCCACCACTAAACCTGCAGCAGAGCCACGGGGCCCTCCGGAGCCACTGGCACAGGCTGGATGAGGCAAGGAGTTTCCAGCAAGCCCCGTTCTTTGGGGGCATCTCATCAGTCTCGGGGAAAGGAAGCAATCTATTCCCTCCTCCTCTCCATCTCAGGACAGAGGTGACCCAAGGGACTGCCTACGTGGTTCTCCAGCAGAGCCACCACTTGCAGATCTCACCTCCGCTTCCTAAAAGCGGCCCTCGCAACCCATCTCCCCCTGCGTGGCGTAACAGTGCCGACAAGTAAAGAAATTTATTTATATATGTGTGTGTGGTGCACGCACGGGTGTGTTGTGTTTTCCCAGCTAAGACATGTCAGGATCTGTTTAAGCCTCGCTTTATGCTCAAATGTCACCCTGCCAGAATTCATTACATCCCATTTATTAATTAATTAAAATATATTTATACAGAACAGGCTTTATGAGACAGAGATAAAAATAACGTTTTGAGAGCTGTCCCCTGGACGGAGTGGGTGCTCTCTGATGGCAGCAGCAAGGACAGTAGCCACAGCCTTCCCTGTCAAGTGCTGACTCGCGGAGAATTGATGATATGGAAATTCAGTAATTAAGGCTGGGAAAAAAAATATCAGAGGCAGGCTCCGGAGCTGGTGCCGGCCACGCGGCAGCTCCACGGCCCCATCCCCTCCCTGCCGTTGGGTGGTGGGATGATGGCATCTCCTCCCCACGCAGAGGACCCCGGCGCGTAGCGCGGAGGGGCAGGCAGCAGCTTGCTCTGGCGCCTGTGCCGCCGCGCCCCGGGGCCTCGCAAAGGCGAGGGGATGCGCAAGCTTCAGCAGTCCCCTCCTCCCAGACCTCCGGCTCTGCAGGTCCCCTCTGCTTCCCTGGGCGCGACGGCGGGGCCCCGGGGCTGGAGCGGAGCGTTTGCAGCTGGCGGAGGTGGCAGGCCGGCCAGCGAGCCGGGCAGGGCCGCCGGCGCCGTCACAGCCTGGTGGAGAGGGGTGATGGCCCACTCGGCCATGCTTCGTGTGGGCGAAGAGCCGGTCTCCCCTTGGGCGGAGATGGTCTGACTGGCATTGGCAAACATGGGGCTTCCCCACGGTGCCACAATGTCCTCAGGACTCTGACCTGGTGGAGCCAGAATGGATGGTACTGGAAAGAGAGCGTGGAGGGGCTGGGGAGGTGACAGCTGGAGGGGACTGACCCCAACCAAGCCCCTTGCCCAGGGCGGTCAAAGCGGGGCCGGGGAGCCACAGCTGGGTGAGCCTGCCCTCCCCAGGGCGGCAGCAGCCACTTTGCCACATGCGCGTTGGCGCCGTTATCCTCTTGACAGAAAAACGGTGACATTTCTACCTAAAACTCTTCATGACCTTTCCCTGTGAGCCTCTCATGCTTCACTTGTTTTGGCATCTCCTGCCCGCCACCCCCCGAGAGCACCTTGCTCTCACCCTGGGGAGAAGGGGAGGCACTGGCTGCATCCACCAAGGGCAGCCCTGGCTTTTTGGGGTCCGCCTTTACCTGCTGGTTGCCAGCAGTGCCGGGAGGAAGAGCCGACATCCCTGATGCAACACGGCGTCATGGTACCTTTCTCCCCCCGACCCCGCCAGGGCTGCAGCGCGGGCACGGAGCCAAGCAGCAGACCCCCCCGCTGCCGCGCTTCCCCGGCTCAGCCCGACCCCGGCTGGCGTCACCCGGCCGTTCCTGGCCAACAGCCCGCCCGCCCCGGCGCTCCGCTCGGCACGCAGAGGGGCAGCGGGTGTGCGAGGCCAGCAGCAAGTCCGCCTGCCTCTTCCCAGCAGCTGCAGACAGCGCAGGTTTCGCCCAGCTTTGCGTGTTGCCGAGAGAGGGGGAATATCAGCTCGGAGCTGCATGGCAGGGACAGCCCTCCTGGGCCATGGCTGGGCACTGGCGTGCAGAGGGAAAACAGGAGCTTGGGAGCCGGTGTGTGCCGGGGGTCTGCAGCCATATCTGCCCACCCACCAGCCCCAGCTGGCTCCTCTCTCGCTTTGTTCGTTCGGCAAGGAGTGAGAATAATCACCTGCCTCCAGAAGCCTTGAGACGGCAACAGAAAGCATCGTGCCCTGCAAATCAGCGCTCCTCCAGCTGTGCTCAACCCTGCTCCTCCGCTGGGTATCACCCTCGGTGGAGCTGTCGGCATGGGGGGAAAGGTCTTCAGGTACCTATTGCCTCAGGGAGGAGGTGGGTGCTGGATCCAGGGTTGAAGAGAAGAGATGGGAATGGGGGAAAGCTTGTCCTCAGCACCACCATCCCGTGCTCCCCAAAGACCACCTTGATTTAGCCAGAGAGCAAAACAGAGTATCAAAGGACGAAGTGGTGCTGCCAGCAGCCAACCCATCTCCCACACCACCTAGGGCAGGCAGAGGGCCCTCAGGAGGTGCCAGTCTCTGCCCATCGCCTAAGAAGTGGTGGTCCTCCATTGGCAGGTGCAGTTCCACCCGTGGCTGAGATAACTTGTCCCATGTCTCCCAGGACAGAGGCAGGAGTTGCAATCCCAACCTCCCAAACCCTCTGTGAACAGGGCCACCTTCCTCTCCATCCTCACCCTACACAGCTACTGCACTGCTATTTCTTGGGAGGACCAGGCCCTCTCCTCTGGATGTCAGCCAGCTCAGCTCTGCTGACCTTGGAGGAACTCTGCCAGCTTATCCTGTCTGAGGACATAACCATCTATTATTTAGATAAGGAAATATACCTGCAGGTATAAATGGAAGTAAATCCACCCTACTTTTTTTTTTTACGTAGGCAAATGTATTTCAACAGATCCTTACTGGATACTGGCCAGAGATGGTAGCAGTAAGGAAGGAGAGTCCCAAGCCTGCGGCTGTCCTGTCCACCCTCGCAGAAACAGGGAGGCAGAGGGGGAAAAGCAATGACGGGACAAGAAACTCTCACCCACGACAGCAGCGCAGGCTCAAGGCTGCATGGACATCAGCCAAGGACTGTGCCTCCAGCCTCAGCTGCCATCCCTCTGTCCCACCCCATGGGCTCAGCGGCTCTGCTGGGGAATTTTGGCAAGCGATGCAGCCCTGAGCCCAGCTGTGCCAACACCTCGGGGTGTGCAGGAACCAACCTGCATAGGTTCCCTCTTGCCTCTGAGCATCCTCCATCACTCAATGGAGCATCACACCCCGGGCAAGCACGCACCATCCCCCTCACACAGCCCAAATTCAACACAGCCCAAATTCAACACAGCCCAACAGCGTGCTGCTGTGCTCCCAGCCCGCACGCAACCCTTGCTTGTACCCGGCGCAACCTGCCAAATCTCGACCAAACAGCCCTTTTTCGCTGCACAGGGATGGCTGTGAACCATTCGTCATCCCTCGGGCTGGCAAGGAAACCACACGCACGAGGGAAGAGCTTCCCTGACTCAAATGATTCTCATTTTTTGAAGGGCAGATTTCCTTAGTCTGCCCACTCAGTCTTGACAAGGACAGCCGGAGACCCACCACATGAATACTAATGGCACTGGCAGCGGGGACACGTGGGGACAGGAGCGCCAGGGCTGGGCACCGCTGGCGGAGCAGCGGGGAGATGAGGAGTGAGAGGTGGCCAAGATGCCACGGTGAGGGGTGCTGGGACACCAGGACCCCCAGAGCAACACACGTGAGATGCCCAGACCCGGAGGGCAAGGGATGAAGGCAGACCTCCCGCCCCCCAGCAGCTGGAGGTCATCGAGATGCATTAGGCACGCTGGATCGGGCCACCATAGGGGTGTCACCGGAGCAGAGGGTGCAAAAGGGTTACGCTTCCCCAACATAGTCTTTGGCCTTGACCCTTCTACCCCCCCTCAAGCCGCTGCGATGTCCCCTGTGCTGAATTCTTATTCAACTTCAAACTGACAAACTGTTTTTAATCTTTTCCTTCCATCCAGCTTGGAGATTGGGAAGCAAAAATCAATACGGGCTGGCAGGTGATCAAGTCGCTCGGCAGCGGCACTGAGGAGAGAAACAGAGAAAGAGCGGGGGGGAGCGGCGGGGGGGACGGGGCGAGCGAGCACCCTGTGTTACAGACCCCGGCTGGGAAGGTCCTGCTTGTCCCCGCGGCCAGCGGAGCTCCTTGATGAAATAGCTGGCACGAGGCTGTCGGGGGCCCAGGTGCAGCCGGCGGGTGGAAGGAGAGGGCATCGCGATGGCACCTTGCCCCACGTCTCCGTGCTCCCCAGCGCCGGCTGCCCGGGGCCCCGTGCAGCACCCAGCCACCCCAGCCGGCTCCCGGCCGGCATCCCCACCAGGGACCCTCCCCACCAGGGACCCTCCCCACTGCCTCCCCCATCCGATCCACTGCAGCCCAGTGGCAGGAACAGCTCAGGAAGCCTCTTGGCACCTTTAAATGTGGAGCCTGAAGCCCTGCTCCGAGGTGCCTCACGCATCAGGAGAGCGGCGCTTGTTTCCCAAGCATACTTTTAGCAGGGGGTTGGTCAGGCTGCGAAGGGAACGATCACAACAAAAACCAAATTCCTCAAAAAATTCAGCCCCTGTCGCTCCTGTAGCCTCTGCTCCTGCCATGTCCCAACCCTGTCCCCACCACCACCCTCCCTCCGTCCCCAGAGGACACCCCAGAGCCGAGAAGGGTGAGGGAGGCCAGAGCTCCCGAGCGAGGAGCTGCTCAAAGGATGCGGAGGGATGCGGCAGCCAAAGGAAGGGGGGCTGCACCCCCAGCGGCACCCAGCAGCCCCCCAAGGAGGTGGGCGGCAGCCCCAGCACCGGGCCAAAGACAAAACCCCCTGGAGCCACCCAGAAGGAGCGAAGACGAGCAGGACCAAGCTGGCCTCCTCCATCCACCTGCCTCCCAGCATTTCCGTACGCCACGGGCTCGCTCCCAGAGCCTCCAGAGCCCCCGAGCACAGAGCTGACATTTGAAAACGATCAGTTTAGGAACTTCCCCCCGCTGCTTTCCTTCGCATCCCCCTTCCCATTGTTACTGTTCCTCCGAGCTTTCATCGTCTAACTCGGTAAATCTCCGGGAAATACGGCTGTGTTTCTGTTGTCACTTCTGATCAGAGGGATGCCAGCGGGGTGGGGGAGTGGGGAGGAAGAGGAGGGGGAAGGGAGAAGGGAGAAAAAAAAAAGATTGCCTGGGGCCCCACACAGAGCCGGCATGCAAATGAGTGCCAGCTCCGTAAAAATAGCCCCAGCAGTCACATTTTATTACAACCGAATTATTGGACCCGGGTTACTGGGAACTGGCACTGGAGAAGGCGAGAGAGGGAAGGGACGAGAGGGGGAACAGGTCAGGCGTCACTTATTCGAAATATTTGAACTTTGAGAGTGCCAAGGGGTACGTGCCCCCTCCGATACACGCGTGGGCCTGATGTGGGTGCTGGTTGTGCCACAGCCTCCCCCGGCTCCAGCACGTTCTCCCTCCCGGTGCCGCACCAGCGAAACACCTCCAGGGGCTTTCAGCCCTGCTGGGTTTTCCATCCTCCCCTCCAGACTGGTGCCAGTTTGCAGCACAGATGTCCACTGCAGGTGCTGGCACTATCCCCAGAGGTGCCCACGCTGAGGAGCCCACTGACTCGACCCCCCCAATTCCTGCAGCACCTCTCAGCCGCTGCCAGGGAAGCCGAGGGTGTTGGACGAGACAGAGGGGGTTAGAAGTGGTGGCCATGTGAGTTTGGAGGTGGCTCCCGTCCTGCTGAGGAGGACATGGCCAGGGCATACTGCAGACGCTGGCTCGGGGAGGTGCTGGAGCGGGCGCTGCTCCCACCCGCACCCCAAGGGCAGCGGCAGTGGGAGACCCCCATTACTGCCCTCCGCAGGGGTCTGGCCACCTCCTGCGAGCCCCCTTGCCCTGCAAGCACGTGCTTAGTCAGCATTTCCCAAGAAGGGACACAGCACACGGGGACTCGCTTTGTCACCACCATGGCCACCCTCCCCAGCACCGAACCGCAGCGGTGAGATGTGATAAGCCAGGGCCAGTTTTCCCTCCAAGGGAGCTCTCAGGAGCACTGAGCAGGGAGAAAAAGATGTCAGGGACAAGCTACGGATTTTGGAGAGAGTCCCCTGCACCTGCGTGCTCTCAGGTCCCAGATGCTTTCAAGCCAGAGGAACCCGAAACACTCCTCATTGCTTTTCCACCACCCCATCAGACTTGCCTAATGGTGGTATTTTTGGCTGCATTTCTTGCAAGAACAGTCCAGTCCTCCCCGTGCCGAGGCCAGGCTGGGAGAGGCAATGCCCTCCTCAGGACAGACAAATTCTTGCAGCGTTTTCTCGAGCCAGGCGGCTGCTCAGGCTGGCAGAGCGGCACGGCAGAGCTTGGCAGGGGCACAGCGCTTGTTAAATGAGTTGCCGCCGAGTTCTCCAGAGAAAACTGGGTCAAGATTTGCTAAAGACAGGAGCTCGATGCTCGCCTCCCCATTGCAGCAAGCAGCATCCTGGCAGAGCAGGGGGAGAGCAGGGACAGTGGACCCTGCCCTTGGAGAAGCCGGACGCAAGGGAGCAGAGAGGGGATGCGATATCCTCCTCCTCCCTGCAGCCAGAGGTGCTCCAAGGGTGGCTGGTGCTCCCAGCAGGGCCACTACCTACCCAGCAATTCCCACCAAAGCAGGCTGAGTCACTACTGGAGCATCACCTGGAAGATTTGCTCTCTTCCTTGCTCTGTCCCAAACACCTTATGGGACCCAGTGAAGTCCCGCATCGCTGCGCGCCATCCTGGGCAGAAGGACGATAGCATAAACACGTGCTGAGGTGCTTACCACGACAGGCCAGAGAGAGAGATCCTCAGAGGTCTGGTTTAGATGTGCTGAATTATGGATCCTCCAAAAAAGGGCATCTCACACAGCCCCGCTCAGCCCCTAAATCACCCCCTGCCCCATGGCTGCAAGGCAATTTGGGCAGCTCCTGCCTCCACAGCCTCTTTGCTGCGCAAGTGGGAGCAACGTGGGTTTGACACAGCCTGTCAATGGACACGACTCCTTACACCCCCAGCACGGGCCACAAGCTGGTCCCTGTGTCACTTCCCAGCCACTCTCATGGCAGGATCTGGCCCCTGGGTGGGCTGCAGGAGCAGGAGGGATGCACGCGCTCCCTCCCGCCCAGCTCTGCAGTCCAGCACACCCTTTTGCCCCTTTTTTTAATTTTTTATTTAAAGCAAACCACCAAACCATTTGGAAAGTCAGAGCCTGCGCTCAGGGCTCATCTCTGCCCTCCCGCGCTGAGTGGTGCCACCAGCCCCATCCCTTCGGGATCACAGCAGTCAGGTGTGATGGCACAGGGCAGGGCTCTGGGGTATGGAGGAAGGACCTGCCACCCTGGGAACGCTTCTGCGGTTTCTTTGTCTTCTCTCTCATTTTCCTCCTCTCCCAGCCCCCCACTCCCTGGTTTTGCAGATGTCCCAAGACATCTTTAGATTTTCACAAGAAAGAAATTGCCACCAGCAAATCGCTGTCCGGGATGCCAACATCTTCATTCCCAAGTGCATATATTTGGGGAAAAACTTCATTTTAGAAAAGTTCCTTCCCTGCAAAGCTCAAAGGAAGGAGGAATTAAAGAGAGGAGAGCAGAGCTCCACCCTGGGCCTTACTGTTGAAAAGCTGGTTTTGGAGCTAATTTGGGAAAGACCTGACTCACTCTTCTGAAATGCCCAGGACTCATCTTCCTGCTGATGCTGCAGGAGCCAAAGAGATGCCAGCCAGCTCCTGTTATCACCTCTGTGGGACTGGCTTGTGATTAAAGGCATCGGAGTTGCAAAGCACGGAGGGAACAACATATGGACAGGAGCAAGGGACTGCTTTTCCAGCCTCCCTTTTTCAGACCGTAACTGCATTTGCAAGAGGATCCCAGAGCCGCAGTGCAGTTCTTATTCAGTGCTATTAAACTTCATTAACTGATATATCGTTTCACATTGCCTCAACAACTCTTAAACCTTCTTCCAGGGGACTTCCCTGAAGATGCTGTAAATTGCCAGTAACTGCCTTCCGCTGGGAGCACACTGCTCCAGCCCCGGCATGGTCCCAGTCTCCCCACCCCGGGAGGGAGCGGCACCGCAAGCAACGCTGCTCCCCGCACTCGGGAGCCCGAGAGCTCCCGTATTTATCCTCCTGCAAACCGGACAAGGGGACTGGAGGGGCAGGGACTGCAAAAAGCCGCTCTCCTGACTTTGCTCCAAGCATGGAGGAAATCTCCCCAGCAAGTTCTAGATCCTCAGCGGAAGAAAAACTCAAAAAAATTCCTCTCCCAGTGATCAAAGCGTTTCTTTGCCACAGGATTGACAGCTCTGCTTCCAGCTGAACACTTTCAAGGTTCGCATTGTCTTGCGTAAACTCTAATCCAAAATTATTTCAAATCCAGAAAAAGCCCTCAAAATTCAAACTTTTGGACCTAAAACCCAAATGGGTTATTTTGGCAACCTACGATCCCGATTTTTAGTGTTTCTTCCACACACTCCCCATCCCAAATTTAAATATTAGCAAGACTGACCTCCTTTCAGAGAGCTCTTCGACTTTGATGCTGTGGCATACACAGATGGAATATATTTCTGCATATTCCAAGACACTCTGGGATAGCTTCGCTCATGCAATTATTCAGATAAGCTAACCTGAAAGCCAGAGCGTGCGCAGCTCGTTTGCCAAATTTGAGCAACTTTGCTTTCAAAGCGCCGGCAAGCGCTTCCCCCGCCACAGGTGACAGCTGCCGGGCTGCGGTCCCCGAGGCGTCCCCGGTGGGAGCCCGGGGGGACGCAGCTCATAACCCAGGGCTTGGTCCCGCAGCCTCCGCCGCGCTTTCAATTTGGGGAGGAACAGCACCTGCACGGAGGGATGCTGGGGCCGAGACGCGGCGGCGAGGGGGCTGGATGCCTTCGTGGAGAGCGCGGTGGCACGTCAGAGCTATGGGTTTGACGCGGGTGGGTGAAGCGGAGGATAATCTCTGCTATGGGGGCTCCTCCACCACCGCCAACCCGACCACCGACGCAGCCCAGACGCAGCGACCGCCCGTGGGGCGCCTGGCACCGCCGCCGCAAACCAGAGCGCTCGTTCCCCGCCCTCCGCCGTCCTTTAAAACCAAGAGCACTTTAGGAGCAATTTCTACACCGCTCTGAGGTCGCCAGAGGATGGCTTTACTTTTCACGGCAAGGCAGGACCGGAGCAGCATCGGGCAGGATAATAGCAGGGCTGCGTGAGTGGCAGGTGGGCCACCGCGCCGTCCATTTACCGCTCGCCTCAGCCAAGCGCCGGGTGTAATTATCTCAGGCCACCGTATCATCATAAAGCGCCTTTCTGCTGAAATTATAACGTGTCGCCTTTAATTACGCTAATTGTTAATAGGGATTCTAATTTTGGGTTCATTTTTCACTGTTAAAAAAAAAATAATAGGCGAGGCAGCCCAGGCTTTTTCTGCCTTCCCTGGGATTTCTCCCACCAGCACTAATTGAAACGTCCCCCCGATCCGTGCCGCTCTGTGCTGACAGTGGTTTTGCCCCTTGTCATAAAATCAATGGTCTTCCCCTGCCCACCCCACGCCGGCTCCTCTCTGGCTGCCAGTGCTCCTTTTCCCACTCGCTGGCTCCCTTGGATCATCAGGGTTAAATGATCTTTTCATACCGCCCGACCGGACTGTCAGGAGGCATTGAGTGACTTTTGAAAATGAACCATGTTAAGTGGACTTGATGAGGGTTACAACCGCCATTATTGCTATCACCACCATGATAAAATGGAGCCATAATGACGGGGGAAGGTACTTATCACTGTCTTTTGTAGATCACTTAAGATGTTTTGGATCTGAAGCTTCTTGCTGGAGATAAATGGAATACACCGAAGACAAATGGCACCGGGACAGAGCATCCCTCCACGCACGGGACAAGAGGCAGGAGTGACCCAGCTGCAGCAGCCACATAAAATGATTAAACTCCCAAAAAATGTGTCTGCTTTTCCTCATCAGAGGAGGTGCCCGAAGCCACCTGGGCAACGAGGTTTGTCCAGGTGTCTGCCGAGAGCCGGGATGAGAAAGAAATGGGAAATCAGCAGCCTGCCCGTGGGAATCGACAGCAATGCTACCCGAAAGCTGACCTGGCAAACCAGGAGGTCCCTCCTGGCTCTCTGCTTCCCCAGTCCCTGGCCAAGCTGCGGTGGGACACCAAGGAGCCCCTTCCCTCCTCTCCACTGGGTTCCTCCCCACTCACCCTGCCCGAGGCTGGACCAGGGGCAACACTACCCCCAGGGTCAGCATCCAGCCCCTGCGGCACCCTCCGTCCATTCTCCTACCCCCATCCCCAAAACAGGGGTGACTTCTGCGTCGGCAGAAGGAACGCCCCAAGACGCGTACCCGTCTGCTTCAGCACTCGGCCAGATCTGCAGCGCTGGAGTCCCAGAAAAGACATTTGTGCAACACAAAGTGAGATGCAAGCTCACATTAAAGGATTTCTCACGTGGCGTCGCTAGAGAGAGATACAACAGGGAGAAAACCCTTTGTGTGTTTATTGCTGTTGGTCCTGTTGCGTCGCAGGAGCCCACGCCGGAGCTGAGCGCGCCACAGGATACCAGAGAGCAAAAAGAGGGTCTCAAAGCCGCAGCAAAAGCAGTGCAAAGCAGCCCCTCTCAGCCCAGCCCGGCGGGGCAGTGCAGGCAAGGAGGGCTCGCGCCCCGCTCACAGCCGGACACCCAAATGGTACCAAACTCTCCTCCACATTTGAGCGGGGAGTCTGACAGTTTAAAACAAGCACGGAAAACGTCACACGCTTGGAAAACACGAGGTGAATAACAAGCAGAACCATCACACACCAGAGCAACAGGGACCTGGGCAGCACCCCCAAAACACTCCCCTCACAAACCAGGCAGCACCCCAAGGCAACCGCCCTGGTCCCTGCAGCACCCCACTCACAGTTTGTGACCCACAAGCTGGAGAGTCATCCCCGTGGGGCCCGATGGCTCCGCTCCCCCAGGTCTCCACCACTGCGCAGAGAAGGGTCCCAGGACAGCGAGCACCCTCAGGGCACCCCTCAGTCCCCTGGGGAAGAAGAGGGGAAGGCAGAGGAAAAACAGGGAGCCACTGAAAGCTCCTTATATCACCTTCCCATCTCCTTCCTTCCAGCCACGCCACACTGAGTTGTATCACTTCATTATCACTTAATTGAGATACAGGTGATTGCCTTCCCTCCCTGGCCACCTGGCAGCCCAGGTTGCTTTCTCCCTGCCCTGAAAGCGTGGGAGAAGACACCACCGAGGCCAGGCCACCCCAAAAGCACCACCTCCAGCGAGAGCCCTGGCCGCTATCACAAGGGAAAGGAGAGGGTGGTGGGAGAGGCAGGGATGCGGAGCAAGACGGCAGCTCCCACACGAGTGGGCAGAGCGGATCCCTCCCGGGCCATCCTGCTCCCCACCACCATCAGCATTTTGTGAACATGGAGGTTTCCTCTGCAAAGAGGCAAGATGTAAAAAAGACCCCCTCTGCAAAACGGCTGAGCCCCAGGAGGAGCCTTCAGGCAAGGAGAAGAGAGAGAAGGGCTGAGGAAGGATAAATAGAAGGAAGAATCTGTCCGGGAAAGTTGGGAAGGGGAAAGAGCTGAAGCAAAGGAGATTTTCTGGGAGTTGCAGGAACGCCGTCAACTCCAGTCTCGTCACGCCGGGCGTGTCAGCTCCGGTTGGGCGCGAGGCTGAGACGCCGGTCCCGGGGTGCCCGGTTTCTCTAGCCCCCCACCGACCCCCCTTTCCTTGTCATGGCGATGGTAGCGCCGCTGGCAATATTGACAGCCAGAAGGATTGCTCATTTCCCACAGCCCCACAAGGTAAATTAAAAAAAGGAAAAGTCAAAGCTATCTGTGGCTGCTCGCACTTGGGGAGTCCCAACTCAATACATCTTGGTTACTCAGAAAAGATGCTTATTCATAAGCTAGAAAGGCAAAGTTAGTTCTGCAGGCTGCGGGGTCGCCGGCGAGGGGATCGCTTACTTTGCAAAGGCTTCGTGGGGTCGGGTGCCTGGACAAAAACAGAGGGGCCAGCTAAGGCTGCTTCTGCAAACTCTTGCCCGCGTGGGTTTTCGTCTTGCCACATGTAAAGCTGTCGGGGTGAACCAGTATTTGCTTCATTCAGCTCCGTGGTACCAATTGCATGAACACTGCCTTCCAAGCTAGCGCAAATATGGCAAAAATTTAGCTTGAGCTGCAAATCAGGCACAAGAAAAGCTACAGTCAGAAACCATGGAAAGTCCATGAAATTTTATCCACCGCAAAACTCCGTTTCCAGACTGACTTCAAGGCAGCAAAGCCTGCACAAGTCATACTGGTGGCCATGTGTCTTTTCTTCAAGCAAGGATTTCCTGCTGTTTTCTAACCTCAAGGCAAAAGAGAAAACATCCGTCCTTTCACCAGCTTTATTTCCATTCCAGATGAAGAGCTGATCCTCCTCTTTTTTTTGCTTTCCTTCTTTTTTTTTTCCTTCTTTTTTTTTTTTTTTTCTTTTTTTTTTCTTTTGGTGTCTCAGTGTCACAAGACGGTCTCCAAAGCGCTGCCTTCCACCGGCGCTGGTGGGAAGCAGCTTGCCCAGGGACAGCCAGATGCCACCTCGCCAGGGCTCTGCAGGAAAAGCCCGGCTGGAGACTGGCTGCAAATACTGGATCGTTCAGTGCCGGGGCTGTGGAGAGGGAGCTGCAGAGCGTGCCAGGCCTGGTGAGTTTTGTTCTGAGGCACGGACCAAATACATGGTTTGGCAAACAAAAAAAGTGGTGAAGACAAAAGAGGGCAAAAGCCTTTGAAAGCGCGGCATTTGTGTGTCCCACGCTGGTCGTCACAGTATCTCGGTGCGATGAGCCCAGTGAAAACTCTTGCTGCAAGGAAAGAATCGTTGTTTGCACTAAAACTCACAACAAACTGGGGTTTCCCGAATGTTGTTGTGGGTTCCCCATTCCGCCAAACCCCGACTAGGGAGGGTGAAGAAAACTACAGGGTTGTGCACAAGAAGTGGTACGAACGCTAAAGCTGCCACAGGGCCCAACAGAGAGGAGCTCATCGGGTGCGACGGATGGCTGAGACACGCGTTACTGCGCTCCGGGTCCCTTCCAGCCCCTTTGCACCATGTCCCCACGCAAATTGGCACCTCTTCTGCCTGTGTGGCCCCACGGAGGAGCCGCTGCGGCCACCACGAGCTGTAAACATGCCCCTGGAGAGCCATGCAGGACCTATGCAGACCCTTTGCAGACCAGGTTGGGGAGGTATCATCAGGCAGAAGTTGAACCATAAGCATGCAGCCCAATGCATGCACCCTTCTGTGCCTCCAGAGACACTTTTTGTGATAGAAATGGTTGTCCCAAAAGGTTTAAATCTCATGCATGTTAAAATTCTCATGCTCCCGAAGACCTGGCAGAGCTGGTGGGTGTGATCCAACGGGGACTGGACCACCAGGTTGTGGTCTCACTGGGTGGCCTTTCACTAAACCCATAACCTTTGTGTGCCATGGAGTATCCAGCAGCAACAGCATCTCCACCCCTCCAGGACCACCAGGAGCAAACTTCTGCAAAGATCTCCTTCTGCAAGGAACTTTTACAGCTCTCAGAAACATGGCCCCAGCCCACCAGACAGCTTCCTCCCAGCATTTTGCTTATTTTTCCCTTCACCGCACAAAACTCTGCTGCAGAGCGAAACACATCCAAACCGCTGAGGCTGTGATTTTCATGACACCGCTGCCTGGCTCATTTCTCTGCTGTCCTCTCAGTTTTGTGAAGGTTAAAGGCATCCTTCCTCAGCGACTGTCAGACTGTTATCTGGGCTGGAACCGGCTACCCGCGCTCCACAAGGAATATTTTATGCAGATTCTCCGCTGCACCTCCGACGGCTCATCAGTAACCAACCTGCTGCTGGTGCCGCGTGGCTTTATTTCCTCTGAGCCCACCTTTTGCATCCCTGCCGCTTCCCTCTGCCCCAGCCTCGCCCCTTTTACAGGTGTAAAAAAGTGGATTTCCACATGCATAAAATGTAAGGGCTTCTCCTCGGGCTGATGCAAGGCGGGGAGCAGAGGTTGCTCTGTGCCGCTCTCAGGGGGGTTTTTGGGAGGGATTGGCGAGAGCTGGAATGGTGGTAGGGTTTGTTTTTTACTCTGGAAGACAGGAAGATCGGGAGATCCCCATTACTCTGCACCAGACTTTTACTCCCAACCCTCTCCTCCTGAAAACCGTGCCAGGACAGAGAAATCCCCAGCTCCTTCCACCTTCCCCTCGGCAGCTTCCAGGCAGGCACGAATCGAGCAGACAGGCAGCGCTGGGCACCCAAGCCGGTCCCTCTGCCTCCCTGCCCTGGCAGAGGGGTGCACAAAGCAGGAGAGTCCAGGCTGCTCAGGCAGGTGCAAATCTCAGGCTGATTTCCACGCCCGTGCCCCTGGCAAGCGGAATGGCATTGCCGAGTGCCATGCCGGCTGGCTGCACGCTTTTTGGGTAGAGACTCGCAGAGGGTGGCAGCTCGTCCCCCGCACAGGGGGACGGCTGAGCCCAGGCTGGAGGAGGTGGAGGGCACACAGCCACCGGCATCCCCAGCCGGCCCCTGCGAGTGCCAGGGCAGAGCACGCCGCTCAGGCGGCTTTCCACCAAACGCTGACTATAAATGTCATGATTTCAGAGGGGGGAAAGAAAACAGCTGGGTTCGTCAGGCAGCAGCACTGGAAGCTAGAAAAATGCCATCTTTTAATGTGTAAGCCGAGTATGGAGAGCACAGGAATAAACAGGAGAACCTGTGGTAATGTTTTTACAAGTCCCCTGGCTGACTGCTACAGCCCTTTAACTAGAACATGACTGAGCATCCCTGTTTCAGGATCCAAGCAGCATGCCCAGCTCCTCCAGGGATCACCAGGCTTCGATGACCGATGGATCCAGGCAACAAAGCTCACGTCTGGATGGAAAGTCAGGAAGACTGGCTTTTGGACCCATCCCCACATCTAGTTTTAAACTGCGCTGGCATGAGAGGCTGTGCTCCTTTGGCCATGCTTCCCCAAGACTGTAAATCCAATTTTACGGCACCCAGTCCAAGCCTGAAAACAATGTGGAGCACTGAACAGATATAAACTCTTTCTGCTGCTTCATAAGATCTCCAAAGGGGCCAGGAAGACTTTCTGCTGAATCAGGTATTGTTTTGTGCTCCCGCCGCTGGCGGGGAGCCAGATGCACACCATATTGTACGAGCCGGGTAATTTGGCAAAAATGCGATCATGTGCTCACCCCTGATTCAGACCCAATTGCTCCCATGGGGTGACCGGGTAATGCGCAGATCTGGTATTAATTAACGGGAAACCACAGCCCGAGGCAGCGATCTGTCATCCTCTTCTGGATGCAGCTTGTGCCTGCTAATGGCTTCCCCCACGCGGGGCTCCCCCCCGGCCTGGCCCCCGCTCTGCCGGCAGGTACCACCCCCGGTCTGGGTAACCCCCAACTCTCCTGAATCAGACCGAAGACCAGCTAACCCAGCGCCTTGTCCCCAAGAGCTCCTGGCCATGCCCGCACCCCGCGGTGCTGGGTAGGAGGGATTTGCTCTTCTGGCCGGGAGCGGGTTGGGGAGCCGCAGCGGTGCCGAGCGGTGAGCTCTCGCCCAGGTCCCCATCCATGGCACGGCATCTCCAGCCAAGCCAAGAGCTTGTGTTTTCCTGCTGATGGATCCGACAGCAGAGCCCAGGCAGCGTCAAATGCTGGAAAAAGAAAATCTCCCAGGCTCCAGCAGAAAAGGCGGTGCTGGTACCCAGCATGCCAGAGATTAAGCAATTTACTGAGTCAATTGTCTTTTTTCCAAGGACAAACATGTGTGATAGAAGATCTCCAGATCTGCTGGCATGCTGCGAGCTCTGGGCCATCGGCCCTTTCACAGTCTCAATTCATCTGTCAGTAAACCACCATGCCCATTAAGGCCAGAGAAATGGAAAGGGATGTTCATGGTCCACCCAGCAAGGATTAAATGCCATGTTGCACAAATGATGGTTACTCAAGATTTCCCAGTAGAAGTGCTGAAATTCCTGACCACGACTCATGCTGCCCTCCTAAGGAAAGCGGGAGGGACCATAAACAGCAGGGACATTATTTGGTACCAGAAAGCCCTTGCAAGAGGCGATGTCACCAGGACAGGATCTCACTGCTTCATGGAATATCTGGGTGGGAAAACCACATGGTGCTGAAACAACGAGCAAATTCCCTCCAGCGCATGGGGAAGACACGAGGGGTCCATTTGATGGAGGTCAACCAGTGATGTTCAGCTTTGTCCCCAGATTTCATAGCACATCTAGGCCTACCTCAGCCTTGGACACTGCTCGGGCAGCCAAGCTCAGCTTGTTGGGCTTGCCCAGGGTGTGTCCCAACGCTGGTGGCCCTGGGAATGTCACCGCCACCTCCTCTGACCCTGTGCATTTGATAACAGCCAGTGGGTGAAGTTGAGAAGAAAAGCAACTGCTTTCCAACCTGGCTGGTGGCTTTTCAGTACTTGGTGGAAAGGCTGCGGGAGAAGGCGGGAGGGCGAGAGGGGTCTCGTCTCCGCTCAGGACAGTCCCCGGGCAGCACCTCTTCCCAGGCTGGACCCTTAACCTGCAGCACGAGCTGCCACGGGGTAATGGTGAAGACAAATCTTGGGAAAATTCAAAGAGAGAATGGGTGTTTTAAAGGGGAAGAACATCTAGGGATGCCATATATGAAAAAATACCTTTGGAAGGACACAAACCCTCTCCAGGCTTATGTTATCCCCTAAGAGCAGCCCAGGACGGACTTAGCAGAAGGAGAAGTAGAGGGATAAATTATCCAAGAGGTGCTCATTCTGGGACAGTTTGCTTTTGTTGTTGGTTTGTGGAGTTTTTTTAACAGCTTCCTCCAGGGCATATTCCTGGGACCCGCTGGAGAGGAGAGACAGGAGCAGGAACAACTCAGACCCGAGCCTCACCTTCGATGCCATCATTTCCCGCAGCCACCTTCAGAGAGCCCTACGCAGCACCCCGGCCACTGCCCGTAGTCACAGCAAAGTGCAAACTGGACGTCAGACCTCCATCAGGCCCTGGGGATGGGGCTTGCTTCCTCGACGGCTCAAAGCAAATGCTCGTGGTACTTTGTTACGGCAGGGGAGCAAGGCAAGAGAAACTTGGGAGGATGTTTGCTTTTGTCCGCAGCCTAAATCCAGGCTCTGCCCTTTCCCTTGCCGAGTGCCTAGGAGGAAAAAAAACGGGAGTGGAGTTTTTTTTTTTTTTTTTTTAATGCATAGCAAACCGGCTAATTTAAAACAATTACACAACAGCTAATTAAAATCATCTCTGCGTCCTAGAAAGGCGACTGGCCAGGTACTCAGCATGAAGCGTTTGGCTTTATGGAAGCAGCATCTTGTTAAAGCCCTTCATCCCGCGGCGGTGGCGGCTGGACACATCCCGCGCGTGCCTGCGGAGAGCGGCTGATGGCCTTCCCGGTGTCAGCCGAGTGAGTCCTCCCTCTCCTCCCGCCCAGCTCGGCACCGCGACGTACCTGAGGCACCGGCTGTGCTTTATGAAGTCTAAAATTTTCAACTGGTTGTGTCTTTCCATGCAAACTCATTAGACACTATTTACACCCGCTGCAGCTGTGCAGAGAGAGGTTTTGAACTCTGGCATTCTACAGTAGGCTTTGTTTCTCATTTACATTTGCATATTAAAGTGTTTGCCTGAAATAGGCTATTGAAATTAATTCAGGATTAATTGGTGTCTTTATCTCATTAGGACAATCTAATTTAAGGATGATGAAATTGTTTAGCCTCCCGTTTGCATAATTAGATTGCTTTGAATTGCTGTCATTATTGTGCTCTTTAGCATCATCTGTAGGCCTCAAACAGACAAGAGTTTCAACCTCATAAAGACCAATCATGTGTTACAGCAGAGAGCTGTTAACCCCTTTTAACCCAAACTCCCTCCAATGCGCTGCCGCACAATGGAGAGGACGCTCCGCGCCACGGCGGGGATGTGGAGGTCTCTGCACCCCGTGTAACGGGGTGTCCTTTCCTTTCCTGTACACGCTCAGGGCCGTGAGGTGCAAGCCCCATTTCACCTGGCCTTCCTATGGGAAGGGTGGCGACTCTTCCAGATGGTGGTGAAACCCTTCATGGTCAGATGGGGCTCAGCAGCCGGCACATGGGCTGCTCCTCCCGGGAGGCTGAGCAGAGCCACAAGCACTTGCTCTCCGTCTCACATCACTGGAAACGGCTGGCGGGAACATACTCAAGGACTGCCTGATCCCATCCCTCCTGCACGGCTTTGGGAAAATCCCTTGGGCTGGTGGCCAAGACCTCCAGGAGCAGCTGGGCTTCCCCTGCATTGGAGCTGGGGCTGCAAGGAATACTCATGGTCACAGGCATCACAGTGTTTTGTCCCCTCCAAGGAGCTCCATCTCCTTCTTCTCCAGTTTGGAGGCTGTTTATGAACCTCCAAGTGAGGAGCATCCCCTGAAGATGTCCTGGCCAACAGGTAGTCCTCGGGTCTGATACCAACATGTTCATTCTGCTACAAATAGTTCTTCTCTCCCATCTGTTCTTACCTGGATGATAAAAGGAGAGGGGAGACCTGCCCATCCCTGTGCAACTGGAGCATGCATGTGAAGAAGTACCGCCAGTGCCCACGTGGGCCAGGGAAGAACGAAGAAATGACCAGATGCTGTGAAGGAGCAAGACGGAGCCATGCCAGCCCCACGCCGGGCTCAGCCTCCCACCCAGGGCAGCAGGGACCACCAGTAGCGGAAGGAGGAGACCGTGCTGAGAAAGCACTCGGAGGATAGTTGTGCCCAGGTACTGTAACCAGGGTGTGGATCCCGCGATGCTTAGTGCGTGCCCCAGAACATCACCCGGTGAGCATACACCAAAGGGACACGAGGACGTGGCTTGAAACAGTAGCGTGAGCAGAGGACATTGGCCGAAAGCTGCAGCCATCCTGAGGACCCTCATAGCCTATGAGGGACACATTCCCCACAAGCAGCCCTTCACCTGCTTTTCAGTGTGACTTTCCCCAGCCCCAGCTCCCTGCCCCTGGCTCAGAGCCATGAGGACACCTGGAAACAGGCGTCCCAAGTCAACACGGGCTCCTGGCAGAGGGTACCAGTTCAGCATCCTGAGCGAAGACCTTGCTTCCCCATGGGTCTCTCCATTAAAAACCATTCTGTTCAGCCACACAAACAATCCAAAACATGCATCTCAGAAGTATTTTTACATGGTAAAGCATCACACAGCATCGTAACCGGCTTCCTCGCTAGCAAGGAGGACCACGGCCTCGTGCATTCCCCCCCGTACCAGGCCAATCCCTCTTTCCAGATGGCTGCCAGAAGCCGATAGCCACCAAAGCGCCTGCATCCAGCCCTGGAGATGCTCCCCGGGCACCGAGAGCAGGAAGGGGGTCGAGATGGCAGCTCCGCGGTTGCTCCTGGGGATGCTCTCCGTCTGTCCTGGCCCAGCGCGAGGCGAGAGACCTGCTTCTCATTAGCGGGCGGCTGACTCCGGAGGTGGGGGCTGCGCCAGGCAGGCTGCTTCGCCAGTCGTTTCACGTATCTTAACATCTGGTTGTGTCTCATCACAGTGCAAATTTATGACCCTGGAAACAACATGTTGATGATGCACTGGGAAGAGAAGCCAGAGCTGTAATCCCGTGTCCAGAGCGGGGACGAGGGGAATCACCACCCGAGGACTTTGGTGAGGGGGAAGAGGTGAGGAAGGACAGACCTGGGCATGCCCCCGTGATGGGGCGACCCACGGAGGGGGAGAGGGAGCTCCCGATGATGCAGCACAGCCACGTTTTTCACTCTAAATCTCTCTCCTCTGGGAAAAAATGCAAATTCAGCAAAAGCCAACTTTGCACAACTTCATCTCGATGAATTGCCAACTTCCGAACCAGCCAACAAACAGGAAACCTTCAAGAAAATAAATGACAGGTTTTGTTTGAATGCTTTGAAAAGAAACATTTCCATTTGCAGTGACTGGCCAGTTAAACTTCCATTTTATGGTTAAAATTACACAGACATTTAAAATTATTTGAAATGGAGATTCCAGAGGGCATTTCAGGTCCTCTAAACAGGACCTGTTTCGCTTGCCTAGGATAAGTAAATGTTTCTTTTTTTTTTTCCAGAGATCAAATACATCAGTTGAACCAGAACAGAGCGGGACTTGGGAATTCTTGTTTGCAGGTTCACACCAAAGATGTTTTAAGTTTTCAGTTTAGCCCAAACAAGTGTTTTTAGTTATGTTGCTTTGTTGGAGCTGTAGTAAAGAAATCCAGCTCTTGCCATCACAGGCAACCAAAGAAGAAGAAAAACCCCCTAAGAGTCAGCGCAAGGGAAAGGTCTTAGTGTGGAAGATTTACGTAAAGCTTGCCTGAAACTTTCAGTTCTGCAGACTATTTTTTAGACTCTTGGTACTGCAATCAGACCCTTTAATATATTGGAGAGGACGATCTCTGCATGGTGCCACATACACATATATCAGCACATGTACACCTCGTGCAAGGCAGGATGAGGCACTGAAGAAGCGAAGACATGGTCACCAAAAGGTAGGATGCTGTTCAGGAGAGGTGAGTGAAGTTTCTTCCTCTGGCTGTCCAACAGCTCCCTGGCACAAGGGCTGGCCGGGTAATAAGAAGGAGGACAGGAGCAGCTGAGAGTCACTGACCGGTGGGAAAAGGAGATTCAAACTGGTGCAAAAAAGACCACTGCTCCGCAAACAAGACAAAGCGCAACTAGAGCAAGCCTAGAGGAGAGGGCTGAGGATGTCCGGAGATCTAGGAAACACAATGAATGCAGGACGGGAAACACGATACAAACGTGCCTTCGAATATGCCAAAGGCTTTTCTTGGTGTTGTCAGTGGTGGATGCGTAAGAAGTCCTAGCTCAAACCACCGCTGGGAAAGCTAAGACAAGCTCTCAGGAAAAGCGATGGGCACCACCGGGCAGCACGGAGCAGCGGGGTCACACAGCCTGGAGCATCCACAGGCACGGCAGACACCCCGGCAGCAGCACTGATCTACCTACCATGGCCTTCCAGCATTGCCCGTTTCTGAACCCGTGTGGCTTTACGGTGGACACAGAGGTCCTACTTAGAGAAATGTGAGCGGAGCAGCCCAGCCCTGGGTGGTTTCGCAGCCCACGGTGTGGACAGCTGTGGAAAGCACTGGCACAGCTCACCAGCAGCCAGACTTACCTCCAAGCAGGTACCGTGGCAGAGAGGTCTCAAGCAAGGACTTTGAAATCACTAGCAAATGGATCTTCCCCTGTTGCCTCCAGAGCTGGTGATCTCCAGAGAATGGCTTTTCTCCCCCTCCTTTGGTATTGCTGCTGCTGAGTGTTTCCAGAGTCCACAAGCACAGGAGTGAAGAACAGGTCTGAAAACCAAGAGAGAATCGGGGTGGATTTGTGGCGGCTTGTTACACATTCAATTGTTATCACTACAAAATCATGTAGCCTCCCCTGGAAGACCCCAGACCTGCTCTTTCCTTCCACTCAGAAGTACTAGTGAGACTAGGTGGTTATGTCGCGTCCCATTCCAGTAGAGAGGGCATTAGGGAGTTACCTGCTGAAAGGAAGAAAGAAGAACCTTCCCCAGGGGACAAAAATGCTTAAACCACCTGGAGGCACGAGGACAACCTTCAGCTCCCGCGCACAAATCGAGCCGGCTGCAGGCAGAGGAGCTGCAACCCCTACTGCCAGCGTCTCAGGCAACGAGGACTGTCTAACAGCAAGGACCACCCTGCATCCAAAGGACAAGCATGCCCCTGTCATCTGTTGGGGCTCTGCGAACACGACACCAACAGCAGAAAGCGCAGCACTTGCCAGAAGCCACACAAAGTGTCCAGGAGCCTTTGACCAAAGACCTGCAAGAGTTTTAAATACTCTTTGGTGGAGATGCAAAACGCTGTCAGGAAGTCTAAGCTGCTCAAGGGATAGTGTAGATGTGCTGGTAGGAAGTATCTGGCTTTCAGCTGCAAATCAGGTCGTGACCAGTAGTAAACATCTGCAACCAGTGGCCAGGAACAAAAACGTGGGGCTGTGAGGAAGAGCCGACGCAGGGATTTTGGTGTGTGGCTCACAACCCAAAAACGGTCCCACACAAACCCCAGCCATGGAGAGAGGCTCCTTGCATCCTGGCTCCAGGCACACCGCTGGATGTGGAGCAAAACACCATGTACTTGTCAGGACCATGCTGTCCCTTGGCTCAGCCAGAGCCTGCCGCAGGGGGTTAGCAGGGGCCAGATGCAGATTTACAGCAGCCCATGTGCTTCAGCTTGTGTGGTTCAGCTCTCTTTCCCGAGAGGACTTTGTTAGCAGAGTTCAATGACAGATCTTTATGTTCGCTTGCAGGGTGCTTTTTAGAAAAAAAAAAAAAAAAAAGAAAGAAAGAAAAAAAGAAAAACCCCAGCATTACAGCATTTGAGGTTAAGTAAAACATTTTCTTCGGTTTTGAGTTCAAAAGAAAAATGCAAAAAACCCAATTAAAAAAAAAAAAGTCTTTTCAAATTAGAAAAATCAGACAGTCCCTTTGAGTAACATCCGAACAAAATCTTGGGACTTTTTCTAATTTCACACACACATATATTTATACTTACATATATATACATTCACCAACACATACATGATTGCACGCTGCTTTTCCCCCATCGGAATGAACACAGCCGAACGGGGAGACCTCCCAGGCCCTCCCAGCCCACGTCGGGGAAAATCTGCTCCCAAACCCCACCCGGGTGCCATCAGTGCCGGAGGCAGGGTCTGGAAGTGGCAGTCCTGGCCACAGCAGGGTGATCTGCACCATCAGCCAGAGCAGAGGGCGACCGAATCGCAGCCGGGGACCCCCAGGCTCTCTCTGGCCAGAAGAAGGAGGTTCCTGGCCAGGAGCTGCATCCACCCTCCCGGCTCAGACACGTGCCCATGGACCCACCGATCCTTTCCCGACCACACCAGCACCCAGGCGCAGACCCCCGGGAGGGTCCCCAGCCCCTCACGGCTCCCGGGGCCGGGGGGTGAGCACACTGAGCCACGGCTCCGGCGTTTGGTCAACGACTCCTGACCCGTGGAGGTTATCGGTCTCATAACCGCCCAGCCTCGGCTTCCAAGTGCCAATCAGGCCTCTCCTTTGATCAGTGTTATAATCAGATACAGCACTCCAGCATGGATTATTAAGTTTTAACAGTTGACACATCATTTCTGATACCATAATCTGGCAGCACTTTACAATAAGTGACAGGTCCTCACTAATTCCTTTTGTATTCACTGTAGCAACGTTAATCATGAGTGATGAACTTTGCGTATTCATATGGATGTAATAGGCAGTTCCCAAGGACTGAGACTGTAATTTAGCTTTAACCTAATGGGCACTGATTGTAACAATAAGTAATTATGTCAGCTAAATGCAGTGTTGATGGCAATTGATGACAGCAGCGAAAGCCATGACACCATTTTGGAACTAAGCTTGGAATAGTCATTTGTAAAGCTGTAACGGCCAAGATGAGGAGCAATGTGTCCTCTCCTGTGTATCCTATCAGCTACCTTCAGCCCAACGAGGACAGTCCCAGCTGTGACAAACACCCTGTCAGCTCCCTGTTTTACCGTCTGGCAGCTCAATGCAGGGTAGCCAAAAATCCATCCTGCTAGATGGATGGGGCCAGTGGCACCCTGAAGCTCGGGTAGAAGGAGAGAGGCATCTCCTCTTACGGGAGATGTTGGGATCAATTCCCTGGATTCCCTTCAGATCCTTTGGGCAAGTCACGTTAGGTGACACCTGGACAACATCTGGTAGTGTCACCTTTCCAGGGAGCAACGCTTGCTGCTCCCCATGGCTGCAGACCCTGGCTCTGTACCCAGCTAGAAAAGCGGGGACAGGCTGCAGAAGACTGGAGACCACTGCTGAGAGCTCAGAGACAGCTGAATTCAGCAGAAGAACAATTAGGAAAACGCAAACCTAAGTGTGCTTGATAACCTAAACCACGGCATAAGTACATCCATACAAGGATGTTTTTCTATTACCCAGCAGGGCTGGTGTGACCTCTTTTTTGGTTAGAGAGGAAAATGAGGATGGGATATTTTTAAGTCAGAATATTTGGATTTGAATTGCTTTCTTTAGAAAGAGGGAGCATGGCAAAGTCATAATAATAATCTTGTTAATGATGATAATAAGACTGTAAGTGCTGGTGTCATCTTGAAAAAGTGATTTGTGCTGCCAGTAAGAATCCTGTTTCACTGTAATCATTAATGTGGTCAAAAATGCTCGGAAAACACAAACAGCAAGTTTGGTAGAAAGGACGTCTTCAAGGAAAGAGTTTTGGGAGGCTCCTGCAAGATGCTGTCCCTGCCCCTACCAGACTGTGAGGGGAAGCTGCCTCTTTTCATATTAGCAGGACCTTTGGGAAGCCAGCAGCAAGCACCATTTTAAAAATACACAGTGGAATGACTCAGGTGCTGTCTTTACTTACTATTTTAATTCATTTCTTAAATTCCAAGGCTTTTTTTTTTTTTTTTTTTTTTTTTTTTGGTTGTGGCTGGTTGAGTGAATTTGAGAGGTTGGGTAAATGCCTCCTGGTGCTCTGTTAAGCTCGTGTCAGCCTTTCTAACCAGCCCTTAGCATGGCTACAGCCGAGTGAGCTGTGGGCAGGCAGCTGCCTGCAGACCTCGCTTACCCTGTGCACGGGAGCAGCCAGGGCAAGAAAAGGGCGATGCTGGACTTGAGGCTACTGCGTGGTGCTTTTGGTACCACGGCTATGGAAGTCAAGAGTAAGATGGGTCCCTCCTGACCCCTGAAAGTCGCAGGGCTGTCAGCTTTCCCATGCGAGGTAACTGTTAGTAATATCTCAGTTTTGGTTTAAAGGTCCTGGCCATGATTTCTAGTAAATGGGGAGCCCTAGCTGGAGCTCGAGCTATGCAGAAAGCATCTTTCTTTAGTAAAACCCTCCTGTTCAGGGTGGCCTGGCTGTCACCACCACAGCTGTGATGAAAGTAGGGGTCTCAGTCACTCTCCTTTGCATCCAGCTGCCTGCTCCCTTCGTCTCTGTTTCTCTTCCCTGGGCTGGCCATCCACACGCAAATGCCAGAGCCCAGCTCAGGGCACACAGGAGAAAGGTTCCACTCCTGGGGAAGGTCGAAAGCACAGTCGGGTCTTTAAAAACTTAAAATCTAGCTGTCAGAAAGCAGCAGGGCAAACGGACAAGGCAGAGAGCTGAGCCCTGGCAGCTTCAGCCCTAAGGAGAGGCAGCCCAGCAGCACTTCCATTTGCTCAGGGAGTGGGAGCTGAGCTTTGGTGGCAGAAGCCAAATTTTTCAGCAGAGCAGATGTGTCAGCAGGGTTTTGGTAGCCTCCCGGGACCCTGAGAGCTCCAAGGTTTGCACTTCTAAATGGGTCATTTGTCAGATTTTTGTCCCAGAGGTTGCCTTGCGGAAGGGGGACGTCGGCGAGAACCGCGCTCCAGATGCCAGGAGGCCTCGTGGGAGGAAGGTCCCACCAGTGGAGGAACCATCCAGGAAGGCATTGCGGCCGAGGAGAAGCCACCTAAGGCCTCACAGTGACATCCATCACTCACCCCAGGACTAACCGAGTGCCAGCCCGCAGCGCTTGCCATGGAGAATGGTGACGGCGTAGCGAAAAGCATGGGCAGATAAAGCGAGAAACATGCTCAATGCTTTCTCTTGATGGACGGCTTCAAAGCCAAAAATAGCTGCCTAAGTCCCTGATAGCAAGAGATTGGGTAAAATACCCAAGATGAAGCTGTTACTGCTGAAAATGCAGTAGGGATGTGCAGCTACAGGCAAAAATGTTTCCCAGTAGTTGCAGATGTGCTGTCAGGAGGATGCGTTGCTCTTGATACCGTGCAACCTGCTGATCTGGAGCAAGCAGCAGCAGCCCTGAACACAAGGCAGGCATCACATGCTGCTTCCCAGGAGGTGGGAAGATGAGAAGGGGATGCTGCTAGCAGCAGCTCAGCATGCCGATGGTGGAGAAGACAACATTCCCCACCTCACCGGCCAGCCCCGATACCGAAAAGGTCTTTCATCGCTATTGCAATCACTACGGAAACACCCTGCCCACACAGCCACTGAGACGACAAGGCGCGAGGAGCTGGGGAAAATACATGAAGGACCTTGAAAATTACAAAGTTGGAGAAAATCAGAGGAGTGAGAGCTACAGGGGCAATGACGAGGTGGGCTGCAGCGGTGACGTGAGGGCTAGCACACCAGCATTTGCAGTGTCGCTCCTGTTGCCATCGTCTGCATCGAACGCACGCTCCCTGCAGCGACTCCTTTCTTGCTCCGAACCCACTTGCCTGCGATGCAGGTGCCCCTTCCCAAATTAAAGCTGGACCAGGCCAGACCCTGTAGGAGTCACAGGCTGCCAGCGGCAGCTTGGGCACGCTCTTCCCACAGGGATCAACGGGACCCGTTGGCACAGGCAGAGCAGCAGCATCGTGCCCGATCCTGCTGCTGAGGCAGCGGCTGGCAGCAGCACTTGCAGCCACCTCGGTGAGGTGTCAGCCGCGCCTGCAGCGGGCAGATTTACAAGTACATTTCAGCATCTCTAGAAGTGCATGCCAGCCCCTTTTGAGAGAATACCTGCAGCCCGATGCTTCCGAAAACACCCCCGGAGTCATCCCGCGGCTCCTGCCGCCCAGCTGTGGCTGGTGCAAGCTGGCAGGGTGCTGCCAATTTACCGCCTCAGCCCAGCTGAGAGCCGCTGTCTGTGATGGCGGAGCACGCCCACCCCCGGCAGAAATCAACACCCGGCAGGTCCGTCTCCTTCTGAAAGGTCTCAGCACCCGAGCGTGTCCTCGGGTGGCTGCAAAGGCGCCCGCCGCCTCCACCGTGGCCTCGGCAGGCAACGCTGGTGGAGGGGGGACCCAATTACTGCTCCTCGCCGCCCCGGCACGGTCCAGGCGTCAGGCCCATGTCAGAGCAAACCGTGACGCAGCCGACGCGATGCCCGGCGCCGCGGCGGGAGCAGGGGAGCGCGGGGTGATTGGCAGCCTGCGGCAAGCGGTGCCGAGAGCACGAGCCCCCTGCGATTAGCGGTGCCGCGGCGTTTCCCCCCTCCCCGCGTGAGGAAGGAGGTGAGGTAGCAGCTCCTTGGCCCAGGGATGCAGCCTGGGCGGTGCTGAGCACCGGGCAGGATTCGTGCCCCAGCCCGGCTCCGGATGAGGGGCTGCCGCGCGGGGAGCGGGCAGTAAATCCCGACTGGCAGCAGCCTCGGGGGCCAGCGCTAATGACACCGGCTTGTCACAAGCTGCACTGTCCCCCCTGCAGCAGATGTGACAGCCCCAAAGTAAGCAGGTACCCCCTATGTCCCTGCTTTCTCTCACACAAAAGTGACAAGAGGGACAGGTAATAGCAGTCCAGGCCAAATCCTTGACAGAGATCTGATGGCTTGAGGCAGCTCAGGATGCTCACCTCTCCCTGACAGCTTCGTTCCCGATAAATAGCCACCCCAGTGGGAAGGGCAGCCAGCTGGAGCGTGCTGCATACTCCCAAATGCCGTCAAATGAGCCCACACTTCCTCCTCGTTTTCCTCCAGCTAGCCCATGGGCCTCCTCTCCTGTGCACCACGAGGGGAAACTGAGGCACGACTCAGCATCCCCTCCCAGCCACCCCCACCTCTGCAGCCCTGCTCTCGGGTGGGCACAGGGAGCCGTCCTGGGAGCACTGACACAGCCCAGTGCACCAGGGCACGTGGTGAAAGCCTGGCTTAGACATGTCCAACAGCATCTTCTGGCCAGCCAGAGGTCTTCCTCCCAGGAGGGTTTCAACCAGCTAAAGCCAAAGCTTTGTCTCACCGCAAGCCCCCCTTGGTTCTCCTTTGCTGACTGCAAACCCTTCAATGATTCCATAGCCCAAATTATACTGTAGAAAGCAGAGTTGTGGTGGTAAAACAAAATAAGAAAGCAGGAATAGCATCGAGTTGCCAGTGGCTTAGACAGGGCCACCCGGGCAGCCCTGCCTGCACCCCACCGGCTGGGCACGGCAGGCGAAGGATGGGCGACTGCACCGAGGCTGGCAGCCGTGACGGGTCCTTGCTGCTCCCCTTACCGAGCCCGGCCGGCCGCCAGCTTCGTGCCACCGCCGTGATGCGGACCGCGCCTGTGCCCCAGCGGCACCACCTCTGCTCATGAGGCTGGCGTGTGCAACCGAGGTCTGGGGAATGCTCTTTCTTCCGGATTTGGGTGGATCTGGGAAGTCACTGACCCATGACTGGAACTGATCCCTTCCCCGTAGGACAGACCTGCCCTTCCACTGCTCAGGCACCTCTAAACTCTGGTTAGTTTACAGCAGCAAACCCTTCTGCGTGGTACGTTTGCATCTGCTCTCTCATTACTGACCTGAATGCCTCTTTCACATCAAATTGGAGCAATGGGCACAAATTTAAGCTAGCTTTAGGCTCTCTCATCCCTTTTTTATTCTGTGTCTGCTCCAGCTTCCTTCCTGGGAAAGCTCTGAGGATTTCTGTTCTCCCACAGGTCTGTAGCGAACCATCATTTGGTACCAGGAGGAGAGCGCTGGATTTCCATCACGGCATCGCGTTGTTTCCGATTCTGTCACAAGCCCTGAACTTCTGCTGTTCTTCTTTAAACCTCAGGAGATATATCTGATGGCCAGGGAAAGAATGCCTACCAAAAATTCAGCCTCTAAAAGGCACATGAAAGGAAACGGCGGGTCAGAAGTACTCGGGGGCTGAGAAAATTCCCCTGCCAGGCAAGAGCTGCATCCCTGTGGGTCGCATCCCTGTGGGTCACATCCCTGTGGGTCACAGATCCCTGTGGGTCACAGATCCCTGTGGGTCACAGGAGGTGTTGGCTGTTGCTGCTGCCTGAGCCCCCGCTGTGCTGAGGATAAATAAAGGACTTCAATCTTGAGGGCTGGAATCCCCACAAAAAACTGGATGTTAGAGCTCAAAGGCAAAGCTTGTCTCTCTCACATAAAACCTCCTTCCCTCTGCTTTCGCCTCCCTGCAGGACATCTCCCAGCTGACAAACCTCTGGGCCAGCGCAGACCTTGCTGAGATGAAACCAGGTTTCTAGCAAGGGGGATGCTCTTCTAGTGCAGGGCAAGCAGCTGAAGTGCCGTCAAGAGAGACAAAGGCACCTGGCAAACTTTGAGAAATGCCTCTCATTATTTACAGAATGACACAGGAAAACTTCAGACTGAAACAAGAAAGGCAATTAGTTTCCTGTACGGAAACAAAGAGACATCTGTGCCAAGTATGCTAACATATACACAAGGGGCAGGTATACAGTACATGAGGAATTTCTTCCAGCTGCAAATCCACCCCCAAATTCTCAAGTCAATCTTGAGTACTACGACGCTCAGCAATCCTCTTAAAAGTGTCCAGATGCTTTAATAACTTAATTCTAATCTTCTCAGACACCATTTTCCATTTAACTGCTGAAGCTCTGGAGTAAGACAGAGAGATCAGGACTGAAGAGTCATGGTGGGGAATACCAGTCCTGTTTTGGAAGTCCAACGAGCCCGGTCCAGTTATGCCAGTCCCAAAGTAGTCGTGGGGTTAGCAGGGTGCAGCACGCACCGCCTGGACGTAGAGATCGCGAGCAGGTTTACGTGTCCCGAAGCGCACGAACTGCACGCTCTGCCACCCGCCCCGCTGCCTCTCAGCCCCCCTGGAGCTGGACCCAAAGCTGGACTTGGCTGGTGGGTTGGGCTGTTGGGCACATAGGCTGGGTCAGAGGCGTCCAGACCCCACCAAGGACAGCCTGGATTTGTGGTAAAAATGCTAAAAAAGCTCGAGGTCTCATCCTTCAGAGCAGCTTAATTAAGGCAACCTCTTCCCAGGGGGCTGGAGGTTTCGGCAGGCGAGGTTTGCACCAGGAGCTGGGGCAGCACCGGAACAGGCTGCTGACTCCACATCCTCAGAGGGATCCTCAGCAACCTTCAGCTGGACCAAGCCGTGGCCAACCTGATGTAATGCTTGGGGCAGTCCCACTTCCAAGGGGAGGTTGCACTGAAGACCTTTATAATTAGTCTAAGTTTGGCCTTAAAAGTGTCTTGCCTTCATGCTGCGCTGGGCAGTCCTGATCCAGCCCTGCTGCACATCCCCTCCCACCCCCAGATACACCCATCCCCTCTTCCAACAGATTCCTCCAGACTTCCTCTCTCAGCCAGCTACCTTTTAGACATTTTCTCAAGATTGTTTTAAAAAAGCAAGGAAATTTTGGTGACACTTTAATACATAAAGTGCTTCTTATTTTCTCTGTGCCAAAGAGCAGTGCTTTCTAACACACTTTCTGAGTTAACATCAGGTGTTAAACAGACGCACACATTGTTTTAGCAAGAGCCCACGTTTCGTAATAGGCTTTCTATCTAACAGCTTGATATAGCCTCTTCCATTAAGCATTTATTGCTAATGCATTGTAAAGTGTAACATGCTATATACGCTATTAAAGAATGAAGCTGCCATGTACTCACCCCTTAATAATGAAACACTTATGAACGGGAACCTTAGGTTAAAGAGTTGTGAATTAAGTTTCATCTCAAAGAGATCGTCTAGCACTCTGCCAGTATATTGCGGCATGCTGTCAGCGGGAGGGCTAGGACCCCAGTCCCCTCAGGGAATGTGCTCCTTGACTTTGCTTTGGAGAAGACCTTGGTGAAAATGCTCCCCAAGCAAGAGTTTGGCTAAATACTGCTGGACTGCTGGAGATCCAGAAGAGCTTGTTTAAGCCCTTCCTCAGAGGGACTCCCAGAAAGCCACATGCGCTGATTATTGACTTTCTGATAATTCAATATAAAACCCAATCATTAGAAACCCTTTTAGATGAGATACATCTCCACCTGAGCATTATCATAATTTTTTTCCTCACTATTCAATAAAAAAAACATTAACCTTTTTTAAAAATGGAGCAAACCCCCTCCCCCTGGCAAGTAGCAGGTTTTTTACACAATCTTTGCTAGATAAGTGAGCCCTGGGCACAAGGAGCAATGACCTGACACTACGGGTATTCAGTAGTTCAGCCACAAAGGCAAGCAGTGCCAAGACTGTTCCTTTGGAAAGAGAAATCATCTCGATCTCTTCCTTCCTGCTGGTCTTACCCTCCCTGGGATCCTATTTATACACACGCTGCTGCACAGCAACTCTTGCCTTCGTTCCTTTTCCCTGTTGATGAGCTGCTGAAAAAGCAAGCCCCACATCTCCAAAACCATTGTCCTGCAAACCCTACAGCAGGATCTTGAATCTGCACAAGGCAGGAGAGGGACTTTCGGTTGGGGCAAGAGATTGACTTTTTGCACGCCCACCTCCTCCCTGGCATTCAGTGGCAATGGGACACCCACGTCCCGTGTGTGTCCTTGAGGATCTATATTTATTGGGGTGGGACTGACCTTAGTCTGGTTTGGGAGATGGTGTATTTGGAGAGCTTGTTCTGCAAGGGTCAGCTAGGGATAACTCAGCTTCCACAGGGAAAAGGACGAGGAAGACTATGGTCTTCATCGGCACTTGCTCTAACCTGCCAAGCTCAAGCCTGCTGGGTTTTTGCCCCACATCTTGAAATTAAAAACCATTGGCTTTTCCCCAATAACAGAGCTAAGTGACAACCCCAAGACCTCAGTGACATCTCTAGGGTGAGCCAAATGGCAAGGCATTTTGGGTGGTCTGGTTTTTTGGTACCCAATTCAAGATGCTTTTAAACAAAAGCGCTCTGGGTGCCTGGAACACCCCCAGAAAACCTCTCAGGTTTTTGAAGAGGTTTCTATGTGGCGAGGAAGCCCAGTCCTGTGCCTGTTTACTCTCCCTCCACATTAGCGGTGGTCGTCTCAGTGAGAGTTCAACATGAAAACACCCACATGGTACTCAGGGAGATCTTTAGCACATGGTGACAGTTGGTTGTGTCAGGCTTCCCCTTGCACAGCCAGCCCTCATGCACGCAAGACATGCCACCTTAGGACAATCTGCAGCTTGGGAGGAAAGAGCAACGAGGGGCAGCCACATGGCTTCCATATAGCCACAACAGCAGCACTAAAGACACAGTAGCACAGGCTTCAGGGACAAAACATGTGCCTCGAGGGGTTGGTGCAGTTTCTAGTTGTGTCTCCTGATGCTCCTGGGACAGCCAAGGGCTCCCACACAGGGACAGCCACAGCTCATGAGGGAGATCCCAACTGGGGTCCTCCACCTCTCCAGGAGCTGCTCGCACCCACGCTCACCAAGGCTCTCCTGGGCCCATCAGTGTCGGGGGGACAGTCACACCCCTGTTCAGCTGCTGTGGTTAAACAGGGCACCTAAATTTGTACAGAGACAGAACACACTTGGAAGAGCTGGAGAGGATCAACTCTCTCATCACCTGCAAAATCTCTTCACAGCCTGCCAACGTTTAAGAGACCTCCACAGCCGGCTGCTCCTTGTCCTGGAAGTCATATTAAAAAAAATACATAGGTTCACCCCCCGACACAGACCCCTCTTAAGGCGATGCATTTTCTAAACTTTTTCCAAGTTTTTACAAATGAAGAGGGAAAAAGTTCATCTCAGGCTGACATGCCAGTGCTCATGGCGGGGAGCTCAGAGAGGCTCACTCCTCTTGGTCTGCTGGACCCCGCATAGGTACAGAGGACCCCATAAAATCTCCCTGGACATAGCTCCCTGAGCCCAGATAGGCACCAGGTCTTGGTGAGCGCACCATGGTGTTGCCTTCCTCCCCCCATGACATTCGCCTTTCTTTTCGGTGCCCGTGGTTCCCTTTGTGTTTACGATAACAGAGGGATGCTTTATTGCATTTTGCCCGGCCCGCTGCCATGGCAACCGGCAGTTGCTGCGCGCTGTAAAAATAACCCTCCTTCTTTGATAGATTTCACTTGAGTGAAAATAACCCTTAAAAATAGGTTGAAATTTCCATACTAACTCTTCCAGGAGGTTCCAGGGAGGCGAGGATGAATTGCAGGATCTGCTGACGGGTTGCACGGTGCCACCCCAGCACCCTCCAGCTTTGGCACTGAGCTCTTGCAGTGGAGCCCGTGAGGATGCTTTTTGGGAGCCACCACTAGCCAGTCCCCCGGGATTATGGTGGTGCTGATGACATGGAGAAAGGGCCATGCCCACCATCATTGATGCGGTCCATGATGTAATTTCTGCACGGCCACATCAATGGATGGGCCAGCAGATGTCATGGATCTCCAGGGCTTCTTGCTATTTATTGCAAAGAGAGGAGGTGGTGTGTCCCCCCCATGCCTGCTGTGGGGTCCTGGTTGGGATAAAGCTGCACCATAACCTGAAAAAAAGGCTTTTGCCTTCTCCAAGGCTCAGGGACCCTTTGCTTGAAGCTGGTGCTCTCTGTCGAGACATAAACATTTTACAGTTGGCCATCACAGGGACGCTTCAGCATGGGTTTTGGATTAATAGATCAGAGCACGTGAACAGCCAGCGTTGGTTCTCTCCCCAAAACAAAGCTCCTCTCACGCCTGGGAGAGCTGCCATGGCCATATCATCACAGGCCCATGCCCAGACTCTCAGGAGCAGCAACGCAGTGAGATTCATGGGTACGACACATGCTGATGCTAGGAGAGGTCCAAGTCTCCCTTCTTTGCTTCACATCGTCTGTACTGGTCCCAGCCAGCAGAAGGATATTCAGTGCATTGCCCTGGAGCAACAAGGGTGTTGCTCTCACACCCGCTCTTGACTCATCCTCAGCCAGGAAGGTCTTTTTTTTTCTTTTTTTGGCTCATTTCTTTCCTTTTTGTTCTCCCAACCACTCAACTCTTCTTCCTCCAAATAAAAGCCGATTCACATTTTAGAGGTGGCCCCCGATTCCTCCCAAGAGTTTAGGTGAGTTGAACCATAAGAAGTGGAGTAATGAGATTATGATTAAAAGCACACCTTGATAGTGGGGCATCCATCAAGCTGTCATAGAAATCGTATCTCGGAGGCTGCTCTCATCAATCTGACCTTTCAATTATTACCCAGAGTTCATGACTCTAAGTGTATATAATTCCTACCTCAAATCTGAGAATACACGCCTTTGTTTTTTTGGCTTGCCTTGTGCATGGACGTGAGAGGTCTCTTTCACCAGCGCATCAGTGATGCTTTTCAGTGCAAATTTACTTAAAATAGCTCTTCTCTCACCCAGAAGATTGGGAACAAGATCAAGACACCACTGGGGCACCAGAAGAAGTCTGTTTGAAATCTTTATCAATGTCTTTTTGGCTTTTTCTCTGCTTTTTTGAAGCCGGTGACTGCTAAGGTTAACTCTGGTAGTGCTCACAGCCCACAGCCGCCTTTGGCTCCCCAGAGAGACAAGCCATGCCACAGCACATCCCCAACAACAGGAAAGGCACCTCCAACCAACCCAATCTTACCCAGGCATCAGCACAGATGAGATTTTCTGCCCAAAGACCACTGAAAAAACTCCTTTTTGTGAGCTACACCCCAGCCAACACAGTATTTCAGGAGTGGGGTAGAGCCTACTTCAGCTTTTCATGGGCATCACTAGGAGGATTCTTCCACAATTCCCTAGGACCAGAGCACCACTCGTCTCCAGCCAGCTCCATGCACTCCACCCCACCATCTGTCCAGTTTTGTGGCTCTCAGGCTGTGTCGATGACACAATTTTTTTATTGCCAGCCTGGCACCTTGCTGGATCCACGTGAGTTTTCACATCGAAAAAACATGAAAAAACCTCCTGAAGATGTTTTGCTGGTATTTGTATTATTGTAGGGTCTGCACAGCCTCCGATCACAGCTTTCTTGTATGAATAAGTACTGAATGGAAGATCGTTTGCAAAAATCTCTGCACTGCTCAGATGACTGCAGCTGTGGGAATTTCCATAACAAGAGCCTCGAAAACACCGCCAGACTTTTAGTGTGACCCTCAATTCTACAGCAAAGGTGTTCAGGTGAGGTCAGGTGAGACCAGAAGAGATTCTGTGAGTCAAAGACACTTTCAAAAGGAGGAGGCACCTTTCAGAAGTGACCTCAAGGCTGACAGGACATAAGGGCATTTATCTGCCAATGCCTGCTAATCCATGCAGACCTTTGCAGTGAAGCTGAAGGTGGGCTGAATACCTGCTCCCATGCCATAGGACAAACCTCCCTCCATCGCAATCCTGCCCTGCTGGCATCACTGCAGACTCATTTCTAAGCCACTAAGTCATTATTGGCAAACAGGACGCCTTCTCCAGGGAGAAAACACTTCGCACTATTTCAGGCACATTTCTGCTTTAAAAGTCTTACTTAATGAAAGATTAAAGGTAAACAGTAATGCATCCCCAGTGCCCAACGGAGCAGTGGGTGAGGACAGTCGTCTTCGAGACAAGCACAGGACAAGGATGTTATCAGCCATGCAGCCATCATGGCCTCTTTTTTGATGCAACCTCTTTCACCAGTCCCCCATTCTGCACCACAGACCTCTGCGCACTATCCCACCAGCTCCTGTTTAAATGCCTCCATAGCATGGATTTCCCAAAAGCCACCCAAGAAATTTCATCTAGCTGAGGGACCAGATGCCTCTGCATCATGCTGCTCAGTGCAAACCTTGAGAGGCTGAGCCCAGTGCTCATGGTCCAGCTCCTTGTGCCTTGCAAACCTCAACCCCTTCAGAACTGGTTCCGTCTTGCTCCTGGAAGTCCAGTGCACGTTCCCCTCTGTCCAAGGAACAGGTCGTATAGCCACACACCACCACTGTCCTTTCTCTGCTATCTGGTAGCCACATGAAACAAAGATTTTGGAGGCCAGTAAATCTGCATTGCGGCCACAAGTTGCTCCTTCACAGCCTGGTCTCCCCATGTCCCTCATGCCAGAAGAATCCTGAAGGTCCTGATGACAGCACCAGCTGGAGCACCTCTGCCACAAAAAGGAGACAAAACCTGCAAAAGCAGCACTTCCATTTTCCCATTCTCTCTCTGACATTTCTCAGACCAAACTTTCACTCTCAGGAATCAAGTCTCTGTTGTCTTAGAGAAAGCCATTTCATTTACATCTTCGTAATATCCCAAAAGGAAGAGACTAATTACAGTTATCACCTCTGGCTGCTATACGAAACGAGCTGATGGGCTCGTGCACGCATCTGAGCAGGCAGTGTCCACCTCATCCAACCCAAAACTTGTCACTGCCAAAAGGCAGCCCCTTTGGCAGTGGCCGTGTGGGGAGGAGAGGCCACGAGTTGTGCTGCTGCCGAGAGGAAAGTTCTCTCTTTCACAGAAGTAAAGAGGCCAGCGCGCTCGCACTTCACCTCCGTGCAACCAAAACGGTGCTTAATGCCTCCCTTAAGGTGGTAACTGCAGTTGAGCTATGCTGTGCAGGAAGGCTCTAATCCTGTGCTAATTTATTTTATCAAATTAAAAAGACGAGCATCCATGGAACACCAGAGACCTCCTGTTCTCAGGGTCCCAGCAGAAAGCTACATGATCCCTTTGTAAAGAGGGTTGGGGGGTTGTTGTTTTTCTTCTTTTTTGCCAAGAATATAAAATTAATAAAACAGGATTAAGGGAGATATGGTTTTAACTGATTCCTTAATCCCAGGGAATAATTAATGAGAGCAATGCACCACTTGGCTCGACTCTCCCCACATTTGAATAATAAATAGCATCTGCCAAAAAAAAAAAAAGAGGAAAAGGGACCAAAAAGAAGGTTGAGCTGTAAATTCTTAATACAAAGAGCTTTTGCCATATGTATGTGTGCATTGCTTTCTGGTCTTGGATCCAGAAAACATAGAATAGAAAAAAGCAGAGACCAGGTCTGTCCACACACAGATGTGTTTAAGCCAAGATTTACAGGAATCTCTGCACATTTAAGAAACAAAATACCACTAGAAGTCTAGATAAATTGCCCCTGTTATGCCCCGCACGCTAACATCAGCCAAGACTGATTTGGGTACTGTGATCCAGAAGCAAGGTGCTATCCTCAAAGCCACTCGCACTTAATATGCCAATCTGCATAAAATACGTAACAAACTCCTTGCAGCACTCATCCTCATGGTCCCGACCACAACATGTGCCAAAGGTAGATCTAGTCTGCTATGGAAGCAGCTCTGTAAGATGCTGCAGATGGGATTTAGGCCACTGAACTTGAACCATCTATTGAATGGTTCAACTTGAACTAACCCAACTATTAAGTTAAGTTTTAAGTTGCTTATCTGTGGCGTCTTCTAGTCAATGGAGCAAGGGTATCTGGCGTCCTCCAACTTAGGCAGCTATTTTATGGTGGGAGGAACCATCTTTTGGAAGTGTCTCATAGAAGGACAAGGAGCCCCCTGAGACTGAATACCTCTTTTAAGTTCAGTTTTGCCCCTACTGTCCTGTCTTAGAGATGGAACATGCCTTCCTAGGGCTTAATCCAAGAGTTCCCAGTGATCACCATGTCTCACAAGTATCTCCCAGCTCCTGGCCACTGCTCACCTATAGACCAAGCAGAAGTCCCTATCCTGAGGAGCTCTTCATGCCAGCATGCAGAAGAAGGGTTACCACCTGAGAGAAACACAGCTTCTCAAAGGATGGTCTCATCACTGTTTCTTAAGCTTCTTGACTCGAAGGGAAACCAAGGATGCTCTTCAAGGAGTCATTTTTTAACTCATACACAGATACCAATGGTGTACCTATGTCAGGTTTTCATACGATATCACCTTGACCTAGCCAAGACAAAGGCAGCCCACATTTGCGGGTAGAACACCCTGGATCCTAGAAGAGCATCTTAGCTTTTGAGGCCCACACCAGCTGACCTGGCAGGAGGTCAGAGACATAAGGAGGAACATCTGAATAAAGATGGCCTCATCCCTGCCTGCAGCCCTTGTTAAGGCAGGGCTTTGCTTTGAACTCCTTCCTGATGAAATGATTAATGAATGTCATGCAGACCTCTTCCCTTCCTTCCTCTGCTTTCACCTGCCACACAGAGCAATACCGAACGAGGTGATCATGACAAACACGGCTCTAATTCTTTATTAATATTAATCAGAGGCAACCTTTCCATTGACACCAGAACCTGAGCGTGTGTTGGTAGGGAGGGGATAACACCGCAGCAGTGACATTTCTTGGGTAGGCGATTTTTTTTTTTGTTCTTATCTTGTACCTTCCCTTCCCCCCTTTAATATGGGCCAGAGATACCTTGTACAAACAGAGGAAGGAAGAAGCTGATTAAATAGCAAAGCTGGAGCATAATGAAAGAAAAAGCCCACTGCAAACATGTGCTGATTGTTTTAAACGGCAGGCATCGGGAGGTGGATTTCAGGTGATACCGCGGTGGCTCCTCTCATAATCCTGGCTAAGGAGGCATTACGGCTTTCGAGCTCAGAGCGAATCTCATCCAGTCCCCGCTGGTGAGGAAAGAGGCTTAGGCAGGATAGTGAACCTCAGCCCAATCCTGGGCCAATGCCGGATGCCGGAGCGGGGCTGGGAGAACCACAAAGCCACGAGCGGTATCCCTTAGCCGAAAGTGGCTCTTTCCTCGTGCCACCACACCAAATCAGAAACATCATGAGTAGCAGTATGGACACATCCATCTCACCTTCAGGTACTCATCAACACACGTACTCGCTGCTCACGTGTGGCCTGGCTTGAGAGATAAAGAGGGAGACAAGGGTCTTGCACGTTCCTCAGGTCACCTGCAGGATCTACACCTTTATGTAGCAGCTGGAGGTGGGTTCACACGAGCACCCACCTCTTGGGATCTGCACTTGGTGAACGAGCATAAGGTTTACAGGGTGAGGAGAGCTGTTTGTGGGAGAAGCCATCCAATCCATAAGGAATGGAGACAACCACGTCCCCCTCGTTACCCTTAGGGAGCAGGGGCACATTCCTCCAGCTGGAAGGACGATCACTGAGCATGGACAAGAGCCCTGGGCAGGCAGGACCTACAGGCTTCCTTCGCTGTCCGGTTGTTGATTTTCTAGGTTTTCCTGTGCTAATTATCACAGGATTGCAGGGAGATTTGTACAGAGAGAAGCCCCTGGTTCTCATCTGAGCGCAACTTCTCTCTCTCTGTCTCTTAAAACAAATAGATTTTCATTGAAATCAACATATCTTTCTGAATTGAATAGGTTTTCATGGGGACAATAAATTTCTTCAAAACAATGCATTTTTATTACAACATATTTTTGTTCAAACCAATACTTTTTGACAACCAGATATTAATGACCAGGCCAAAGCCATAAATTTGCCTCAAACTATGTGTTTTCTCATGGAAGGAAATAATTTTTCTCATACAAATACATTTTTATTTGAATCAATCCTCTTTTTTCCACCCCCCAAAATCAGATGTATTTCTGGGAGGGAAGCAGGAAAGCTGCGTACCCAGGAAAGCCCCTTCATTTCAAGAGGGATCGAGCACTTGTGAGGGCTGTCTCACTCCCACCCTCCCAAGGCCAGAAGCTCCACAGGTCACTGGAAGCTTCAACATAAACTCAGTTTCTCCCGTTGCCAGCATACCTAAACCATCACCTGGCTTCTGGTAGGTCCTACAGAAACGTAGCTTGTGTCTCACTCCCCTCACTTTGCTGTTTGCAAGTCGTGTTTGCAGAGCCCGGTTAAATAACCCTCTCTTGAACTTACCCCAGCACCTGCCAAATGCAACGTGGGACTAAACTGCCCCTCGTGCCCCCTGGCCAGAGCTGCGTGGTCAGTGGTGCTACAGGACCCCCAGGTCTCCTCACCGCCCTTAGCGAGGTCTGAATGTCTCCCCTGGGAGCTGGACAGGGAAGAGTGGGTCTCAGCCTCTCTGTTGCGTGGACAAACCATGCCGGGGATGCCCCATCGTCCATCCCGGAGCGTCTCAGACTTCACCCCAAATGTAGCTTGCCCGGCGCTGGGAGTGCTCCTGGGACGGGGGTAGCGCAGGCGGAGGTTGTCCATTGAAACGTGTGTTATGAGCAGAAATCACAGCCGTGCTCGGAGCACTTTTTCCTCAGCAGATCATCACCATCATCTTTGAAGAAGCCTTGGGTTGCTCTTAGTTTTGCGAGACAGTTTCATCTGAGGTACCTGCTGCAAGCCCATGGGGACATGCACAGGGGACAGACATGTACATGTTTAATCCTCCATCTTTCCTTGTAACCCACCTCTCAAACCTCCTTGAAGTCTACACGAGGGGCCTGAGCCCCCCAGGCACAGCCCTGGCACACCAGGGATGCTGGTCCTACATGGCCCCAACCCTGCCCTTCGGTGGCCTGAGCCCAGTAGAGCTCAGCGCTCCCCCAAAGCCAAGACATCAAACCAATTTCAGCCAGAGGGATGTAGCTCCAGCAGCATGGGCCAGAGAGGGGCGAGAGGAACGGGGACGAGGGGCTGGTGGCAGGGCTGAGTTTGCTGGAGTTGCAAAGGCTTTGGCTGCTACTTTCACTACTGATTCAAAGCCAAAGCAGGAGCAAACCGCTTATGTCCACCAGACCCTAGTTTCCCCAGCTGACCATCCACATCAGACACGGGCCCCCACTTCAGCGGCCGCCCACACTCACACGCCCATGAGCCCTAATCAAGAAAAATAATTTTTTGGTAGCAAGTAGCTGCATTCAACTGCTTCAAGCCACATCTCCAAGCTTGGGCCTGGGTCAGAGCCCGGGGATCCTGGGGCACTTCGAACATCAGGGGCTGACAAGGGTTCATTTCCCGTGGCCCCCGTTGGCCACTCTTTGTTGAGCTTCCCCAGTCCATGTAAACATGCTAATTGCTTGGGCTCAGCACAGGGCTGGATGCCGCGCTGTTTGTTTTCCATTGAATAGGATTAGGGATTCTGACACCAATGATTAATCGCCGTGCTGCAGACGGCTGACGAGCCCAGGGAAGGCGTCCTCTCCGAACGGAGAGCACGCACAATCTCTGCCAAGCAGCTGCCACTGACTTCTATCTAACCCTCTGCATCTTGCCCTTTATCGTCCCCCTTCTCCCAAAATGTCTCACGTGTTCACCAAGCTTACACCAGGCTCCCCGAGGCAGGGGGCAGGGGGAGAGGGTGCCTGGGCACCCCCAGAGATGATGAGCATCCCCGTGCTCAGCCACCGCAATGCCCCGTCCTCTGTGCCACTTTCCTACATCAGCTCAGCCCCTGCGTCCCACGCTGCCAAGACCCTCCTGACACGCTGCAACGGCTTGGCCAGCCCTTCTCAGCCTTCAGGTTGATGGCTGGGGAGATGCACACAATTTTTCCAGCTCCCATCACTCTGGCGTCAGGGCATGGTAACATCTCTATTGGCACGCAGCAGCCAACTCCCCTCGCCAAGATCCACAAGGCCACCAAGTGCCCCAACTGGTGTTTGAGCCCATGAATTGACGTGTGTGTGGAGGACCTGATATGCCTGGAGGGGACAGCCAAAGCAGCCCCTTTCACAGGGCAGAACATCAACCTCTCAGCTTTCTGCACTCATAGGCACGTAGGGTCGCTCCGGGGGTCCCACACTCTGCGGACAAGCCGAACGCTCCCACTTCCCAGCTGTAAGAGCTGGATGTGCAGCGTTTCCGCAGCGCCAAGCTGCCCTGTGCACGCCAGCAGCCGCTCTCCGCAACCACAAAGAGGGCACTGGCAAGGCCACCTGGTCCAAGTCCAATGCTCAGGCATTAAGGTCTGAAGGGGTTGTGCAAGCTGCAGCTCCCGGGCAGCTCTGAGGTGCTGTTACCCTCCCAAATGCAACTCCGGCATCCTTTCTGCTCGCCATGCTGGCTGCTCCTCTTGCTGCAGCCCTTCCCCTCCTGCCCAGCGTCCCTTTGCCTGCACAAATACACCCACCTTTCAGGGTCATGCCGAGCCTCTCCTCGCACTTGGCCCTGCTCACCCTCCCGCAGAGAGCCACGGTTAAAGATGCCCCGCAGCACGAGCACAGGGCGCCCAGCACTAGCCCCCAGGCACCCTCGAAGTCCAAAGGACCACCATGGACCTGAACAGGGCAGAGAAGAGCGATGGGAATGCTGATACGCCTTTGCGACGTCTATCCTCCGCTCATGGTTTCAGCATCACCTCCGTGCTCCCGTTTTCCTCAGCAGCAGGTGAAGGGATGACAAGGAGGAGGGGGGGAGAAGAGGAAGGCTGGAGAAAGCAGCCTTGCAGGAGGCAAAGCGTGCCCTCGAAAAGTTGCAACCTTTGCGATTACCTCTTCTCCTGACCTTGCAGAAGCAGTGCTGGAGGCAAATCCACCCATCTCTGCCGGTGCCTTGTGCGACATACTGTCACTCAGACAAGCGACGTTCTTAATGGGTTTGTGGGAAAGGCCTGGCCTGCCTTTCCATCTGTACCTTCTGCCGGCTCCCCTCTCCAGCACTGCCTCCCCATACGACATTCCCTTGAATTATTTAGACTGGTAAATCTTCCTGCATCTCACATCTTTAGTCCATCTGTTAGCCGGGGCTTTGCCTTTATAGGAACTGTCCTTTATGCATGCCGGCATCTGTCAACAGTACACTTGCCTCTTTTATTCATGATCTTCCGTGGGAGATGGTACAAGCTGCAGAAATGCCTCATTTCTGGTATGCATTTCATTTTAATGGAAGATTACATGACTGGGGCCCATTTTATTACTTCTTGCCCTGCACATTCATCCATCACGAGCCCCATTTGCTGAGCCTGCACTGGGACGGCAGCCATCAGCCTGCTCATGTCGGATTCCTCCCGTGCCGCGTTCTCCCCCCCTTCGGGATGGGGAGGAAATGCATTGCGTTTGAGGAGGGGAAGGTTAGCAAAGGGGAAGAGATCCGCCGCCGGGGCTCAGAGTTAAGCCAGAGCGGTGGCTAAGCCAAGCAGGCTCTGGGAAACCAGCCCGGGAATGCAACCGGTCTCACCCCGACACGTGTCCCCTGCACCCACGTTCACCTTCACGCGGGCCCTTTCCCACCCACGCCGCCGATGGGCATTAGGGGCAGGGCTGAGCCCCTTTGGAAAGACCCCATGCCCCCAGATAAACAGACACGTGCTCCTTAGTTTCCCCCGCACCAGCGATTCCCGATTCCCTACACAACCCGCTCCTACTTTGCGCACACACACACACACACACACACACACACACACACTGCACACACGCAGCACCGGGAGCAGCATAAATAAGATCAATGTGAACCAGCAGTGGTAATTAAACTGCCGGTGGTATTTGCAGTCTCTCTGTCTTGTAAGGAAGGTTGCATGCAATTAGTGAAAACATTTTGGACTGGGAACAGTGCCAGTTTGCTCTGTCCTTTCTTTCAACTCCCATAGAAACTCGAGGACCCTTGATTATCCTCCAGACTGCAAAAATAAAACCCCAGTAAAAACACCCCGCTTCTACGCTGCTCCTCCCTGAATTCAGGGCTTGCTGTGACAGCGAGAGGGTTCAGAAGGGTCAGAGATGGAGGTGACCTCCTCGGAGACATCGGCGCTTCCCCAGCCCACAGTTCCTCAGACATCATGAGACACAGGTTGCCATTTTAACACAGAAAACGGTGTCTGTCCTCAAAAATCCCAGCCACAAGACCTTTCCTCAAGGACAATTGCTTCACCGTGCTGTTCACGTGAGAAAGTTGCACCGTTTCCACCAAAGACATGCTCTGAAAGCAGGTTAGCTCAACCCTGGTATCTGATCAGGATTAAACAACACTTCTAGTTTAACTTGGTTAGGAAACCGGTCTAAGATGAACTAATGTGAGACAGTCCTCAGCTGAGACTCCAAGTCAGTCTTTGGTGGGCTTTAAAGCATGGGAAACCTGAACTGTGATCATCATTTTTGGATGGGATGCCAGTTCTGGCTGAGGAAGGAAAATGAGCAGCTTTTGGATGACAAAGAGACCTATGGAAAAGTCAGTATTCTTGTGCAACTTACAACATTAGTACATACTAAAAAAATAGGAAAAAAAATTTGCCGTAAATAATGTGCTAACTACAACAGCGGAAATTCAGGGGGAGGGAACCCAGACGTGCCTGGAGAAAAAATCCTTAAGGCAACTGTCTCCAAACCAAACGGGATGAGCTGGAAGAGGCCAAGCAGCTCCTGCAGACGGGGAACAAGCCCTAGCCAGCAGCTGCTCCTACGCACACGCACGGCTCTTTGGAGTCGGTGGAGAAACTTGTGAGTGAGAGCTACTCACCCGGCAGCCAGGAGGAAGCAATACTACGCGTGTCCCATATGGCAAGAGGAACCAGCAAGAGTCTGGGCAAGCAGCTATAACAGAGACTAAGGGAAGCAGAGAAAACACGCTCAGATACAGTTCGTGAGGCTGCTTAGCTAAATGGTCACTGTAATTTTAATTTAATATTCAAAATAACCTTAACTCTGTCCGCATTTCCCATCCTGCACCCCCCTCTCGTAGATACTCTCCATATCATAACCAGTCCACCCTGATGGCATAACTCAGCAATTTCCTTTCAGAAATCAATGAGAACAAATGAAAATTTAATACATTCTCCAGACAACCCAAGTCCCTTCTCTCCCCCATGGTAAATAAATAATGTGCTAGTCAAATGATGAATGGAGTGCTCGGAGATCAGTGGCCGAGTGCTATTAGGGGCTGGGGAGGTCGGTGCAGTGGAGATGTGGTCTAGTGCAGGATGAGGTGGTGGCCGTGGGTGATTTGAGCACACAAAGAAGCCAGGAGTGAGTTGGGAGGCGCGGGGAGGTTTCTGGTTGATGCAGGAAGGGTGCATGGAGCAGACTGGGCCGTCTCGCTATGGATTGCTGCATTACTTGGTTTCTCCACCGCAAACACAGCTAGATCAAAAGCCTGGTGCCGCCGATGAGAAAAAACAAATTAACCTTTTTGTCTTCAGCAGGTTTTGGATCAGGAGATCTTGCTGGCTGGGGCAAGTGAATGTGAGATTTTGGCCTGTCTGGCAGAAAGTGGATGGAGGAGGCAGAGAATGGTCTGGGGGATCTTCAGCCTGCACATGAGAGGGACAGTCAAGTGCAGATGCACCACGGGTCTGTCAAAGCAGAGAGGGAAGGAGCGTGAAAAAGTGAGCCTGGAGCTAAAGCGTTAGGGAGGTGGGACTTGCCCGCAACATCAGCTGGACCCGAAAGAGCTGAAGCTTCTCACTTGCTCCCCAGCCTGGGTGATCTTGCACAACCTGAATTCCAGGACACAGGCTTGTTAAGGAATTATATTTCACCTCAGATGAAATGGGGAGGTTTGCCTTTTTCCTTTTGCCTGTGAGATGGGTTCCTGGGGGTCCCCCAAGGACATGGCCAGGTGGGGTCAAGGCAGGGCTCTTGAAGATGGAGGTGGGATACGCTAGCAGGACCCGCTGGAGAAACAACTCTCAACCTGCAGCTCACAAAGCATATGGTGGACAGGACAGAGGATGGTTGCCAGGGTCATTAATCTCAGCCAGAACTCCACATCTTCACTAGGACAAGCAATTGCATTCGTTAACTTGTGTTAATCCGTACCTTCAAACCCAGGTTTGGGGCTCAGGTCTAGGAACTTGAGGGAGTTCTGCTGGCCCCGTTTCTTGCTGCAAGACGCTGAATCCCAGCTGGTACATGTGGTCCCGATCGCATCTCCCTCTCCCGCACCATGCACCTCTGGCTTTCAATCCTGTTGAACTTCAGGATGTGCAACCAACAGTGCCTGCTCCGCCTCATCCCACAGCTCTGCTTATCTGCTGAGCCGACTGTGTACCTCCTTATCTCTGGGGAGAGCCTCTGTGTAAATATTGCTGTAAATTCTTTGGCTTCCCATCCAAGTAGCGCTGCTCTTTAATGCCTTCCTTGTAAGACCTGCTTGCCCTACCCCAAGCCATTAGCTGTAACAGGACGTTAATAAGGAGGGGGTTCGGTATCTCTCAGGGAGGTTGACCTCTTTCACTAGAAGCAAGGCACCCATTACAGAGCAATGATAAATCACAAGCCTTCCACTCCTTCCCCAGCAGGCACTTCTTTGCATGCATAAACACACACGAGAGGCGCGCACGCTCCCTGCATTAACTCCGGCGACACCCAAAAGCCCTGCCAAGCCAACGCCTGTGGGACCTGGGGTCCCAGGGCCTCTCCAGCTCTCCCCCACCTCCGTGCATCCTCACAGCACAAAGCACCCTCTGGCCTCTGGGTCCTGGCGTGCTCTCACATCCCTTGTGCAGGTCTTAGCTACATCCACGCGTGGCTCCCGGGCCAACGAGCTGGGGTGTCAACCCTTGAAACCATAGTGATGCCAGAGACACGCCATGGGTGTTCACGCAGAACCAGGTGGACACTTGATGGGTCAGGACAGGATGAAGAGATTGTCCCCGTGCTTCCTCCGGGGTGGGACAGCAGCTGCATCCCCATCGCTTGCGCCAGCCGCTCCGGCTGCTCCAAGTCCCGTGGGACAGAGCACAGACCCTACCCAAAGCTTTCCTACGCAGGCAGCGTTTCTCCAGACAGCCTGTTTTCCATTATATCGAGGAGCTATTGGGTTTAATGTCGAATGCAAGCATTGCCAGTCGAGCTGAACTGGTGAGGAAGGCACGGCGGGTCCCGTGACCCACGCACAAACCTGCAGAGGGAATGGGGCTCACCAGCAGAAACCTCTGGATGCTACTGGAGCTGGGCTGCCACCATCCCTGTCCCCGAGCACTCTGCTCCGTCTGAACCACTCCCAGACTCACAGCTACAGACCAGCAAAGAGACTTGCAGACACCAAACCTCCAGAAATTTTCCTGACATCCTTCAACACACGCTCTTCCCCTGTGACAATCAGTTCTTAAAAACCTTCTTCCATTCCACTATTTTTTTTTGACATAAAATCAAAAATACACTTGGAGACCTTGCTGACTTGAGCCCTCAGATTCAGACTTCAGTAGCTGACAACCATGTTGTGTTCAGTGCTGATATTTAAGCAAGCAAAAAAAAAAAAAAAAAAAAGGAAAAGGCACCAAAAGCAAAAAATTTGGCTGAAAATTGACATGTTCCGAGAAAAATTCTGCTCTGGCAGAAAAGAAAAACACAACACCTGTTAGACAGAGAATTGCTTTTGACAGCAAACTATTGACCAAGTCTAACAAGCGGGCTCGGACCTGTTAGAGAAGGAGCACGGGTTTTCTCCTCCATCCCACAGCCTGCTTGTAGCGCGGGAGTGTTGAGTCAAGCCGGCCGCTGGCTGCATTAACAGCCAATTTGCTTTCAGCCCTTCGCGGCGGAGCTGGAAAGCATCCGAGCGCCGCACGCATCCGCATCCGGGGGTCGCGCTCCCATGCAGCGGTTCGAGCAGGGGAATGGAGCATCTTCCCGGCATGCCCTCCTCCGCGCTCGTAAACAGCCGCCTCCTCTCGCAGCCGTCTCTGCTCATCCTTTAATTACGTTAAGGGAAGATTTCTGCTGAGTCCAGCACAAAGCTGGATGCATGGCGGCGCGGGGAGAATCGGGGGCTCCTTCTGGTCCTGGCCCTGCTCACCCCATCCTGATGCTCTGCCTCAGTTTCCCTGGTTTGACAACAGTGCTCCCCACCCTCCTGGGGAGCAGCCACACGCTGTTGCCATCATCTGCTTGGGAGTGAAATACTAACCCACCCTCACAGCAATCTTTTTTTTTTTTTGCTTAATTTAAACGAACAAATTTAAACACCCCCAAACCATCACCAGCCAGTTCAGAGCAACAAGTCTGATCAGAGCAGATTTTGGTGATTGAAGGGTTGGATCCAAACTGCTGGAGATGGATGGATGGAAAAACCCCCTCCATTTCTGCCCTGCAGCCATGGGTCCACGCATGGCTGTTTCCCCCGCTGTTGCTCTACATCAGACTCTGGCTGCTGTGTTTAAAACTTCATAGCTTTTCCATACTCACCTCCCTCCTGCCAGCTCAAGGGCTCTTGCTCCCTGGGGCTGTCATTAATCGGTTGTGATCAGAGGTCGGCTATAACCCTTTCACAGCAGCCTCTTGACTTCACTCTCACCCTGGGGGATGCACTCGGGGACAGAGCAAGAAGCATGTTGAAATATGGTGCTTTTCCCCCACCCCCCCTTACTGTAAAGCCCTCGCTGTCATCAGAGCAAGGAGCCGTGCACACTTGTGACACCAAGCCAGAAAATCAGGGCTCTCTTTCTCCAGACTCTGCAGCTGGGAAGTGACCTTGGGCAAAGGGCTCTATTTCTCTGTGTCTTAGTTTTCTGTGATACTTTAAAAAAAAAAGGGGGGGGGAGGGGAAGAGAGGGATTGTATTTCTAATATAGGTACCAGCTCCGAAGATAAGACCTTGAGGGTAAAATCTGGCTGTGACACCACTAGGAAGTCGTGTCACCAGCTCTTGGTAGCAGGGATAATTCCCAAGCTATCGGGGAGCTCACTGTGGGATCGAGCTCCATCTAACTCACTTTTAGAAGGAGCACATGCATGCAAAGCAGGCAGATCACAAGAACAGCCTTTACGTAATTCAAGCAGCCCTATAAGAGCAAAGGCGACTCCAACTATACGTGACTGTGGAGAAGCAGCCTGGTGTGGAGGGCTCGGCAGCTGCCCAAAGGCAAAGACCCCCACGCTCTGAACCTGCAGCTGCCTCACCATGAAACCTGTTTGCCTCCAGGGCATTTCCATTCCCTGCCCCACCTGGAGCAATTCTGCAGAGGGAGATCCCTCTCCTGAGGAGCAATGCAACAAGACCCAGGCTTCGGCCAGGCACTAATGAAATATAAATAACCACAGAGCCATCAGAGGTGCAAATCCACTTCACTCTTCTACGTGATAACACCCTGATAAAGGGATAGCTCATTTGGCAGATTATTCCCAGCCACGGGAATGATAAGGACATTGGCTCTTCTAACCGCCGTTGGTAAATTGATGGGAGGTGGATTCCACACAAGCCCATAAAATTAAGACCTACAGATCAATCTTTCTTCATCTCTTTTCCTGCGATTGCCTGGCAGGCAAAAATATGCACAAGTGATGATGAGGTGTATCCAATCTTCTGCTAGGAGGAGACGGGTTTCCATTCAAGGCCAAGGCTTTGAGATGCCCATAAAGGCAAGTCACCAGCCTAGTGTGAAAGAGATCCTTTTACATCTCGTTACACAGAGGGGTAAATCATCCCGTGTTAAGTCATCAATTCTTCTCGCCCCCTCTGCTGAACTGGATGAGGATGGCTGAGAGGACTCGGCAGAGAGGACCAAGTGGGGAAGGATGGAGAGGAGAAGCTGGCACCAAGACATTGGCTAGGCCATGCTCTCTGCCTCCCTCGCAGTGTCCAGGAGTTTCTCAGTCATGGCCCCACAAAGCATGCTGCTGACGGGTCACCGTGTGAGGGTGCAGCCAGAGCATCCTAAGCGCCGTGGTGACGGACAGCTGATGTATCTGGTTGGCATATAGATACAGGTGCGGTGTTACCTACCTACATGTTCAGCTGCCCAGCCAGATCCTTAGCAGGTGAAAACCAGAAGGTTTTAGCCCAAGCCCATGGAAAACTGGACCCTTACCAGGAGCTTCGTCCGTCCTGGATGCTTAAAATTGCACCACTGAGATGGAGGCAGCACAATCCTCACTGCGGGGTGAGTGAAACAGTGGGTACCGCTGGGCCCTGGTAAGAGAGCTGGGAAATTATGTCCTGACATACACGTAAGTTTTAAATCCGTTTTATCTGGTCACCTCTGAATGCTGCTGCAGGCAGCAGAGGAGCTGAGAAGCAGGATTAGCAGCCAGCGGGAATGCTGCTTCAGCTAAGCACAAGTGCAAGGGCCTCAAATGTGAACTTGTACCGGGGACAAGTTCATATTGGCTTTGGAAAAATATCAGGTATGGCACCTGCGGGAGTCAGAGATCCTCTCCAAGAGATGGAGAAGCCTTCAGCACTCAGTCAAGCAGGAAACTCCTTCTAGAGGTATTAAAGCTGCAAATAAATTAATTCACAGGTCACTGTGAAGGAGGGGAAGTTTGGGGAAAGACGTAGGGATCAAGGAGCACAGGCACTAAATGGGGCAGAGCCAGGATGGCTCAGGACCCTGAAAGTCTCCCCTTCTCCTTCTCTATACCGGAGCAAGGAAAGGAGGGACTGGAGCAGGCAGCAGGTGGGGTGAGGGCCAGGCAGAAGAGCCCTGCAAGTGGGATGAGAAAAAGGCCAGAGGGGGCAAAAGTGGACAAGGAACAAGCAAAGGGTGCTAGGACCAGCTGGGAAAGGGAGGGTGGTTGCAAAGCCTACCTGGAAAGCCAGATCAGCCCACGTCTTCCCACTCACACAGCTCTTCCACAGACATGTATTCCCAGCCGCTGGAGACAGAGGCTACAGGTTGTAGGAAGCATCCCATAGAGTTGACAGGTTTCTTGGCTCCAGCTCTTCTCTTCCCTGCTTTACTGGTAGGAAAATGCACAAAAAGCAAAGGCTGCTGCATATTCTTTCCCAGCAGTATGCAAGCATTCATCCATCTGTACACATCTGGAAGCCAGTGAAGTTCAGCGCTAGCTGTACTTCCCAAAAGAGGAGGACAAAAGAAGACACAGTTTTGTGAAAAATGAGGGCATTTATAACAAGGTCCTTCTGGGAATCATTTGAGCTGGGATCCCCAGGAAGCCCTTGCATGGGTTAAGTCCTGTTGAGACAAGAGCATCAGTGAGCAAGGGCCACTGGGACCCGAACAAACAGACCTGCACCCGTGTCACTCCCCAGCAGCCAGAATTTGGGCTTTTTAACAAAAAGCTGCTGTTCTAACCACATTGATTCCACTCACCTTCCTGGCCTAGAGACAGGACTTGAGCAGGCTCCTCATGGAGACCACCTCGTGGTCCAGCCGCCAAGTCCTGGAGGATGACACAGCCCCTGGACCAGATTTTGAACCTGGAGGGAGACTCCAGCCTCAAAGCAGCATGTTTGGGCCACGTCTCCCGCTTACACTAGTATCAGTTGCTTGGCCCCTGGAAAGTTAGACCCGCTCTGTGTCAGAGCTCAGCTTTCCAGAGCCAGGTTTGAACACTTCGGTCCCTGGAGCCTCGCCTGAGCTGTCACCAAAGTGAGGGGGAAGGAGAAATGTACTGTCAGGAAATGTAATCTCTGAAAAGTGCAGAAATCCAACTGTGGGAGGATTTACAGGAGTTCAAAACTAAGGGACGCCAGGAAAGACAGCTAAATAAACACATAGATCATGCATCTTGAAAGCTGATGTCAAGATCATAAAAAATCAACTCGATTATAGGAGCAGACAGGTGGCGATTGGTGCAACCCCTACGCATCGTGTCCCGGAGCCTTCGGCTGGCCCTGTCCGCTGGAAAGAGCACCCAGCAGATGTTTTCCTGATTATAAATGCTGTATAATTTATAATCCACAGCCTTGCACTTAAAACGATCCTGGAGCTGTGGGGAGGCCAAATCCTTCCCATCCATTAATGTAACCAGTCCCCATCACTTCCCAGTGACACAGAGCACAGATTATACCCATAACATGTTAGGGGCTGGGTGCTCTCAGCAACAAGTACGGGGGACCTTAGAGGATTGGTTTGATGCCATCAAGATACCTGCTTTTGAACCCTGCTCCAGAATCACCAGGAGCATCCACCATCCAATGGCAGCAGAGGCGTGTTGCTCCCAGGAAGAAAAAAGTCCTTCTCGATGCTGTGCCAGGTTCTACTAAGGGCAATCGTAGACTCTCTGTCCTTTTCTCCCTCCTCAGAAGTTGACTGAGTCTTTCCAAAGTGTCCATGAGAAGTTAGCAAGTGTTACTCAGAGTTTGGAGAGTCGCACCTAGAAATGGAAAATGCAGCACTTCCTACCCCTTTAAAAAAAATCATATATAGGGGCCCATAAGGGAAAACAATGAGCTATAAAAGTGTTCTGAAAATCTCTCCTCATCTTGGCACAAAATACTGCTCTGGGCTTTGCTAGCAAAGGATATTCAGCACCTCGAATGCCTGGTCTCAGAGACAATAAAAAGACTTGCTCCTGGCCAGCTGAAATTGCTCCAGCGCCAGCGATCCCCACGGCCTGATGCTCCTCGGCAAAACTCAGCGCCTGCCCCTCGCCAGCGGCCGATGCCACGCACCCTGGGCTGGACGGGCGCAGTCCTTCCCCCCCGTCACTTTGCAGCCACCTCGCACGGACCAAAGGGCGGATTTCCACCCGGGAGCCAGAAGACCTGGTGGGGTCTTGCATAGAGCTGCCTGGGGTGGTTTCGGGCTCATCTGCTAGCAAGACGGCTGTCTTTGGGTGGCAACAGTTGGCTCCCAAGTTACAAAGTGTTGCGGGGGCTGAGCTGATAAATCCACCGTGGGCTGGAAGGACTCCCCAGCTTGACTCGCTGCTGACCCAGTGCTCCCTGCCCACGCGTCCACATTCCCGTGGAGGGGGAGAAAGCAGAGTAGGTGCAGGCAGCACGTCCCGGCTTGCAGCGCTGACCTTCCCAAAGGAATTCCCACTGGAGCTGAGCAAGATGCTGAAAGCAGGCTCCGAGCAAGGCAAGGCCAGGCTGCACACCCCCACCCGCGCTGCCCCCGGCCCGGGCACCCCGGCTGCCGGCAGCCCAAGCCAGCAGTCTCTGACCCCCCTCTAGCGGCTATAAGAGATAGCAAAGTTCACGAACCCGCTGCCAAAGCCGCCTTTTCCGAGTGCTCGGAAGGGTGCGAGTGCCCGGGACACAGGGTCTGAGGTCGGCTGTCCCCACACAAGGCAAAGGTAGGGCTCTGGACCAGGAGAGCGATGCTCAGCCCAGCTCCAGGTCCTGGTCCCATCCCACCCTCCAGCCCTGCTGCGGGGAGGACACTGAGCGATGGAGAGGAGGAGATGCCAGGGCCACCTTCCAGCCTACCTCCTCCATTTTTTAAGAAAATAAATAAATTTAAAAATAAAAGTACAGATCCTCCTCTGAGTCCCCACAGAGCGATGTGGGGAGCCATGGAAGGCAATGTCCCTGCACAGCGTAGAGCCCAGTGTGGCTCTGAGCCTGCTCCGGAGCGCGGGACGTAGCCGAGGGCTACCTGCACAGCAAGGCTGGGAGCAGCCATGCCCCTGCTCGACCCCAAAGGCACCACATTCTCCAGGGACAGAGCTGCAGCCACCTTCCACTGAGTCAGGGCAAAGGACCCAGGCAGCACTTCCCTGCTGTAAGGCCCGGAGGAGACCCCGCTCCCTGAGCCTGGAAGGATGCGAGCTGGAGGCACAACCCTCCCACGGGGCACCGGCAGCCCCAGGACAGCACAGCTTCTTCCTCCGCCCCCCAAGGACACCACAGAGGGACCAAAGCTGGATTCAGAAGGGGCTTTAGGTAACAACAGGTGCAGCTGCATCAGCAGGATTGACAAGAGCATCTCTGCAGAGCCGGGCTCCCAAATCCCAAAGGCTTTTCTGTTGCAGCACGCACACATCTACGTACGGCCTCCCAAAGAGGCCCATCAGCTATGTACCCCTCCAGCATTCCTGAAGTTCATGGTCAGATGGTACTGTGAACATTGACCTAGACACAAAACGATTGTTATAATAAGCACTGTAAAACATATCGATGCTTTTCAGCTTGGTTCCCAAGGAAAGTGGCTTATGCAATTACACTGTAGGCTTGTGTGTTCCAATCGCTTTGGAACCTGTCAGCTAATTTTAACCCAATTTAGAGAGAGACAACTCAGACGATAGTTTCAGTTTCACTGGGCTGTCAGCTAAAGGACAGACACCTTCTTTGTGTCTTCCCTTGAGTAAAGGCTGTAGTATGAGCTCAACCTCTTAGTAGACATCAGAGACTCCCCATGACTTTAACAAGCAACCCAGTGGAGGAAAGGGGTTTTTAGAAGAGCTCCCATTCCTCACCCAACCTCAAGACAAACCTGCCTAGCCACTTGCCTCCTTTCTAAACACTAAAACTCATCACATTCCATTTTTCTCTGGGAAGTTTAATTCTTTTCATCCTAAGTTCCCTCTAAACTAAAAAAGTTTTGTTTCCTTTGGCCAGTGACTACAATCAAACACCATTAAATGAAGAACTTGAGAATGCTTTTCACTGGAAATTAAGTTGCTGGCATTTTTTCCTCTTTTTTTTTTTTTTAATCCCCCACTAGAGAAGGGCAAGAAAATGAATTGAGCATTCTAGACAAAGTGGAAAAAATATAATGAAATAGAAGACAATCCAGTCACATTTGGATGGAAGAAACGTTGTACCAGCTGCAGACAGTTGGCACCTGCCAAACATCTGACCTTGAAAGATCAGGCCAGGTTTAGTATGCGCAATACAGGCAGGGTTTTAATATAAGAGTTTCAGCTATATATAGGAACAGATTCATTTTCATTCTTTAAAACAAAAAGCAGAAGAAAAGCCTTGGTGGAGCCAGGACGCTTGGTAGCCAGCATAGGCTGGCAGTGCTGAAATGCTGACGATGCAGGAGAGCCCAAAGGAGGGAGCCTGGGAAACGGCTCCGGGGTACGTGGTGTGAGACCATGGTTAGCGGTCAGCTCTCAAAACACACTCTGCTTGTGTTTGGCTGTGGCTGTCAAGATGAAATTAATCTTGCCTGGGCAGTCAAAGTTTGGATCTGACTTCGCTAGCCTCTAATGAAAAATGCATAGTGGCAAGCATCGGAAAATCCCTGACACTCAGCACCAGAGGGTACATTTAAATAATTCTATGAATATAGATCAATAAAACTAATGTACTTATAGCCGCTGTGTGAAGTATTCAAACTAGAATAAAAGTCATCTTGTATTACAAAGCCTTGTATTAATTCTTAGCACCTATTGTTTTACATATTCAATTAATCTTAGTCAGCAGATAGCGACTCATACATGATATTAAAAGCACAAGGCATGCGAATCTGTATTAGAGAGCCCAGACATCTTCATAACCAAGACTGAGCTTGGAGGAGGATGTCACTACAAGAGCCCACTGCCTGCCTGCAGGCGGGGGGATAAGACACCATGTGGGCTGGAGATAATGAAAGGACATCTATGGCCACAACAGGACCTCCAAATCCCTGTGCGTGGTCTCCAGGAGAGCACACATCTCTGAGGCCTTCTGCAGAGAGGGATCTCAATGCATCAAGAACAGGAACTGCAGGAAGAAGCACTTTCACAACAGAGGTGGAGATGAAATGGAGACCTGGAGCAGGCATCCCGGGCCACTAGAAGACCCAACCATTTGCCTGTGATGCACTTTCAGTACCAGCCAGATGAGCGGAGGAGGTGTGAGATAATCTGTAAGGTTGAACTAAGAGCCTTTCCAAGTCTTTGTCGGGCTGGTTTGCCAAAATCTCTCCATTGCCAGCACCTCTCTCAGTTGCAGGGAAAAGCTATTCATTGAACAGTTATTTTGGAGAGCTCCCCAGGGAATTTGGAACAGAAATCTGCTCGACCTCATAAAACATTACATTAGAGGACTAGACCATCAAACCAATTAGTCTAAAAGCTGTCAGCCTGGACTTGCCAGCCCCTGCATTTTCAAAAACAGCTCCTACCTTGGGCCACTTTCGTGGACCTGAGACCCCTTCACACCACATGACTGTCGGTATTTGAGTGCCCTGCACTGCTGTGAAACCAGACCAGCCCCAAAGCCGGGCAATCAAATTCAGCAACGTCTTTGGAAAGGTGGGCCAAGGTGACTGAGGGAAGAAGAGGCAAAGAGCTCTCTAGTATCTCCATGGAGCTATGGAGGTTGGAAATCTTGACTCCTACTACACTGCAGGTCTCCTTCTCAACAGGTCTACTCCAGCAAAACATCTGGCCTCAACTTTTTTACCTCTGTGACTTTTCAGAGCATTGTCTCTGGATCACTGTCCAGCTCTTCAGAGGAGGATGCAGACATTGAGCAGACAGACACGTCATTGCTGCTCCCCTCACTGCCACCACGCAATTACTTAAATGGTGTTTGGGTCTCTTTCTTCAGCAAAGGTCGTAACCTTTTTTGACACTGTGGCTGCTGTGACATTCATTAAGCTGACAGTGCCCCTCAACACACCACTTGCTACGATGAATCTGGCATTGGAGATGAAATCTGTGGTTGCTGGCATGGCACTGTTGGCCAAACTATCCTCATGGCTGCTCATGGTGCTTCACTGCTGACTTAGCACTTTACAAACCAGTCCTGGGTTGGTGACCAGAATGACAGCACACTGTACATCAGGAGCAAAATGTATTCAATACCTGCAGAGAAGCCCTATATATAGATCTCAAAAGACAAAGGAATATTAAAAAAAAATAAACACCAACCAACCAAACAAACAAACAAAAAAACCACCAAAAAAACCCACGAAAAAGCAGCATCCAGTGTGATCTAGTGAACAGAGAGCACCATTGATAGAGATCTATGTTGGCCTATTAATAACACAATGCTAGGCTTGCATCTGGACTCATTTCACTTGTATATTAATCATGTACATTTTATATAATAAGCCCTGTGTCTTGCCACAAGGTAGGACACCCCTATTCCCACACGGCAGCTTTAATGACTTTGCAAGGCTAACAAAGCTCCATTTTCTGAAAGGAGGCTGGAGTTGGGTCCCTACCAAAGTGAGGTTCTCAGGAGGTAATAAAACACCAAGGAGATGCTATCTAGTGGATTTGGAGCATTTCACTCCCTTGAAAGTCAAGTCGACAGCTGATTTAAAGTTTCCAGCTAGGTCATACAAAAGTCAACAGCGGCTGCATCCAGCCAGGTTCGGAGTTTGAATATTTATGGTGTCAATCTGAAATCCAGATAACCACAAATAACCTGAACCCATTAACTCCCCCCCGGTACAGAGGAGAAAGCTCTCTGGACATTAATGCCCGTATTGCTAGTGTTACCATGGGATCGTGGGCAGAAGGCTGTTTTTTCTGTTTCTTTTTTTCTTTCTTTTTTTTTTTCCCCCCTAAATAAAGGTTATTACGCGTTGATGGCGATGTGTCAGGCAGTTCCCGCCAGATCAGCCTGCCTTCCAGGAAAGGCGGCGTGGGTACCACGTGAGTGGAGCTGGTTGGAAGCGCTGAGACACTCTAGCATTCAGGTCAAATCCAGTCCACCAGGGAATAGGCTGATAAATTGCAGTCATCACTACACTGCAGCGCAGAAGTGCAAGGTAATAATCATCGCACGCCGGCCAGCGGAGCTGCCCGTAGCACAGCCGCAGCGCGAGGCGCGCACGTCCCTGAGCGCGTGCCACCGAGGAAGCGCCCTCACCCAGGAGACGAGGCAATCTCGCTCCTTCTGTCCTGGAGAAATTCGTCTGATCCGTGGGGTCTGCTGCCCTCCAGGACACCACGGAAAACGGGCGGAGGTCCGCGCGCCCCAGGGCTGGGCTGCGGCGTGGTGGGCAGGGCAGAGCCTGCTTTGAGCATACGACCAACGTCCTGCATCCCATCCCAGGTAGAGCGGCTTCCCCGGGGAGGCCTTGAGATGATGTGTGGTGGCAGAAGATACCAAGGGGAAAAAAAAAAAACAAACCCCACAATGAAAAAACAGATAAAATGCCAAAAATAAAGGCCCTTCCCCTGGCTTATCTGAGCCTAAGCAGGACTGGCATCCCAGCAGAAAGCCTCTTGCTGAACAGAGCTGCACGGGGAGCAGGGAGCTCCTTCCCTACCCACCCACCAGCTAGATCAAGCTGAGGAACTACATTATGGTGACATGCCAACCCTCAGGGGAGGCCGTGCCTGAAGCGGATCCTTCTGCGGACATCCCGCAGCATGCAAAATACTCCAGCGGGTTAGAACAAGGGTTTCGTGAATAGGAATCTGCAGTAATACCCCAGACAGGAGCAATCCCAGGAGATCTCGGCGCACCGCCTCTGGCTCTGCAAAAGCTCCCGAAGAAATCAATCTCGGAGCTTTCAGTGGTGCTTTTGCGTCCCCGTTGGCAACTTGGATGGCCCATCCACAACGTCAGCTGTTAACCCGGTCTTTATGGCTTCTCCATGCCATAAAGGTTTGGAAGAAAGCCTTTCTTAACAAAGAGGTGCTGCTGGTTAGCCGATGCACTCAGGAGACCTTTATTGCAGAGGGTAGGTATGTGCAAGCCCAGGAACTGGAAACAAACACCTGGAGCAATGTGCAGGGCATGCACATGCAGCAGCGTCCCAGATTTTGTCACTGCCGCTACGGAGACAACCCCACACAGATGTGCGTTGGAACAGATCTGCAACACATCTGCTGCTGCTTGCCAGAGCCATGGGCAGCTCAAGGCATTTGCCAAGACTCGCCACGGCAAGGTTGTGGGCACCGCAAGCCAGAGGAATCAGCAGGATGCTGGCAAGAAGGGCAGAGCAGCTTGAGATATGAGCAGAACCAGAGCGAACTGAATGGGTTATTCTGGCAAATATCTTCCTATCCAGAAATATCCCCCTAAAGACTAGACTGAGTTTTCTTCTGCTGCTGGAGAAGAGTTAGTGCCCCTTGGTGAGTTTTAGGAGGATTAGTACAAGTATTAGAGTTAAAAATAGTTTTGTAACTGTCTTCATGGACATACAGGAACATGCCTATATATAACATTAATTTCCATATGTCATCCAAATGGCTGCTTAATAAAAGCAGGGACTGAAGCAATGTGAAATGCAGTTTTCCCATCAGCTCACGTGGACTGCACTAAGCACCATATTGCATAAACAAAGGAGCTTCTGGTGAAGTCAGCAAAGTTGCTGTGGGATGGAAACATTTTGCTTTTTCACCTTAATTCAGGTGCCTGGAGTGAGGCTGCTATCTTTTTACTGCCCCAGCTCCCAAGCAGCTTTGGGAACGGTCTTTACTGATATGAGGTGGGATGTTATGAATTGCAACAGTTCTTTGGGGCTGTTTTAGGTACCCGAGACACAGTGATGAGCTTGGAGGTTTGAGCAGGCAGGATTTTGAAGAGAAAGGCAGGCAGAGATTGTGCAGCAGTAAATCATTCTACCTACTGCATGATTGTGAAATTATGTTGAAAATTGATTCATCTGAAAGAAGAAGGAAGTTTGTTCCCTCTGTCGTAACAGCAATTTGCAATGTTGGTATGTGTCTCTATTTTGACAGATTTGCAGGGCAAAGTTAAGCTTGAGTGGGTGGTGGAAGTCACTCGGGGTGATAATGAACAAACAATAATTACAAGGCAAAAGGGGGAATTGGCTGGATGCATTAATTATGCATTTCCAGACTTTCTAAACATTAAAGGATCTTACTAAATCAGTATGCTATTTTCAGAAAGGAAAATATTATTGTGTGGTTGGCGTGCCATCAGAGGAGTGCATGGAAATATTGGCATGAGGAATGTAATTACGCTTTGTTCCTTTTGGGCTCGGCGACACTTCGGAGAAGAATTTCCCCTGTTCTCTCCCCTCCACGTGCAGCACCACACAAGGAGCTACGAGGCTTCACCAGGGTTACCTGCTCAGCACGTCCGGCTGGAAGCAAAGCAGAGCAGCGACGGGTCACCCAGACCTCAAGCTTCAGCCTCTGGTGGGGTGTTCTTCCTAGGCGCTTGCAGAGGGCTCAGGCAATCCTTCAGCAGCTGAAGAGCTCAGATTTGGGAGAAGGGGTTGCCAAAAATACCATTCCGGCCCTATTAAAACAGGTCACCCACTGTTAGCGGTAAGAGAAAGACTTTTTTTCCTTAAAAATAAAAAAACTCCACTTCAACATTAAAATAAATGTTTCCATTTTCTAATTCTGAATTTCTACTTAAAGCAAATCCCTAGCTTCAAAACAAAATGCTTCTTCTAGACTGAAACTAAAGTGTTTCAACTTGCCAAAAACTTCTTCCCCAAAAAAAGACCGTTTCAGGTCAAGCCAAAACATTTTTTGGAGCTGCCAGCAGATTTAGCGACACAATTCTTTGTGCCGCTGTAATTAGTATGAATGGGCTTCCTTAGCACCATTGTTTCAGGAACAGCTGTGCTACTTTGATGAATACCCATATTTTTGTATGTCACATGCATTTGCTATGGCCTGTTTATAAAGTTTCAAATCATACAGTCAGAGAGCAGAACAGAAATAATATCAAGAGATTTGGGCAATTAATCACAAACCACAAACAAAGAGAAAAGACAGGGATCTTGTCGTGGGACGTGGGACAAGGACTCAGAAGTCCCAGCTTCAGTTCTGGGCTTGGCCAAAGGCTGAGCTGGGCAAGTGAAAAATTACTCTTTTGCTGGCAGGCAGAAGTATCCAGAGGTGAAATAACTTGCCAGTTTGTCTATTTAAATTCTAAGGCTTTTCACCAAAGGACTGTGCCACCTCCCCATTTACTGTGGAAGCAGGTAGAAAATGTTTCACTACCATACACACATCATATAGCCAGGGAGAAATGCAGATTCAGTAACATCAAAATACTTCTCAAATCACTGCTGGCTCCTTCATGTTGAAGGCTCTTCACGCTGAAATGTTTTAATTCTGCAAAATCAAAACATCTAGCTGCAATATTTCTGAGACCAGCGGTTCAGTTTTCCTCATCTTGAAATGCCTTTTCCTTCAAATTCAATTAAAATTATATTTCAAAAGAAGCATTTCAGTGACAGCACTTATTACCAAGTACCAACAAAAATATCAGCGCTATCGTTCTATCAATAAAAATCTATTAATTACCTGAAATTAAATGCTGTGTTTCCTTTTGGCTTTCAATTCAATTGTAAACCCTCAAACAGTTGTTGTTCTGAACCTGGACAAATTTGTAAGATTCAGACTTGCCAAGGAGCCAAGCTCAACAAGACGAGATTTGGCTTTACCAGAGGGGCTGCTGTAAAGAAGAGAGCGATAAATAACGCAAGTCAAAACCTGAAGCCAGCAGGGTTGGTTTGGGAGGTCGGAAGGAGACTCAGGATGCGTGGCACAAGAGGGGCTGCAACATTATCCAACACATCTTTCTCCAGAAACCCAGGATCTGCAGGTAACTTGCATAAGTTAGGAAAGATCAATAAAACTGACCAACCCAAAATATTTGAGAGGCTTAAAAGAAAATAATATCAGATGTCTGCTACATTGGCATGCCTCTCTTTAGCAGGCAAAAGCACGTAGCAGGATAAACAGAGAGTTATCAGCATAGTATTTTACTTTCTACAAGAACAGAGGCCAACACAACCGGTTGTCACATGCGCTCACATCCATGGAGCAGCCCTCCTTCTGCTGGGGAAATAGAGATATGCTTTTCTTTGCCATCTTTGAGCATCTAAAGAGAGGTGCCTGCACAGGACTCCGTTCAAAGCATCACCTTCCGGAAGCACTGAATCGGTTAACAAAACACATAGCCCCATTCAGCCAAATGCAGCAGGATCCATCTTGACTCCTTGCCATATACTTGATCAGAAGTCCACGTCCAGCAAGTCACTGGACAAAGTATATTCTGCTTCTCTTGCCCAAGTCAATAAACCCTGCAGACGTGGCCCAGACTGGCTTAGACGTGACATCCCCTGATCTGATGTGGGGTCATCGAGTCAGGCACCAGCCAGAACCAGATCAGAGCTTGCAGCTTTGTTAGTGCCACCCTAATTCCATGGAAAACACCAGCCATACCAAGAGGTTCTGCAAACTAAAGGCCACCATTGACAGCTACCCACCAGTTCAATTACACAGCCAAGCCAACTGCCTGCCCCTGGAGCCTATGCTCTTTGCTCATGAACAAGCCATCTTCCACCTAATGGTACGCTAAAGCTCCCCAGCTAAGAAAACGCACGCCTCACATAATCAGTTTTAACTAAATTTTCAGCAAGTATCTTCAGTTAAGCTGATAATTGGTTAATGACCCCCATTAAAACAAGATGCAGACAGCACAACTGGCGAGTATCCTTAGGCTTCGTGGTAGGGCTCTACCACCAAACCCTCTCCCAGTGCAGAAAGTTGGGATGACGGCAGTAGGTGACAACTTTAACAGATGAGGGACCAATAAAAATAAAGGCAGCCACACAGAGCGCACCGCTGTGCAGCTAACATTTCATTTCCAAGCAGGATGTTTTTTCAGAGGGCCCCATTAATTTCTCCAAGGTCCATGGGCCTCAGTGTCTCCCATCTGTCTAGCAGGGAAAGAATATAGTGCCCTGCCTGAAACACTTGGAGACCTCAAATCCCCTCTTTGCTCTCTGCTCAACCCACTGGTTAAGTCACTAACCCTCTGCAATATGGACACATTAATACTCAGTGCTATGAAGGGAGTTCAAGGCTGATTCATAATTCACCTGGCCCAAAAAGACACTAGGTTTCTTAGGCCTGGGGCCATAACTTTAAAATGTAGAAGCTGTCAAAAAAAAAAAAAAAAAAAAAGAAAACAAAAATAACACACACAAAAGTCAGAACAGGAAAAGGCTGTGAAATCTGCACACAGCAAAATTATGCCCATTTTGCAAGGTTCATTTAAGAAGTTACTGTAAATAGTACCTGTAATTCACACACAAAACATTTCCACAAGCACTAATGAAACATTTTTTAAATCCCCCCCTAAAGTTATTCCTGGCAGAAAAGGGGAGAAGATGCAAGCTGTGGAGTCTGTGACCGCATAAGGGAAGAAGCTGTCGGATCCCATCTGTCGATGAGGAGGATAAACGACTGCACACATCTCTCCTCTGCGTTAGCTCATAGCCTGAGTTTGAGGAGAAGGAACACTCTCAGGTCCCAGCTTTCAGCAGAGGAGGCAGGGATGGCAGCAAGAGATAGCTTAATTCGTGTAGGTCTTCTCCCACAGCCCCTCCACCCATACTTTGGGAGCTAACACAGACTCCAGATTGGGAGCAAAATGAACTGACGGGAAAGAAAATGAGTACTCTGCATGGCAACAGGGATGGCAGGAAAGTTCTCCTCAACCAAAAACCACAAGCTGATGAAAGGCATCCTCCTGGTGGACTGCACTGGAGCCAGAGCCTCCCTGTGAGATCCCTCCCATGCCACCAGCGAGTGAGACCAGCCCAGCAAGAGCTGCCTGGGTGTTGGGTCCAGAGAAGAGGGTCCAATACCATATTCTCCCAGGAGAGACAAGCTTACTGGTGTCCTTCAACACTATCAAAGAAAGAGACTTGAAGCCACAGAGAAGTATAGACAAGCACTGGCTGGGACAACACGGGTCAGTACTTCAGCATATGCAAGACTGGCATTTGATGTATTGCGATTAAGAGCCTACAAATTGCATCATTCCTCCAAGGCAGTCTCACTGAAAAAGAGCTAAGGTCAAGACCGGGAGTTACCTAGAGATCAAAGTGCTGCCCAGAAAAATAGCTAAACAAAGCCCAGGATTTCTCCAGTCAATGGCCCAGTCATCCAAAGCCAGCACTAAACTTAAAATAAGAAATTTGAAATTCACTTTAGACATTTTCCTTCCCTTATTTTAAGCAGGCTTTCCTCAGCACAAATACCATTTTATTTTAGTGTCCAGCTAAAATCAGCCTCACTCTCCATGGTCAAAAAAACAGCCAACACCAACTTGAACTTCCAGGGTGCTGAGAACTAGGTGGTCCACAGTTTTTTATTTTCTTTTGGAAGTGTTTTTTGGTTTGTGGTGGGGTGGGGTTTTTGTTTGTTTGTTTGGGTATGGTTTTTTTGGTTGGTTCATTGGTTTTTTACATATAATCAAAGTTTGACACATCTGTGAGGAGTTCTGGTTGGTTTTTTGCATAACTGGCCTACTGCCACCCTGCAGCTCTCAGGACAATGGTAAAGTGGGACTCTATGTTCAAGCATGAGGTGGCCAAAGCCTTCATCGTTTCCACTTCCACATGTTCATAGGCAGCTAGAGGTGAATCTCTGGCAAGAAGAGCAGCCACAGTTCACTACTTCTGCTAACACCATCTCAGCTCAGTTTGTGGTGCCGTCCCAGCAACACAGAGATTGCGTTAATGGCTCCTGGAGTCTCCAGGGGACATTTTCTGAAGGGATTTGCCTTTAACTACAGCCACCATCCTCTTCTTCACGAGCCAGCTGCATTTAGACAATAGCTGTTGTCACTCCTTACACTGTACACTGCTTTATCTACATGCAAATAGCAAGTCAGATTTTTATTTAAACAGCTCCCGGTCAAATACGGCTTTGGGAATGAGAGAATCTCTCTCCCAAAGCTCTCATATCAAAACTGTGACTTCCCAAATATTCGAGTCAAGTGTGCACATACAGGGCCACAAAAGGACACAAGAGTCCCCAAGTCATTGCCTTGCTGGAACAGGGACCAGAGGCAAGTTAAGCCAACCATCCTTTTTCCACCTCCCTGTGCTTTTGCAGCAGAGACGTAAATATACTTTGCAGGTAGGAGAAGCGGAGCATCTTAGAACCATAGAATCATAGCATAATCTGGGTTGGCAGAGGGACCTTTAAAGGTCATCTAGTCCAACCACCCTGCAATGAGCAGGGACATCTTCAGGTACATCAAGTTCCTCAGAGCAACCTTCTCGCCCATTAGTTTGACCAGCAGGTCTTGAGTCATCCATGTCGACTACATCTCGCTCCCTAATCTTCCTGGCCACTCAACACCAGGTTTCTGAAAATCCTTTTGCACACTAAAGACAATATCTCATAAGGAACCCAAACAGAAACATGCTCTTCTCCCTGTTGTGAAGGTTACCAGTGAACGGAATTACCCTTTGAAGGGGTTTGGGCTCTACTGGATTAAAAAGCAATATTGTACCCTGTATTGCATTACCAAAGAGACCCATTACTGGTTTCCCAATGGCCAGTCTACCACCAGTTCAACCCAGTCCCAGCTCAGATGACAGAGCAGGAGATCTTTTCCAACTTTGTGAACTCAGCAATTAGCCCCTGAGCCTGGGGAGAGTTTGTCAAGCTCCCATCGCAGGCAAACAATAACACAGAAATACAGCTTTGAGGGGGAGACGATTTATCAAGCTGACCACAGACGTCTGCCTCATTTTTTCTTTAATAAATCCAGCCTAGCTCTTGGCTGTGTTCAGTGTCTCGTCATTGCTTTAGTCTCCTTTCAGGAATGCCTCCCACCTGCAGTCTTCAGGCCCTTCGCAACCCTGGAGCCATTTATTTTCCCCAACATTTTTCCATAAAGAAGCCCAGTCTTTTCTCCCATGGAGGGGAGGGAAACTGAGGCACAGAAAAGCGAGCTGCCTGGCCCAAGATCAGGGAGGGGGACAGGAATACCCACTCATTTGGGTCGGGCAGATTTGTACAGGCTCTTTCCTCATCTGCACGATGACCATCAGGAGGCTTTCGCTCCCTCTTGTGAATAAGCTGTTTAGGAATTACTCAGATGCTCTTTGCCATCAGATTTTAATCACCGCGAGTGCCTTCCTTGTGGGACTCCATGGGGCTGTTCAGGCAGTCAGCCAAGCTCCTGAGAGCCAGGCCTCATCCAAATACACGTGCCGATTATTCTTAATAACAGCAGGCAGACACCAGCTCAGCTCCGACCTTATCTCCAACTCCTGTTGCCAGTGTGGCATTTCTATTGCCATTTGCACATCCTGGCTGTCCTCCCAAGAGGGACATGGCAAGCTCCAGGCTAAAGTCTCTCCTCCAGTCCTTGAAGACACTCCTGGGAAGAGTCGTGTTGGTCCGAGCGGGAAGGTCCGCTCAGGTGGCCAGCTCTCAGGAGCACCAGGCATCAGCACCGCGAGGCTGCTGGCAGACGCGGTTGCCTGTGCTAATTTCGTGCCCATCCTCTTCACTCTCCACAAAATTCCAGGCAGGCCTTCCACTTTGGCTGACATTCAAAACTGTCACCTCTCCGCAGACATTAACTTGGAGGCCTCTGTCATCCCTCACATTAAAATGCTATCACGGGGAGTCAGCACAGCTTGACTCAGCCAGCTAAGGGGCTGGCTCTGGCCGTGCTGCGGGGACAGCCGATTCACGCTTGACATCCATGGTCAATTTGACAGTGATGGACACGCTACTTAGGAGCCATTTGCTGATCTCGTTTCCCCAGGTGGGAGGTCGTGCCATGGAGCTGCTTTCCCCAGGGAGAAGTGGTGATGCTCTTCAGCCTCCCTGGGAGCAGAGACGTGTGAGGATGGGCTTCCCCATCTGCTCGCTGAGCAGGAGACAATCTACGGAGCCTGCCGGCAAGATGAAATGCAGCTCCCCAACCCTCCACGCAGGTAGGTGGCAAGACGCTCACAGACAAGCATCTTGCCCCCCCAAAAACGTCATGTCCTTTTCTGTGGACCTTCCCCACATCCTTGCCACAGCGTGTGCTCCTGGGTTACCCCTTCTCTTCTCAGTCAGGACAGGGAAGAAGTCCTCAGCCTTCTCAAGCACTCCTTGTGTTTTCTGAGCCCACTTGCTCTTGCTACACATCATGTCAAAGGCCACAATAGGCTGCTTTCAAACCAAGACACTTTTGCTCCCAGACGGGGTCTAATCACTATACCCTGACCTTCCTTATAGCGAGGAGAGGCAGAGGTGTGATGCCCATTAAGCCCTAAATCAGTTTTTAATGCACACATGCATCCTCCTTTTACCAGGTCACATCTCAAGTCTGGAGGCATTTACCCCATCGCTGTACATCCTTCCCATCAGACAATGACAAAACGGGCAACGGCCAACAGCCCTCACAAGCGTCAGAGGAGCAGCACTCCAGGAAGGAGAGGGCTTTATAAGACTTCACCTTCCACCATGAGCCCCAGGCATCACCGTAGGCGCACTCAGCCCTGGGATGGGTTAGCAAGGCGTATGTTAACTTCAGAGCATTAGCTCCTTCAGTGCCCACAGGCCTCATACACACACAGACTGGGTGATTAATTCAGCAAATGCTCAACCCAAACTAAATCACACCCCCCATTTGACTGAAGGCCCCTCAGCACCTGCATCTACTGATGCCCAAGCATGTTACTGCTGTAGCTCTGTGCCCAATAAGGTAGAGACAGTAGGAGTCTTCTGTATCTCTGCATGCATTTCTAGAACCAAAGCCCACTGCAGCTCAGGGGGTGCCAGCTCTAAACCAGCTTGGTTATTCTGGTGCATAAATTCCAATTAAACCAGGATGAGTTAGGCTTGACTAAAATACAAAAGGAAGTAGTTAAAGCTGAACTGAAAATACAAGTTTCCATACAGACATGAAGCCAAAAGCCTCCAGAGCTGTGGTCCCCTGCATCTTTATACCAGAGGAGATGGCAAAGCACTTTTTTTTTTTTTTTTAAATGCACAGGGCAGTTTAGAGTCTAATCACCTAAAAACTCCCTTCCACTTCTTATTGCCCTAACACAGTGTCATTGTAACACACTCAGATCCCCAGGATGCAAGATAATTACAGCAGAGGAACTCCATCAGCTACCGCTGGGAACGCCTTCCCAGCCTTTCCCAGTTCTGGGAAGCCTGAGCTGAGCCCCATTCTAAACACCCTGTAAAACAGATGTCTTACGCAGTGTGCCCAGAAGGCCTTCCCCAAAACTAGGTTCTTTTGGATCAGATAAAGGGAGCACATTCCAGCATCCTCCAGCCCTTGCAGCGAACACGGCTCCTTTGAGAGCGAGGCCAGTCCAGCTTGGAGAGTGCCTGTCCCCACAGCTGCGCTGCCTGGCTCCGGGACAGCGGCACACTTCATTTCTGTCACCGATGCCACCCCTCTCGGATCAACAAGGAGACTGAGGAGTTTCATTCCCTCCAGAGATGCCCACAGAGTTGACAGAAGCCCTCAAAGACTTTCTCTCTCGAAGGTGACCAGGGACCAAGGGTCCAGCAACATCCTTGCAGAAGATAGTTTGGTCTCCCCCCTCGCCTCCAAGCCGCAGAGCTAACGCAGCTGCAGAGCTGGCCAGGGTGGATGGAAAGGGACCAACTGACAGGCGAGTCATGGATTTTATGGCTTCAAAAGCAAAGCCCCAGGCCCTAAAACTGCTACCACTCTCCCTGCTGAGAGGCGAGGGTCTTCCCAACAGACCGGGCTGCTTGGCTCTGCTCCAGCAGCCCCAGCCCCAGCCCCAGCCCCAGCGAGACGAGACGAGGACCGCACTCGCCTCCCAGTTCCTTGTTTGGACCTTTTATGGGGAAGATCATTTTATAGCAGGGTCTGGTAGAGTACTCAGCTTTCCCTTCCAGACTCCAGCAGAAAGAACTTGACCCGTGTCCTCAGACCCTCTTAGTCATCGGGCTGAGCCGCCTCTTCCCCCCTCCCACCACCCTCCTCTTTTTATGGAGTAGCAGCAGCAGCAGAGCATGGGGTGAGAAGTCAAGGGAAGGACAACTTGACTGATGGAGCTCAGGTTGTGGGGTCAGCGCAAGGCGTCGTGATCCGGGCTCAGACAGAGCCATTTCCTCTGTGATTTTATCCGCTGCGATTTTTATCTTTCGTCTGTTCACACGTCATGCCACCTGGACATAATACAGAGCAAGCCGAGTGCTCAGCTCCAGACTTAACCCTTTCCCTGCCTCCCGGGAAAGCAGAAGGCCCCAGGCATGGAGCAATTCTGGGCTTGCGGTTTTGCCTGGCAACAAGGGGCTTTTCTTTACGGGCCCTTTTTATTGTCTTGAACATCTGTAAGTGGCAGGTTTATCCTTCTCTGCTGACCTCACGGACAGTGTTATGATTTACCCACAAATTTCGTATTCTCGACAGCGCTGGTTAGATGTGATTTTTGGTATTTGTTTTAGGAGAGACATGCTAGTTTCAGTTCCCACTCTAAACCACGTGAGCACAGCCCTGGTAGCTGGCAGCAAGGGTTCCTCAGGTGATAGTGCACACATAAAAGGCAGGCAGAAACAATTTCCTCTTGCTGCACAAAAGGTATTCAGCCTTAGCAGCTGCTTACACAGGGCCAGAGTAATGAAGACCAGCCCTCTGCTCCACTGAGCCCAAACCAAGACCGCAGGTGGAATTAGGTGGCATTTGACAAGAGCGCAGGTGTTGAGACCAAGTTAGACTGAGTTATATCAAGAGCAAAGAGCATTTTGAATGTCTACAGGGAAATTGGCAACAGTCCCCCTACCAAAGTCTCAGCCATCAAGCGTGTCAGTTCTAAAACCCTTTAAAAGGCAGATGAAAACCATCACCCCTATTCTGTAGGTGAGGACCAGCATGAGGAAGGAAGGGGAGGAAAAGGATATTAAAGCCAGCACCTGCCCCAAATGCCATGTCCCCAGCCATAGCGCGTGATACCTCACTAACCATTTCATCATCAGACATCCTCTCACCTCTGCAGGCTGGGGGGGAGTCCAAGTGTCCTCACACAACATCCATTGACCTTCCTTTCAAGTCCGTGTAGCATCAAATCCCATGGTCCAAACAGGATGCAGCTCTTGCAGGAGCCACATGGGAGACCCAGTCTGCAAGACGTGGTGGAGGGCCCTGCAGGAAGCCTGACAACCCCATAATATGTACCCCCATTCTCCTCCAGACAGGACCCACCTTCCCAGCCCTCCACCTTTCCTGGCTCTTCCAAAGAGCAGAGGGCCGGAGCAGAGGGCTGGCTCCCGCATCCGCCTAATTCCACTGTGATAAATTACCACCGGATGGGACAAAAGTAGAAACTGCTTTGAGCGTGGGGTATTTTAAGTTGCTTATGGGTTGGGTTTTTTTCAAGTTTCCTTATTTGTTTCCTTTCTTGCTCCTGGTACGATAACAGGAGAGATAGTTGAAAACTCCCTATTGTTTATCTAAAAAGTCGAGGGAAAAATACCAAGTGCAGCTAGCCACAAAAACTGTACAGGTCTTGAGGTTTTTTTTATTTTGATTTGTGGCTTCTTAAAACCACAGACCTCACTTTCTGAATTAGGAAAAAAAAAAAAAACCACAACAGTCTGGACAAAACCAGCACATTCCCAAATAAAACCCTTTTGGCCTTCATGTGCGGTTCCCAACTAAGCAATCTATGGGTGGCAACGCGCAATATTTTCAACGGCCCTTTCAAACCAAACCAAAGTATCTTAGAAGTAGCTCTAACAAGTTACTGTTCTGGTTCTCTTTCAGGAGAACTGTGGTAGAGGGCAGGGATGACTTGGTTTTTCAATAAACTGTACGCACAGTGAACACATACGAATGAATTTCAAAAGGTTAAATAATTCTCCTGCAGAAAGTCAACTCTCTTTTGACATTAATAGACTCCTTTATTTAGGGAAGTCCCTACATCAAAAGGGCTGCCAAAAACCAGGTAGATATAGTGGGAAAGATCTGTCCACAAACGCCCAGTTCTCATACACTCCCAAGGCATCTGCTCTTGGCTACTGTCAAGAGGAGTGTACTATATCAGAAATGATCCATCCAGTTTGGCAGTTCTTATTTTTCTTACAGGCATGGAGGGCAGGCATACAACTAAGAGAAATGGGCCCACTTGGCTACATATCAATGTTCACCCAGTGGTGCATAGGCTCTTTGAGACAGGGACCTTCTGTCCTATGTCTGTACACACGGCACAGAGGGATGCTCAGCCACGAGAACTCCCACAGCCTCTGCGTATGTCCAGGTGTAGGAAATTTAGCTGCAGCATAAGGGCTGTAGTCCCAAGCTTTACCCCACACCAACTTCACACAGACCCTGATTTGCCACAGAAGGAAAGTAGGTCTTTTTCCCTTGCACAGGAGACTGAGCGCACAAAGAAGTTTGACTTTGGCATACCTACTTCAACATGGTCTTCAGACCTCTGCTGTCTTCAGGTAATTCCCTTCATCTCCTGTCTCTGCATCAGTCACCCACTCCCTGGATTTGCCCTTGTAGCACATCCCCAGAAATAGAAACACCCCTGCCACTCTGCACAGAGACCTGATGTCACTTGTAGGTGGTTAACCACCTGCATTCAAAATTCACATCCCCAGACATGCTTCTTTCCACACACAGAAAATAACCCTGGGAAAAAAAAACAAACAGACAGTAAGAAAAATTACACCTTCTCCCTCTGGACTGGGGACACAGACACTCCCATTTCCACCACTTCTTCCCAAAATGACCTTTCTGGATTTTTCTTCTAAGAAGCCTGAGTTTCTAAGACACCCACAGAAACCACAACTTCCAGATCCAGGTTTTCACGGGAAGAATCATTGTGCCACTAAGCTGGAGGTAGCAAACGCTGCTGCAGCTGCACATGGCCAACACCCCACAGAGAACAGGCAACGAAGCCAACCCCAAACCATCAGACCATTGTTCTTCCCAGCAAGCTGTCAAGGGAGCCCTCCAGCAACATAAATTTTGGGGTGCCCTTGCTCTGTGGTCAGCCCCAGTCAAAGACATCTTATCGCTGGCCGTTTCCCCATGCGGCACAAATTCATGTCCCTATCATTAAAGAGACACATGGTTTATTTACTCATTACCATATCCAGCTGTTGGCTTTCCTTCTCCCCATATTTCAGGGTAAGTAGTGATTTGACATAAATAATACTCCATTCAGCTACGGCCTGAAAGATATTGTAAATATAAAAAAGTCTTCAGCTCCAATAGCTCTTTTCAAGTGCTCGGTCCAAACCCTACTTAATATGGGAGTGGGGGGAGGTTGGGAAAGAGAAAACCCAACGCCATTACTTAAATAGCCCCATTAAAAATGAGCACAGAGTGAGTTACGGCTTTATTAAACAGATGACATTACATCAGGAATGATGAATCATAATGTTTCTTTTCGGGATTACAATGGTATACCTCTTCAGCTGTAATCATTTGCCTCCTATTCCGAGCCACCATCAGGTGTGCTGGCCCCTCTCCCCATGACATTAACACCAGCGCTGGGGACCCGGGGGCATCTATTTCTCAATGGCTCGCAGACTGCCACGGCTTGCTGCTGTGGGAAGGGGAGGGGGCCAATCCCACCGGGAAGTCAGCAGGGGATCCTGTTGCTTGTTCCCAGCCCTAGACGGGCAGCGAAGGGCTGGATGCCTTCCCAGGGAAGCACAGGGGGTTCTCCAGGTTTTTAGGCAGGAGGCTGTCTGGAGTCTCAGGCTCACCTTCTTGCTTCAGTTTCTGCTGTGTCAGAGGAGCTGAGCAGGGCGAAGCAACAAGCCGGTGGCCGAGCTCTCAGAGGCCACCGATTCCCCCCCTCTATCTGCACCTCTCAGTTGACCTCCCAGCAAGCCCACGGATGGATCCGTGAGCAGAGCTCGCACGCCCTGTCTCCCTCCACACCGCTGGCTCGTGTCTGCCTGGCCACACGCATCCAACAGCCCATCCATCCTGCCCCCACGGCCTCAGCCAGCTGCTCCTGAGGTTGCGCTGGGGCAGAGGGACAAAAGCATGGACGCACGCAGAGCTCCAAAGCCTCAGGAGAGGAATCTGTGGTGGGAAGCAGATTTCAAGGTTGTGTGTCTCAAGGCCATTCCTGTTTAACAGCCAATTCCCTCCCATCATGAGGGCTACATTGGGGCATATAGTTGGGATTCCAAGAATAATAGAACTATGGGAGGTTGCATAGTGCAAGACGACTAGGACCACGCAGGGTACAGCAGAAAGGCTGTCAGATAAAGGACTCCAGACTGCAGCAAGACATAACCCTCTGGTACATGTACTGCTCTGCTGGTTTACCCACCAGAAAAGCAGATGCCCACTCCCAAAACGTACCACATCATTGATTTAGCTGTTTGCTGGCTCTGTCCTTTGCAGAACTCTTCATAAACTCCTTCAATATACCCCCGCCTCTTTCCTCGTGTGTTTAAATCCACATCGTCGCCAAGGCAGGTCACACACATGGGTCAGAAAGGAGAATCCCTCCAAAGACAGACTGCCCTCCCTGCGTTGGTCCTTGCAGGATCAGCGGAGGCACCATTAGAAGACCCAGGTCTCCTGGTCCCTGCAGCCTAGCAGGCACTGCTGTAGTCTAAAACCACCATGTGAAACATTTCCCACATTTTGTTCCTCTCGTCCTTCTCCCAGGGTTTGCCTGCCACCTATAAATAACCAGGAGAGTGTGACTTCCAAACTCCCAGATAAAGCAATGCCGTGACACAGCCCCACACAAGCCAACGGCTTCTATTTTTACATCTTTGGTGAGAACCACGTGCCAGCTATCGACAACACACACAAAAAAAAGCCACAGCACTCAGATCCCCACTCCCCCTCTACCTTCTGCTCAGGCAGACCTCAGACAAGCGCCCGGCAGCCCCATCTGCTCGTCACCTGCTAGCATTTGGGTAGCAGATACGTCAAACTCCCGGCTCACGTTTTCACACGTAGGAGTTTACTGACTGAGTGATGAAGCTGTCTGTGCTCCCATTGTGCTTTGCCATCCAGAAGGGGTTTTTTTTGGAGCCTTTACAAAATACTGCAGGCCAGCAGCTCTTATGTAAGTTATCAACCTCCTTGCCCCCATTTTACAGACTGGGAAACTGAGACACAGAAAACAGGCAGAGACCTGTGACCTCCTGTGCTCCCCCTCCACTGTAGCCCTCTGCCCCGCACAGACAACCAATCTTATCATCCTGAGATGTTCCTCTGTCCTCCCATCTCTACCACTGTAGCTGCTTCTGCAAAACAAAACAAAACAAACCTTCAACAATAAAAACCTGCCAAGGTTAGTTGAGCTCCAGCTTTGGCCCACGGTGGTGGAAAGGACTAGGTGTAAGCCTGGTCACACCACAGGAAGCCAGGACTCCTCACCTTCCTTAGCAATAGCAGGTCCCTTTCAGTCTGCCCAGAACAGTCATTTGCACCTCTCGTCTCGGTTTAACCTCTCACCCCCACCACAAAACTCAGAGCCCTACAAAAAATGAGAGCATGTCCCTAGAAAAGTCATTAACGTCATGATGGATCAAGGAATCAAGGTCTCAGCCATGATTCCTACCCTGGGTGGGCTGCAGCATCTACAGAGATCTGTGACTAGGCATAACAAAAAAATAAATCCAATAACTAGGAAACTAGTAAGTGGACAACTTAAATTCAGCTTTTACACATCAAAATCAACAATGACAATCATTTCTCTTTCCACTGCAATTGTTGCAACAGCATTGACTCTAATCTTAAGAAAAAAAAAAATATCCACCCTAGATTTCACTCTAGTCTAGAAGTGAGTCAGCTCTCAAACCTCAGCTAGAAAGGCAGGCACTTGCTAGGAAGGATGTGGGAAAATAGAGGGTTAGATTCACCAGGCTCCTCTTGGGTCATGCTAAAATTACTACGATTTAAGTTAATGAATAGATTTCCTTTTGTTCCAGCTCAGCTTCATTCTGCAGCGTTACAGCCCTTATCCCAAGCTGGAAGCAAGTGCTATTCAGATAAAACAAAGCCCAGCTTCCCTTTAGCATTACCACCAAGACTTCTTCATAATAATATTTATAAAATAGCTATTAAGATGGGAGGGGATAGTAAAACTGCGTCTGTAAAAGTCAGGCACTCGGGTTATAAAATACCAGGAATTAAATCTGCCCTGCAACACAAATTTATTTCCCACCCACGTGTTTGCTTGTTTCAAAGCCTCTTTAATGGCAGGGCCACATCCTGCTTGCTCCTCAGGACCTCGGACTCATCCAGGCTGGGGACTGAGCAAAGGGGTCCCCAAGGCTCTGCTGCTGCCTCTCCTGACACCTCTTACCGTACTGGGCCCCAGTTTGGCACTAATTGCAGGGGCCGTTTGGGTTAGGGAACATCCATTTGGATAGCCCCCACCTTTCTACAGAGCAGGGAGGCTCAACCACAAATTGCTTTGAGCTCTCCAGGGCAAAGAGGGTCACAGCAGAACCACAGCTGACTAGGACAACGGGACTTGCTCCTTGGCAGCATCCGTGCTTCTTCCAGGGAGCAGGAAAGTGTTTTTGTGCAGCCTTTGTCCCTGGAAAACTGCTCTTGCCAATCTCATATGCAGCGTGTTCTGCTCCCTTATCCCTTGCTGCTGCAGTCTGCTAGGACAGCTCAACCCCTAAAGTAGATCCGAACTCTCATGTCTTCCCATCCTTGCCCTACATACCCACCATCACCAGGAAACCAACAGCAGAGAGGAAAAGGCAGGCTACCTGGCTGCTCTGGATCAGCATCAGCCTCTTGGGAGTTACTAGTAGGCCAGACAAGAAGCTAACAAGGTGGAGACTTCCTCCAAAAGGCTAACTTGCTGGAACCAAGCACCAGTGCAATCACCAGGACAGCTAGAGGGGAAAAAAGCTCACAGGCAGGCAGCTGGCTTGCTGCCGGGCGCTCAAGATCACCACACAGAGATGAGGCTAACGCACAAGACCAAGGGGCCAGGCTGCGATGGGTGACAGGTTGTACCTTCAGAAGTCCTGGAGATCTGCACACCTGGTGAGACAGGGCCACAGCAGCACCTCTGGTCCAAGAGTTTTCAGAGCACTTCCCAACTCTCCAAGACCTTGATCATCCCAAGCTGGGAAGTATCATTTCACTGCAGCCAGGCTCAGTGCTCAACGTACCTGACTTCCAGCATAACCTCAGCTGTTGAGTTCAGCCAGCAATGATTACATCGAGCCCAAAAGACCTTGTCACGTTGGGAACACACTGAGGAGGGTTGCAAAGACCAGCAAGCCAAGGACACGGGAGGAAAGGCTACCTACATTTTAAGTCTCCAGCTGCAATAACTTTTTGCTTTTTTCAGCATCTTGATGGTGAGGAGGAGATGGGAAAGGAGATTTGTGAGAACAGGATGAACCACTGTATTTATCCAGGCTGACACCCCGCATAACACCAGCCAGAGCATTTCAGCTATAACCCCTGCGTTGCGCCAAGCGTTGACACTAATAGGACAACAGCTGAGCAATTAAAAGGAGAGTAGAGACAAAGAGCTATCAAGTCAAAAAGACTCATGGACAAGAGACAGAAAGACCTAATTTCTGCTTGTTTGCTTTGGTGAGTGGAATATCGTCAGACAGACACCATGCTCAGGAAAAACTACATTTCTGTGTCACCACCAATTAGTGCCTCTTCTTTATGAGACTGGAATCATTTTGCTGGACCAGGTTTTCACATGGACCTTAATAGAAAGCATGTCAGAGCTTGGAGTGCACAGCATCCCTCTGCACTGAGAAGTGGAAGAAACAAGCAGCTGGCCCTGCACTAACCCTCAATTAAAGACTGTTCACAAACTGTAGGAAATGAGAATTTACAGTCTCTTCGTTAGGAAGAGGCATGGGGAAACACAGAGAAGAGCCTCCGAATCAGGAGACAAACAGCAACTCACTGAGGTCTTGTTTAGACACTTCGCCAGAAAGAGTTAACAACCAGTACAGTGTAGGAGTGGTTGTGCTGGTTTTGGGGCCTCAGGTATAACTATTCGGAAATCCCTGCACATGGGATTATACATCCCCAGCTGTGCGGGCCCAGGGTAGCCTTGGGGCCCGTGGCTGACAAGAGGACACTTGGGGAAGCAGAGCTGCAAGTTTGGGCAGGCATCTCTTCTAGCACATCATTAAACAGACATGTGGCAATGCATAAAGCAAGCAGTGAGAAAAAGCTCACTCCAGCCAGGCAGGACTAATGTCCCTAACGTCCCCCCGGTGCCTGTGACCCACTCTCCTGAAAAAGCCCTCAATGGTCTCACGGGAAAGTCACAGCAAAAAGCCACTGGTGGGGCTGAGGACAAGGTCAGGAAGGAAAAATCGAGGGTTGGGGGCAGCCAGTAAGCATGGACAGACTGGAAAGCCAGTCATCAAACCTGGTGTACGGCAGCAATTGAGAGGGGAAGAAAACCAGGACTGGAGGCTCTTTGTCCAGTCGCTGCTTTCACTAGATTAAAAATGTAAATTCCCTGTGTACTAGCCTGCCTTGGAGATATCAAGAGTAACAGGCAATTAGGACTAATGAAGTAGCAATGACAGGAGCAACAGGCAAACATCTCTGGGAAAGGAATGGGTTTGGGCAATAGGTGCAAATCTCCCTTCCTCTTTGAAGAGTGCGTAGGAAGGGCTGTCTGGTCCAGCTGTCTGCTTACTTCTCCACCAGTTTAATGCTTCCTATCAAGCAGTGGTGGTATCGCATTTAATCTGGGTTAATAGGATCGCTGGCACACTCAAGGGAGACATTGCTGGGCAGAGGCACAGGCAATGTGACCCACGGGCCTCAGAAAGCCATGGGCACAGGCGGCTCTAAAGCTGGACATGGGCTTCGCAGCTGGATCCTCGGGGCACTAATAAAGGCTGACCATGCACCATATGCCCGTCCCCAGTAGGGTGTTAACAGTCTCCCTTTGCTACCCAACCACTCATTTCCACATGACTTGCAGGAACTGAATCCCTCTGAGGTCATGGTCCACCACTGCTGGGCAGGGCGGGAATAGCAGTCAAACAGCTCCAAAAAGCCATCCAAAAATAAATAAACGGGAAGGTGAAGTAATGACTGAGCACAACAGTAGAAGCATCACCATCTTGGAAAACCAGGCTAGAAAGGCAGTTTGGCATACCCTAGCCTCTCTTGCGCAGTGCAGCAACACCATGAGCAGCACCAGAGCTGAGCTACCTTGGAAATACCTGCAAGTCGTCGCTTCCCTGTGCTCCGCAAACATAGCCTGCGATGGAGTAAAACCGCAGAGATGTCCCATGCGGACACCCCCACTCCCACCACCACCCAGGAAGTTTAAATAGAGAAGAAACCCAAGACTTAGACAATGCCAACCTAAGCAAGAGAAGGAAAATGCTAGGAAACATCAGAAACCTGAAACAAGTGCTGGGCACAAAAACCCACACAAACCTGGAAAATATAGGGCAAATGAAATCGGAGAAATAAGAGATGAAGGAGTGCTGGTGAGAAGGAGATGGAGCTACGTGGAGGTGACTGGGTTATGGGCAATCTTACATCAGTTTATGAAAATATCCCATTAATCTTCATAGCGCAATCTTAATTGCAAAATCTTTCATCAGCCTTGTTATTTGTGCACCTGTCACTGGAGACACTCAGAGTTGTTTTGTCGTCATTTCTCACACTAATTAGAGGGGCTTGGGGTGGTTGGTGGGGTGGGGTGGGGAGGCTGTTGTTTTTTTAATTGTCCTCGAGCACAGCTCAGCTTTATGGTAACGCTGCCAATTAGGGTCCCGCCCTGCGCAGGGCTTGTAGGCCTGCTAGGCACATTACGGAGGACTAGAGGGGTTGTTTTAATTAAATACCCCCGGACTAGTAGGGAAATATTTAGAGCAATTTAACAATCTGCTGCAGAGTTGTTAAGCCTCCAATATATCTGCTTAATGTTCATTTGGGTATTTAATAATCTCCCTACCTTATCTAATCCTGTTTAAATTTAAAGAGATGCATCTAAGCTGGTGAAGTAGCTAGTGCTTATTAACAGCCGCTGGTTATTAAAACATATTTGAGATGTCATCACCAGCGAGCAGTCCCAGTAGCAGGCAGGAGACTTGGTGCCTGCAGATGTATTTCTTTCTTAACTGGGGCTGCCCAGGGACAAGATCCAGTGCTTTCATCGCAAGCTCTGCCGTCATCCCACCAGTGCCCTTAGTTGCCAATCTGCTTCATCTGCCTGTGGAAGGGAAGCTGGTGGCCTTATTGTGTAATTAGTCAAAGCTACAGGTCACTTATTTTTAACGCTGTTTTCCAGGACTTCAGCTACTCAGACTAGGGCATTTTTAAAGGACCGGATGCTTTGTTTTCTCAGGTCAACGGAAGATGTGTTTTGTTTTGCCCTGCCAGTTCTTCACAACACTTCTGTGAGGTCCAGAGAAAGTCATTTGCCTGTGGATGGCCTAAAAGGCCAAAAGGACTTTATTTTGCAAGATTTTAGTCCAGCTATCCTTACATAATTTGTATGTTTCCAGGCTAGCTGTCCTGTTCTTCATAGTCTCTTTACCACAACTAGACGCACTGCCATTTCCCGCAGCAATGCTCTTCAGGTTGCCTTGGCCATCTCTCCTCCATCCTCTCCAAAACAGGTACCTCCACTTTGAAGTGGTGCCACTCAGAACTGTGATCAGGGGAGGTCCCAAAATATTGCTGTCACAGATAAGAAGAGGTTGTTATACGAGACAAACCCCTCAGCTTGATCAACTTATATTGAGAGAGTCAGGCCAACAGTTTCCCTTGCTGGCATGAATTGTTTTAAGTGTGAAATGGCCTCCAGACAAAGCAAAGAATTTTCCTACCACATTCAGGACACAAAAACAGTAAGTCAGTCTTCATTGCTATGAAACTGAGCAGCCTAGACTGTTTCACAAGCACTAACCCACCCAACTTTAAAGTACCTTCACTGCTGAAGCTAGAAAATAGCAGCTGTCTATGTAAAAAGAAGGGAAAACTCTGCCATCCAGCCTAAAAACCTCTGGGAGAAATCTCCTTGTCCAGTTGAACAAAACACTGTTCTGAAGAGCTAAGGCCACCATGCTTTGAAGGCTTAACGTCAGCATCCTCAGCTGTGTGAGGTTCCCCATCCACCTTGTTCAAGCAAGAGTACCTCAGGTTCTTAGCATGAAGGGCTGATTTTTGTCATAAATCTGGTGTTCTGGTTTTGGCCAACTTGTTTTGAGACAGAAGTGGACTATTTGGAATGAGTGAGCCCAGAGGTGACACACCTGTCAGGTGTTGTGCAGGAGCACTGCCACCCCAGTTGGTCCTCATTGATCCAAGAGCAGCTTGCAAACAGCCTGCCAGAAATGGGAAGGGAAAAGTTTTTTTGGCCACATCCACCACAGAATATAAACATAAAGGCTAAAAACAGAGACAAGATTGGGGGCGGGGTGTGCAAGGGTGGAAATTAAAAACCCAACACACTTTCTATGCTTGTTACATTATTCTTGTTAGAAGTCCTGGAAGAGGTTGAGCAACCTCTATCCCCAAGGGTCTTTAAAAACAGATTAGTCCAGAAATGACATAGGTAGACTCAATCTTACCTTAGGGCAGGGACACAGACTCACATAACCTTGGCAAGGTCCTTCTGATGCCTCTTCTTCTGCGGCCCTATGCTGTAGCAATGCTGAGCCCTATTCAATCTCCTCTTTGACCTACTGCAAGGGACTTGTTATGGTACCAGACAGAAGATCCTGTATCACAGAATCATTAAGGTTGGAAAAGACCTTTAAGATCATCAAGTCCAAGCATCAACCCAACACCACCATGCCCACTAAACCATGTCCCGAAGTGCCACGTCCACACGTTTTTTGAACACTTCCAGTGATGGTGACTCCACCACCTCTCTGGGCAGCCTGTTCCAATGCTTGACCACTCCCTCAGTAAAGAAATTGTTCCTAATACCTAATCTAAACTTCCCCTGGCATAACTTGAGGCCATTTCCCTTCGTTCTATCACTGGTTACTTGAGAGAAGAGACCAACACCCACCTCACCACAACCCCCTTTCAGGTAGTTGTAGAGAGCGATGAGGTCTCCCCTCAGCCTCCTCTTCTCCAGACTGAACACCCCCAGTTCCCTCAGCCGCTCCTCATCAGACTTGTGCTCCAGACCCCTCACCAGCTTCGTTGCCCTTCTCTGGACATGCTCCAGCAACTAGATACCCTTCTTGTAGTGAGGGACCCAAAACTGAACACAGTACTCTAAAAACAAGCTTAAACCAGGGACAATAAACACAGTCCAGCAGAAGCAGTGTTCTGGCCTGCAAGGCTTGCTGGTTTCACATGAAAAAAGCTAACCCATTTCATATGCCCAGCAGAAGCCCCAAACCCAAGCTCTCCTCCACAAGCAAAGCCCACAGTACCTACTCCAGATTCAGATGACAGGGATGACCAGTGGGGAGCAAACGTAGCAGATATTTTTGTTTGTTCTTTGTTCCTTGTCTCTCAGATACTGGTGTCATCTAGGATTTTTTGTGGAGGAGACACGTCAACACAGTGACGGATCCTGTCTGGTCCCATCAGCACCGAGGCATCGTGTCCCCAGAGTAACGTGAGAGGACTGCCGTTCCTGCAGGGAAGGCTGCTCAGCGGGAGGTGTCAGCCTGGGAAACACAACAATTGTTTCTCTCCCATCGGTTCGGTGGCACTCAGAAACTTTCAGGATGGAGGAGAAGGGTGAGTCTGAACCCAGAGGTGCACCAAGGACTTGCACCAAAGGACAGGGATCAGGCTTCACAGCCAGGCATTGTCACGATGCCAGCCACCCACCGTGCCAAGGGAAAAGGAACAAGTATACTTCAAGTGGCTGTTTCCTACCGGATGTGCCCTACAGGGTAAGGAATGGGACTTCCGAGCCCTCCTGCCATAAGCTGACACTTCCCAATGCACTCCCTTGTCATCTCTGTGCACAGAGCTGCAGTCACAAATCATGGGTTTATTTAGACTCTTAAAAAAATAAAGGATGCAACCATTTACAACGTGATTTCCTCAATTCTCAATAAAGGATCCTATTTGCTTCCTCCTCCACAAGGCGCCTCTGGTTTAGCGGAGTGGCAACAGGACAAAGGGACGGCGTGAGTTAACACTCCAGTGCCCTCTGGCAAACTCAGCTTTTGCTGTAGCTGAAGGACTTCACATCCTCTTTCACAAGAGCAGAGGACTTCCAATCCTCTGTGGCCATGTGGAGAAAAAACTGGTGGAGACTGGCCATGCTGTTCTGCCTGCCAGTCAAACAGGGATCCAAGGTGCAGAAAGGTGAGCTACGTGCCAGACACATGCATGAGCTGAAGAGCACCAGCTCTCCAGAGTCCCAGCCACCAGATCACCTATGCTCAACAACGTGAAGATCCCAGCTGGGGCTATAGGTATAGTTTTACATAACGCACAAGGAAAACTGCCTGCAAAAACCAATCTCTGCATTTGGCTTACAGGGAGAGGACCTGGGCTCTGGGCTCCTTGTCTGTGCAACATAGCGGGATGCACCGGTATCAAGTACACATGTATTATAATGCCACATTTAGTCTCGTCTCTGCTGTTTAGAACTACCCAGGCCTTGCTTTTTGCCAGCAGGAGATGCCACGACATGGCTCTTCACTGGGTAGAAAGCGCTTGGAGGAGCTGCTTGTGAGCAGCAGGCTCAGAGGAAGAAACCAGCAGAGGCATGCACGCAGCAAGTGATAATTTCTGCGCTGTGCAATTACAGCTGGGAAGGAGTAAACCTCTGGTGCACAAACCTGCCAACAGTTTACTGCCGACAAGGAAACAAAACCGACAGTTGACACTGGAACAGCTACTGATACCCTGTAATCATCTTAAAAATAGACTTTTCGCAAACCTGCTTGTTAGTAGTGAGAAAATATGCTCTTGGGGGGGGGGGGGGGCAGGGGGGGAGCAGAAAGACCTCTCAGCATTTCCAAAGCAACATTTGCATTAGCCAGAGCAAGTGTTTGGAGAAGCTGAAGTTGCAAGCACCTTCCCAGAACTTGGTCTCGTCCTGCTGGATGACCAAGACACATTGAGATCCTGCATTGCTACAGCACATCTCCCAGCACCAAGCACACAGCCCTCTGAGCCCAGCAGCGAGTGCTTGTGCTGCTATTTCAGACACCCAGCTTATTCCATCTTATTACGCATCTATACATAGCTGTGTTCCCTAGCACAGTGCTGTGTTCAGTGCCCTGTCCCTGCTGCACTGTGGCATGGAAATGCCTGGTGTCCTGACTTCTCCTGCCCCTCAGCATGAAGTCTTCTAGGCCCATCGAGGTCTGAGTGCAACCATGGCAGTGAGACCTCATCTCTGCTCATTTGGTAGTGCCCTCCCGGTGCTGTTCAGCCCACTCATCCTGCTTTCCCTCTCAGGACACTCGGAAGGGATACCTGTCACTATCCCCATCTACATTCCTCCGGTAGCATCTGCTGTAGCATCCCTACGGCTCCTTTTCACACAACTGCGGTCCATATGTAAGTGTGTGACACAGGCAGAAACTCTCCATTGCCCAGACATCAAGACATGGTGAAGCACAGTACCGCATCTCCACACTATGCCTGCCAGCTCTGGGTGACAGAGCTGCGCAGGGCCAGGTGACAAAACCCATCAGTTGCATGAGGTGCTGCTCTTCCCCAGGCTCCTGGTGCACAGCCTTTACTCATGGCGAGTAGTCCCCAGTGCTCCTTTTAATCACAGCCCCCAGGATCCCAGCCGCTTTCCCCCAGACCAGGGTGGACAGGGGAAAGCCATCTCTGAGCCAAGTGCTCTGGAGTCTTACTCCAGCCTGGAGCACTCTCCATCGCACAGAGCTGGATGACAACCCTAGTCCAGGGACTGTGGCATCTCAACGTGCCGAGCATAAAGTATTTGCATGAAGGATAGCACAGCTCAGGACTAATCCAGAGTCCATCAAAACAGAGACTTAATCAGGATCTGGTCTGTTCTGGTTTTTTTTTTGCTTGACTCTAGTGCATTTTTGTCATATCTTCTTGAAGTAAGAAGAATAACCATCCAGAAAGGAAAGAGGGCTGGTTTGGTCCCTGCCATATTCAATACAAAATTCACCCACCCGTGACTTGGTGTCCCTTCAGTGCTCAACACGTCAGCACTGCAGGGGAGAGAGTCCTACATTCCCTTGTTAAGTGGATTTCATTTTGGTATGAGCCATTTAGAGATTATATCCATTTCAATTTGGGCAGGGATCCAAGGTTAACATCCCTGCTCTTGTTAACAGAGCTTTTGCTTGCAAAAGCCCATCAGCTCGGTTTTACATCTTATTTGGAAAAGTCAGTGCAATGTTGCACTGTGCACTAGGACAAGGGGAGAGGAAAGGCAGATCTTGGTGGGGCTCTGTGACTGCTGTAACCAAGAGCAGTTTCCCTAGGACTCCTGAACACATATCACTGGTCTTCTGTCTGCCACCCATGAACACAGATGTTGCAAACTGTTATGGTACAGCCCTAGGGGTGTTCAGACCTAGAGTGTTAAGCCCCAGAGAAACTTCAGAGACTTTCTATGGTCAAGGAAGGAAGACCTCTGCCAACAGGCACAACATACAGCATGAGTGGCACCTTCCATCCAGGATCACAGCAGCAAAGTCACACATTCCTTTAAACTCCACATTTATGCAAACTGTGGCTTCCCAGTTCCTGGAAGTCACATCTGCTTCTTGGTGGATGTTACTCCAACGAGGGTCATGCTGCTAGCCGAGTTTCCAAGGTCCCTCTGGGTCCTTCAGCAGATTGGCCACCCAAGTTCAAGCTGTGTATGCTTTCCTGCCTTGCAGCCCCTCTGGGAAGATCACAGGCTGCGCCCACATGCAACAATGTGCCAGAGCAGCAACTGCAGGGTCAACCCAGAGACCATTCTTCCACAGAAGGAATTCAAACCCCAGCACCTCTGGGACAGCGGGCACAAAAAATCTGTAGATGTGACACTTCAGGACATGGTTTAGTGGGCATGGTAGTGTTCGGTTGACGGTGGGACTTGATGATCTTAAAGGTCTTTTCCAACCTTAATGATTCTATGATTCTAAGAATCCATCTGCAAGTTACAAACCAGTAAAAGCCGGTCTTTGACAGTCTGGGTCTCCAGCCAGCTTGAGACACCCCAGAAAGCAAGAGAATGGGAGCATGCTCTGGGGAGCAAGCAACACAGCCTTGGCTGCCATAATTGCCAGCCTGGAAAGGATTTGGCTGCACACCAGCAGCCACCTTGCTGGCAGGAGACTGTCTTTACTGCAAGACCCCAGCACCTGGGCAGAAAGACAACTTCTTCACCCAGGGCAAACGTATTAACGGCTTTCACCGAGGCATTCTCAGATTAGTTCCCAACAGTCAATACTGCCGGCATGAATTATTAATCAGCGTGTCATTCAGCCTCAGAAGTGGATATATCCACACCACATAGGAAAAAAAGCTTTTAGCAACACACCTGTGTCAGTAAGCCCAAGGCAAGCTTGCCAGGCACTTTCTCACACCTCCCCACCAAGCTGCTCAGAGCCGGCAGGAGGGGACCCGCAGTGGTCTGCTTGCTGCTGTCTCCAGCAAAGAGCCGTGCCGGCCCCACACGCCTCCTCTCCCAGAACCAGCTCCATGCCCGGCTGCATTAGCTCAGCACATCCACCTGTCACACAAGCCACTCGTTTGGAAAATTATTCTGCTGGAGCATCGCTGAGGACACCTTGCCAGTGAAATATCAGACAACATCAGGCGGTGTTTACTTGCTCCAGTGCAGATACTACACATTTATTATTTACACATTGCAGCGTATTTTTAGAGTTATGTCAATAACACTGAGAGTTATCAAGTGATCTGTTTGCAGTCAATCAAAAACTGCCATGACTCCCAGTTTGCCTGAGGAATTTTAGGACAGGGGTTTACCATTTCACATGGGCCTAATGCACAACACAAGAGACTGGGGATCTAAAAGGCATTTGTTTGCATTTGCAGGACCTCAAAGTGAGGTTTTTTGTATTGCTTACCTCCTCTGCTTCCTGTGTGAGAGTGCTCCAAGGCCAGCCAGTCCTGGGGGAAAAGGAAGGCTCCTGAAATAGTGTTATAACGAAGCATAGATGATCTCCCTCGGTCCCAAGTTTTAGAAGAGATGGTTGGATTGATTTTTCTAGACTGTTCCAACTGTACTAAAAACAAGACAGAAGTGGGAAAAATGATTAGGCCAAGCTGAACATGTTGCCCTACTCTCTGGTCATGTTTGGAGACTGATTAATCAAAATCGATGCACTGGACACTAGGCTTAACTGAAAAGATCCTGTTCATTGCTCGTTTGTGGTGAATAAAAGAGAAGATGCAAAGTATTTCCCACGTGGCATCTCTTGTACTGGAGGGCTTTGCACTTCTCCTGAGTACAGGAGTTCCTTCATGTGATGATACCAGCTGCATCCCACTGAGCCAGAGCCATGCAGGCACCACATCTCTCCCTGAGCCAGAGGTCAGCTCTCCTACACAGCACCCCAGCAGGAGAATGCAGCCCATCCAGCCTGGAAGAACTTGGGAAAGACCAGGCCAGAACAGCCAACGACTCCCCACGCATGGGGAACACTGATGGGTCTGGAGAGAATGTGTCATGGCTGTCCCACCTGCAGATGTCAGCTCCTGTCCTAGCCAGTATTTTCTCCCAATTTTTCTATTGTCTTTTGTCAGAGGAAGGGAAAGCAATAAGCATTTCTAACCCAGTCATGGCATAAGCTCATTATTCCCCCTTCTAAGAGCTGCTTAACAGTAAAAGTAGGAAATGTCCTCCCTGAAAGCTGAACACGTTTTAAAGTTCTTCTTTTGAACTGCCTTTTGAAATGAAATTTGTACATCTAGAGCTAGAGGAAACAACTTCAAAGTCCACTGGATGGTATACCCTCTATCACTTTCACCAGTAACACAGACTAGCCACTATTTCCCTCTTCCAGTTCCAGATGGGATGGACCATTGAGTGCCAAAGAGCAGTGGTTATCCCAAAGAGTTTAAAACATTGTTCAAGAGCTCAAATTAATAGGCAGGCTCCAGGTGGCAAGGCATGCACCATCTCTAGCAGCAGCTCTCTGATGTAGAAAGATTAGCCAAAGCTGTCTCCCCATTCTCACTTTTTTTGATATCAGAAGTGCCTTCATAGTTCTGGCTGAAAGACCAAAGCATCCAGCCATACATCTATACAGAGTCACTAGGTATTTTAGCAGTCATGCTCTGCTGCAAGTCCCATTTCCACAGTAGGAAAGGTTTAAGATTTGGTTCATGAAAAGTCCCTTTTCATAAGGTCTTGGTCTGGGCTGGTTCTAATATTCAACCTGACTCTGCAGTTCGGCAGCAGAGATATGAATTCTTGGCCTGGTAATGAGTGCCAAGGCAGTTGTTTTTATCTTATTCAGTCAACAAGAACATGGAAATCAATTTTTCCCAATCTCAGTTATGGCTAGAAATCCATTCCTTTTAGGCCAGCTACAGGATTAATCTATCGAATGGTTTGCAGGCATTTTGCTGACATACAAACATTTGAAGAATACATTATGCTCCCCCCCTCCTAGTATAGCATTAGTGTTTTGGGTTTTGTTTTTTTTTTTCCTGTAAACATCTTTGTTCGGGAATCCATGAGACAGGATGTGAAAATGCATCTCTGTCTTGCAAACAAGCCTCATGTCTGCAAAGTTTTGTACTGCACTTAAATCGCCAGTGCTTGGTCACTTCAAAAAAAGAGCAAAGACACCTAGCGATGCACAAGACATGCCAGCAACACAGAGCATGTACTGAACTGCCTTTACATAGCCAATACTGAACAAAGCATCAGCAAGTATAAATGAAATAAATTATATACATTCCAACTTCAGTGGAAGCCTTGACCGAAACACCTACCAGTCTAACAGTCTCCTCTGCTGGCTTCACAAAATCAGGATATGCCTGTAAAAAGCCATCTCACCTCTGTTACAATAGTAGTCTAGTGTAATTCTGTTGCCCATGAGAAGGGGTAGTTGACCATAGTTTATTCTCTTCTCATTGAAAAATGAAGATCTCGTCACTTCTGGTCCTTAATTTGGTCTCCAGAAAGTTTCTTGCCCTGTTCTCTGAAGGACTGCAATATACTCTGCAAACTTTCTTCCAGAAAGCGTTACATTTAATGAGATAGCTGAATTCTAATTTCTTTCCACATTTTACAGGCAGGGAAATAGAGGCAAGTCTTCTTCTTTCGCCAGCATAAGCAGGCCTTCCTGAAAACACTGTACTTTCAACACTAGAACCTTTTCAACTCCCGAAGAGTTGTTTCCCACCCAAATCTGGGGATACATTGCCCACAGTTCCAGCATCTGCACTTCCCCATAAGAAACAGGATCTAAATTTCCATTTGTCCAGTACCACAACTTTTCCACACCCAGTCTCTAAATGTCAGGATTGTTTGTAAAACTTTCCACAGGTGATGTATTTCAGGCCAAAGGCTAAGATTTGTTTTAAAATGTTCTTCACAAAATTTGATCTGGGCAGCAGTATCAAAATGGTTTTTGGAAGAACAGAGAACTATAAAGCAATTATATCCCATGCAGCAGGACAGCAGAAAGTGAGTGCATCCATCTCACCACAGCTGTCCTTTCTTCCTCCAGCAACCCGAGTCCACCAGACTGTGCAGATCTATTTCCCACCGCTGTGGAGGGCACTACAGGTATTTCTGACTCAGAAAATACTCTCTATGCTGCAATGTGTTATCCTGGCCAGAAGGGAGATAACTGGTTACAAAGATGGGGTAGCCCTGCATGCTTACCTACAAAAAGACTCTACCCTCCAGAGCCACAGGGAGACAGCAGAGCTGCCCCAGAGCTGTCCCCACACCTGGACACCCTGCCTGATGCAGACAGCAGTGCAGACCTCAGCGTGCCTCCAGGAAAAGTAGCCTTTTCTTTGCTTCCAGATGCCATGTATGGACGTGGTAAGGGGAGCAGAACAGCAGCACCGTTCACTCAGTAGCTGTTCCTATTAGCAGCTGATCCCTGCTCCAAAATAGTCAGCTGTGGACACCGACCTTGATGCCTAAGTGGTACTACGTTCACCTGGTGCATCACATTGTCCACCAGACCTCCTCTTAAGAGGTCTCAGGCTGCCCATGAAATACATCTTCAGGCCTGTCCCCATCATGGTGCCCTCCTTTCCCCAAATGATCTTTCCATATTATTGCCCCTCTGTTTCTGTATCATTCACCTGCTGGGCTGAGGCCAAGACAATACATTACACTTGCTTTTCAGCTAGGACTGCATCTGCAGAAATGGATTTATCTCACACAACTCCCAGCGCTTGCAGCAATACATTTCCTCATGAGCCCTCTGGATGGTCTCCAGCTGCCATCAGCAAGACCTAATCAACAGGTGAGTCCCTCCAAACAGCTTGGCTGTAGGCTGAAATAGGTTGCTTCTGGCTATCCCTTGCAAGTCTTTGTTCTACCAGGATGTAGTCACCAGTCAAAGCATGAAGGCATCTACGCCGTCTGGGAAGCAAGTCCCCTTGTAGGGAGAGCAACGTGCAACATAACATGCCCGTGCTGTGCATTGTCTGGAGGGGAGCAGAGGATGTTCAAGGACTCCTTTGTACTACCATATAGCATCACTGGAGAGCTTCCATCAGGTTCTCTCATCGTGCCAGGACATCCAAGACAGATCCACAGTAACTGAATAATCAATTAATCCTCCTGTAGAGCTCCATTTACATAATGAAAACGCAGCCTCCCAATATACCACTATTTTTCAGTTGTCTAGACTAATATATCTGTCCTGTAGTTGGAGGGGGGAGACCTAACACAGCTTCTATTACGTGTGGCAGAGTTCCAGCTGAAATCACGTGGTGGCAATAAAACTTCTATTGATTTCATGTAAGCATTTAACCCTAGCAGAGCACGTATTCCTCCAACAGCCCACAACGGACTCTGCATCCAGCAGTGCAGACTGAATTACAGTTGCACCTCACATGGAGCCTGGGGAATCTCTTCTCTTGCTCTCTAACTCCAAAAGAAGTCATACTCAAGCAGAAATCAGACAGGTTTCACAGCACATTTTTAAATATGGCAAGTTTGGATTTTTCAGTTCAATACCTGCAGCTTATCTCAGACCGCAGAGGTAGGTCTTGTCCTATAGACTTCAATGCAAAACAAAACAGCTGCAATTCTAGATCCAACTCATTTAGCAAGTGAGGCTCTGGGGTTGGAGTCTGTCCTCAGAATTCTTCTCCCAGACTGAAGACCAGGATCAGTCATGTTGAAACAACCCTCCTTCTCCACTCTGCACAGCACTGGCAAAGCACAAGTCAGCAGAGACTCTAGAGCTGAATTAAAGCCCTTTACTCCTCCCTCAACTTTCACCTCCAGGAATAGGATATGAAGAGCAAACAATCAGTAGCTCACAGCAGGGCCTGGCTCCCAGCCAAACTAGACTGGCTGCAGATGGACGATCAGCAGAGAAGGCTGAGGTTCAGCTGCAGTCCTTGGTCCCGCCACAGACTTCTGCAGGTCAACAAGCAAATCATTTTGAACTTATCTCCAAGCCCACAAAGTCGGTACAAGGCTCCCCTTTAGTCCCAGACATTAGAAAGGGGACCAAATGTCTGGCCTGCACTGCCAAGAGCACAGCTGGGCCACTGGAGATAAAGAGACAAAGCTTTGTCAGACCTTCTCCTGGGCAGGACGGTCTCTTTGTGTGCAACATGACAAGCCCTGAACCAGCGTGCGAGGCTCCCATTGCTTCAGTAACAGCACTGTATTTATGCATTTCCATAAGAGTGTGGTTTAAGTGAGCATGCTCTGCCCTCCTCTGCTTACTACAGGCTGTCTCTTCAACCTGCAGAAGTCTAGGCAAACGTGTACATCTTGCCTGAGGGATGACATTGTGCTTTGTTGATGACACAGTCACCTAACCCAGACCCAATGGTCATTCCCATGACCAGGGCACATGCACAAATCAGCTGCTAATTGCAGCAGCCTAACATTGCAGCTGGGAATAAGGACACTGATGCCACACCACAGGGTTCCCCACAACCAGCTGACAGTGATGCTGAGCACAACTTGTCCCCATCTGAACAAGCAACTGTTCCACCAGTGAAGGCGGGTTTCCCCAAGGCATTGTCCTGACCCAGCACCATTGTCAGAGGAGACAAGGTCTTCAGAGCACACACACAGAGCACCAACAGCATCTCACATGTAAGTTGATGCCGCAGCATGCTGAGAGCCATGAACTGCCACACTTAGGGACACATGGGTTTGCCAGACTCTGTGGGGACAGGACAGCCACCATGCCAAGAGTGTGTCAGGGACGTGTGCTTAAAGTCTCCCATCTCCTCCCGCTCAACCAAGCACAAGGTCAGAAGATTTTGCTTCCTGTGTAGGCAAGCACCGAGATTTGCCTTGACATTTGTATATCACTGGAATCAAAAGGGTTTGGAAGGAGAGACTTCAAAATCCTTGAAAGCTCAGCTCTTGCCAGCACATCTCAGTCTCAAGCTGCCATGCTTCCTTCTGGCCTTTCCATGTCCCCCACCACATCCTTCTCCCTTTTGTCATGGGACAGAGCTTCTCACCTAATAGCCCACCTCTCCCCACGGGATAATGAAAATTGATTGCACCAGCACCAGGATCTCTGGCTCTTCTGACCTTCCAGACAGAGCCCAGGTGGTGCTTCCATGAAACAAACTGAAGTGAACACATCTCTGCTCTGGCCCAGGTGAGCTCTAGGCCTGTTTCTTCTCTAAAGCCACCTCAAATGTCCTTTGAGGAGCCCTGGCCTGCTTGACTTTCACCATCCCTCTTGCTCCTCAAAATGTGAATTCCAATTTTCGCAAAGGTCCCTCCAGCTCTTCTCTGAGCTCCTAGGGAGGATCAAAGTGCGGAGTAAATTATATTTCCAAGGTTAACTCCTCTAAAGTTCTTGCATAAGCACACCCAAGGGTGATACATCTGGGGCATGTATCAAGGTATGTGTTTGGTGGATTTGTTTTGCCAAGTTGTCCCCAGGCAACAGTCTTCAGCATAGAGGAGACCACTAGGAGCCATACCAACAGAAGAGCAGGGACTCCCTGCTTCCAGGGGATCACAAAGCTTCAACCCTGAGGAGAGCCCTGGGCTACTGTGATCTTATTCTCCTCACACAGGAGGACTAAGGCCCAGAGTTTTCCATTTGTCAGGTGTTCCTCTGCATAGTGCTGCCCAAGGATGACGGAGAGCAAGTCATTTAGACTTGGCAGCCCTGTATGTCCCAGACATAAGTTTTGGCACAGACCCCAAAGCCTGGGATGCTAATACCTTCCTAGATAGCAGTTATGCTCCTCTGTGCTTCTTCTGTCAAGGTTTTCCCTGGTTTGCCCCTCATGTCCTACATCCTCCCTGTGGACTGTGGCAAGCACAAAGACAGCTCCTCTTTTCCATAGCTCAGAACGGCTGCCTCGCACAACAACTTTCTCTGCAGGTCTGGAGCTCTTGAGAACAGCCTACATCTGGTACGATGCTGCGTTTGGAGTCATCCCCACTCCCAAAGGACAGTCTGAGCCAAGCTTATGTTACCAGCACCAGAAGCATGTTCCCCACTTCCTAAACATTGCATCAGAGCACACAGTGTCAGGAGCATTTGGAAATGCATTGAAGCTGCCTCTGCATATGTGTGTCAGAGGACACGCACGCATCCCGTCTGGAAGCTGGAAGAAAGGCCATCTGCCTTTCATCGCGAACTGGTGACGGTCGCAGATTCTCTCCGTCGCTTTGGCTACTGCACACTGAGCTGTGCCCAGCTGCACAGCGTGCTCCAGAGCCACCTCCTGGCTAAAAGAATAACAGTCCTGGAGAAAAGAAGAAGGAAAAAAAAATTAAAAACAAAATAAAACAAAAAAAAACAACTAACAAACCCAGACACAAACCTGCAAATCCCAGTCGTTTGATTTATAGCTGCGATGCCCCTCCATATCAGGTTCCAGCATCACTCCAGAGACACTATTCTGCTCCCATTCCTAACGACGGCCCCAAATCCAGAGTGGTGTGGGGATCTTACTCTTGGAGACAGTTTTGCCAGCAGCACTGCCTGCCTTGCCACCCTGGCTCCAGCGCAGGCACGTCTGGTGTACGTGTGCTCACCCCGACTTCCATCTGGACATCCCTAGTCACAGAGGCTGCAGCACGTGCCCCGCGCACCGTGCAGAGGCAGGGAAGGGGGCTGGCACCAGGCGAGGTAAAACACTGAGGCAGAAGTGGAGCCTTTGCTCTCAGGCATGCAAAGACTGGCACTCTCCTTCCCCCACCATTTCCTCCCTTCGTCTCCCACTTGCACTTGGCTTGTGGGCAGCAGAGACCTACCCTACTCCCCCAGCTTAAAACTGTCATCTGTTTCAGCCAATTCTGCATCTGTTTACACCAGGGCTCTTCATTCCCTGCAGAAGACATGTGCCATTCCTTTACCAAGGTCTGCTCAGCAAAAGTCACACTGGGAACTCCTCCCTTCCAGGCCAGAAGAAAAGACAGGAGACACAGTCATCCCAAAGAAAGGTCCTTGGTCCCCCAACACAGAACAGGAAAGATTCCTCTCAGTCCACAAGGCCAGACCCTGCTATTTGATTAGACTTGTTTTCCAGCAAGGTGTACAACACATCCAGGCAATAGAGCTGCCTTGAGGAGAGCAAGACGCAGTTTACAGGGCAAAGAGTCCTTCCCTGGTCCTACCAAAGGCAGGTGAAGAAATTATCACCAAGATCCTGCTCTCTGATGACCGGGTAATGCCCTTCACACTTGATACTGCTTTGCACAACAAAGGGTACTTTACCCAACTCTGGAAGCACAGGCTGTAGACAGAGGCCAGTGAAAGCACAGATTTAATTCTAAGCCAGGGTCGTGCACATTAAAAAAAAAAAAACCTGATAAAACATCATATTGAACCCTTATAAAAGGTTTTTCCCCACTGTAAAGCTGCTAATATCAGGTAAAGGAATGGTTACAGCAATTCATAGTGATCTCTAGCCTGGATTTCTTTCCTCCCAACCTTCTTCCTCTCCTGCCGTTTCCAGCTCATCCAGCCCAATACAGAACGATAAACTCAAGCATCCTGTGTGATCCCCAACATGAGATTAGACTGAGGAGACAACCACAGACCTCAAAAGGTCTGGTGAGAAGAGACAATGCACAGCTAACACCCCACTGCAGGGAAACCCAAAGGCAGACAGAAATCCACCCACCATGTACCCTTCAAACAGGTAGAAGTGCGCCAGACGAGCGGCAGAGCCGAGAGTGACACTGGAGTCCTTATGATGTAAAATCTCTTCCCATGTTGCAGCATGTTGACCTGACAACATGCCATCAGAATTTTAAATTATGTCTCTGAAAACCCTTCTCCCTGTCAGCGGGCGTTTGAACCTGAAGTGAAGCCGGCAGCAAAGAAGAGCAGACAGGAGAGGTAATTACCCGCGGTCTCCTCCAAGAGCTGACAGAAAGCGGGCCCCGTGCTGGAGATCCTGGCCTCATTACGGGCTCTCCTGGAGGCTGCAGCTGCTACTCTCCACGGTCAGACGTGAGTCACAGCATTTTGGAGGAGAGGGGAGTGCTCCCACGAGCTCATTAACGGCTGCGGGGTCCATCAGCCATAGCACAACCGCAGCCCATACTGGTGTTTGAAGCCGAGCCCCAACGCTGTGCTCAAACTTCAGAGCCATGAAGTTGGCATTTCTAACATAGGAAGGGCCTTTCTCCTGAGTCAGTGTGTGTTTCAGAGCTAACAGAAAGTGATGGAGCAAACTCTCACCCCTTCCTCATGAATGGCAACAAGACAAAAACGGTAAGACTCTACACAGTAGCTGGAGAACAGCTTTAGAAGCTGTACCAACTTCTGCAGCAGTGGTGCTTCCCAGGGAAAAAAACACTTTGCCCCAAGAGAGCTGCCACCCCACAAAAATCAGGGTCTCAGACCTTGCCTCCATGGAGCAGGGTCTCCCTGCAGCCCACAGAGCCTCCTCCCATGGTGCAGGACAGCCTCTTGCCATGCAGCTGCCAAGGGAAGCAACTCGCAGCAGCATGGAGACGGAAAGGTCTGCAGGGTAAGACAATTTGGCTGGCATGACACGGCCGCTCCTGTACCTTGAGACCAATAAAGCACAGTTTTTAAAATGGCAGACAAACCTCTGCGCAAGGACATCTCTATTATATGCCAGCCTCAGGGCAGGACCTGGCCCACACCAACCCGTTATCACTCCAGAGGAGGAGCAGGTCACCAGCTCAGCCCCTGGCCAGAGGGTGGCTGTCGCCCTAAGGAGAGATGCTAGATCATCTTGCACTACCAAGCCCTGCAGTGCTGGCCTCAGAATCACAGAATCACAAAATCATTAAGGATGGAAAAAACCTTCAAGATCATCGAGTCCAACCATCAACCCAACACCACCATGGCCATTAAACCATGTCCTGAAGTGCCACGTCCACACATTTTTTGAACACTTCTAGTGATGGTGACTCCACCACCTCCCTGGGCAGCCTGTTCCAAGTGCTTGACCAGTCTCTCTATAAAGAAATTTTTTTCCTAATATCCAGTCTAAACCTCCCCTGGTACAACTTGAGGCCATTTCCTCTCATCCTCTTGCTGGTTACTTGGGAGAAGAGACCAACACCCACCTCACCACAACCCCCTTTCAGGTAGTTGTAGAGAGCAAGAAGGTCTCTCAACTTCCTCTTCTCCAGACTGAACACCCCCAGTTCCCTCAGCCGCTCCCCATCAGACTTGCTCTCCAGACCCCTCACCAGCTTCGTTGCCCTTCTCTGGACACACTCCAGCACCTCAATGTCCTTCTTGTAGTGAGGGGCCCAAAACTGAACACAGGATTCGAGGTGCAGCCTCACCACTGCCAAGTACATGGGCACTGTATCAAACCACCATTCCTGTTTGTGTCCGGCGCACAGCCCACAGGTCAAAAAAAGTGTATTGCACCCCTTTCCTTCCCACCTCCATGCTCACAGCCCAGCCTTGCCCTCTCGCAGTGTTGTACCAGGTGTCATCAGCATATTTCCAGTGATGACCCTTATGCACCTCAGGCCTCCAATTTTAGCAAGGGAAACACAAGCACACAGCAGCACCCGTCCCGTCTGCAGCCGAAGGACTTGCAGCATCAGTGCTTTGAGCTCTGTCTCCATCCACCCACCAGCCCTGGCTGGAGTCTCCTCCACACGCTTCTCTAACGGCGTCTCCTGGCAGCGAGCTCTGCCAACCTGCCGATCCCAGGGGATGGGAAGGTAATTCCAGCTGCATTCTCCCAAGCCGCTGCTGTCCGTTCCCCCGGCCGCGGCTGCACAGGGAGGTTGTGAACCCCCTGGGATGGATTGCTGTCCAAGGGGGGCTGAGCCACCGAGCCCGTTCGACAGGGAAACTGCCAGCTGGACATGAACTACAGACCCAGACAGCAAAAGGGGATCTGTTCCAGCCACCTCAGCCCCTTCCTAGCAAGGGCCTGGCCCAGGGAAATAAACGTCCTGAACAGCAGAGGAACAGGGAGAGACACATAAATGGCCAAGCCCTGCCTGGGTGTAAGAAAAGCCCTGTACCCATTTACTCCAGGGGAAGGGACATGAAGCACGTGAAGCCACTTGAATACCGAGATAGAGGTGCAACAGTGATGGAGAACTTGCAATACGCAAGGCTGCAGCAAGTCTAGCTCTTCCCACAAAACAAGGAATGAGCGTCTTTGCCTCCAGAAGGTCCATTATTAACCAGCAGCTTCCTTTTGGGGAAAATACAGACTTCACCAAAACAAAACCTGCGGCCTTGGTTGTCGTCTCCCTAGCACAGCGAGCAAACCTCGAGCCGCAGCACTGGCACTGCCTGCCAGAGGGGCATGGGTATGCGTTAAAAGGGTGATGTCGGCATATTATAGGCAGCAAATTTAATGGCACCTAATCATAATGCTACAGAATTTTGGAAGGGACACAAACCCTTGGACTTCGAATGACTTTTGAAAGACAGAGAAGAATGGGACTAAGTCACCCCCACGGCCACCTGCTCTACAATTTCCTCCACCTTCCACTAAAAGACCCAGTGCTGGAGCCATCATGAACACCAGGCCGAGTCAAATGGATCTTGGTGCAACTCCTGCCGTCCCTTCATGCCTAAATAATTAACATGGCAAATAATCTCCTTTCTAACAGGCCTTTTTTTTTTCAGTTGAGACCCATTTTCTGCCTCCTCCTCTCCTCTTCACAATTCTTTCTCTCAGCCATTTTTTCAATATAAGCCAAACTAGCACTAACAGATTTCCCACCAAGCTCACGGGAGCAAGATCAGACTTGAAATGCCCCCGAGAAAGCCTCATATTTCTCTCCACCCCATGTCCTGTGAGGATCTGTTAACACAGGCAGCTTCTGCTGCCATCCCGGTCAGGGCTGTGCTCGAGGAGTCTTAAAATGGAGCATAAACTCCTGCCTTCTCCTCTGGAAGTACACGTCCTCCTAGAGAGATCGGTGGGAAATTTCACACAGGGTTAGTTTTAATGCTTTAAATATTCTGTGAGGTTTGTGTTCAATTTCTCATCATAAAGTTTTAATGGGAACTCTCTGAAATTGCCAGTTTTTCTGATACATCTTCAGGCAGAAACTGTCTGTCTATGCAAAACTTGGTGAGGTACATCCTGATTATATCTGGGGCACTGTCTACATTTTTTAGTTTAAAAAAGAAAGCGCATCAGATATGCAAGTTTAGCAACATTTTTAACCAGAATGTGTCAACATTTGTCCCACACCTGCAAGCCTGATAGCCTAAATCCTTGGCTGTGGGATTACATATATTTGGTAAAGGTGATTTTGTAGCTGTCTCCTGCACTGGGAGGCAGGGAGTTGAGGATGTACGGGGCTCAGCTGAGAGCTGCCACGGGCCAAAACCCACTCCCCCACAGATCACTCAGAGCCCTCTCTCTGCCATAAACACCACTGCAAAACTCTTCAAAACACCAGGGAATAAAAATCCTTGTTAGATAAGCTCACTGCTATGCTACCTAACAAGCTCCCCAAAGTAAATCCATGTCTTCTCCCCAGAGACTTAAGCATTGCCATCATGAGCAGAGCCATGGAAGGAAGATTGCAAAGAGGCACTGGGTGGCTTTTCTTAACATATCATTACTTTTCAGGACTGGATCTGTACACAAAATCTAGTCCTAAACAGTCAGGGCCTTTAGATAAAGGCGGAGGTGAGGAGGGGAATTTAAAAAAGAAAAAAAAAAAAAAAAGAATTGGAAAACAGGCAGGGGGGAAAAAAGAACTAGAAACTTAATTTGGTCAGGGAGAAACAGTAACCCTGGTTTTCCGACACCTCAGCTCACAAGTGTCAAATGGGACAACACACAAAAAGAAGTTATTTATAAGACAGGATGAATTTGTAAAATAGAAACAAAAGTGATGCTTTTCTGACCCGTTGCACATTATTTCCTGGATTTGGCCCTTCCTCCTGCATGCGAAAGGACAGCACAGCTGCTCTGCCCGTTTGCCCTGCTCAGGACACCCTTTTCCACCAGCCCGCGCGGCCGGCTCACAGCCGTAGCTGTCAGCAGAGATCGCTGAGCTGGAGAGATGTACCACAGCAGGTCAGCATGGCCCTTCCCTGGGCAGCAGCGATACACGCTCGCGAGGGCACAGCTGGACCACAGCCTCGCTCCTACACCTTGTCCCCACTGGTACCACAGCAGCCTCAGCTAGGGACGGGGATTTTCTGGTCTCTACCTATCTGCTGGCCCTGCTCGGTGCTGATCCCCCCAGAATTAACCAGCCTTCAGCCGGATGCTGCCTGGGCAGCGCTCGGGGTGCGATTTCACCGAGCATCCTTGGAGCACCCCTGACCCAGGCGGTGGGGGATGCCTTCCCAGAGCGGCGCTGCATTTCAAGAGAAGCTGGGTTTCTCTCCGCTTCTTCCCTCCTTACCAGAAACACTTTATGCAAATGAAATCTCTCTTTCACTGGCTCCTGCTGTGCTGCAGAGAGCTGGTGGAGGGGAGGAGAGGGGAAGGGGTGGGAAGGAGGGGGAAGAGGATGGAGCCTTGTTCGCTATCAGCTGCTCAGAAGAGCAGAGCAGAGACAAGATTGATGATGCTCTCTGGATATAAGATCTCCTCCTTGTGAAAGGCTGCTTATGAGGCCTGATAGACTTGTCATCTCTTAATAAACATCGCTGATATGTCGGTGAGGAGAAAGCGGGAGCGAGGGGAGGACACACAGAAAGGCGGCTGACAATTTACTTAGAACGATGCTCTTCTCTCGCCTTGGCCCTCGCATACAGTTCAGGTGGCCTCTTCCCAGGGAGGAAGATCCCCGGCCCAGCCTCACCAGTACCTGCCATCTCAGCAGAGCCCAGAGGCACGCTGAACCCAGCATCTGGGCATTGCCAGTGAAACGACCCCTTTCCCTATGAGCCTTGGGCCACCAGCCTTTTGCACGGACCTCATCCTAGAGCCTCGAAGCCGGTAGGCTTTTCGAACGACTTACACAGTAGCTATGGGAGCAGACCCCAGTGGGAACAGGGTGCAAGGGAGGCATTTCATCAGTACCTTGCAGAGTCCAAAGCTGTTTCACCGCTGTTGTGCTGCTTCTATAAATTGCTCTCCAAGTGTAAGTGGCTCTGCTCTTACCCGCAGGGCTGTAAATCAGAGGGACTTGCCTGTGATCAAGAAACACATCCCTTGCTTTTGTTTAATCTCTGTAAAGCAGCAAGAAAATTTTTAATGCCTGGAAGGACTATTTGCTGTAGCCAGTTCCAACAATGACAATCACAGGTAGCAAGCGTGACATTATCACCAGGAGCTTGCTTGGATACAGAACACCCACTTACAGTCACCCACATCTAGCTACAGGCATGCAGATTTTTATGTGACTACAGCCACATTTTTCCTTGCATATCTGGCTCGGTTTGTATTTAATCAAGCTATGCATGGTTAAAAAATCCTCCGGAGCATTAGCAGGTGCTTAGTGGTGCTGTGTAAGTGCAGAGCTAAGGAATAACGTGCTGTAAGCACAGCTAACATAAGTGTTCATAGCTCCCTGTGGGGCTGAGAATGACTGCAAGCCAGCTTCTCCACCCCAGGCTTACATATGCAAAGAGAAGTTCCTACAGAGACCACGTAGGAAGCAGTCGGGCTGGAAGACAGGTCCTCTGCATGTCATAGCTGCTCCCTTGTGAGGCTCAGACCTGCCCACAGCTTCGGGGACACTTCTCCAGCAGTGTGGGAGGACATCAGGCCCCCCTGCATGTTAGGGCCAGCTCAGGGCACAAAGATGATCAGGCAGCTCCGCTCCCGCAGGCAGCCCAGCCAGGCAGGCTCCTTCTGCTAACGCTTTTGGCCCCCTCCAAGACCTTCTCCTGCCTACTCCCCTCACGCACTGTTCTCCTCGAAACCTGCCCCAGGATGCCGATGCTTTACAACACACTCCATCTTACACCATTTCTCTGTAAAACAACACCATGCAGTGATTTTCCCTGCCTTACACCAATTCCATAGACACTTTATTCTAATACAACCATATCAATAAGTCCTAAGACAAACTCATTGAGTTACAAGGATTCACTACATCCCCACCATCGATACTTAGACTTTCAGCAAACTAAGTCCTTTCAGGGCTTGGATTAATTTTTTTGAAAACTCACCATATTTTCACCATAGCTTCTGTGTTTGCAGGAACTCATATGCAACCCTTTCCAAAAGTTTTAATGCAGAAACAGACTTCCAAGGGCTAGATTTACCATCAGTAAACACCTGTGTTAAATGAGCACAGGAGTGCTTACGCCCCAAATGACTACCTGGCAGAAGAAACAAATATATTTCTCCCTGTTTTGCACATGACCTTTCCACCATATCTCCAAGGAGAGAGATGTCAGGCCTCCCTCCGCCCCAAAATTAGTGACCCACAAGGAATAAGCTTCTCAAGGCTGGAGGCCACAGCTCGGAGCAGACCTGGATGGCCTCAAATTGATTGGAAAGGAAAACAACCTCAACTGCAAAAGGTGAAAGTGCAGCCCCGGCATTTCCTGCCCTCGGCTCTCCGTAACGAACCAGTGTCCCCAGGGTCACCTTCCCAATCAAACGAGCACTTCAACACTTGAAACCCTCATCCTCCACCCAAAGAAAATCAGAGGGATTTTGGGCAACCTCCAGTTACAAGGTTGGCATTCAGGCATTAAACTGGGCTCAGGCTCACTAACTGGCATGTCCATGCCTGCCTTCGGTCCCACAGCTCTGCAGGAAGATTAGATCCACATTCAGCTGGTCTGACTGCAGGTTCCCCCGTTTAAAAGATTTTTCTTAGACAACCAACACACCATACCCCACATCTAAGTATGCAGTGTGGTTCTGTAGTTCATATTTTCGCATGAAACAGCTTGCTTTGCAGTCACTTCGTGTATACAAACATCTCAGCCCTCTTACTCACCTGGCACCCCAGGTCAAATCCATGGAAAAGAAATTCCCCAGTGTTTCCACAGAGATAACGTTCAGGAGTCTAATGCAATATTCTCAAATCCTTGTGATTTCTTTGTCTTAGAATATTTTAGGAATATTTTTCCAAGTTTCAGGTGCTGGTGGCAAGTGATCACCTGAGAATCATAAAAATTGTGCTAAAGGATAATTCGAAGTTTCTAACCTCTGTGGCCATGAAGTCCTTGAAACCAGCAGGCAAACAAATAGGAAGCCTCAAATGGATTTTTCCTTAAACTTAACTCCCACACATAACCTCCAACGGCCCCTCTCCTCACCTTAGGGCTTCGAGTCATGACTCGGAGCTCAGCTGGAGTTTCAGATTCGTTTACACATGCTTGCTTTGTTGGGATATTTCATTGCACTGGAAAAATGATTTTTAGATCAAAATCCCCACAAAAAAGAAAAGCGTGTAGTTTGTACACTTTTTTCACATTTTCACTAAAAAAAAAGATAACACAAAGTAGAGGATAAGAGGTTTTCACAAACAAAAAGCAAAAAAAAGCTTTGCTGAGGCAATAGACAACAAAGAACCAATTAACTACCTCATCCAAGGAACTGAATTGCTTGTCATTAAAAATAAAAGAGTACGAATCTAAACTCTCCATTGTGATTACAAAGTTAAAGTACAGTATATACATTTTGTCCTCAGCACTTAACCTAATGGTTATAATGAGGATATCTAAATGGCTGAGGATATTATTCAGTCAGAGGGTCACCACAGCGAAAGACAGATATAGCATAACTAGAAAATATGAGGATATTTTTGCACCACATTTTACAAGCTGTCTTCCAATACAAATAGAGGCATGTAAGAAAAAAAAAAAAAAGGACCTTGCTATACCATTTAGAAATTCTTCACATTAATGGAAATTAAAAGAGACAACAAAAACAGGATTCATGAGTGATGAAGAGATCAGGCGGGAGTATAAAACCTAGTATTTTGGGAGATATACTAACCACAAAGTGGGGGAGGAATTATTCATGCTCAGGAACTGTTTGGAATCTTCCACTGCTTAATGCCCTTCCAGTGCCATCCCATCTATGCATCCCCAGAGTTTCGTGCATGCAGCAAAACACAGACATTTCCTTCCAGGAGCATTGCTGTGATTTCTAACAGGCTGTTTCAGGGAGTGGGAAGGGGTGTGACTGGGGGATCATGGGGCATGAGAGGGAGAAAGAACCAAAAATTAATATTTGGAAAGAGAGTTAGAGGAGGGGGAGTGTATTTCTCCAGCACAACCCTACTCGAACAGCAAAACTCTCATCAGAAATAAAGAACCAGAGCCCTTGGAAAACTCTGCCTACAGCATGCAGCAAAGATTAAAACCCCAACAGCTCCCATCTATAACTCACCCCTGTTTGGCAGGGAGCATCACACAACTGAAAACGTAGAGACAAACGGAAGGTGTCAAGTTAGTAATTTCCCAGCTCTACAGTGAGAAGCATGGAAAATATGTGAACCTGTACTTCATCCTCCAAATCATATTAATAATCAGGTCTCAAGCAAGAGAGAATACAAGGGTAACTAAAGCTGTCCTAGCCAATATTTTGAAACACAGGGACAGAAATATAATGCAAGTAGTGTTTTAGAATGTATATTAAAATACCAAGTGGAGGGTGGAACAAAGCTAATGAACTTAATAGATGACATCAGAACAACTAGTCCATTATCCTGGGAAAATTCCAGCATGCTCAAAAATCATGTATCGTTTGCTTTCACATAAATGCCCATTATCTTGGGGGAGGGGGGTATGTTGCAAGACATTATCCCTCCTAATATCCCCTGACAAAGGTTTAATGCTGCCATTTTGTATCCACATCTCCTTCATCATCTTACCAAAAATCTCTCCCCCCTCCCCTGCTGACACAGCATAATTCTCCAAACCTGCAGTTTTAACAAAAAGCGAATCTGATTTTCACTCAGACTCCAAATGGGTATAAAGATATTGTTGTGTGAAAAATTAGGTGCTAACTTAGACAAAGAACTGTTCAACTGCAAGCTTAATAGCCTCTGAAACAGCAACTGCCACGATAGAGTTACCAGGTACCGATACTGCTACCTATAACAGCGACGGTATTGCAATAGAAGATGAAAGCGCTGGAAACTACCAACGGTGTTGAACGCTCTGCACAGACAGCTCGTAACCCCTGCATACAGCTCAGGACCCTTGCAGGTTGTCTCTGTTCACACATTATGGTTGGGACCATCAGTCTGAAGTTTGCTACGAGATGCTGGAGGGGTGAGATGCAGTGGAGGGACCACAGCACAGGTGATCTGCCAACCCTTCAGGGCTGGGGATCTATTGCACAGGTACCTACCGTTCTTTCACCTGGAAAACACAATCCATAAAACCTGCAGGAGTAGAGTTAATCCCACCCATCCAACCCACTGACCACTTACCATTCACTCAGTCTCTCCTCACAACTCTCTCACCCTTGCACAAGGCTTGGCACCTATAGTCCACACAGCTCAAACAAAATTAGGGGGCATAAGCGAGGAAGAGATGGAAAATCGCCAATTGCAGCACCAGGCCTGGAATGAAATTGCCACCTCCTGCCCCAGAAATCCTAGAACAGGTCCCAGCTTGGAGTCTGGGAAGAATCACATCCCGACCTAGATCCACTCCTATGTGCATACTGAATTTACCTCCTGGGCCCTGAAGCTCTGAGTAATCACACAGGACATTCTTCCATGTACCACTCCACTTCCCCAGACATTACCTCATCACCCAAGCTAGCGGAGGCCAGTTACATCCAAGTCTACTGCCCTGAGAGCCTAACTCTGCAACCACTTCAGCCAGCGAGGGTTACATCATCTTCAAAAAAAGCAGATTACTCTGATAGGACTCAGTGTCAGTGCCACACAGCAGAGACCAAGACCAACATGGCAGACCACGCTATCAACACAAACATAATTGGAACCTGCTCACTTCCTTCTGAGGTTCTCCATATCCCAATTCTGCTGCTCCTTGGATGAAATCTTCTTCTCCAAGAGACAACAAGAATGTGTCTCAACAGAGCACATGGACAGACTTGCAGACCAGCCAACTGTGCCATGCCCCGTAGCACACAACAAATCAGCAGCAGGCATGAGTTATTTCCAAGTGTGAAGAAAACCAAAAGAATTCAGATTGGTTAGGTGGTGCAATAGAGAAGACACAATGTCTACTGGCCCTGGACACAATGAACGCAGGCACACAGACAGCCACCAGCTCAGCCACTGGAAGCACAAGAGCATTATGCTAACATCACGAACACTAAGTTTGAGAGTCCTTCCTCCCATCTAGCGGAGACACAAACCTAAACCCTTGGAAGCAACGGTGAATCGACTCATTGTGTGCACTGGAACTGATTCTGCTGGAGGAAGAAGAGAAACACCACGGAAAGTTGAAATGCCCTCTGATTGCCCCCCAAAAGCTGGAGTCCATCAGTGCAGCTGTGTACCTGCAGGATAGGAAGGCAGCTGGCTTTTCTGTGCAGAACTTGCTGACTATCCCTGCTGCTGCCGCCCAGGCAGACACTGTCACTACATGGCTTGGGACCTCTAAATGGTCTTGGACTATATTTGTGGAAAATAAGAGTCCATGTTAATCTATATGCCAAAGGGGCTGGAATGGATAAGCAGAAGTAGCCAGGCAGCCAGAATGGTGCATGAGGCATGATGTGTGTCAGATGGGTGCCAGAAGTGCCTAATGAAGCTTGTCACAGAATCACAGAATCATTAAGGTTGGAAAAGACCTTTAAGACCATCAAGTCCTACCATCAGCCCAACACCACCATGCCCACTAAACCATGTCCCGAAGTGTCACATCCATACATTTTTTGAACACTTCCAGTGAACCACCTCCCTGGGCAGCCTGTTCCAATGCTTGACCACTTTCTCCATAAAGAAATTTTTTCCTAATATCTAATCTAAACCTCCTCTGGCGCAACTTGAGGCCATTTCCTCTCGTCCTATTGCTAGTTACTTGGGAGAAGAAACGAACATCCGCCTCGCCATCCTGTACCCACAAACCCAGCAGTTCATGCAGAAAGGCATGCTGAGCCCCACTTTCGGAAGTCCCAACCTCCCACCCTAACACCAATAGTTCTGTGCTACAAAAACTGCTTCCTGTTGAAGAAATAATGCAAAGGGACAAACACCTCTGCTACTTGCCATGGCTCCTCCACAGAAGATGAGCATCCTCAGAAATGAAGTAGGGCCTTTGCATGACAAGCAAAACACAGCAAAACCATGTTCATCTGCAAGATACAGGGAAGTCCTGATAACCACCTCACACAGGTAAGCTGCACCTACCAATGGAGAGAGCTCAAACTGGGAGACACCTTAACATCCTTTCCACTGGGTCCTAGAAAATCCTGTTTTCCAGTGCTCCTCCTGCTTCCCAGGTGCTCAAAAAATGCCACACTAGGAGCTAAGAGACAGATTTCCAGGGCACAAGACATGCCGGCTGTCACTAGAAAGACACATTCCTTAGGTGCACAGTTGAGACACAGATGTGACCCGTGATTCCCACGTCACTGTAATTCACCCAGCCTTAACAACATCCCCTTACCCAGCGCACTTCCCCATTTGCTTCACATGAAGTGTCACCGTCCAGCCCCACGGAAAACAAACGTTTAGAGGGAGGGGGATGTTAAGGAACCTCCGTTCTTTCTCTCAGATTGATTAATCCATTCTGCTTGTTCAAGGAGCTCCTCACAGCTCAGCAAAGCAGCAAGTCATACACTACACAAGGCATGCTGGAGTTCAACGATATCCCCTGGCGCAGCCTTGCCAGGTAAGGCTGGGGAACCACTAAATTAACACTGAGAACAATTTGCACTATCCAAATACTGTGGCTCTGGGAAACAGGAAAGCAGCATTTTTAGGAAATGCTAGAATAGGGACAAAACATGCAGAGCTGACATGTTTTATGATGAAGACTGTTCTGCCTGTTATCCATCTTCCCTCATGTCCAAGAACCCAGAAAGGATCAAGATAAAGGTATGTTATTTTTTTTCTGATGGATCATGCAAATAAAGCATTACTATTGACTTACACAATGCCAACACGTACACAAATGTAGTTGAGTGATTTTTATCTAGACACCGGGAGGAAAGTTTAGCTCCTCTGAGTTAGTTAACTCCAGGAAACCAGACCATAGATCTGATTTGTGTGCACCGGGCTCCTACCTGATGAAATGTTGGATAAGCTTTGCACAAGAAGGAAGAGTTATGCTAGATGATGAATAGATAATGGGGTGTAAGGGCTCTGAAGAGGTCACCTGCACCATCTCCTTGCCCTAAAACAGGAGCCATAAATCATCTCCATACTTGCCATTCACACATTTTTATATTTGTGGAGCACCCAGCACAAAAGAGCCCCGTGCTGATGGACACTTTGATGATTTAAGTGTTAAATAACAGATAGGTGCTATTTATGTGGAAATTATTCCTGTTGGGACAGAGACACGAAAGCAACATTTTCTCCTGTGCCTCTGCCTGCCTCACCTGCACTCTCACGGCTCATCCATCTCCGAGGATTGCCTGGAACATTGCACATGTAGGAGCATTTTCAAACAGCTCACATTTTCTTTAAAAAGTGAACCTGTTCAGTAATGGCTCATCCTGCTCCTCCCACCCCCTGCTATGTGCTCCCTTGGGACTGAGAGGGGAGAACATTCAGCCTCCACTGGAAAACAGCTCTATGTACATTAAAATATCACCACTTGTGAGTCTGATGCCATTGCAACCTACAAAGCCAGAAATAGCAGCTTTGTCCCAGTGGAATAGAAAAGGACAAATTTCCAGCCTCCCAGAAGGGCTCAAGGTATGCAGGTGCACTTAGCCCTGCAGTAACAGAAAAATATTACAGGGAGGAGGGAACAATATTGTTTCAGGTCGTTATCTTTTATATAGTGTCCTTGTATACTTGTACAATGAAACTCCAACTCAAAGATTAGAATAAAAGCATTTTACAGAGATGAAAGTAATAATCCTACATCTATCATTTTCCAAAACACTAAAACAACTTAATGAAGCATTTGGTGACTTCAAGGACCTTTACAGGGTACACAGGTAGGAAACAAAGAAATACTTCCCTGCAGCCAGCCATCTCCTCAAAATGACAAATAAAGACCCAAAACACTTTTTTTTTTTTTTAACATAATCTTCTTTCCCCATGTTAAGCAAAATAAATATTTCCATTTTCAAACAAAAACATTCTTCTGTCCATCAGGCTACAGGATTCCTGGCTCTGCCACAATCACCCCCTGCAACTCAGCCAAACCGTTCCAGCCCAGATGTGCAGAGGCTTAGAAATTTCCAAAGCTATGCAAAGAACAGGGGGAACCAGGCAATTACATGTCTTCAAAAACACTTTGGTGTCTTGTAGAATTAGAAGATGAAGACAGGAGTGCAACCCATGCCTCCCGCAGCTGTGTTTAGAGAGGACACTGAGCTATCACAGAGAGTAGACTATCAGTAGGGCTGTCGGCAGTGGGAACAAGGACAAGAAATACAAGGATAAGGCTTGCACCAGCTTTTCCTTCCCACGCTGAAGGAATTGTGTGCCTATAGAGAATATATACAGTGCTGGGCGTAGAGTCCTCCTGCATTTATGGAATCACAGCCCAAAAAGCTAGTGTGCAGCAAAGGGAGGGAGCAGAGCTCTTTCAGGTCGGCAAGGTGAACCATAGCATCCAGGATACAAGCAGCAGTTCACACTCTTCCCTCAGCAACCATGACAGGGTAAAAACCACCAAAATACTTCTCTGTTCTCAATGAAGAGGGATGCTTCAGGAGGTCACTGGTCATCTCCAGCCGCCCTGAGACACAAATGTTTTGAAGGACAAAATCAAAACAAGTCCTCAGTTTACCTCCTTCCCTGTTGCTTTTCAACCTATATGGTCCCCCAGGAAAGCACTTGCAGACCAGCAGCTGCCTCCAGCCCTGTGACAGGACACAGGTCAGGACTGCCAAGGACTGTCACCCACCACAGTTCTTCATACACCAGGCCTTCAAGATCTACATGGTGTTAGAAGCACCAGCCAGGCCCACAGACGGATTTGTCGTGGGACTATATCGCCTTCTAGGAAGCCTTTACTGTTATTTGCCCCAGGAAACCTGGAGGGGCAGGGCTCCTTCAACACCACGGCAACTGAGCTAAAGCAAACAGCCAGATTTTAGGCAGAAAGCAGCCAAAAGAGCCCCAGGAGTTAAAACCAAGAGTTACTAACTCCAGATATCATCTGCTTTGTGGTTGCCATCACAGCAGCAAATGATTTTGCATTTTGCTGGCAAGATGAGAGTCTTAGAGAAGCCAAGCAGAAAGAAAAGTATTTCACCAAGTAGAAACCATTCTTGGATGGCTTTCAGTGACCTTCCCAGTCCTCCCAGAGACACACAGGTGTGTACAGATGCACACACCATCACACCGCCACAGCTGGGGTTGCTATTTTGGCAGTCCCCGGCTCCGAGCTGATCGCAAATGCACTGGATGCAAGAGGACCGTGCACAGCGGCACTCCTGCAAAACACGAGCTCGGTGCAGCGGCGGCAGCAGCAAGAGCCGAATTCCCATTTAAATAAAATGCCAAAAGGCAGTCAGCGAAAGTGACATTTATGGTGTTACTACAAATGCATTCAGTGGGAAGCTGAGTAGCAGAAGCAGGTTGGGGGGAAAAAAAACAAGCTGTAGTGAAAACTGCCATCTGTATATTGTGCCCCATTTTTAATATTCTGTATTCTCATAAAAAGTGTTGTTTCTGTCACTATTCAATCTCCCAAACTCACATGGAACACTGTTAAAAGTCAGCAGTGTGTGAAATGGTATTTTAAAATAAATGAAACCCGCTCGCAAAGCTGCGGAGGAATATTGCAATGCCAGGGTGCTGACAGACAGGCATTGAAAAGTAACAACCGTTATCATCTTAAAGCAAAGCGGATTAAATAAAAACCCACAGCTAGTGGTGCATTACCAAGTCTGATATTGACACAGCTGCCGTGGTGGTTATTTTTCATTGTCTCATCAAGACAAAGCATCACGGGATATCAATCTTCCCTCTGTCAGGCCATGCCTGGTGTAAAGTTTTTCGTTTACATTTTCATTATATCCCTTTTATCTCAGCTGCCAGCAAAAATATATATATGTATTTTATATATATATATATATACACGCACACACACGCGCGTATATGTATATCTATAAGTATGGATGCATACATATACTTTTGGGAACGCTGAGACTGGTTGACCTTCGGTGCATTGTCAAGCCACAGCCTCCGGCATGAGGGTCTCCGTTCTCCCAAGACAAAGCCAACCACTGCTTGTCCATGTCAGAGGCGGCAGGTGGGTGGGCCGCAAGGACTGGTTTAGGTCCCCTCCAACTGGGAATGGGCTCAGTGGTGAGCTCGTAAAGGTATGATCCCTTGAGAGCTTTGTAGCCAAGAAATCCAATTAACACCACTGCCAATGCTTTCTAAGCAAGCCCCTTCCTGTAGCCAGATTTTCACCGGATAGACCAGCCAAGTCTGTTCTGCTATCTAGCTCAGTTTGGTGCAGAGGGAAGAAGAAAACAAAGCAGAAGTCGCAATTCTCCGCGGGGAGCACTGGCTCCCTCATCAATACTAGTAGCTGTTACATTTCTTCCTTTGTAGCTCTGCAGATTGATCTCTGCATCCCATCACTCCACACACTTCTGTCCTTGATTCATCTTTAGCTTTTCTAGCTTTGCAGTATTAAGCAAAGCACTGCTCCTGGTTTTTTAGGAGCCTTACAGGCAAGTACTGCTAGGGCAGAAATCTCTTCCCAAGTATGCCGAGAGCCTCTCAGTGCTCACATACAAACACAGCCTGGGTAACTCAGCCTCTGCTTTCACTCCCACTAACAACTCTGCTGGTCCAAGACATGAGGCAGAACCAGCTGTTTGCAGCTGGCTGCAGCGCTCCCCAGAGCAACAAGGACTGCAGCAGAACGAAAGGGTTCCTTCCCTTATTCTTGAGAGCCTCATCTTCCAAACCTGTTGCAAACGCTTGCTATGGCTGCTCCCCTGTGCTTATTATTTAATTAAGTGCAGCCTCACTTCCAACATTTCTTGTTCTTGTTATGTCTTGCCTGAGACAGCTCAGTACTGCCTGTGACAGCACTGCCATCCTTTAAGAGCAGGAACTCTGGGAAACGTAGTTCCCAGTGGAAAAACAAGGCTAAAGCAGCCACAGAGGGCAGGTGGTGCCCTGGAAGAGCTACAAAAGGGACAGTAAAAATAATAAAGCAAGACCCCTTGGGAAGGGGCCACAAAGGAGCAAGTGTCTTAGCAATTGGCCACCAAAACTCCCTGCTTCACTGCTAGTGGCCCCTCTGATGAGAAGTCTGTAGGCTGACAGTGCAAAATCAGTTCCTCCCCTCCTTTCCTCAACTCCCAAGTGAAAAATACCCAAGCGGGTGTTACCTCCAGTATGCTCATTGGCTTCACTGGCACTTAGCTTGAGGTCAAGCCTTTGCTGCTGCACTGCAGCCCAGCTCCCCAGAAGCAGGGCTGACCGTTCCAACACACAGCATTTCGGATACTTCACCATCTCCCTGTGCTCCACTCAGACCCTGGAGATCCCCCATATAGGTGGGAGGGCAAATGTTCCCTACGGCGGAGCAGGTGCTCCCTAAACACAAGAAACCCCTGCATGAAAAACACAATGCAATGTAAAGCAATTTATCCCCCCACCTTCTTTCCCCTGCCTCAGTTTCCCAGCACGGAACACATTGTCCTTGGGCACTCCATGGTCCCCCTCCTGCTGCATCGCCCAGGCTGTCTACACCATTCTCCCCGTTCCCCCGCTCTAAAAACAGGATCCCCCTGCCAGAAAACTCCATCCCACTGAGGGATCTCTACAATCCTGGGGCGCATGTCCTTTGTCCTGCTGCCAGGGACATTCCCTCTCCATCCCCCAAACCACAGTTCCCTTCCTCCAAACAATAGTCCATCTTCCCAAGGTGTTCCCATTTAAAGAGAGGATCATTAGCCACTGCAGAAGGCCAACTTCTGGGAAGCCATGGCAGTTCAGTGAGGCTCCAGCCTTCACTTCAATCCCTCTGGGGTCAGCAACTTTCATGCTCGCTTGCACCCAGATGGAATTTGACCTGTAGGTCCTGCCCCACCAGCCTGCGGCCCCAGACTGACAGCAGTTACACCTTCTCCGCAGCGCTCGGCACAGCAAAGGGTTACACCAGCTCTTCCAGCAGTGTTTCCTCTCTCTCCCTCTCTGCAAGCAGCAGCAATTGCCATTCTGCATCCTTAATAGCAGCGTAATCAAAAGTTATGATGCATTTTTCAGTAATCACAAGAAATGATCCCCACTTAGCGTTAAGTAAAGCAAATTTGCCACTGGAAGGATGAAAAAAAAAAAGAAGAAAAAGAAGAAGTCAAAAGCATTTCAATTTTCATTTGAAACGAATGAGTCAGAGTCAATTTGGTAAAGCAGTTAACAGCAGCTGTGCTCCCCTTTCCAGCCCCTTAACAGGTACAATTTGCTTTTAACAAACAACCTCACAGAGGTCTCTGGCACTGTGTTAACATAGTGGCATTCAACCCCTCTTGCTGTTGTGTATTTAAATTGGGTAAGAGTCAGGCGGAGGAGATCCACCATGAATCTTAAGAAGTGCAATTTGACAGCATCTTAAAAAAAAAAAACAAAGGAGTGGGGGGGAGGCTTTATAAAAAATAATAAATGAGTTTGAGAGCAGGTTTTGCTGGGTTATTTCAAAGCAGCATATTAAAAACAACAAAAGTCCTAGAAAGCCCCAGCATGGTGGCAAGACCCCAGCAAGCTTGGAGCCATGAGCAAGCCTGGCCCCTCCACAAAGAGCTCTGCAAAACAAGCCAAGCCATTTGATGCCCAAAGCACCCCTCAGCCTGGGTGCACTCAGGATACTTTGCCCCACACCAGGAGCGACAGTGGAAAGCTGTATGTCGGGAGGGGGTGAAAGAAAAAAACCACCACACACCACACAACAGCCCTGCACACTCTCACTAAGGTTGCCCCAACCCCTCAGGGCATCCCACAGTCTCAGCAGTTGCTTAGAGAGAGGGCTAAACCTGGGCTGGGAAGAAAAGCAAAGGCGTGTGATGAGACCTCAGCCACCCCTTCTCATCCCTCCCGACCCCAGAGCATCTCTGTCCTTGCCTCACCTCAAAGACAGGCCCTTGACGATGCCCTCATCTCACCGGGCTTTCGGCTCAGGCAGTGATCTTCTCTCGTTCATTTGTTCTTTGAAGAAATCTCATTTCATTACCTTCCAGGCTCCTCAGCTTTGTGGGGAATTACAGGAGGTCAATGAAAAATTCATGTTCTCAGTCAGTAATTGGCATTTTTGTTTCCTTTTTTTAAAGGAAGGAAAGCAAAGAAAAGGATGTGAATGGGGCAGACAGCAGGGTGAGTGGGTATCTTCTGCCGGTTATTAAGATAAAGTCTCTCATATTGCTCCTGTCCAGCGTACTCTGGTGCTTGCTCCAAGCAAGCCCTGTAATCCTGCGTATTGAAATTTGAAAGCATTCCTGGTACTTTTATTAGAGGAACAAGTAATGAAAGCAGACTGGACATATGCAATTATTACAGTGTAATCCACTGGAAATGAAGTCAATCCAACCACCCCGCGTTCTGCTTTTTTAGGCTTCAGGGAAGTGCTTCCCAAATTCCAGCTGAAGTTACTGTTACAAGCAGTAGCGCAAGGGCTCTCAGCATAAGACTCAATTAATATGGTGCTAGCAAGCGTTCCCCTATTGATTTCAGCCTAGTCTGAAACACCAGCCAGCACTGGCATCAACCACCAGTGCTAGCAAGGAAGATAAATGCAAAATAAGGGGCTGCCAGCAAGCTAAAAGGAGCAGCAGACCTCTGTTTCAAGGGTACCAAAGAGAAACCCCCGTCCTGAAAGCACGGGAAGCTCTCCGGAAACCAAAGTCTCTCTGTCTCTTGGCAGCTTTGCCATCCATAAGCACGAGACCAGGATTTCACCCGCCCAACGCGCGAAAAGAAGCGCCGTTCAGCCACCTTCAAGGCCCTGCCCCGCCGAGCCGCGGACGGGCGACGCTCCTTCCCCCGTCTCTCCCTCCCGCTGGCAGCGAGCACGCTGTCAGCCGGGAAACAGATTGCCGCATGCGGCACGGCCAAGGCTCGCGATGATTAGATCTATTAATACCGTACATCTGATGCACCTCCAAGGCCCCGACGCCGGGTGACAAATAGGGACGGACTTCCCGGCTCCGCCGAGCAGGGCCCTGCGACAACGACCTCCTTGCCGGGGGCTGCTTGGAGCCCGGACAGGCGGGAGCGTCCCCTGTGTGCTGGTGGGTACCCTGGGGAGAGCGAGGAGAGAACATGGAGGGCGCGGGGAGCTCGCAGTCACAGGTGGTGGCCCCAGAGCTTGCGTCCCGGCAGGTCCCGCTCACTCTGAGGATGCGAAGGGGTCCTTGTTTCCTGCCCTTCCTGCGTCCTCCTCCAGCCAGGATTGTTCCCCGTCCCACCGGAGGGATCGCTCTGGTGGCCCCGTCCCTGGGGCATGAAGCCATAAGAGGCCTTTGCAAGCCCACGCGTCCCCATTGACTGCTCCCTGGGATCTGCGTTTCCCTGAGGTCGGAGGAGGACCTCTTCCTCTGTCACCTTCTCCAGGATCACCTCTCCCCACCCACGTCCCTCAGCAAGAACAGCCACCCACTGAGGCACGGCAGGGGAGGTGGGATGGGCAATTCCCAGGGACACGGATTCTTCCCTTGAGCTTCTCTGACCTCAGGCCTAGGCCCAGGTCCTCCTCCACCATGGCATGCCCCACAGCTGTCTTCTCACAGTAGGGGGGAGCATCACCCTATACACTTCCCCACTCAACATCCTCTTGTACTTCCTAAGCATCTCTCTCTAGCGGTCCTTCGTTCATCACCTCACGCAGTTAAAACAACGCTGGGAAGATCACAGTTTTAACACCTCAAGCAAAGATGTGAAGTTTTTGGTGACACAGTGAAACCCTACCCGTTCCCTACCGCAGCCTGCTGTGTGCCTTGTGGAAAGCAGAGAGGCCCCGCTGCCTTGAGGGCTGATCTACACAGGGTGAGGCTTTCCTGCCCTAACCTGCTGGCCCTCCCCACGCTCTGCAGAGCTTGTGCTCTCCCCTGCCATGCCCACGGCCAGCAGAGGAGAGCCAGGCAGCTATCGCTCCGGCAGGCCCGACATCAGCCGCTTATCAGGCGGGGTGACATCTCCTCATCGGCAGCTGCAGCCCAGGGTCTGCCGCTGCGGGGAGGCATGGAGGCAACTTCAGGGTGGACCGTTAGCGTATTTATTACCTGCTTATTAGATACCAGGCTCCCGTTATGATTAATTGGCTGGGTGATGGCTCCTGCCAGCTCCCAATGCTCAGCAAAGCTTTCTAATTCCATTTTGCAAAGGCTGGGCCAAGGCAAAGTCGTTTCCGAGAGGAAGGAAGGAAGGAAGGAAGGAGCGGGTTTTTTTTCCTCCTGCCTCCAAAACAACCCGACCCTTTGCCCAGTCTCAGCAGGACCTTTTCTCGACGCGCTCCGTCCTTCCTCCCGACCGTGTGAGCGCAAAGGGGATAGCTGGGAACCAGCAGCTCCAGTCATCTGTAGCTGCGCAGGGCGAGCATCTCTGGTCCTCCTGCGATAGAGGACCACGCCGCTCATTACACCCCCTGCACACACCACCATTGCTGCACCACCGTGGCGAGAGGGCTCCTTGCCAGCCCTTTGCTCAGCACTGAGAGCGAACAGCTGGTTGATCTCCAGGCAGAGAACACCCCAGCAGAGGACAGGTTTTGAAGCAAAACTTTGCTGTCTCCTCAAGGTTTCACAGAGCCCACGCAGCAGCTTTCCCCTGTACAAAAGGACTCCTGCCAACCTCCGCAGTACACCACCACATCCATGAGTCTCCCAGCAGAAAAACAGCAGATGGGGACAGGTATCGGGAGGTCAAAAAGTCAGTAGATGGTGCAAAGACTTTTCTAGGAATGGAGGCTTGAAAGAGATTCCTGAAAACTAGAACCCACGAAGGAGATGTTTTCGCAAAGCAAAATATTCAGGAGATAAGGAAATTCAGCATCATTTCACAGGACCGCTGTTTAGCTCCTCTAAAGGCTGGAGTGAAAGCCGCAGCCAAGAGGTTTTGGGTGCCTCTCCCAGAGGCAGAGTGTCCTGGCATCCTTTTTGTGATGATTTCTTCTGTATTCCTCAGTTCTGTAGAAACCTGTTCTGTTATCCTTTATCCTTCCCGCAGGCCAGATTCAAAGCTGCATGAAGGGGCAAAGAGTTTAAAGGATGATGAAGCTGCATTCTTACTAAGTCACTCCCAGACTTCGGCGATTTTCACATTTTTAGGCCCTTTCTGCTCATTTTGATCATCAGAAGCCACCCTTGGAGGCTGAGTCCAGCAGAAGTGATTATGCTTTGCTAACTAGAGGTGCTTCATCACCCATTCACCTGTTGGCAGGAAAGACATTCCCATGCTGTCTTTTCATAAGGGACACCAACTAAAAGCAGGCAGCAATGTCACGCGGCGATTGCCCTGAACAATACTGAGCAACTCCTTGGTTGAGGGAGACAGGTTGTGAAGGTAGTTTGGGGGCCTTTGCGGTGGACAAGCATCAGTTCTTGGTGGCCAAGCTGTCTGCAAACCAAGCACCCGGCTCTCCAGTAGAGACAGACAGAGGGTCCTGCAATACCAGAGAGAACAGCTCATGGGCTTCCATCTCCCTCCAGCTTTACCTGCCAGGGTCTTGCTGGCTCCTTTCTGTCTGCTCCCCACCGCACCCTTGCAAAGGAATATTCATGCGTAGAGAAAGGCGGGATGAGGAGCCTCATTCACACAGCGCTGAGCTGAGGGGGTTGCTGTGGAGTTAGCTAGCTCTGGATGCTCATCTCTGCCCCACAGGAGGTGAACACCTGCCCCCCTTAGGGATGGGCTTGGTGCTCGAAGTTTCCCTCCTCTTCCATCGCTGGAGGGCCCTCAGCCCCAGCCTGGGGGAAGGCTGCACGTTCTACATATCCCCGCTGAATTGTTACACGCTTCTGCTGTGTTCCTCAGACAGAGGACTTTGCTACCAGCGAGCGGGAGAGAAACTGCCATCTGGGACCGCATGTGCTTTCCAGACAGATGGCTGACTATTCTAGTCGTGTTTTATTTCTAGCAATGGTTCATACAGCAACAGCGCTAGTGTGAAAATGGGATGTGACAAGATGTGTATTGCTTACACCTTCTGTAAAGTTCAGATAAAACCAAGACGTACAGAATGTAAAAATCAATATAATTTGGTAATTAAGAGATGCAAAACCCCCGATTTAATGCTGCATTGTGTTCATGTATATTACAGATTGTGTATATGTGTGTGATATGGAACATACATATGTATGTTTCCACATTTATGCATGTACACGATGCAAAATGAATAAAAATAATGAATGTATACATTTATGCATTAAAATAAACATAGTTACCTGTTCCAGCAGGTGTTTCAGACAACTTCTGGCAACCACCCACTGTTTCATCCTTTAGGCTGAAGCTCCGCGGAGCAGGAAATTCCCTCTGTTGTGCTCGAGTGGGACATAGTGCAAGGTCCTGGTTCTGCCTGGGTTCCTTGGCCATTATACCCTGCATTCTGTAATGCTGAACAACTAGAGCTAGAAAGTTTAGCGAAAAGAAAAGCAGGACAAGCTGTTAAGGGCTAGGATCATTGCACTGCTTTCTGCAGACGTTAGAATTCAGCCTTGTTGCTCTGAACAGCATAGGGAGCCACATCCCCAGGGAGCTCAACACATGCCAGTGTACACAGAAATGGTGAAACTTGGCTATAAAACCCATTTCCAAGTCCTCCTGCAGTTCAGGTTGGGAAGAAAGCCTGAACTGAACGCTTTAAAGGCCACTGGTCACTCAGTTGGAGCTGGCTAGAAGTGGGTTTCCCTTGTACGTGGAAACACTCTGCAGCTCTGCTCAAGAACTCGCATCTCCCTCACACTGCACACAGGTCTTCAGACTCAAAAGAAGGAAAAAGATTGCAAGAAAAGGATTCAGAGCAAAAATACCTGTCTCCCAGCTGCCCATAGAGACAATGCAGATGCAACAAGGATGTGGAAGAGGCTGCTTCTTCCTTCACGTCCTGCTCCTTCAGTCTCAAGAGCAGTGAGGGTCCACCTCATTTTGCAAGTTGTGAGACAATGTGGGTCTAGAGAGGAGAGGGGCAAATGGGAGAACAGTATTACTTGATCCACCCAATACACAGATTCCACACAGCAAAGTCCTGGGTTCACAGGCTCACAACCCATCTCCTAAGCAGCTCGAGACAAGCAGTGGTGTCCTCTGCAACAGCAATGCGGATCCGTTGCTATAACCAAATGTTTGTTATAATGGGCTGACGCAGAGTGGTAGCAGTAAGAGGCTCGAATGCAGTGTAGCGTGCTGGGGTTATCAGCATACAAAGTCCCTGTCACAGAATCATTAAGGTTGGAAAAGACCTTTAAGATCATCAAGTCCAACCATCAACCCAACACCACCATGGCCACTAAACCATGTCCCAAAGTGCCACGTCCACACGTTCTTTGAACACTTCCAGAGATGGTGACTCCACCACCTCTCTGGGCAGCCTGTTCCAATGCTTGACCACTCCCTCAGTAAAGAAATTTTTCCTAATATCCGGTCTAAACCTCCCCTGGTACAACTTGAGGCCATTTCCTCTCATCCTATCACTGGTTACTTGGGAAAAGAGACCAACACCCACCTCGACACAACCCCCTTTCAGGTAGTTGTAGAGAACGAAAAGGTCTCCCCTCAGCCTCCTCTTCTCCAGATTGAACACCCCCAGCTCCCTCAGTCGCTCCTCATCAGACTTGTGCTCCAGACCCCTCACCAGCTTCGTTGCCCTTCTCTGGACACGCTCCAGCACCTCAACGTCCTTCTTGTAGTGAGGGGCCCAAAAGTCTGTCCCTGCAAAGTTATCAGCAGGGGGGCAAGAGACAAAGCATGCAGCTGTCCTAACATTAACCTGCAGGGCTGTGGCTCAGCAAGCGTGGGGTGGCAGCTAGCACAGGACGCTTGTGCACGCTAGCCCAGGACCCTACACAGGGACACAAAACCATACTTGCAGATAAGCTTGGGGGTGCAGTACAGGCAAAATTCATCTCCAACAAGATACAAGCCCTGTGGTCAAACCATGCACTACAGGCAGGGATCCAAGCCTGGTCAGACAGACAAGTGAGAAACTGCCACCTCTAGACCCCCTGTGACTCCAACTCTGACTCAGCAAATTATTTTTTTGCACTTTCAGGCCCCAAAGTAGAGCAAAAAGGAAATTACATAGAAACAGAGCATGTTTGGGGAGTTTTGGCAATGGCTAACTCCGTCTTTTTGTCACTTTGCAGCTCCCTGGGTGTCACTCAAACTGGAAATCTTCCTTCCAGTTCCCATTAGGTGTAGATGTGTTTTCACACTTTTGCCTAGCCAGGTACTTTCTGTACTGCTGATGGTTAATTACTTGACGATGAATCACGCTGCTCAGCGGGGCGCTGGGGCAAACAGCGTTATCTGAGCAAGTCATGGAATAGGGCGGCAGGGAAGAAAACACCTCTGCATCAGGCAGGTGGGCACACACGTACAGGATTTGCGAGGAATAAATTCAGAGAGGAATATCAATAAATCTCCCAGCCAGGCCACTGGGGTGGGAGTTTCTTTCCCCCCTCCCCAAAACAGGAAAATTCTGCTCTTTCCATGGGGGGTGGGAAGTGGTGCAGGGCTGCATTGAAATGTAAATTCACTCAAATTATTAAGCACAAGAGAGCAGCTCCTGCCAGCCCTTTGTTCCGCAGTCAGAATGTGTAATCTAGAAGAATAAATATAGTCAGATATCAGCTAAACAAAGAGACCCGGGGCCATGCATATTCAGCAACCCTCTCCCCCAGGACGTCCCTTCCCCCTTTATCAGGGAGGCTCTTTCTGCAGTCAACAATTGTAGATCAAAATGCCCTCATTAACCAGGGCCGAGATGAAAACCTCTCGCTGTTTCACACCGAGGGTGGGGTCCTTCATTTCTTTCCGGGAGCAGGGATCTCCCTACCCCCTGGTTTTCTCCTCAGTCCCTTTTCCATCCTGGGGGGACAGGGCAGGGGTGCCTCTGAAGCCCACTGCTGCTACACTCCCACCAGACGGGTGGGGTAGCTGCAGGACAAAGTCCCAGGGTCCAGCAGCTAAGGTGGCTCCAAGAGCTGCCCTGCACTTTGCCGCCATGTCCACCTTGGTGCTAGCAAGGGGAATACCCCAGGAGAGGGCAGGCAGACTACAGGTCTATGCAGGCTGCCTTAAAGAGGGCAGAAGTCACCAAATATACCCCCTCTGCCACTTCACAGAAAGGATTACATGGACTTAGCCTGACAAGCGGTGGAGACTCACAGAGGCGCTTGGGTGACATCCTGATTTCTTTCTTTAGACTAGATATAAGGAAGAAATTATTCACAATGAGGGGGGTGAAACCCTGTCCCAGGTTGCCCAGAGAGGTGTTAGATGCTCCATCCCTGGAAATATCCCAGGTCAAGGTGGATGGAGCTCTGAGCAACCTGGTCTAGTTGAAGATGTCCCAGCTCACTGCAGAGAGGTTGGACCAGATGACCTGTAAAAGGGCCCTACTCCATGATTCTAAGATCACCCAGAACAACAGTTTCACACAAGCTACTCAGCAAGGGGAGCTGAACCACCCGAGGGGCTCCAGCTCCAACAGCCTTTGCAGAGCTGCAAGTTCACACTCCATGCTGTGATGACTTGAGGATGTCTACTACCTCCACTCCCGGTCATATGAGAGCAGGTGACATGAAGCCATGCTAGTAACCGGATGGAAAAGACGGGCCCAACTTCTCAAAGCCATTCCAGCAGCAGGGGAGACCGGAATATCAAGCAGGCAGCCAGGGATTGCATCTGCCCCCAGCTGCAAGGAGAGGTGGTTGGAGGCGAAACAAGCATCGGGCGAGGAAGAGAGGGTGCTCTCCCCATGCACGGCTGGGGTCATTACTTAAACACAGCATCTCCATCTCCAGTGCTGTCAGCTTCACACCTGTCACTACCACTAAACCTGCTGCAAGATTTAAAGATGAGGTGGAGAAGGAGGGGGGAAGGAAAAAAAAAAAAATCAATTTGGCTGTTTTTGAGTTATATGAATATAATAAACCCTGAGTGTCCTGCTTTTGGATGCAGTTTGCACTTCCAATAACTCAGCAACATATTCATTAAACAAAGAGAGGTAAAAGCAGCAAGCCATTAAAAATAAAGCACCAAGAGAGGGAAGGCCATGCAGGCTGTAAATATCTTTGACTCTTTTTCAACCTCCATTTTCTTATCCCTGCTCATTCACTAATTGACTTCTGGATCCTGCTTCTCAGAACCGTTTCCATCACTGCACTTTGTCCTTCAAACACAGCTTGCAACAAAGCATCTCAGGCACTTTCTAAATGCAGAATAAACTCGTATTGTAGCCCTCCAAAGCAGAAGAAAGGGTCCATCTCACTCATTACCCTGGTGCTGTGGTGCAACACCCCCTGCACAGGGCTTCAAAAACCACAGGATCAAAGAGCAGGTGTTCCAGGTGGAAAAAATACTTCCAGTTTTAATCTGTTTATGCACTGTGTGCAGACCCTCTACGCATACGTAAGAAATGCCCACCTTCTGGTACTTCAGCTTTGTTGCATGAAGTCTCCCCATAGCTCCAGGGACAGACTCTTCTTTCCCACTCAGGTGGAGGCAATCTGGCCACAGGGCATTGCTCCCTATCCTGATCCGGGCAGGACTTAACTCCAGGTGGCAGGCACCAGAGCCCCACGAGCTGATCAGGACTGAGGACAAGCACACATTAGCACTGAGCCGTCTGGAAAGGAGGGTGCCCTGCTCCATGACAGCCCATGGATTTCAGCACTACTCTACAAATCCTGGAAAAGGTTAAGCCTATCACATGTAGGCGCTCCAAGCCCAACTCCAGGATCACCAGCTTCCCAGCGTGGCTGCCAGGAGGCTCTCTCTGATCCAGCATCTGAGATCTCTTATCTTGTCCAGACTGAAGGGACTCCCTTCAGACTCCCCTCCCTAATATCAGGTGTTTTAACTCCCAAATTAAATATTACCTCCCATCACATGCCACAACACTGATTCACATGACAGCATCCGGCTGGCTCAGCACCCTGCAAAAGTCTCCCTAACAGCTGGGATAGATCTCATGCTGATATGGAGGGAAGTGCTTACTCAGCAGGAGGCTCAACTCCATCTCTGAAGCATCTGCTTCTTCTTTGGAGTTCATCATCCTCTGCATGGTCTCATTTCTTCCCAAGTTTTAGAAGCGTCTCAGGGCATCACCCAATATGACAACAAAACAGCAAGTGAGACACTCCTGACATTTTCTCTGATTAGGAACAATGCTCACTGACAGAGGCAGTCTTAAGTTTGGTAAGGGCATAAGTTTTTTTCTGCCCCAAAACAGAAGTGATGAGATTCCTCTATTCCTTGCCTGCAGGCACTCAAAATGCCACGTTTCCTCCTTTCCATGGGATTTAAAAGAGCAGCCTTCTCATGTTCTTAATTCCTCCCAAAGCTCACAGCATATGGCAGTTTTGAAGGAAATTGGGTTAAGACCATAAAGGCTATTAGAAGAGTTTTGCTAAGTACTGGCTCTGCAAGAGAGAAGCTACAGGAGAGGGACAGCCTGGGGGTGTTACAGACCTCACTGGGCCTTGGAGAGCCGAAAGCAGGGCCAGGAGCTCCGGACTGTATGCCCCTTTGACAAGTCTTCTGCACCCAGGCCCGGCTAACGCTGAGCAACAGAACAAAGGGATCAGACAAGCTCATCTCCCTGTTTTCTCTGAGAAAAAGACATGTTCAGTGCAAGGAGGGAGGAAGGATGGTGCATCCCTGGAGGTCCTTATCTCCCACGTGGCCCAGGGTTGATGGGTTCATGCAACCTCTTACCTCAGGCACAGCACAGGACATTTCTCAGCTCAGCCCAGCCTGAGGAATGAGAAAAGCCTTAAAAGATGTCCTTAAAAGACAGAGACATCCAGTCATTCTTGCAGGTGTCAAGGAACTGCTTTCAGCCAGCCAACACCCATCTGTGTAGCAGGCAGGTGATGGAGACTAAGGTTCTTAAACACAGAGTTTAAGTAGCCACCTCTGACTACCAGTACGCTAGACAGAAGTCCCCTCCATACAGCCTTCTGCTGCAGGGAAGGGACTTGCCACAGCCAGCAGCTTTCACTCAGCAAGCCTGGTTTTAACTACAAAGCAGTTCAAGAAAAGTGCCACCACCCTCCCCTAATAACCACAGGTTTTCTCTCACCATGATTTTACAATAGTGCAGCTCAACTGGGTATAAATCAGAAAGGAGAACAAAATCTGGCCTCAGCTACTTACATTTTGCCCACTAAAAGCCACATTTGCTCAGGAATCTCCTTTTTTCATCTACTCATTCACTGCTACTAGGAAATATTTTCAGAACAGTACTTGGGCAGCTTCATACAAGATTTCTTGCGCTGTATTTTTCTGGATAGGCCAGAAGTTAATCAAATACTACTTATCCCCAGATACTCTCTGATCCATACACAGGTACATGAACTCACCCACAGATTCGACCCATTAGAGAGTGAAAAAAAAACTCAAGGCCTCTCACTTCGGCTCATCAGTGAATATTAATTTCTATTGTCATGCAGTTGACTTGTAAATCAACTGGATCATTAACTCAGACCTTTTGTGCAGTAACATTACAGGATGTTGCAAGTTAGACACCACAGTGCTTCCTACACTCCCACTCCTTTGAATACAGAGTTCAGCTAGCAAAGAAAGAGGGGCACAACTCAAGTCCACCCAAATACAGGTTGTGCTCAATGTGACAGCTGTGCCGCTGTGACTGTACCTGCTAGCTGCGTGGCATTTGCCAAAATAGCCACACCATGCTAATCTTCCTAGCCAAATAGTGCCTTCTGCTGGATAGCTTGTTCCCCACATGTACCAGAATAGCAGGACTAATGAAAGACCTGTTTCTGCCAAGACAAAGGTATCTACAATAAGTTTACAGGCAGAAGACTGAGGTTTTAACTAAGGTTTTGTGGTCCTGCTGAGACTAGACTGCAGTTTCAGGTAGTGAACAGATCTATATTGATTTACAACACCAAAAGGCTCAGACCTTGTCCGTTTCAGATCTATTAAGTATTGACTATAATAAACCAATTGAGAATACACCACTGGATTTCAGTCTGATGTGAATCCAGAATTAGCGATGTGAAGCACGGTTTGTTCGCTTCCCAGGCTGTTGCTGCCATGGATGTGCTACCTTGTCAAGCCTGTGCATTCCTGACCATTCTCCTGAAGGAAGGCACAAGCGTCCATTGTCTCTGCTGGAAGCTCTCATTTGATTTTCTCTAGGAAAAAAAAAAGATAATTCCTTTTCTCTAGAGAGAAGCAATGAGATTAAAAGCCAAGGTGTTTTCAACAGTAAGGCATGGTGATGCAAGATGCTGATTCACCTGTGCAACTTGCAGCAAACTGCGACCTATGAGATTCGTACAAGGTGCTGAGCTTTTTCAGCCAGCTCTCCTTGTCTGGGAATGGACTTGGAGCAGACATACTCACAGCCAGGTTGGCATTAACTGGGTTCAGTGGTTCTGCCTTGCTGCTACGGTGGCAGCTCTATGCCCCTCTGCAGGAGCGTGCTTGCATGCAGCAGCAGTAGTTTAACCTCCAGTACAGCCAAAAGGGGCCCAATGAGCTTCAGAATGGATTTCCCTGCAGTGCTGCTACTCAGACCAAGTTTTCAACCAGGACCAACACGCCACCACTTGTTCACCTAACAAGGCAAGCCTGACATGCTGCCATTCCAACAGGGCATGGCTGAGGTAGACTCGCCTGCAGAGCCCATAAGCAAGGAGGTTTCTGAGCTTGAGCTGTACCAAACCTCCTGCTCATGCACAGTCAGTTCAGTTCAACTGTATGATGGAGGGCCATGACACACAGCTTCCCATACCCCACCATTAGAAAATACTGTACAGCCCACCTAAACACACATATTGAGCATTGCTTCTGCATGTGCTCCCCTCCTATAGCACCTCACTTTCAGGATGGCCATGTTACCCAAAGGTACGTCTGGTTCTGACCAGTCTCAGTCCTCCAGACTTGCAGCCAGAAGGGAGATCCCACCACCTACAAGCCCATGCCCCTTCCAGCCTTACAGCATCGCGCCCACACCGCCTTGGCTGCCGCTCGGCACTACGCACAGCTCTCCTTTCAGGCAGCGCCCGGGCTGAAAGAAGAGATGTCTGCTGTGAACCGGGCTGTGCGGGGGGCCAGGAACGGACGACACGGGGGAGCTGCCGGTTCAGGCGGAGGGGTGCGGGCAGGACGTGTTGGTAGGTTGTGCAGGGCAGGAGTGAACCGCAGGGAAACAGAGCTCAGCCGCGTTGTCCCGCGGTCTCCTCCAGCGGCACCGTTCCGTCCCTCACGCGCGGGAGCCTCGCGTTGTGCTTTCGGGTCGGAACAGCCTCTTCGTGCGGGAAGCGAAGCCTGAGGAACCGCAGGAGCCGGGGCGGGGGGGGGGGGGGGGGGGCTCCATTTCCAGTTCAACAGCGACCTCTGCTCTCAGCCGCCCGAAACGCACGTGTCGCTGCCCACCCCCCCGCCTCCGGGGGGACACCTTGAGATAGATCATTTTGGTCTGTTTTACCTCTGGGGAATAAGGACACATCTTTCACGTGTGGGCAACCACCGTGACCTTCAAATCCCATCAGATGGAGCCGAGGGCTTCACAGCCCCAGCAGTTGTTAAAGCATCCCAGGATTTACCTTCCCTTACTTCGCTGATATTTAACCAGATGCCAGGAGAGACAAGGACACCTGGTTTTAAAATGGATTGTTTTCAGCATACCAAGAGGGAATATAGATATACGCGCACTCTCACGCACGAGGCTTGCATGGAAACTCTCAAACAGACCTATGTAACTAAGACAAACAAGGGTGCAGCTCCAAAACATACCAGCTGCCCCTTGAAGGCTGGGGGAATTAGCAAGTGGGGTAGGAGAGCTGCAATGCCATGATGCAGCGCTCCAATACCACGTACAGCAAGTCACTTTGGTTCTGCAGGCTGGACAGGTCATTCTCAATATACCAAGGCCAAAAGATCCATCTCAGCTCCTCAATACAGGGAGTTAGTCCTCTCTCCTCCTCACATCCTCCTAAATTCTGGGATGTCTAAGACTCTTCTGATAACTCCCAAAACATCAATCCAGTTCACAACTCTCAGCTACTAGAGCTCCCCACTCTCACAGCAGCAGAGGGGGGAGAATCCCAGAGGAAATCCCACAGGAAATCCCACCTGTGCCATGCCAGGGGTCCAGCACCAAGATCTGCAGCTAGGCTGCAGAAACCAGTGACACAGTTCTCACTCCAGCATCTCACGTGGAGACACGTGGTCCTTACAAACCCGGCATGCTGCAGAATACCTTCCCTGCATGACCTGCATGGGAATGATCCACAGGAAACTGGGATTCAGGCATGATGGGGTTCCTTGCCTCATCCGTGAGGATTTAGCAGGCTAAGGCATTTTCCCTTGCTGGGAACTGAGGGGTGCGCCCGCAGTAGCGCTTCCCTGGTACCAGCCATACCTCTCCATCCCAGCACACCACGCACCGACACCAACCACTCCGGTCACTCAGACACTGCAGTGCCCAGGATAAAAAAAGGACTGCTCCAAAACGCCCCAAGCATTTGAAGATCTGTTTTGGGCTAAACTAAGCCATCAGAGTGAGAATCTCACCCCTCGCAAGCTCCAGAGATGTTTTAAAGCTCCCCAAAATGTTAATAATAAGCTAAATATCCTAACATTATTCTACCAAACAGCTTTTAGGACTGTATGTGACCTCTGCATGGGAAGGCTCCATTCCGTTCCTCCTTTCTCCACGCACACTCACGCAAACTGTACCTTTAATTCATTATGACAATTCTTAGAAAAAGCAGCAAAGAAAGCGAAGGTCAGTTTAAAATACCCTCTCAGCTCTATAGATTTAAAAAAAAAAAAAAATCAAGATAAAATTAACCATTTTGAGTAAGACAGAAGTTGGCAGAAAACACAAAGAAATTTCCAGGCACACAGGTCTCTGCAGCTCCTGAGGCTTGTATGTGTTCTCCCCACATAGAGTTAAACAAACAAACTAGAAAAAGAGTTGACAAACATTGCCTTAGCTGTACAAAACCTAAGTTTATACAGCATTTCTAAGAAGCAGTCATAACAACTTTAACAACTATGTTGCAGAAAGTTTGTCTCCTACTTTTACAACTTTGCATGGCTTAATTACTGCTCTGTTTATATTCGTAGTATTATTTGAGTTGTGTTCACAGGATTGTACCTGAATCAACACCCCATTCCTAAGAGGCTCCAGACAAACAAAGGGTCCAGAGGCTAAACAAGGGCAGAGATCTGCAAGGGATGAAGTTGCAGTTCAGCCAAAAATACTTCCTCAGACTTCTGCTTATGTTTATATATGTTACTATCTAAAGTATCTAAAGATCTTACATAAACCAAGTCCTCACAGGTGGATACATTAGTAAACATGAGGCTATTAACCCTCCTTTCCTGGTTTGCCAGGTTTGCTCCTGCATTCCTAGATAAAGCATTCCCAACAGCAGACCATACAAACACCATGCAGCACCACAAAGCGCCTGTGTCCAGCAAAAATGCCCCAGCTACAGCCTCTGCAACTGCTTCTTGAGTAAAACCTGGGCGTCATCAGCCCATCAATCCTTCTGCTTGCCTCTGTCCTCAAAGACATGACGCTGCTGGGTGCCTGCCCTCTAAGGCGACGGGCTTAGAGGAGGCTTCCAGCTGCCAACAGCCCAGACTTGGGCTCCCACCAGCCCAGACTTGGGCTCCCACCAAGGGCGTAGAAGCAAAAGGCTCAATATCGCTTTAGTCCTTCTACCTCCACAGCTGAGGTAACACGTTCTGCTTCACTAAAACCAAGAGCTTCCTGGGGTAGTCGTGCCCTTGTCTCCACAGCCCTCAGTCTAATGGGCACAAGTTTAGGTGCATTAGCACCCATTCAATTTGCAGCACTTAGACTTCATAACTCTTCCCGTTTTGTCACTCTTAATATTTATAAGACATCTAGCAAATGATTGATTTTCCTTCGGACCCCTTGTCGTTCACAGTTGCTTATCTCCTGCATGTACGGGGCAATCAACAGATTTATAGCAGCCCATAAAAGTTGTTACCAAAAGTACAGTTTCTTTTTGTGTGCGATAATTTCTAATAACTCTTATGCATGATAGCAATTACTGACAAAAGTCAGCCTCTGTTAATAGAGTTTATCTCAGTTCATCATATATCCTTTGTCAGTGGAAGCATTTTGACAAGCCTGGGGTTAATTAAAACCAAGAAGACAATAAAATACACCTAATCAAACATTACAGGTACAGAAATCAATTAGCAGATTTATGGCACTTTGGAGCCCTCTATAATATGCAAAATTCAAAGAAACTGTCAGTTCCATCCCCCCAAGACAGTATAATTGAATTTCTAATTGAAACTATTTTTCAATAGGTAACACAATCCACAAAGTTTGATTTGCATTAAAGTGGCATCTGCAGAGGACAGAGAAATCTAAAAAAAAAAAAATAAAGAAATCCCCTGCTGCTCCCATTATTACCAGCAATAATTATTATTGTTTGCATATTTAATTTTTTGCAAAAGCCTTTTAGAATCAATGGAGTGGCCAATTCTTTGCCAAGACAGCTTTAGACACTAAGATCCTTGTAGAAAGAGTTCATCCGGACCAATGAGGAAAAACAAAAAAAACCCAAAACAAACCAAAAAAAAAAAAAAAGAAAATTCAGAGTGGGCAGAAAACTGGCTGGGCCTGATGATCTGCGGTACAAAGTCCAACTGATGGCCTCCCTAGGGATGGGCGCTGGCATCGGTATTGTTTAATGGGCCTTAACCACCTAAATGATGGGACAGAGCAGTCCCAGCAGGTAGGTGCACAAGACCAGAACAGCGGGCAGCCGTCCATATCACAGAATCACTAAGGTTGGAAAGGACCTTCAAGATCATGGGGACATGGTGGTGCTGGATTAATGGTTGGACTTGATGATCTTGAAGGTCCTTCCCAACCTAGTGATTCTGTGATCATCAAGTCCAACCATCAACCCAACACCACCATGGCCACTAAACCATGTCCCAAAGTGCCACGTCCACATGTTTTTTGAACACTTCCAGTGATGGTGACTCCACCACCTCCCTGGGCAGCCTGTTCCAAGTGCTTGACCAGTCTCTCCATAAAGAAATTTTTTTCCTAATACCCAATCTAAACCTCCCCTGGCACAACTTGAGACCATTTCCTCTCGTCCTATCGCTGGTTACTTGGGAGAAGAGACCAACACCCACCTCACCACAACCCCCTTTCAGGTAGTTGTAGCGAGTGATAAGGTCTCCCTTGAGCCTCCTCTTCTCCAGACTGAACACCCCCAGTTCCCTCAGCCGCTCCTCATCAGACTTGTGCTCCAGACCCCTCACCAGCTTCGTTGCCCTTCTCTGGACACGCTCCAGCACCTCAACATCCTTCTTGTAGTGAGGGGCCCAAAACTGAACACAGGATTCGAGGTGTGGCCGCACCAGTGCTGAGTACAGGGGCACGATCACTGCCCTACTCCTGCCTTCAGAAGGAGTCCAGGGGGCTGGCAGGAACCTCACGAAATTCAGAGGCGAATCCCTTCACCACACTGCTTGGCTTTCCAGCCGTCTTTCGGTACGAAGCTTCACACAAGCAATGCAGCTCTTGCCAGCTGGGACACAACAGCCATGCAGATCCTCACAGCAGCAGAGAGTAGTTCAGGTTGGAAGGGACCGTAAGGAGATCGCCCAGCTCCAAACTAGACCTCGTTTGAGACAAAAATAACAAAATAGATTTTTAAAAGGATACAGTACAAAACCCCCGAGCTTATTGTTCCACAGTGTTTCTCTCTAAATGCAATGTGACAGGGAGCACATAGGTACACAAATCTATAGTCTAGTTAGATAATATATACTGCATATAATATATATATTTTACATTGCTTCATTTCTTCCGCTGCTCATAAGATACAGGTAGGAGCGCTCTCAGTAATTTTCTGGGAGATAGGAAAGGCGAGGAATGAAAAGTCAGAAGAAAAGACACAAGGCCTACAATGCTTTCCAGGACTTGCATCTCTTTCAGTGTAGTGAGCCACATTTTTTTAACTTCTGACCTGATAAGATTCTAGATATGCGAGTGCTATAAACAAAAGTACCATTGTTCTTTTAAATGAAATATTAACTATTCATTTAATATTTATTAACATAGTCATTAAAATTTTAATGTTATACAATGAAACAAAAAAAACCACACATGAAAAATGTTTTTTATTCAAATACCACTCTGACGCTAGCAAGTCCAAACTCCACCTAGCTGGGTCTTGCTTTACGAGAACGAGGAAGAGAACCTGAGCAGAAATAAAAGTAGAAGATACTGGGCTTTTAAAAAAAATTCTGGGCAAAACATAACAGCAAAGAACAAAGAATGAAGCAAAAGCAAAATGGGGCTTTCCAGTGATTTTTCTGGCGTTTTAAGGAAACTGTGGACAAATGGAAAAGGTCCATCAAGTTCCACCCAGTTTTCCAGAGAGGACGTAGTCCTGACTGCACGCCTCCCTGTTCCACGCGCCTTTCTTACGCCAGGCTAACCCTCCGTTTGTTTTACTGGTACCTCAGCAGCACCTCGCCTGGAAGAGACGCATGTGCAGAGAGCTCCTCCACAACCGCTTCACGGAGCGCTAAACCTTGCCCGAGAGAGAGGCACGTTGCCTGGAGCCATCCCCGTAGCATCAGTCCGTAAGGAAGGCACAGGGGCAGGGATCTTCTCCCTGGGAGAACAGCCACCTCTAGCAGAGGTCTAGTTTATGGGAGAGATTCCCTGTGTTACCAAAGACAGCTTTTCCTCTGGATATCACTCGGCGTGAAATTAAATCCTGGCACATTTGGGAAATGGTCCACGGAGAGGTGATTAATTCTATTAGAGGATCTGGAGAGAACTCACTCTTATTTCCTTTGTTAGGGAACAGAAAACGAGTCCAGAATTCAGATTGTAGCAGAGTTTCTTCTGTAGGTGATCCTTGAAACTGTCACTTTTGTTGACAGGGTTACTATTACATGGCTGTGCTTGTAAGAAATGCACTTTAAACTCTGCCTTTCCCAATGTTTTGGCAGTTTGAGGGCTTTGCTCTGGCCCTGCCCCCCCTCCCATAATGGCTCCATGGAGATGTACCCATGATGGGACATTTCCTGGCACTGCTGCATTCACCTCCCTTATTTCAATAGGATAAACCAAAGGGCTGCCCTCTTTTTGCAACTTATGCTGCCTCTCATTACAAGTTTTCTAGTGGTCCCAGTACGCCCTTCATAAGGGAACCGACCTGAGATGCCAGTGAAGCATCACCTTGCCACCAATGTAGGAAAGGAGCTGTTTTCTCTTTTGGTTGGTTTGTTTGTGGTTGTTTGGCTTGGTGTTTGGTTTTGGGTTTTTTGTTTTGTTTCCCTTCTGCACCTTTCATTCTCTTCCACTATAGGATAGAATATTTCATTTGGAAGGGACCTACAACCATCATCATCTAGGCCAACTGTCTGATCAGTTCAGTTAAAGCATCTTATTAAGGGCATCATCCAAATGCCTTAAACACCGACACGCTTGGGGCATCAACCACCTCTCTAGGAAGTCTGTTCCAGTGTTTTACCATCCTCTTGGTAAAGAAATGCTTCTTAATGTCCAGCCTAAACCTCCCCAGTGCAGCTTTGAACCATTCCCACGCATCTTATCACTGTGAGCACATCTTTTTGCTTGCTCTGTTCATTGTATGTTTACGTGCACTGCTTGTTCCATAAGGAATGGCGTATTTCTGGCATTGAGAAGGTAAACCTTTCCCTTAGTCATTACTAGAAGCAGCTTTCAGTACCAGCCCCCACTAGAATTTGCTGGCAAAGTAGAATGAAACAGGTAGTAGGGAAAAGGAGCTAAGCGAAGATGAGGGAGAGGTATGAAACCATCTACCCACACAGGCTGCAGGAACACAGGGCAGCCGCCGGGTAGGAGAAAGTTCAGTTTTGCCGAGTTAAGAATAGAGGCAGGTGGAGTTGCGGGACCAAAGGACACATCCAGTGGGTCCAAGGTTTTTTTCTGGCAGGCTGATATGTGAGCATTGAGCATTGTAGCTTATGGTCCTGGTTTTCCTGGTATCATGTCCCTTGATGTAGATGAAGTTTTTCTCCCTCTATAAGACTTGTCACTACTTATCCCAGAAGTCATGATTTCGCAGTTCTTTCCTATTTTCGGCTTCTGAAATGCAGGATGGACAACTGGATACATTCTGCCAGCCTAGACTTCACCAAGTAACACAGTAGTCGTGTCTCCATGACCCCACAACTTCCTCATGACACTTCTACTCATACTTCCAGGAACAAGATTTCTTTTTAAAGGAGCATTTCTCACACTCACTTAGCTGTGATTCATGATGAACCCAAATTTCCTGCACTACTGCTTGCCTAGGCAGTTGTTTCTCACTTTTTTTAATCAGATGTTTCCTCCCTAAAGGTAATGTTTGTCATGAATTTCGACTTATCTAGACAAATTGAAGGAATAGTTAGAAATCAATCATTTTGAACTCAGCCTGCTCTACAGACTGCTTCTAAACTCGCCGCCAGTGGCATCCTCCTCGGGTACTGTAAGATACCCTTTGCCTGTACAAGCCAAGGTATTCATGGAGAACTGTACCACCCAGTGCAGAGAGCCTGCAGGACTAGAAAAAAAAAAGTGAGAAAAGAAAAATCACTCTGACAGTAAGCCAAGGGCAACTGTTTGTTGAAAAAGCTTCTTCCAATTAGTGCAATCCCACTTTCTAAGCAAATTCAGTGCTGCTTTTACAGTGGTGTCCTTAAGGATAACACCAACAGCTGCAGTTAACGGGCTTTGCACCAACTACCCCATCACTCACCCACCCAGCGGCTCTCCAGCCCAGAAGGCAGATTCCCCTTGGATGATCCACACCTAAAGGAAACAGGCTCAGAGCGCTTTCTTGTCCCATCCAAATCATCATAGCTTGATCCTTCCTATCTGGCAGTTCAAAAGCCTTCAGAAGCCACTCTGAATCCCATGGCATAGTCCTTTCCACACGCAAAGCACCGCATACCAACCCAGCCCAAACTCTGCTTTTTTTTTTTCCTCTTTTTTTTTTTTTTTAATTTCAAAGCCATCTGACAGCAGCACGAGAGTGCCAACACAGCAAACACTGACCAGCTGACACATCTCTACTGATACAGGGCAGGACAGCTCAGGCAGAGCTAACACGTGCTCCTCAATATGTTCACCGCTGTTTTAAAACGGGAGATTACACCAATGCCCCGTTCAGAAGATGCCAGACTGTGTTGGCACGTGGTCACAATGTGTTGTTACATGGTAATTTTCCCCTCAGCCCAAATATCACTTTCTGGCCAGCCGCTGCAAAGTAATCCCCGGCAGAAAGAAAATCCCAAATTCCTTCCCTGTTAAGTCTGTGTACAACATAAGACAGATTTTTTTTTTTTCCTTGCATTTCAGCTTTTTAGCTGGCTGCAAGGAGACAGGGATTCAAGAGGAATACACACAAAAAAAAACCCCCACGCTTTCTTAAGAAGAAAGCGGCAGCACTAGCTGCAAATTCACCTGTCTCCTCAATGCTGATGCATTTTCCTTCAGAAGTTTGCATCCTTTGATATCTTTGCAGTCCCTCCATGTTCCTCCTGCTGTTTCTCAGCAATAGATAAGAAAACTTCAAAACCTTGCTCTGCACTGGCAATAATGAAATTCAAAAGAAAAGATTTTTTTCTAATCTTTCTACATAAAAAAGGCCTGAATCAGAGCCCAGCAGTGCACAAATATTACTCATGTCATTGACACCAAGAAAAGGGGAGCTGTGAATAAAAAATGTTAAAAATGAACACAAGGAGCATTGTTTGCATATCAGAAAAATTAATCTACATAGAGAAGTGTAAGAGCCTGCAATTCAGAAAGCAAAGAATTAGGACAGCCCAGCTGAGAATAATTTTCTAGCCAGTTAATTTAATTGCATAAATCATTCCTTTGTTAGCAATAAAGAGATATAATTAAAATGAGATTGCTTCTCATTTCTATTCTCTGGAAACTAAAGGAATTGATTTTGGGGAAAGCATTCTTCCAAATACCAGATCGGCAAATTACATTTACCTTTTTAGAAAGGCTAAATTATTTTGCACTAATATCATGGAGGGTTTAATTAATTATAGATCTGCCATATGATCTTAAAGAAATAATTTACTTAATGCCCACAGAACAGAAGTTTGTAAGTGCACATATCCCTCTGATAGAGGGTGTGCAGATTTTTACAAACAGGTCACAAGTTGAACAGGTGGCTGTCAGGAGAAATAGGAAGAAATACAATAAATGTTTAAAGTTGGGGATGGTTTGTTAAGAGATATTAAAGTACTGCTTCCTATTTATTGGCACATACCTGGATCACTGTTCTTTGAACCCCTCTGAACTGGTTTTCTTCTAATAGTGTGGTGATGGTTGTTTGCTATCCACAAGTCTTCAGGGCTCAATAAGCATTAACAGGTTAATAACAGAACAACAGTCAGAGCAAAAAATAACGTGAAATCCCACCTATTCAAACAGAATATTGCTTTTGCTGAATATTGCAGGGGTTGGCCGCAGTCAAGCCCTTAACGAGGCTGTAACACAATACATCTAAATACAGAAGCCCTATGTCATGCTGTACATCATACTCCATAGACCTTGCTCTCCCTCAAAGCCCCGAAGAATCACAGAACCAGGGAGATCACAGAGGCCGTTGAACTCCGCTGCTACACTTGGGGCCAGCCAGGCAGCAGGTCTCTAACAGAAGACGAAGAGAAGAGACCGAGAACAGCCTACGCTACGTGCGTACCGCACACCACAGCGCTTCACCCAGCCTCCTAGCACCTGCAGTAAAAACAAAGGCCGTAACATGTCACGGAGCATCACCAGCATGCCAGCTTTCCCCAACAGAAGTGCAGAAGAGGGAAGTGTTTCTAGAAATAGGTGAAAGTCTCCCCAAATCTTCACACACCCTCGGCTCGTATACCGTGTTACGAAGGGGTAAAACAGCAGCTTGTAAGCTAGTTTCCAGATTTCACTCCTTTGATGGTTAAGAACTCTTCCACTCCAAACGCAGTTATAAAGGCACATGCATAACATACACAGCACCATTTGGGAGACCCGTCTTCTCCTACCACCCTCTCCTTGTAACTAGTTACCACGCAGGAGACCCCAGATGCAACGGGGTGGCAGGGGGATACAAAAAACTTTCATCTTCCACTACCACCACCCTGTCTCCTGCTGCAGGCAGCCCTCCCCTCCAGAGCAGCCTGTGTTGCAAAGCTTGCTCTGCCCCGATGGCTACATCAGAGGCAAGAAGGGTGACGGATGGAGCAATGGGTGTTGCTGCTACAGGCAGAAGGCAGGGAATAGAATTGGCGGCTTCTCTGTTGTATCCAGATGGGGTCTTTCACACCCATTCAGGGCTTCTCTCCACAAGAGAGGAAGAACAGACACCCCTTTCTACATCCGAGACCCCTAGTAATTTCATGGACTTCTGTCATGCTGCCCACTCTCTCAATCGTCCTTTTTATCAAGGTAAAAACTGCTACCCTGCCAACCACCCTCCACAAGATACTCCCCCTGCCATCAAGGATTCCCAAATCTGAGGCTTTTCAGCCAAAGGACAGACTGCTGGGTACAAATTTTAGTCAGGCTACTTTGATGAACTCTGCAAATGTCCACAGAAAGTTTTGCAGAGATCTCAGGCGCTAAGCTGCATCATTTCCAAGGAGGATGCATCCTTATGCGGTAAACCCTGCAGGCTATGGAATATCTCAGCAACGTACCTGCCCTTAGCCTATCCTCTCTGGGATCTGCAGGAAACAGAAGCTTCTCAAGATCAGCACAGCCAATAAGTCATGCCTACAAAAAACCACTTGCACACGTGCTTTTCCTTCTCTACATGCTTTGGAGCAGAGCAGGAACAGCCTTGTCCCAGGAACAGCATTCCCCACGCAGACCACCACTGCGTACTGACAGAACACCCATCACCGGAGAGAGTGAAGGGTTGCAGGTAAGTCGAGAAAGGAGAGGTCTTCGCATGCAAGAGTTAAATAGTAGATAGATTAGATCTCATCATTTGAGATTTCCTAGAAAAGTATTGTGTTGCTATGGAAACCTCAACATAACCCAGGTTTTCTCTCCTTTTGTTTGTTCATTTTCTACAAACACTGGCCTCTCCCAGTACGGCTTACAGCTTGCAAAAACAATTTATTTTTTTTCTAAGGTCCACTTCTCTTCGCGAGTATATTTTTTGGTACATAGCCTTTCACAATATCACCGCCATCACCTCCAAAAATCTTCTTTTGCAAAAAGTACTGTATAATTTGCTACCCATTAGGAATCTCAGCTCCTAGGCACGTTGCTCTCTTTCAGCTTGAGGGAAAAGGGAGAAAAGCGTCATAGTAATAAAACTGAGCCTTCTTTGGCTTCATTCAGGGAGAAGCCACATCTACAACCTCCCTTCTCCCGGAGTCAGGGATATGGACCTCTAGTGGTTGTGATTTAGTACTTGAAGGACCTGTCTCGCTCTAGGCATTGCAGGTGTTTACTCCCAGATTGCAACAGCTCTGCCCGCAAACTTTCCTTGCCGGAAAATGAGACCAAACCCAAAAAGCAACCTAAAACCCTAGAAATGGACTTTGTCTGTGCAGTAAGGTCAGACAGCCACATCAAAGCACGGAACATAGCAAGAAACAAAGCAAGGTCCTGCGGATTCTTCCATGTTAGATAGCCCAGGCCTCACCAGTGACTATACGTGTACAAGCTGAGGATGCCAGATGAGAATCTAGCAAAACTACTACCAACTGGCAAAGAATCACGTACAGGCAGTGACACTGCTGACACCCTGGAAGGGTCATTCCACCATAGCTGTCACACGGTCTCTTTTAGATTGGCAGCACTGTAGGGCAAAGACCATCAGGGACTGTTACACGATACACAGCACAGCAAGAGCCAAACCCAATTCTGGCCCGTTTGCACTACAAAAGCAAAAAAGTGACACACAGTGATAAAGAATGAGAGAAACAAGCCTGACCCAATCCCCCTGAAGTCATGTAAGCACACAAAATAAAAACTTGGTCTCTACCGTGCAAGACATCACTGCAGTTTTTAAGAACTGCTACTGGGTTTTGCCACTCTGGAGTCACCCTACTGTCATCGGGCAATGGACTGCAGAATAGCCAGAGAGCACCCAACCCTTCCTGGGGTTGAAGAAACAGGAATGTAATTGCAGCAGTGCTACTACATACCTACCGTTTATTTTCTTACATCCACTGGCATCAAGAAAGTCCACCATAATCAATATTCTGCAAGCTTTTCCATAGAAATGTTAGCTCTAAAATACCACAAATTAAGAGAGTCCCTTGAATGCCACAGAAGAGATACCAACTAAGTGTAAAATACCATGGAGTTTCATCATGTCACATATAGTTGTCCCCATTTAGAAGGTCTCAAGAAATGGAGTGTTCCCTTCTTAGCTTTGGAAAATGAGGAATTTTACAGGCAAAGAGAATCTGGACATTCAGCTCAAAGTTTTCTTTGTTTTTATTCACAGGTATCTCTAGCCATTTATTTTACTCTATTATAATAAGAAGGATTACCCTTAACAAGTCTGATGGAAACATCAAGAGAATCTTTCCAAAAGGAAAATGTCGCTCCAGATACAAGACTCCAACACACAGGAGCATTTATCTGCCAGATTCCATTTGTTTTTTCTATACCTCACAACCTCATAGTTTACACACACTTCACCTCAACATCAAAACACAGCTCACTGTATATGAGCCTTTCACACTCACTCCTGGAGTTATCACCTGTACCAACTATAGGGAAGTGACTACCAAGTGCAGGCTCTATTATTTCCTTTCTCCAGACTGTTACTTCATAACAGACTAACTCATAGAGCATAAAGGGTTTTATCCTTAGACAGAAACATCTTTCGGTAAGCTTTAGAGACTCTGCACCAGCTAAAGGTTGCTTCAGTGCCTGAGCAAGTTTTTCTGGAGGTAAAAGGGCACTTCAAAGCTGAGTCCCACTGCTGTATAATGCAACATGATTTCAGGGGTACTGGTGACCTCAAAACACCCTTCATATCCTCCAGTCAGAAGACAACACCAAGAAGGACACAGAGGCTTTTTGCAGTTGTTTGGATGGTCTTCATGCAAGACTGACTATCAGTTGTCTGAAGTCTTTATATATTAAAAAATAAAGTTTTAACTTTTAGTTTACCTGGTCCTGGTTAGTCCTAGAATATATGAATGTCAAGCTGCAAAGTTGTTATTCCAGGACCAGAGATTCAGCAAGTTTCCTTTGGCTTCGTCAAAGCTATGGCAGAAACACAACGTGAATTCACCACCACTACCTGTGCCAACAGCCCCACCAAGTGGGCAAACACACCTATGTCGCCTCTTCCAGCTCATCCTACAACCAAAGCAGACACGTCTCTCAAACTGTTGAAAAACACAAAACTTCTTCACCTAACCCAGCCCTACTCACTTCGCCCAAAGCCTAGCAGAAAGAGGGCTTAGAGACAAGAGTTCTGAAGATCATCTTTCCAGCAAGACTGTGGAGTAAAGTCAAAACAGGGGAGTGAAAAAGAGGCTTCCTTCCTTCACGAGGCAACCAGCAGCAAGACATACGAGCAGGGGAAGAGGTATCACACAGCCTCTCAAGGTTTTGTTCATGTCCACATGCTACGCCAAGCCGTAATCTAAGTTGCCCACCCATTTCCCATCTTACACATTACTACTTTTTCTACTTGCAAAGGTACCAAAGTTGGTTTAAATTCTTTAAAAAATGGGAACAAAGCCCTGCCCTCCCTCTGAGACAACATAGCCTTGTGGGCAGGAGACACTTACCTTCCTTTTTAATAGTTTATGGCGTGGAGTCTGTGCAAAGGAAGAGTGCTCACAAATAACAGGAAGTTCAAGCTGTGCTGTCCGCACATCTATTCTGGATGTTCATATGTCTGAGCTTGTAAGAGGAGGTCTTTTCATCTCAGTGTTAATGTACAGCACTCTCCCACCAGTACAGCAGCTGCATACGACAGCTCTGCTGACAAGCTCCATGGCCTCTCCTCTACCTACTTCCCCCATGCACACTTTGTTCTTTTTTTAATTCTATGCTAAAACTGTTCAGCTCTAAGGAAGGAGGTTTGGGGACAGGCTACGGACAAGCTGATGGACAATCCATCTTAAACTTCCTGCTCCTGGAAAGTGACTTTCTAAGTGGTAACTTATATTCACACTGACCTTCTGGGTGACCTAAGCTACTGCCTGATCTATGCAGGTTCCCCAAAGAAAAGCTCTAGTAAGACCCAGACCACGTTAAATCAGAGCACAAAGCAAGTGCCTGGGCTCTGCTATATATCAATCTGAACTGGCATCAAAGTTACCTGGTTACTCAAGGAAACAAGCAGAGCCAAGTTTACAAGATATTTACACAAAGATGGAGTAAACGTTCTATCACACTAACCTATCCCTCACATAAGTTAGCATGCTCAGATCAGGGCTACATCCCGCCCTGGTTTCCCAAGAATCACCAGGAGCAGTACACACGTGGCCTTCCACACATGGAGGACACCCACATGTGGCCCAATAAAAGGATTATGAACAAGTCAGATACTAAACAAGCCCATGTTAGAGTAAAAGATCTGACAATTGTTAGCATCAGAGGGAAAGTGGTTACTGCTTAAAAGGATATTCTGGATCATTATATAGCTATAATAATTTTTTTATTATACAGAAGGAATAGGCAGCATATAATCTACATATAACTATGAGAGCTAAATTTTTTCTGAAGAGAAAAGGCCTGGCATCTTCAGAAAAGAAAGAAGAGGTCTTGCAGATATTAGCTGCAGAAATTCAGAACAAGGACTTGTCAGTATGCACTAGATGCTTAGAATACAGATACAGTATAAAACCACATTAATAGCACACATGAATTATTGGACCTTGTGCGTTACTGATGCTGCTTCACATCATCCAAACACTCTCATCCTTGATCTACCCAAGAACAGGCGCACCACAGCATGGTGAAGTCTAAGGTCAACAGGGGAAGTACAGCCAGTGGTAAGCATAAAGGTTGATACGGAGGTTTCCCAGACTGAGTGAATCATAGAGATCAACTCACGAGACCACTGGAAAAGATTCCTGCTTCCCTTCAAGCTTTTAGCTTAAAAATCTAGCAGACACATCTATAAGAAAAATGAAGTATTTTTCAATTCAGCAATACACAAGATAGCACATTTGTGGAGGACTGTCTCCCATGGGAGGAACCCCACACTGGAGCAGGAAAAGTGTGAGGAGTTTAGCGATAGAATGAGAGGAAATGGCCTCAAGTTGTGCCAGGGAACGTTTAGACTAGATATTAGGAAAAATTTCTTTACGGAGAAAGTGGTCAAACATTGGAATTGCCCAGGGAGGAGGTGGTGGAGTCACCATCCCTGGAAGTATTTAAAAAAACTTGTGGATGTGGCACTTCGGGCCATGGTTTAGTGGGCCTGGTTGGGTTGATGGTTGGACTTGATCTTAAAGGTCCATTCCAACCTTAATGATTCTGTGAGTTCTCACGCTGAGGAGGAAGGAGTGGCAGAGACAGCGTGTGATGAACTGACCACAACCCCCATTCCCTGTCCCCCTTCACCGCTCAGGGGAAGGAAGTAGAGAAATCAGGAGCGAAGCTGAGCCTGGGAAGAAGGGAGAGGTGAGGGGAAGGAGTTTTAAGATTTGGTTTTATTTCTCATTAACCTACTCTGATTTGATTGGTAAGAAATTAATTTAATTTTCCCTAAGTCAAGTCTGTTTTGCCCACGATGTTAACTGGTGAGAGATCTCTCCCTGTCCTTATCTCAACCCACAAGCTTCTCCTTATACTTTCTCCCCCTTGCCCAGCTGAGAAGGGGAGTGAGAGCTGCTTTGGTGGGCACCTGGCATCCAGCCAGCATCAAACCCACCACATTCATATTACTCTTTAAACTTAATATCTAGCTGCAAATATACTGATGCATGCATTTCTGTACTAATAAAGATTTTACCCTGAAATAATCCACGTGTTGGATTACTGGTATAGGCTGTAATCATGAACACCACTGTTATCAATGTGGGCTTTTTGTGGGTTTTATTTGTTTTAAAAACTCCTTAAAAATATCATTTGACCCAGACACTACAGGCAGTATACACACAGCTAGGCTAGAAACCAGGTCAAGGTATGGTGCTCAGCCTTAAAGAGCAGAAAAACCCTGCAGTACAGCCAACCAACGTCGCACTAGCAAGTGGAAGGGGCAGCACAAAGGAGAGAAGACTGGAATTCCCTAAGGCAATACTGAAACACACATATTAGATCAGAGCCCTCCTCAACCTCTTGGAATGCTTTTCCCCTAGTCCTAAAAAAAAAAAAAAAAAGCACTCTCATTTACCATGTAAGCCGTAAGCCTATATTGGTGGGAAACAAGAGCTGTCAAGGAATCTGAGATTCACATGCATTCAAGACGAGCGAGACGCTAATACCGAGAGGATCATTTATGCCTGTCTAAGGGAAGAGCATACAGAGCTGAGAATAACCTTTTCAAAAGTCTGTAATAAGGCTGTTATTTTCAAGGACCGGCTTCTTCATTGCTTACAGAATATTGTTAGTAACTAAACACCTTTGAAACAAGTGAGACCAAGAAAGTCTTGCAGCCCAAGCAGTACAACGCAAATTTGCTACAAGCTTTATGTAGTATATGAAATACTGAAGTACATGCAAAAAAAAAATTCAAACACACATTTAAACAGTGTATAGCAGCTACTGACATTCAATTATTCTCACAGGTAGACCACAGGAAAGGCTGTGAACATCTCATTCCAACAAGTCTAGCCTGGCTATTCTCTTCTATCAGCTTCATGATAGCTGTCCATCTACAATTCACTTATTTTACACCAGTGTCTCAAAATAAAGGAGTTTTACAGTTCTGTTTGATTTAGGTCTTGGCAGAGGGCTCTAGGCATTTAGACAGAAGTACTAACAAACAACAAAAAAAAACCCAATCAAAAACCACAAGCCACCAAACAAGAAAATTTTGAATAATGCCCTCTTGAGGGCCCTAGCAAAGCCATCCTCCCTTCACTGCTATTCAGGGCACACTAAATTTTCCCCCATTGCCTTGCCACATGGTTCAAGATTAGCAGAAGTTCTTGAAAAGCAGCAGTAGACTCACACCCAGGAATCAATTATCTCTAGATAAAATATAGTTCTGGTTATGTTTTATTTCTAGGTATTTTAGGTACAAACAAGTAGACAGGCCACTCTGAAGGCACAGGAGCATATTAGAAATGTGTAAACCTGTCCCTGGAAATCAGAAGTTTTATTTCTTCATGAATTGCAGCCTTTTATTTTACCCAACAGCTGGTGTTGCAAAACCCAAGAGCAGGAACCAGAATCTAGCATTTTCTTTGTCCTGCAAATTCCTAATCACTGGGCTACACAAGTATGATCTCTCTAGCCTAAGAATCTTGATCATTCCATGCAGTTTCCTGAAGGACAGTAAGCTTATCCCATCAAAATAATTTGCTGGCTGGAGTAATCCTTTGCAGTATCTATTTGAATCTTTTGAGAATCTGTTTCCCTGAGAGCTGTTGGAACATCCACGCTGTTGGAACATCCACACTGTGGAACACAACATCCAACCAGTTGTTATGAGAAAGCGAGTATTACTGTTGTATTTCTAGAATATCATCAACATGAATTTGCTTTGAATATCTATAGCATCACCAAAAACACAGAGATAAGCCACACCTCAAAATCCACAGAGAAGTTAAAAGAAGGAACACTTTGCTTCCTGTATCTTGTCAAGCTGGGATATAGGCTAGACTGACATGACAAGAAGGAATATATCAAGAAAGCTCAAAGAAAACTCTACACAACTTGCCATATGTCTTCAAGAATTTTGTAGTATTTTAAGTCTGGAAATACCTAAAAATTATCACACAGCTTTTCACAGACATCAAGATCATTAGAAAAGAACTGCCAATGAGAAGCAACATCTTCCCTTATAGATAGTACCTGTGTCACACTAGACTGTTATGGCAAAGGGAGTTGAGTGCTCCGGCACATGGAGAACATAATGCTTTAACACACAGCACAAAAAGTTTCATTAGAAAACTCACTTTCAAAAGCACAATACCCAAAACATGACTAATTATTCCACATGTGGCCTAGTGCATGAAATCCATAAAGAATTTTTCTGTCCCTCGCATGTACTTAACATCTTTAGCCCTTGGAAAAGAGCGGCTACCTTAGCAGTTCGACTTTCAATAGTCTCTAGACCAGATGCTGCTGCTCAACACTGTACCACTGTTGGATAAAGAGTACACTCACTTAAAAACACAAACTTGTTTACACACACACACACCCCCCATCACACAGACTATGTTTGGTGGAAATGTGAAAACTGTATGAGAAGCTTTGTACTGGGTTAAGAATTGCAGATTAACATGACTTGCATTGAAGTGTCTCACATGCTACAATATAAGAAAAAAAAAAAATCAAAGCAAAACATTAGAAGGGTCTGATGCCTCAGTAAGAGCTTTAGAAGCAATGATCACCTGCTGTCCCTAACTGACTTGCTAGCACCTCTAGCTAATAAGAGAAGTTGAAGAATTAAACAAAGCCAGAAAGATATTACCTATACAGGTGTCAATCCTCCTCCCTTCATTATATTAAAAAACAAACAAACAACTTGCAGTAGTACGCATACCTACAAATGTACAAACCAAAGCTTTTGAATTGGAATGTTATGCCAGGTCAGCTGGGACAGTGGGGACAGAAAAGACATAGGAGAAATAGGGGGAAATATCCTTATATCAGCTATTTTAAAAATTAACATTTTATTTCTTGAAATAATTAAAAACACTACGGCAAACTGAGTGCCATCACAAGTTAAGGTACAAAATTATCCATGTATTTTTTTTTATAGGAGTAAGCACCCAAAACCAGACTTTCTAAACAAAAATGAGGGTTTAATACCCCACAGAGTAGAAACAATGAGTTCAAGCATCTAGAGGTACTGTGTTGTTAACAAAAATGATACTCTTGAGTGTTTACCGTCACCAATATTTGTGATGAGAGTAAGCTGGCATTTACATGGATGCTACTGCTCCATCAGGATTTAATCTTAATTGAATAATGGTAGTGGAAAATCAGATATTACTGACTTATCTTGAACAGTGTGTCCATTCAGGCCAGATCAAAGCACCAGGTCATCCCAGATCAAAGTTCACAGAATAGTTTCTACAAAAAGCAGGATTCTGTCTAAATGTCGAGCAATTTGGTGTTAGCAAGACTTGCATTATTACCACTAAAATCAGATGTTGACTGAAACAATACAGACAGGCTAAACCAAATGTTTTCTTATCCACATAAGTGAGCTCATGACATCAGGATCCATCCAGAAAGCTAAATGTGTTCTGACATGGTTTTTGAGAAAGCTGGCCTTTGCCTGGAATAATTATCCATCCCATACAAAGCACAAGCTCTTGAGTTCAGATATGAAAATAAACGTAATGAAAGTGGAATAGAAGTGAAGACAGGTCTAAGAACTGCTTCCAGGAGTCTGAACTCTAAGCAGTCCATTCTTCAGTTCAGCAATTTTATCTTCTCTTGAGGCTGCATAACTCTTTGCTGTGTTAATGAGAGAGTCATGATGTTTCTCCAACCCAGCCTTCAGATTTAGGTATATTTCCTAGAGAGAGGAGATAAGGGAGGGGTGGGGGGAGAAACATCAGCAAAGTTAAATCCTGAGGAAGCATAAACATTAAGTGACAGTGGTCTGGTGGTCTCAAGTGATTTCAAATGTACCTCACCCCAGGCTTAAGCAGCAGCATTCACAGAACACAGGAAAGTTACAAAACCTAGTAAGAGCAGCCACAAGCAAAATCTCAATATTATGATTCTGTTGTAAATCTAGTGGTCACAATGTTGTCCCAAATATGGGTTCTTCCACCCGGTGTGCAGAGAGCCGAAAATCACACAGAGCCGAGATATTTGCTTTTATTCCAAATCTGCACAGAGTTGGGTGCTAAGTGGTAGGTCCACAAAGCTAGCATGCCTCAGTTAACACACAGAAAATATTTATACACTTCAAGCAACACTTATCAGTATTTTTTACAAGTTGGCTCCGTTACCCTTGTTCCCCTTGGTTCTCACCAGCTTAAAGTCTCTCCACTTAAAGTCACAGCATCATCCTTTTTTTCTAGGCATGCTCAGTGGGGAAGGGGCTTTTGTGAGGAGGGGGCTTTTCCCACACAGGGGCAGGTTTCTATTATGCATATTATATGTTAATTAGGATAGTTCACTGAAGGTTGAGTAGTTGTGTTTCGTGATTATCTTGTTCCTTCCCTCAAGGTTGCACCTTGCTAACTGCTCACAGAGACTAAACAATACCCCCAGCTTAATTCCTTGCATGCCTTCAACAATAATACTAAGATGGTCAAAAAACCCCTCAGCACTAGCTCAGTATTCACACTACCACTGCCCCATTCTGTGTTAACCTGCCTCACCAAGGTCTCTGCTGCTGTGACTGCTACCATTGTCCTCCCAGCATGGACAGTACTTCAGTAACGAACAGATAGGATGAGACCCCATGGGCAGACTTCAATCCCCTACTCCCAACCCATCAGGGTTTCAGCCTCTTTCCAAAGATGAGCTAGACAGTCATCTTTCCAAAACCTAGGAAGAAAGGGTTTGTGACATGGCAGGTGGCCCTGTATTTGAGGGAGGCTGTTGAGAGGATTCCAGTAGTGCCCATCACTACGATATGATGTAAAGCTTTGCAGGTCATGTCCCAGAGGCCAAACAAAAAGAAAAAAAGAATTCAACTGCTTAGAGCTGCAAGTACCGTCATAAAAAAATGGACATCATGGAACTAACATCGTACCTGCTACAGGAACAGGTGGGAAGACAAGTTTAATTTCACTTCCCAAAATACTGGGCAATCAACAGCATTCCAGAGTCTTTTCCCTCAGGTCTGCAAAGCCCACGTGGGCCATATAGAGCCTGCAGAGATGAGCACAAGCCCTAGCACAAACCCAGTGGTACCACATGCAGGAAGTGCTCTCCTTCCCACTATCCACCCAAACCACCACCTTCACAGCCTACTCATTTTTAGGGCCAGTAAGTGTTCCTTTACCTACACAGCCCAAGTTAAAAATCAGGTTTGATAATAACAAACAGGATTCCTTTAGGAAAAACAACTCACCTTCGCTTTCATTTCTTCTTTTTCAGCATTCTCATTCAGCTGCTGAATTTTGAACCTTGTCTGTTGGATTTCCTTGTGAATGGCTGTCACTTTGTCATATACAGCACCCCTCTTCTCCTGAACTCTGTTACAATATCTAAAGGTAGGGAAAAAAAGTTAATACTGAGCTATTTGACTAATTCTAGATTAAACTTAGCCCCACCACAAGCAAAGCTTGCCGTTTACGAGCATGAAACTAGCTGCTTCTAGAAGCAATACTGTATAGTATTTACTTGGTTGGAAATTTGTCCAGTTCTTAAACTAGAACAACTTAGATACAAGAAGTGAAATTCAAAGTGGAGTTAGAAGATTATGTTGAAGATACTCAGTTGCTGTCAGTCAAGGCAACTCAAGAGACTCCAGTGGAGCCAACCCAACAGACATCTGGACCCTGCATCTTCCTGTCTTTGAGTAACACAGTAGAGATGTCAGGTGGAAAGCCCTGCCTAGAGGCCAGCCACTGGACCAGGTTAAAAGCAATATAGCTGCACTTGATGTTTCAGCTTAATTGAAAGTCACACATTTTCCTTAGCCCCAGATCCCCTCCCACTAAGTCAGAGCTCTAATCCCATACATCTCCGTATGTTATCTATAACTTCCAGTCCATCATTTCTCTGCATCCCAAATAAAGACCAAATATTTCCCCAGCTTCAGATAGCTCCAGCTGTGAGCCACCATGTAATCAGCAAAAGGTTAGTGTGGGAACAGGAGATCCACTCTGACTTCAAGTGCAAAAAACACCTAGCAGTTTATTCTAAGCATTTGTATAATAATTACAGTTGGAACTGTAGCAGCTGAAGAATGCCTGAAATCACTCATATTTAGCAAGAGCCTACTTACATCTTCCTACCTCAAAGGAACACTCAGGACACATTCTCTTATTCACCAGCAAAAACTCTTGTTTTCAAACCAAAGTTATCTCCCTTGCCCTCTTGCTTATCAAAGCATCTGATTTTATCACTCAAGGGAATTCAACACAAAAAAATAAATTTGCAGCAATTTTTAACATAAAGGAGCATCAGATTATATTATTTTCATTCTTCATTTGGAAGGAAAAAGTAGCTTTTAATTAATCTCCTTGAGCTGGTACAATACACTAAATAAGGAGCAAAGGAAGCCTGGGATCTTGCTGCCATTCTACACACCACACAAACCTTATCAGCACGACTAAATCTTAGTTGACTGTCTCAGCTATGAGGAAAAAAGCTCTTTTCCATCACAGTTAATTTACCCAGCCAATAATCTTCCATATTCCCTTTCCTACCCATGTACCAAAAAAATGTTATATAATAAGCTTTCTCTATAGCAGTTCAGCACTTCAAATCTCACAGTGAAGCCACGACCTCACAACACTGCAGTTTGTTGCTGCAGAAGTGACTGCTGTGCTGTAAACACTGCCTTGCAACTTGCCTTTAGCATATGGTAGGAAGGAAGATGGGCTAAGAAGCTTTGATCAAATGACACTTTTCCTTTTGTTTTAGAAGCATCATGTCAGGATAATAGTCCTCTGAGATATGAGCCCCATTTCCCCATGGGTCTTGAACATCTTTGATAATGAGCAAAAGTGGCAAGGGAAATTATGAAAAATTCATGAAAGGCAAATGGGGCTTTGTGGAAGTCTGATAAGTTGGAAAATTATCCCAATGTGACATTCTCTTTAAGAAGATAAAAGAATCAAGAATAAGCATTATAAATTAAATTAGTGCTCCAATAAAAGAATTGCTGTCAAGTCACATTGCAATTATTGATTTGAGACCCCAAGTCCCTGCCTGCAGCATTACTGGTCTTCATACAAAGCTATCCCACATCGCTCATTTTCTTCTTACTGCTAAGTTACATGTTTGTACAAGACGCAAACTTTGGTAGCACATAACGAAGACATAAAGTAGCATCAGGCAGAAATGTCAACTCATCCATACTCAAATACAGTGTGCTTATATTGCTCAACATCTTCACGCTTCTTTTTTATCCTTATTTCAGCTGTAGACAGCTTCTCATGTTTTGCAGTGACCAGTCTCTTTAAGGACATTTCATCTGTCTTCCCTTTTTTCAGCTCTATCTGAGCACTCTCAAGCTGGTCCTCCAGATTTCTGACCTAGAGTACATCAGAAATATTGAAATAAACTAACTGGGGGAAAAATAATCAAAACAGCATACCTGGTTAGTTTACTAAGATCAGAACTAGCTTCTTGCTTTTTCGAAGATCTGATTGCTAACTAATTCTCCCAGTTAAATCCCAGTCCCTTAGTTTTTATCCGATTTTAAATACACCCAAATGGACAAGACCCCATCACTTATAATGACTTTTTTCAGAAGTTAATACGAGTTCTGCTATAGCTGTTAGCCAAGAGTAATTTGAACACATGCTATCCAAATATCCCAAAAAGACTGCATACCATTTTTCAAATGCTCCTAACAATTGCATTCTCCCAAAAGTGAGTATCAAATAGCAAGGTATTGTAACAAACATTTTGTCAAGGAAAGGCTGGCTTAGTAATATTAATAAAGTTAAAGGCACTTAAGACATGACTCTTCTTGAAGTAGTATTTTTTTTTGCTCTTAGTTTCTGCTCTCTAGGCAGAAGAAACTGGATCTCACTTTTCTTCTTCCATCAGTTCCTACCAACATCCCCAAGACAGTTCAAACTATTTTAGGTCAGGTTTCTATGGCAACAAAGGCTTTGACTGTTAAAAGTGGTCAACAGTACATTAGCTAGTGGCATGCAGCAAAGCAGCAGCTACGTTTTACTGATGTGTTTAAGAATGAGATTTTGAAGGTATCAAAATTATCTCTTTTTGGGGAAGAGGAGAGATGGGAACTTTCAAAATACATTTACTGATGATCACCTATCTTGCTTAGGCATTAAGTTCTTCCTAACCAGATATAATCTGGATAATACAAACCTCTGATAATACACTGGCCAGTCTCTCCACATTTGCTCCCTGTCTTTCCATCTTCTTTTGGTATAACTGCACCTCCAGTTGGCATGATGGTAGAACCTCAACTAGGTCTCTATAACCTTCGTATTTCTCAATAACTTCTTGCTTTAAAGAAAAACGACTATTAATAAAACAGCTTTGGAGTTCAGCAGTTATTTTGTATAGTATTAATGCATATTGACTTCTGTACTCATTCTCTCGTTTGATATACAGTGGAATTAATATTTAGTAGCTACTGAAATGAGGTCTTCAGATTGTAAAAAAGCATTTATTTAGAAAGCACAGGAAAAGTGACATGCAAGTGCTTTACACTGAACTAACTGGCTTGTTACAAGAGTTTTCAGGACAGAAAAAAGCTATACAGTGAATAAATTCTGTACTGGTGGAACAAGTTATGTAAAGCATCACAAAAACAAATGCCTGGAGTTACAGCAATAAAGTTTACACCTTTGGAACAAAAATACCTAGGGAGACAAAGTTATGCAAGCTTCACTGATGTATGAGTAATCATGAACTACAGACATTTAAAAAACTGGACATTACTATTTTAAAAAAAGTAAACAAAAAGCTATGGACGGACCTCACTTTTCAGCATGCTGAGACAGACATCAATTCCAGAAACAATGAACGATAGCAGAGACATTACAAAACGTGTTCTAAATTCAAGTACATTTATAAGTGGCCAAAATATTGTTCTCTCCTGAGATCACACAGCCAGACAGGTACAGTATAGATTCAAGAGTTCCACACCTAGTTTCACAAATAAAGAGTTACTCATCGAGGACAAAGCAGCAGTGACTGTAATCCTCCTTTTGGGGGAAAAAAAAAAACCCCACAAAAAAACCCAAAACACATGCAACTCCTATCCCCAAAAACCACCAACACAAAAAGCCACCCCACAACCAACCTTCAGTTTTCTCTAAAATTGTGATTTCATTTCAGACTAACCACTGTTCTGTTAATTTTTGACTAGAAAGTGTTAAGTCATTCAAGAAGCAGTTGTAGATCACAGTTCATTAAAACAGTACAAAAAAAAGCCAATGCGCTTTTTTCTAATAGAATACCTCCTTGTGTGGACAGAGAAAAAACTCACCTTGGATTTCTTGAGTTTCTTAACAGTCTCTTTCATCAGTTCTTTGTAATTTTTCAGTTCCTCTGGACTCTCCACAATTTTTGATTTCAGCTGCTCTTGCTCTTCTTTCAAAGTAGCCATTGTTACTTTAAGCTCATTCTAGTTAACAAGACAAACACACTTTCAATATTAGCAATTAAGTGAACAAAGAGGAATTGTGAGGCACAATTTGCCAGGATCTTATGACTAGACAGGTTCTTTTCTCTGTTGTAAGTCATTCCTCATTAAGAAGTTTGCTTTAAAAATAAATTCCTCTAAACAGTATTAACATTCCCAATCAAAGCAGTTAACAGTCCATTTTGCTCCCTCAACATGCTTGCAGGGGTGCAATGCTAAATCACAAGAACAGCATTTAACTAGTACTCCACAAAAAGCCTGCCAGCTAATGTATATTACTAGCAGCTCTCTCCTTCAGAACCCCTCACCTAGGGCAACCCAGGCAGTCACTGCAGGGTTTCAGAGCCAGCTGTATCAACCTGGTAGGAGAGCAATCAGCTTCCTGTGCAACCTCTCAAAAACCTCCTGTTTTGTCCCCACCAGGTCAGTGGCTGCCTCATTAGCCATTCTATGCACCTAAGGTAAGCCCATAGCTTTTCAGAAGTCCAGATGTCTTGCCCTTTAACAGATCAGCCTCCTGAACATGGACAGACCTTTACATTACAGAAATGTATTTAAAGTTAACAACAAACAAGCTATTGTGGTAAAGCTTCCATAGGGAGAAAAAAAAAGCCAAATCAGTTTTTTAAAAAGCTAATAATCACCACCTGAGCGTTAAGTAGCTCCAAGAATAATTTGATTCTAGAAAGAGAGATGATCTGTTAGTTGATCTGAGATGCAAGCTACAGCCTACACTTACACAGAGGGGTACTTACCAGTTTTCGGGTACTCTCTGCAATATCTGACTTCTTTTGTGAAATCACTTCTTGCAAAGCTGTCTAAAAAATGCAACAAACTTTAAATAAGCATCTCTGCAACTGCCACCTCCTTTACCCTTCTGTCATAGATCTGTCTACAAGAGAAACCCCATTTATGGTATCTTCAGAGTGCCATAGCTAGCAGACAAAATTGAAGTCTAAGATTTAAGACAAGGAAGGAGAACATCGTCACAAAAGCCCCTAGGAGCACTAGGGATGCAGCCAGCAGTAGGTAACTAGGAACAGTGACAAGAGACAGACTAGCTCTATTCTTACTAACTCTGGCAGCGTTCTACACGCATGACCTTATTCCCCAAAGGCACTGTTATTGGGAAAAAACTAAGTTAATACAAGGTCCCCAATAATATAGAAGCCAAGTACATGGTTAATAATATTAATAGTAGAGACATGACTTAAAAAAAAAAAAAATCTGTGTGGGGGGTTTTTTTAAGTTTTTTTTTTCCTGAAACAGCTGAAAAGGTTACCTATGAGACCTGAAGGGCAAGTTGACATTGCTGGAAAATTACCCCTGCAATCAACCCTACCCTTTTTGCCAGGCGTTCCCTTGGGTGACCTTTCTTAGGCCTCATTTTTCAAATTCAGGTGGAAAACAAAGAAAAAATTCAACGAGGAAACATATACATCACACTTCTGAACAACAAACACAGGTACCTCCTAAGTCGTTGCAGTAATGCATTTCAAAAAGAGACACACACTTCTGTATTCCCCAAGACTGATTTCAAGTTTCCTTAGAGATTTCCTTCCTGATTTCAAATTTCACATTCCTTACAGTGAAATGAAGAGGTCGTGCTAGGGGCTAGACAAGACATTGTGTTGCAAAGACCTTTGTTTTAAGTCAGAAAAGTCCCCTTATTCTTTGCAGAAGTAGGGGGAGGGAAACAAAAATCAACAGGAATAAGGAATATCCATGATCAGAAGCCATAGCAGCATTTCAGAGAAATACATAACAAGAACATACTTGTTTCCGACGATAGTCTTGCCTTAGTAGTTGTTCCAGTTCCCGAATGTTATCTGTCAGTTGCTTGACCTCTGCTTGATGTTCAACTGGAACAGTGCTAAGCAAAAAATAAAGATATTGGACAGTTTGAACATCGTTATAGTAAGGTCAGAGTACTGTAGATGTAACAATCACTCTCTCCAAAGACTTTACAACCAGTAACTTTAATAATCAGGACAAGATAGTCTCAAATAAATACATTTTATTTTCCTTTGCTTGTAAGATTTTATAGTTGAAGAAGCATAATCTAAAGAGCTATTTTGGCAAGAAGTGGTACAAGCATAGCAGAGGACTAAGTTTAAAGAGCACATTAAGGAAAGCACAAAAGAAAAACACTTCTATCAATTTTTGTGGTGATTTTCATTTATGAAATTTGTGTAATATTACCTGCCACAGAAACAGCTTGATGAGGGTAGACCTATAGCTAGCTAGAGAACCTCCTGTCTAGCACATACCAAGAGCACCTATCAGAGAAAAAACTCTTTGTTTTGAAGGCTATCTTGGAAACTAGCCATCTCTTCATCCCATTATCCACAAGCAAAAACAAAACTTAATGGTGCAAAGACACAGGCAGTAGAACTAAATGGCCTGAAACAGATAATGGGGTAAACATGTCAAATAACCAAGGAAGACAACTTTACCCATCTATTAAGTTAAAGATGGGCTTCCTACAGCTATGCAAGGGAGAAAGACCTATCACTAAAAGTTAACTATAACAGCAAAAAGTTTCCCCATAGTCCCCAACATACAAAATACAGTATCATCTCAAAGCAACCATACACTCCCAAAGTCCCATTTTTATTTTCTGCCAGCAACATTTCTAGCCTAATGCTAGTAGAGCTACTTCTGTAACTCTGAGTGCAACCCAACAGGAACATATCTGTATTTTTCAGCTTAACCTCTCTGGGAAATAACCAGCAACAAAGTCAGATAAGGGCCAAAGGAGAAGTCAAATCTGCACAAATTAAAAGTTCTCACAGTAGTTATCAAACAATTCTATCAAATCACACAGATTGACTACTCAGTTCCTGTTCAGGCACCCCATATAGAATCACAGAATCGTTTAGGTTGGAAAGACCTTCAAGATCGAGTCCAACCCTTAATCTAGCACTGTTAAGTCCACCACTAAACCATGTCCTTAAGTGCCACGTCTACATGTCTTTTAAATACCTCCAGGGATGGTGACTCAACCACTTTCCCTGGGCAGCCTGTTCCAATGCCTGACAACCCTCTCGGTGATGAAATTTTTCCTAATATCCAATCTAAACCTCCCCAGCACAACTTGAGGCCGTTTCCTCTTGTCCTATCACCTTTTACTTGAGAGAAGAAACGAATACCCACCTCACTAGAAGAGCCTTTCAGGTAGCTGTAGGTCTCCCCTGTGCCTCCTTTTCTCCAGGCTAAGCCACCCCAGTTCCCCCAGCTGCTCCTCGTAAGACTTGTGCTCTAGACTCATCACCAGCTTTGTTGCCCTTTTTTGGGCACCCTCCAGCACCTCAACGTCCTTCTTGTAGTGATGGGCCCAAAACTGAACACAGTATTCGAGGTACAGCCTTACCAGCGCAAGTACAGGTGGACAATCACTTCCCTACTCCTGCTGGCCACACTAGTTCTGATACAAGCCAGGATGCTATTGACCTTCTTGGCCACCTGGGCACACTACCGGCTCATATTCAGCCAGCAGTCAACCAATACCCCCTGGGCAGCTTTCCCAAGCCTGTAGCATTGCATGGAGTTGTTATGACCCAAGTGCATGACCAAGCACTTAGCTTTGCTGAATCTCATGCAATTGGCTTCAGCCTATTGATCCAGCCTGTCCAGATCGTGTACACTGAACAGGAAAGTCAGCCAAATCAAGCAGTGCATCTAACAGTGCTTACTCCTCATACTCACTTCAGTTTCTCCAGCTTCATTGCTGCCTCCCGATTTGCAGTCTCCAGTTGTTGGTGTTTCTCCATAGCCGATTTCTGCAAATTAAATATTCAGAGATATTTTTTATTTTAGAGGAATATAGTCTCTCTCGGTGCTTCTATTAGAGCCCTGCTCATCATTATTTCACATGAGATGTACCATGTCTGAACTACTGAGATATCCAGAAGAGAAGCCACCTGCAATTCCAGCTTCAGCCCACTGACTATTATATCCACCTTTTCTCAAAACAATGTGAGGTATCAAACCTTCGCTAACCAGGCTAAACTATCAAATACGTTACTGGGAAAAAACTTCAGGTAATAGCCTAAGTAATAACTTGGTTACGGTCATACAGAAACCTTTACAATATTGACAAGCTCATTCACTCTTCTGAACTGACATGTTTCCTCAAGGGCTTTGCAAAGCTTTCTCTTAAACCATTCACAGGAGCTGTGTATGCTTATAACTTGTAATATAGTTGTGCAAGTTTTACATAATATTAAACTGGTACCTTCCTGTATTACTTGGCTACATGTAAGATTACAATGTGATGTTTAAAAATGCAGTTAAAAAAACACAACCTTTATGCTCCCAGTTCTAGGTTACCTACTTAAGTATGATTAATGTTATCTGGAGTAACATGGCACCCAGTCTTACGTAGTTCAGTTGTAACTCCAAGTAGACTTCACGTCGGAATTCTCTGAAATTTACAAAGTTGAGAATGCCGCTCAAGAAGCGAGCTGTCCTCTTTGTTTCTGAAATAGGAATTGCAAGCCATCACTATTCTGGTTTTCACATGTATTGCAATTGCATAGAAAAAGTTGGGCAAAACATAATTCAGAGAAAAGACAGAAATTACAAAACAACAGAATCCAAATTAGTTCTTCCCCTGCTCACCTTGCAAAGATTTCACAGACTACACAAAAACTAGCACCAAGCTCTGAACTTACAATGTCTTAGCAATTCTATGCAATTTAAATAAATTAAAATGGCACCTGGGAGAATGACTTAACATACAGCCTCCCATTAAAACAGATGTCAGCGAGAAAGTGTGTCAGTCTTCAACTACATCTCTGAAGATAGAACTTCACTATAACTATCAGGATAACTGAAGATAGCAGTTTGAACTGCAGGGACTTTTTGGTTCTATTCCAAGCAAACTTTGTGAAAGATTGTTCCAAAGGCCTTGAATGTCTTAGACAAGACGGAGAAAGAAGTGAAAGAGTTCTTAAAAATTGCCTTTTCCAAGTTGATTGTGTTGTACCAGAATCACCACAGCTGGGTATTGAAAAGGGTGAAGCAAAAATTCAATTGCTTCCTACATAGGCATCAGCATAAGAAATCCTATAGCATTCCAGAGTTGCCAGAATAATTTTCATGACCATCTATTCTTACACTATTTCCAGTATGTCACAGTCCACTCTCCAGACCAACAGTTCAACAGACTCATTCAAAACTCCCTTCAGTTATTTAACTGGATTAGCCTACGTAAGGAGGAGAACTGCTCATTAGAACCAGCTTGTCTAAGGGCCAACAAGTTCTCCATGCTAGATGCCCATCTGGCTATGCCAAATGAGAAAAAGCACATGGATATCAAGTGGCACTCACCACCCCAGGAAACAAAAGGATTACAATGCACTTGCTTACTTGGGTTTAAAACATCAGCAATTTGAAAGTCATTAATCCGGCACACTGGAAGTAAGCGCTCCCTGCAAGGAAAACAAAATACAACCTTACCTGCAGTGACCATTACTCAGTTTTTGTGCTATATCCATTATATATCCATGAGAGGATCTTGTCCTATCATCCCAGAGCATATGTAAGGCAAGCACATAACAACAGTAAGTCTCAGGAGAACACCACAGTAGGACTCCACACAGATCAGCATTAAAAATTTGTGAGATGCTGTAAGAATACAAAGATATCTATAGACAAAATACTTGTCTATAGAACAATTTTTCAGCTTAATTGGGGAACTCCTACACTTAACTGTTAGTCGGTTCTCCCCTTACAACTGAAATGAAGCTTAAAGTCTAACACCCACCTCATTCCAACAAAAATATCTACGTAGAATTCAGACAGCAAATTTACACAACAAGTACTTAAGATCCGTCTTCCAGATGTAATGATGACCCTCTAGCCATTCAAAGTATAGATCTGCGCTCCACCTTGGTGAGGCTGGATTATTTAGTTAAGACATTCATTTTGACAAGATAGCTGCCTGCTGAGAATTTTAGTCTATTAAACATTGCTGTGCCCTGTTCATCTGCAAATTTCACTTCGCTCAGAGCCAACAAGCAGTGAAACCACCATCAGCAAACAGGCATAAAGCCCCACTACTTGTAGTAAAGTGGACCTTTACAAGGAATAGCAACTGAACAGATGCAGCATCTTCTACTTACATGTGAATATACAAATTACAAACAGGTAGAAAGCCTTCAAATATCTGTGGATACATTATGTCAACGTTGACTGGCATCTAAAGAGTAAAGAGAGTCAATATGTAAGTAGAGACTACTTAAAAATATACAGGTTTGTTTCCACAAAAATAACACAAGTAGGCTAAACACACTGAGGATGGCCTCCCCATCCACAGGGAACACATGTTAGAGGCTGAAGAATGCCATCAAGTTACTCAGCAGACTATTTTAAGTGTCAACTTTGGCTGGTCAAAGTATGAAAAGACAATAACAACTAAAGCAGCAACATTACAAACCCTGGAACTCAGCCTATACCCTCTGCTTTAATTTGTTCAAAAGTGGTGAAGGACAGCCTCTGCATTACACATCTAATAACAAGAAGCTCTTTATTTAAACACCCTGAAATTTACACACTCAACTGTTTATGAAGAAGTCAGAAGGAAAAGGTAGTGGTACACTGTCACCTTTCCTGGTATTTTAAACCTCATAATACAGTAGTATCCCAGGTAATGTCATTGCCTGTGAAGAACTTGGTTATCTTGTGCACATATGATCTTCCCTTTCAGTTTATCCAAAAATGGCACAAGAAAGTACTATTTATTCTCACTTTCAGGAGTCAGTTCTTATCTAACAGAGACAGAAGATAAATTTAGTGTTAATGAACAAGGTATCAGTTAACCTCCAGCTGCACTTCTCCTTACTTTCCTCTCGGTTAATGGAGAAGTGCAGATGATGAAACATAAAAAGCAACATTTACTTTCCTTCTAGACCAGTCTAACATCTAAGCAGAGACCCTTCTCCAGCCATGGCCAAAGGCAGATGCCCAAGAAGACAGTATGTATTTTCAAGGCCAGAGATTGTGTCCCTTCATAAGCCTGTTCTAGCCCTCCTGGACCTTACAGATATTTCTGGCACCAGCAGCATCTCGAAGAAAAGAATTCATAGCTTAAGCACAGTAGGAGAGGGCTCTGCACAGAGCCTTGTCTTACAGCCTACAACGGTAGGTGAACTCCTCTTCATGCCCACTAGTTTCTATAGTGGAGGAAGGAGTCCCCTCTCCATGGAGGGAAAAGAAAGAAAAAAAAAAAAAAAAAAGAAACCCAAAGGCAGTACACCCACAAAACGACTATTTCTACAAGTATCTTGAGCTGAAGCCAACTTCCAGACTAGAAGCAATGATCAAAGCAACTTCTCAGATATAATCAGCAAGGCCTCAGCAACAGCCCACGGATGATGCTCCCCGGTTCATTTACCTCTAGTAGATGACCCATGCTGATGGCTGCACTTAGGCAGGAATGAGAGTGCAGTACTAAGTGAACAGACTATGTGCCTCCCTGAACACAAACGCAAATGCCCATGGTATATAGCATCTCACACACAAGTTTTCTGCAAAGGCAGAATTTCTAAGCTCCCATTCATGCAATTACAACATACAAAACTAAGCTACTTGTCATTTACTAGCAAGGAGATGAGGGAGATACTTCAACAATTAATGTTAAGTGACTTTTTTTTTTTCTTTCACCTGCCACTACAGACATACCATGTAGAAATGTTCCAGGCGGATTCCATATACCTTCTGCAGAATTCTCATGTAAATCATGTGTAAAACTTCAGGCTGCAAGAAGAAAGGACAGGAATCAGTATTCTACACAATTGGTTATTCACAGCTCCCAGAATAGGCCATAAAAGGAGTTCTGCCCTTAACACATGAAGACCAATCTCACTGAGCCATGAAGACTAACAAGTTTTACTTTCCAATAGTTTGCAGTTCAAGCATTACTAGCTCATAACACAATTATAAGAGACAGCAATCAGCTCAGGCAATTACAGCCCCAACTGCCATAGATATGCATTGTTTTTCATTACAGTGCTGCTCTCTGAGAAGTTTTCAAATCAAGTGACACAAAAAAAGGAAATCTAAAAAAGGTCACAGGAACTACAATCCCATAGCAAAGAGTGCCCTTCATCATGTTATTAAGAGAGGGGAAAAAGACACCTAGAAGCCAAGTCACTTAGAACACTAATCCACGATCACTTCAAACCAATTCTTCTTAAAAACAACCATCCCATCGTTCCCTAAACAAGCAGGGCCAGCCGCCTCCTTCAGCGGGCACAAGCACTTACATAGCAGGACAAGGAATCGCACTGACACATCAGTTCGAATTTTAAAGTCACTTTTCTTTTGTTGAGGTCACTGCAAGCCTGCACTAACATTAATGGTCAGACCGACACAAGACAAAAAGGGGGTGGAAGAGGGAGGGGTTGTTGCTTTTTACAGCATCGGTTTAAAAGCATTAGTCTATCAACTAAGCTGGTGGCACTATGCCAAATACTGGCTATTTTAACTAGTTCCCACAGAACTGAGAAAGACAGACCGTGTAATTTCACATTCGGCCGTTTATAAACCCGTCCCCTTCCTGGGGAGGCCAAGCTTCTCGCAAGCTGAGGAGAGGAGAAGCTCGAGGTTTAGCCCTGTAACTCCTATGAGACTGATCTGCCACATCGGAGAAACTAATGGCTTAGAAGGCGTTGCTGTACGCTAAAGACTATGCAAGCCGCGGGAGCCGTCACCCAAGAAACCAACCGACGTGCCAGAACACCTCTGGTGCTACGGCACGCAAAGGCCTTCCTCCAGGAAGGGCGGGAAGCTGCCTGAGCGCGGCGGGGCTCCGAGCGCGGCCCCCCCCGTCACTCCCGCCCCGCCAGCGCAGGCCGCGGCCTCCGCCAAACCCCCTTACGCACCTTGGGGTTACCGAACACGTCGCCCTTGACCAGGTTCCGGGCCTCGGCACCCGCCAAGACGTGGCCGCGGAGGTAGTTGATGATGTCGTCGGGGCTGTAGCGGGGAAAGGTCAACGCCTCCATCCCGGCGCCGAGCACCAGCCGCGCCACCAACCGCCGCCCGCAGCTTGAATCTGGCGGGCTCCTCTTCCCCCTCACGCGTGAGTCCGCCGATGGCCTATCCGTGACAGCGACGGGAGAAGAGGGGTGGGGCTTGATGAGGCTCCGCCCCGCCCCGACGCGCGGCGGCCGTTGGGCCGTTAGGGGCGGGGCCGCCTGAGGCGCTCGGCAGGGGAGGCGGCAGCGGGGAGAAGCAGGGGGAGCCATCACGGCTACCGCAGCCGAGGGAGCGGCGGCGGCCTCGTCCCTGTCGGGCTGCGGGGTGCTGCCTCGCAGCCGGGGGTGCTCCGCTGGGCTGTCAGCGCCGTGCCACCCCAGCAGACCGGCTTATCAGGGACAGGGCAGGTCCACCTGTGGAGAGGTGGGCAGGCGGGGGAACACCCTGAGAAGTCAGCAAAGGGAGCTGAGGCAGCTTTGGAAAGCCTGTCCTGGGTAAAAGTGCCTCTGGAAGAACCTCCTCAGCCACCTCCTCCTGCCTTCTGAAAGGAGACAAAGCCAGTCCACGCAGCATTGCACAGGGCGCTCTTGCTTAGCCAGCACAAGTGACCACTGCCTGGATTTTGACACCATTTGTGACAAAAATTCCACTGTTCACGCCCACCCTGCACAGTTTTGCTGCCCACAGCCAATGCACACATCCTCACACCTCCACCCAGCCTAGCGAGGTCATGGCACTGTCCCCAAAGCCAGGCAGCTTTTGCAAGCTGTTGACATCACAGAGGTGTCATCTGGCACTGAGTGCGACATGGAGACACTCCAGCCACCGTTCCGCACTTGCCGATGTAGAAACCGGGCTCGGTTTCCAGCCAGGCACTCAGCCAAGGAGTCAGGTGAGTCACAGACGCAAAGTGCTTCCCAACAGCCTTGCAGCCGGACACCTCCTCGGCATGGCTGTGACGGTAACGCAGCTTCCATAGGGCTGCTCGCAGTCCCCAAAGGGCTGAGCAGCCTTGAAGGTGTTAAACCATGTCTCCTTCAGGTAGACCGCAGCCCCTGAGCCTCATGTTTCTTTTGGGGATGGGGATGGCATTGGAGAGGATCAACTGCCCGAGCAGGTGTAGCTGTCAGTACTTGGAAGTGAACTGCACAGGGCAGCGGTTGGAAGAGTTCCCTGCGGCCATCCCACTGGACACCAGGCAGCTGATTCTCGCTGCAAACAATGTCTCATACCTGCCGGCAGTGGAATTGAGCTTCTTGGCTGATTTGGTCTATCTGGACTGCAGGAAGAACCTCTTGGGGGATGACCTGGATTTCACTTTCATTGGCGTGGCCAAGCTTGTCTATCTGGACCTCAGCTTCAACAACCTCACACAGGTTACCTTCAGCACCTTCTCACACCTCCTCAGCCTGGTGGTGCTGAAGATCTCAGACAATCCCAACCTTGTGGCCATAGAGAAGAATGCTTTCACCAACAACACCTGGCTGAGGCATCTGGATGTGAGCCGGACGGGCTTAACATTCCTGGACACCAGCACTGTCCGGGACCTGCCCAACCTGAGGTTTCTGGGGCTCAGTGACAACCTGTGGCACTGCAACTGTTCCTTTTTGGACTTCATCACCTGGATGACAGAAAGCAACGTTCATGTTCCAGGTGAGGGCTGTGTGCACAGGACCTCTCTCCTCCCTATGCCTGCAGATCTGTGTGGTATGGAGAGGGCCCTCTCTTCTCTTTCCCAAACTTCAGCTCATGGGGCTGTGCCACTGCATGTCATCTGTGGGTCCCATCTTCTGGTGTTACACACAACATGGATCAGAGGAGCTGGGTTACACATGCTCCACCCACAGAGACTCACACTTGCTCACATCCTCAGGACAGTCAGGGAAGTGTCTCCTGTAGCTAGGACATTGCTGCTGCTCTGAAATGCCTGGCTCCAGCCTCAGGAGGTGTCCCTGTGCCTGCAAGTCACAGCACCCCATGGCTGCAGTTCCAAGAACGAGGAGCCCAACATGGCTCTGGGGAGATGTGCTCTGGGAAAGCTGCTGCTTTGAATTTCCTGCCTTGTCTCCGTCTGCTCTGATCGTTTGGTGCTGCTGCAGTACCAGCATGTCTGTAACAATCAGTTAACCCCTCCCGCCCTGTGGAAATGCTTACCTGCCTCCATTCTGACCTGCCTGGGGCAACCTCTCCAGCCGTGAGCTCTCCACTGGTCGGTCAATGTCCCCTTAACCTCGAACAACTCCTGCTAGCCTGTTCCTGCACAATGCGCCTAGCAGGCAGACCTCGTTCGTGCACCTCTACAAGCAGTTCTGCTCAATGCTGAAAACAAAGCTGGGTTGAAAGCCAGGCAGTTCCTCTTCCGCTCTCATCTCTCACTGATGGGGCCTCTGGGAAAAGTTTGGGTAGTGTGGAAGCCAGCAAGAGTTTAGCTGCTGATTTCCATGGGGCTGTGATCACACCCTGCTCCCCACTGACCCGTTTCTGTACACAATGCCCTTTGCCTTAAGAGCATGGTAGCTGTTGTGCTAGGACAGATAAAAATTACAAATCTTGCAACCTCCAGCTGTTACAGTGCTCCTAGGCCTCAGAGCAGGTACATTTTACTGATCCTCTGTATCAGACTGTGACCCAATGCTCAGAAGTCAGCAAAAGACCTTTTGCTGTTCCCATGGCAGCTCTAGTTTGGGTCCTAGATAAAATTTGGTTGACAAAGTGAAGCAGAATGCAAGTTGTGCTCAGAAAAGTGTCTGTATCCTTATGGCTGGGAGACTACATATGTTCCCGCTTTTCCTCCAGCACCCCAGAGCAAATTGGATCCCTTTTATTTTCAGTTTTTCAATGTAAGAAATGTATGTGCCATGCAGGTGAGCACTGAGTCCCATGGGCTGCAGCAGCCCAGTGCAGCTTGCTTCTGAAAAAAAGTCATTTCTTGAAAACACGGCCTCCAAGACTTCTTTCTTTACATCATCTGGGATGACAAAATCAGCTGTTTCCCATCATATTGAGAGGTTCTGCAACTGGGCCATGGACACCGAATGTTCATGAGGCAGCATAATCACCAGTTACCTTTCCCAGAAAAACACAGGTCCCAAGGGCAAAGCTTTGTTCTGCAGCTGCAGCACATGAACTTGATTTTACAAACTGAAAAGGAACACAGCACAGCACATACTCATGAATAAAGTTTGGTCTTCAGTAATGCACCACACAATGGTGAGAGAGCGCTGCAAAAGAGGAATTGTTTGAGAAAGTCTGTCCATCAAATACGAAAGGGGCACAAAAGAGCCCAAGGGGAGACAAGGGAAGGACAAATGGAAGCTGGTGCTAGGACAGAACCGAATTAAGGACATCTCTGTGTCTTATTAGATGTAGTAAGCTCCTATAGACAGTAAAGTTATTTCCTTATGCGTGTTACAGGCAGTTATGGGACAGTGTAAATAAGTACTGTTCGTAGCAGTAAGGTTGGAGGTAACATACTGAATCCTGGAACAGGAGAATAAAGCTCATTGCAGGCAGTTTGAGAGGGTAGGGGTAGGAAGGGAAGAGGCAGCAAAGACTGGGGATTATGAGTATGGATCCCTGCACCATGCTCTGGAAAATGGGAAAGCCAAAGAAACCAGGGAGCCCACAGAGACTGCTCTACTTCCCTGCTCTCTTGGGCTTTGCTGTGTCCTGGCGAGCTGCTGTGGGCGAGTCCACAGGTGGCTGTGTGCCTCCCAGGACTGGGCTGCACAAAGCTTTCATGCTGCTGGTAAATTTACGTGGGCTGGACAGCTGGTATTACCAACAGCCACCTGCCTTCAGGCAGGAAAGGCAGCTCCCTCTTCATCGGGACTAGGCGGCCCTAAACCGAGGGTTGTGACAGGAGCTGATAGCTCCAGTGCAAAGGGATGTTGGGACAGAGCCCTGAAATCCGCTGCAAGCAGATCCCCATCCTGGCCTTTAAAAAGCTACTGCTGCTTCACAGCACACCTCTGCACCAGTGTTTTGTGCTCAGCTGGATCTCTCCAGTCTAGGTGCTGACACGAAGTTGCCCAGGTCTAGATGGATTTGGATCTAGATGGATATAATATAAATCCCCTGTAGCTTGTTCCTCTCCACTGCTCCCTTCCCCTCAGGCCCATCCATCCGGTGCACCAAGCAGTGACCAGCCTGTGTCTGGCACAGTAGAGTTCAAAAGCTGCAGGGGAAGGAGAGGGCCATGGCTGAGAGCACTCTGTGCTTCTACAGATGCCAAAAGGAGACGGTGCTTTTACCACGCTCAGCCTTCGAAAACTTCAGAGGGAAAAGCCAGCATCTGTTTTATCACCGTGCATATTGCAATATGACAGTCATTATTGCAATATGCAATAACAGTCGTTATTTCAATGGAACTGAATCATTGATGAATTTCCTCTTCCTCTCTCACAGAGCACCACCCCAGTTGTCAAATGCGCACAAGCCTCATTATTCCAGCATAATCTAGACTGTATCACTTCAGAAGGTGTTCAAGATTACAAAAACCAAACACTTTTATTAAAAGTGCTCAGTCCGCAGAGATGAACAGGGCAGGTACAGCAGTTTGCCACAGTGGCATAATCCAACAGGCAATATTTTCCTACAGAAGCAACACCACAGAAATCATGCTGGCAACCTGGCAATTGTGGTTTGGCAAGGGTTTGCCTGCCTGATTTTACCTAAGCCACAGAGGGAGAGGGGTGTGAAGTCTGTAGACATTTTTCAGGAGTTTAGCAAACTCCTCCACCACTTTTCTAGCATTAATGCTTAAGATACAGGCAAGAGTCTCTTGCTTCTGCTTGTCCCTCTGCAGATGCTGACAACATCACCTGCTATACCCCAGAAGGCCTGCGTGCCCTGAAAATCCCTGCAGTGGAGGCACAGCTCCACTTCAACTGCCTGACCCAGCTGTACAAGCAAGACTACATTTTTCTGTGTTTCATTGGCTTCTGCATATTCTTTGCCGGCACCATGGCAGCCTGGCTGGCTGGCATCTGCGCTGTCATCTATGAAGTCCACACTTCAAAGCAGGAGGAGAAGGAAGACACAGTCACTTAGGATCAGCTCTACAAATCCTTCTGAACGACCGTCGTGGGAACTGAAGGCAAGGCCCTTCCTGCCTGATGTCCCACATGGTGTCCCTATCTAGATGCTATTTTTTTTGTAGTGAAATAAAACTGCAAGAGAAGAAAAGTCTCTGTGCTCGTTTCACTCACTGTGCTACCTCCACATTTCTTCTTCCACTGGGACTCAGGACATGGGCAAAATATTCATTTGGGGTGGGGATATGAGGTGTGTGCACAGTGCCATGCATTTACACTCCCACTTTACCATGAGACCTCAGAAAAGGAGGGTCAGCATGGGGCCTGTCTTGTCACAGGGACAGGCTTGAAGAGGTACAACCCGGGATTCAGGAAAGGCCCCAGGACTCTGCCTGTCCGGGGAGAAAGCCAGAGGAGTTCACCAAGCCCTTGCTGTCCAGAAAGCCCAGGAGAGCTTATTGGGACCAGCCTAGATAGTTTACTGGAGCCCCAGGGAATCCAAGAACTTTCTGCTGTGGAAGGGCAGGTACATGAACAAAGAGATTAAAACCAGGACTTTTAGGATCCCAAGATCCCACTGGGTCTTGCTTTCTTCCCCATTACACTGGTGACAGGAAAAGACACCCAGTGGCCAGAACTCCAGTGGCTTATGAACATTTACAGAACTGGAGAGTCCAGCTCCAATTTTTTATGACATGTCCCTAAAACTGGAATTCTTTTGGATGTAAAAAATACTGCTTACATGTACACCAAGTATTCTTGGAAATGGCTTGTGTTTTGATGTCAAGGTCCCAGGGTTGCATATACAGACCAGAGTAAAGGGAGATGTAAGAAAAATCCTTTGTATCACTAATGCTGGTTATTGCCAAGAGAATTATCTGCTTACATGACCGAGTACAGCAACTCCACGTGTGAAACACTGGCTTCTTCGTCCAATTCTAGCAGCATCTGGTGCAATAAAAGGGAAAAGCAGGAGCAAGTGTTGTGTAAATTACCATACGTAGAGCCATTAGACTGTGAATCAAAGCTGAAATCTTTGTCTTAGGTGTAATCCGTAGGACAAAGATGGTTAGGAGGGGACATGGCGGCACGGTCTGCGACGGATATGTATGTGCTGGGGACGCGTCCGCTGAGCTACGGGGTAGGACGGACACCCCCCCCCCCAAACCCCGAGGCGTGCTGGAAGACACTGTCACGGCAAACCCCTCTCCAGAGCTACATCGATCCCCCTCAAAGCCATCTCTCAAAACACGGCCAGGTCCCCCACGAGGCCGACCTCCACCAGCCCGGCTCCTCACCGCCGGCAGCGTGGGGGCGGCCGCCGCGGGGCCCCTCCCGTGGGCGGTGCAGTGGGCAGCGCCGGCCCCGTATCCCGCAGCGTGCTGGGCCGCTCCGCTCCGCTCGGTGAGTGCGGGCCGGGGACCCCCCGGCGGGGACGCGGCGGGGGGGAGCGAATGCTTGCGGATTATCCTGCTAGACGGTAAAAAAATATAGCGAGTGCTGTGACCCTCCTCCCTGACTTCCCCTTCCCCCCGGCCCCGAGTGCAGCTCGGCATGTTCAGCTTGCTTAGGCAGAGCCTAACGCCGCAGGGCTGGCAGGGAGCTCCGCCGCTGGAGCTAAGCCTGCGCGCTTGCCTGGGAACGGCGGGGGGGACGGGACAAAAGTCTCTCCTGGCTTGCGAGAAGGTCTGAGCTTGTATCTGGCAGCCCAGGCGGAATCCAGTCTCCTCTCCATGAGGAGACTTCATCATCTTTGCTGACTCATAATAACTGTAGTGTTACAGCAAAGTTGGTAAGAACCCTTATTCTGGACTAAAAGCACCCCTGGGGAGCTCGTCTGCTACAGCTCCCAGTCTGTGCTGTGTCACGCTCCAGAATCGCTTGGTCCTGTGCCTCCGGCCTGAAATATTGCTGCATGGAAGATATGACTTCTGTCTCGTACACCGCGCCAGGGCTTGTCAGCAAAGTCCTTGCAGCTGCGGACAAAGGTTGCCGAAATGCAGAAGGCAGCAGAATCCGGAAACAGCCGCAAGGCATGCAGTCGGAGGGAGGCCGAAAGTCCTGTGGACTTTGAAGTGCTTTGTATAGCTCCGGATTACTAGAGCAAAGGCTCACAGTAGAGCTCAATGCTAGTAGCGTAAGAGTAGCAGCTTTATAATACACCTGGCTTAATGCTTTGCTGTGACTGAATCGTGCTTTTTACTGCTAAGATAAAATCCCGGATTATAATTTACCACTGTGAAGATAAAATGCCTGGTCCTTGCTGGCAGGTGGGGTTCTCCACCAACCTGGTAATTTGAAGGGGGAAATGTGACCATCAACCTGCTCTACCGGGTGGGAACGTGTTGTATTTTTGGTCTCTCCTCTGTCAGGCACTGCTAACCTCTATTACATGTGGGTGCAGCTGACGTTTCACAGTTACTTCAGGTTTTGAACTTTCTTACTGATAATTGTTTACCAAACTTCATGTGGACAAAGCGAGCTGGTGTCTTCACCTTGGTCCACCAATAATAATCCCTTTGCAAATGAGAAATAAAAGGCTCTGGTCCCTGGAGATCCCCTGTGAGGGGTGCTGGCGTAGGAAGGCTGTTTGCACCGGTTCTGTGATGTGGCCTGTTTTCCCCCACACTGACAGGTTGTGTTGGTGGGACGGTGCAGGAGACACCAAAACCTTGCTACATCGTGGAGGCACCAGATGGAGATTGGCATCAGCTGGGGTTCAGTTTGGAGAGGCTCTCGTCTGGGTGCCGGAGAGAGTGTGCACTGCATCATGCAGCGCCGTCTTGGGTCACGCGACAGAAAACATCTGAAGTTTGGGATTGCGCAAGAGAACCAGCGCCAGACGGTTGTGGGGAAGGGCCCTTGCGCTCGCTTGCAGCCGGGGAGGGTGCCTCAGCGCTGGGGGTCGAGCCCCTCACAGCAGTGCAGGCTGACGGCAGGCCTGGCAGATGGGGAGCAGGAGAGAGGGAGAAGCGCGTGACGCGGCCTTGCTGCGGGGCAGCGCAGTGGAGGGCGCTGGGTGCGCCTTCTGCTCCGCGCTTCCGTCTCGGGCCTGCGCGAGGAAGCGCGGAACCATTAAACGCAAACCACACAGGCCCGGGTGTCTCCTGGCTGGCAGACTCGCTTGTGCAGATGTTGGTAAACGCCAGCAGCTGCGTGTTGCTGGGGGCCATTCACTGACTTGTGACTCTGAGAGGGTTCCTTGAAGCTGTGGGGGTGAGAGTCACTCATCTGGCCAGTGCCTCTTTACCAAAAAGGTTTGGTTATTATTGCTGCTGTGGTGGTTTCCATTATTATTTTAGGTAAGGATGAGCTTCACGGTTCAAACTAACGATTCGCGTAGCCCAGCTCCTTTCAGCTCAGGGGATTTCTGAGCCAGTTTGTGTTTGTCTGTATTATAATTCCCAATTTACATCTTATTCCCAGAGCTTGCCCAGTTTCCCTTTGAGTTTGAAAACTGCCTGCATTCGCAACATCCCTCCTCAGGGAGTTCCACAGGTCTGTTTCCCACTGCATGGCAAAAACACCTCTTTTGGTTTTCTTCGAGTCTGTTTCCTGGCTTTGTTGCTGGCCCTAGCTCTGGTGTTGGAAGTGGCCATGAACAATCAGTTTCCGTCCACCTCTCCAGAGCATCCCTGCAGGCACAGCACTGTGTCCGTGAGGTCGTGGGACTTAGCCAGCCACCGTCAGAGCTGATGGAACCTACTGTTGGCCGTAGTCCTGCTCTGAGCTAGAGGCTGGACTAGGGTCCTCCAGACACTGCCCCCCCCCACCAAGTCACTGATTTTAAGGCTTGCTTGACAGGCAGCAAGAGGCGAAAACTCCCCAACTCACTATTTCTTCCTTCCTTCAGCCAGTCCCCGTGCTGAGAGGTCTCAGCTCCATGCTCAGCAACTCTTCCACACACACATATCTGCACGTAGTGAGCTGCCACTTCTCCAGTCACACCCTGAAATAGTAACAGGCTCTCTTTTTTTCAGACAGCACCAAGATGGCTGTTCTCTCAAAGGAGTATGGCTATGTCATCCTGACGGGGGCTGCCAGCTTTGTCTTGGTCACGCACCTCGCGGTGAAAGTGGCCAAGGCCCGCAAGAAGTACAACGTGGAGGTGAGTGCTCAGGCTGAGGGAACGCAAGGTCGGAGCCAGGCTGTGGGGTATGTTGCGGACAGGCTAGGTGACACCTTGCTTATTTTTGGGTGACCTGCTGACACTTCCTGCCCTACCACATGGATGCAGAAGGGATGGAGCTGCTGTTCTGGCTCTCCAGACTGGAGCAGACAGCACGACAGAGCTTGGGGGTTGGCAGATCAGGCACTTGGCACAGAGCCGAGATGGCTGAAAGTACAAGGCTTTGAGCTCAGAAAGGCTGCTGAGCAAGAAACCGCACCGCCCTTTTCCCTGCGGAGAAGGCCGACGCAGCACTGGGGGCAAAGGGCGGTGGAACAAAAATGACAGGAGGGTTTCTCAGAGAGAGCCCATGAGCGCTGCCGCAAGAAGTCTTTCAAAGTGACCTTCCCTTGGCATCTACTGAGGAGCCCGGGAGCTGGGCAGGGCTGTGGACTGGGTGGGGACGGCCCTGTCCATGAGTCAGGGCGATGGCATGGGGAGGCTGCTGTGCCACTTGGCTCCAAGTGCAAGGACAGCCCCAGGGCGTGTGCTGCAGGCACCCCGAGCACGCTGGGGTCCCCCCAGTCCTGCTGCATGAAGTCGGGATCATAGCAAATGCAGCCGGCACGCACGGTGCGTGGAGCACTGTATCTCAGGCTTGGAGAAGCTGCTGCAGCCAAGCGGCAGCTCCTGCTGCCTGCTCAGCTCTGCAGGGGTGAGGAAGGCAGTGTCCTCCCAGCCTGTTCCCAGGCGATGGGCTGCTGCCAGCTCCCCCGAGGAGACATGGGGACATGTCCTCAGTAGCGCTGTTTTGCTCTCCCCTCCAGACAGATGGGATTTAAACAGGGAGGTCACACAGTGCCTGGGTATCTTCTGTCTGAAGCAGGGCCAGCTCCAGGGTACCATCAAGTTGCTCAGGGAGTTCAGGAACTGGCCTAGGGCAAGTAGCAATTTTAACAAAGCAGCTGTGGGCCGAGGGCCAGGAGGCAGGCACTTAACTTGCCAATGCAAGTCAGTCTAGCAAGCGCTCATGCAGCTCTGGGCTCCCTGGGGAGAGGTGCTGCAAGGGCACGCTCCTCCTTGCTGGAGAATACCAGGCCCCCGAGCCCAGACCACGCTTGCTCATGTTTTGCCGCTGTTTTTTTGTTTTTTTTTTTTTTTTTTGGCAGTATCCAACTATGTACAGCACAGACCCTGAGCACGGGCGTATATTCAACTGCATCCAGCGCGCACACCAGAACACGTGAGTACCATGTATGAATGCATACCTTGAAAATGCACAGGGCTGCGGAGCAGGGCCTACAGCTAGAGCCTTGCTGCTGCCAAGTGCTTGGGTTCAGGCTCAGCACTCGAGGAAAACATGTGACCATGTAGTGCTTAGCAGTAAGGCCATGCTGGCTCCTTACCGTGCTTTAAACCATGAGACGGGGCTGTGAAGCAGCTTCCTCTTCCTTATTTGCCTGGCTGTTTGCCTCTGCGGGTGGATCTTAAGACACTGTAAATCTTATTCCCAGAAGAGCCTGTCTGGGGGCGGGTGCTGATCTGTTGTGCTGCCCACATCTCCCTGGCGAGAGGCCCAAGTCCACCCAGCTACTGTGGACCAGGCTGCAACAGCACACCGGTGGAGCACTGGGAAGAACGAGTCCTCCTGGGTTAGCTGGTAGCAAGCAGTATTTAGCAGTGGCTTAAGGCACAAAACAGAAGGTGCAGGTGGCCTTGGAGAGAGGCATAGATGGGGGGGGTGTCCCTAAAAGTCTGTGCATGCTCAGACTCCCTCTTACCTCCGTCTGCAGCTACAGCATCGAGTGCAGCTCTCCTGAGCACAGAGACTCGCAACATTCAGGCCCAGAGACCGTGGCAGGGGATGCTTGCAGCTTCTGTGTTTCTAGAGTTTCTTCTTTGTAAGCAACTTGAGTACAAACGCAACCTCCTTGCTCTTATTTTCAGATTGGAAGTTTACCCCACCTTCCTGTTCTTTTTAGCCACCGGTGGAATCTACCACCCGGTAAGTGACACTATAGTGCACGTCTGCATGAGTGAACTCTGCTCTTGCTCCCTGACTTGGGGAGCGTGGGAGGCAGGAGGCCAAGCTAGCCCCTCTGGAGGCAGGAGGCTGCTTCACTAGCCACATCATGCTTCACAGCTGTGCCTCTTCTGAAAATCTATTTGTAGGTAGTCTTCTACAGGGGAACCACAAGTATTTAATAAACTCACTACTGCTGCTTCAGCTTTAGATACCTTTCCTTCCCCTAAGGGTGCCTTGTCAGAAAAACCTAAGCATTCACAGCCTCGTTCATGAGCAGGAAGGGTTCCTCCAGCCCTGCCTGGTTCTTCCAAGCCCTGCAGGGTCCTGCTGGGCTTACAGTAGTGCTGCCCAGTGGCAGGAACCCTTTTTGCCCCCATCTAAACACACTTTCATGGGGAGTTTATCTAATAAGAATAGATCGAGAACATCTTCCCACTCACTTCCACCACCAAATGAGGTGCGCAAAGGATCAAAAAAAGCTTGGGTTTTTAACTGAAAGATGTAGACAACTCCTGAGGAGGCAGGCATGTGGGAAGAGGCCAAAATCAGTAGCTCTTTCTTTGCCACCAATACACAAATCAGATCCTTCTTGAATATTCCTTTTCAGAGAGGGAAGCAAGCAGCATAGGCAAATCTGGCAAACTGGAGCTACGTTGCAGCAAGCTCTAAATTAAGGAGCAAGGTGGAAGTCTGTAACACCTGCAAGAGGAAACCCTGTACACCTGCTGGAAGCAGTGGAGTGGGGCTTGGGGCAACAGCTGCCTCCAAGATCCTGGCACTTGGGCTAGCTCACTAAATTGGAGAGTGGTGAAGTGAGACTCAGCAGCTGCTGCCCCTTTGACTTAACCATTTCTTGTTTGGGAAGAGTTGTGCTGCAAAACAACGAGGCTCTGCAGCACATCACATGCTACCTCCCCACAGGCATCATGACAGCAACCCCTCCTATACAAAACTCACCCTAGCACACTGCATCAGTCATCCACTTCCCCCAGGATGACTCCCAGTTGTCCTAGCAAGGTCAGGACCCACGCTGTAGTTGGTGGTTGCTTCTCTGAAGCAGGGCTGCTGTAACATCTAAGCACATGTAAGCGGCAAGTCTCCAAAACCTTTAATGCTTCTGCTTTCTCTCTAGCGGATCGCCACAGGACTTGGCATCACCTGGATCCTTGGGAGACTCCTCTATGCCTATGGCTACTACACAGGAGGTAGGTCTTCACCCTTGCAGCACAGAAGGTGCATGGAAACTCAAGTCTCCTGCAGTGGCTTCAGGGCTCTTTCCTCCAGCTCACGTCAAAGAGGGAACATAAAGCTTCCAGTCAAGGTGTGGAGAAAAGGGTGCAGGTCCACAGGCTGCTAACTCTACAGCATGCTTTTCCTACTGATAGGAAGAGCACTAATCAAATAATAGCACAGACTGAGGGCAGGTACATGGCTCAAGCTGGTGCCTGCTGTTTTACCTTGAGATTTCTCTCTAGTTCCCACTTCCACTGATTTTCAGCATGGGCTAGTCTTTCAGTGATGGGCTTCTGAACTGACAAAACATGTCTTTTTTCCCCCCCCCCCTCCAGAACCAAAAAACCGAAGGAGAGGGGCCATTGGTTCAGCTGCACTCATTGGGCTGGTGGGCACAGGCGTGTGTTCGGCTTGCCAGCACCTCGGCTGGATCTGCCAGGACTAACTGACCATTGTGATGGCCACTTGGGAAACAAAGGGGATTTTTGTTTTATTTTCTTTTAGAACATTTCATTTCATTTCCTTTTCTTTTTTCTTTTCTCCTCATGCAATAAAATGAAGTTATTAATTCTGTATTTTCATTCTAATATTATAAAGGGTTTTCTTGAGACATTTTGCAGAATGCTAGAACAACTCTGGTTTTGTATGACTATAGAAATCTGCCCCGTCAGGCAGAGATGTCCTAGTTTTTACGATTTTGGTGACCAAAAAGCCATCTTGCAACCTGTTTAACCAATACAGCAGCAGCCCTATTTCTGGACCCCTCAATTCATGTCACTCTGCAATAAGATGTTCCAAATTGAGTTAATATTTATTTGATTGCTAAAAAAAGATGTAGGCAAACATTTAAAGTTGTTGTATCATCATGTTTATAAAGAACAGTAGGCCTATAGCAAGGAAGTCAAATAGCTTTTGCTCAAGATAGGCAGTAATCTACCCTCCGTTGGAGCTTGCTACAACTCTGGTTGTGCTCCATAGTCAGCGTGTGGAGATGATTCTTAGGGCCATGCCTGTCCCAGGCACCATCAGCTCACCCTCCCCAAAATATTTTGTCCCACCTCAGAAGTAAGGAATAGATAGAAAAAACAAAGCTTGTGTTTACAAAGGAGCTAGTGGGAATAAAAAATCCTACCCTTAAGGTTTTTATGTAGTCAGAGAATAGACAGAGCCTATAGCTTACAGGGTATCAACGTGTCCAAGAGCTTATATGTGCATTGAGAGGGGTCATTACCTGTTAAGAAGCCAAAACCAAAGTTGACTGAGGGTGGAAAGCAATGGGGTTCAAGGCACAGAGCAGGGGAAGCAGCCTGGGCTGGGCCTCTGCCACTGACAAACCTCTGGTAACACCTACGTAGCTGCATGAGCTGCTGCTGAAAGCCACAGTGCTCCCTCCTACTCCAAGGTTCCTATCTCCCACCAGACAGGACGGAACAGGACCACAGGCTACCCCGTGTGTACATTCCCCCTTGCAGGAGCAGGGTGGCTAAACGCTGCTCCAGCTACGCTCTCACCCAGGCACTTAAAACTTTAGAGCACTTTATTGCTGTGTAAATGATCTACATCTCTGGCTGACAGGCAAGAACTGGCTGATGCTCCCTTGAGCAGGCCCCAGAGCCACTAAAACACAGATTCCACATCACCCATCTCCACGCAGACAGTCTTCAGCTGCGAGTAGTACTCGATGGCTGCCCGCCCGTTTTCTCTGCCAAATCCTGCAGGGACAAGCCAGAAGTGAGAACACAGCTCCAGGCAGTGCCAGCTACCACTTGTACCCCCCGTAACTGGCACACAGGCCAAAGAGCCTACCTGATGCCTTGTATCCTCCGAAAGGTAGTTCCACAGGACTGATATTGTAGTTGTTAATGAAGCACATCCCAGCCTTGAGAGCAGCCACTACCCTGTGAGCCTTCTGGATATCCCTGCAGGAAAAGGGCAATTCAACTGGATCCCTTCCTACTCATTCCCTCCTCCCCTGCCAGCTGACATCCCACTAGAAAAAGACCAGCAGGTCACAGTGTTTTTTGGAGCCTGACCTCCCCTACTCTGTCTCTGCCTGCTCAAAGGATGTAGCACTTATTCCCAAGGGACACTCAAAACTACATTTGATTTGAGACGGCAGGACAAGGACACCAGCAAAGCAGACTGCAGCAAGCAGCCAACAGCCATCTTCAGGTGCTTTCAGCAGTATGGCAGGCTCCTGGTGCACGTCTCCTGGAGATGCAGGAAGGCAGGCAGCAGGCCAAGCACAGGCCTTCAGACGGAGCTGGATGTTACTGTGTAACTGCAGACAGGTGACGCTGGGCCCACCTAACCTCGCAGGAAAAACTAGGGGGAGACGTGCAGTCATGTACAGAATTCCCTTTTGGCAATTCCTTGCTCCAGCTTTTCTGGAAGAGGGTATCCATGCCCGGCACTGCAAGAGGAGCATCAAGGTTCTACAGTAGTTCCCCTTACCTCCTCTCCCTAGACCACTTCCACACCAGCCACGCTGCCCAGTCATACCTGGTGAAGACACCACCTGCCAGGCCAAATTTGGTGTTGTTGGCTCTCTCTACAACCTCCTCCTCTGTGTCAAATGGCAGAATGGACATGACAGGTCCAAAGATCTCTTCCTTCACACATGTCATGTCATCCGTGCAGTTCCCTGGAAGAGTGGCACAGCACATGTGCTTCAGGAGGAGGAGTTAGCAGAACAGCCTGTGCTTTCAGCAACCCACACAGCCTTTGAGACAGCACTCAGCACTGCACAACCCCCCGGCTTGGCTAGCAGATGAGCAAGTCCCATCCCGCATCTCAAGGCAGCAAAGGCACTAACAGCGTGCATCCTGTCAGACCCTCCAACAGCAGAGATTTCTCCGGATGCAGTTCTTGGGTGCCTCAGCTCTCTCTAATACACCCATACCAGTCCTGTCCACGCTGTGGATGTACACAGAGACAGGTTACGCAGAACACAGCTTTCTCTAGACGAAACTTGTCAACATCCATGTAGAAGACTGCAGTGTTGTGAATAGGAAGGATCATACCTAACACACAGGGTCGCATGTAGTAGCCATTCTTCAGCTTTGGGTCATCTGGTACGTACAGGTCCCCACCACACAGCACCTCTGCCCCCTGAAAAAGAGCCAAGCAGAAGGTAGGCAAGCACGTCCAGGGGCATCCTGCCCAGCTGCCACAGCTCTGCTGGATTTACAGTCATATTGGACAAACCGTGCCTGTGCCCTCCCTGGTGTCCCTCCACGTCAGGACTGCTGACAGAGCATCACTGATCAGGATGAAGGGGTGAGACCCATCCTAAAAGTCCAAACAATCCTGGTTTGGGGTCCAAGTGCCACAGCAGCCAGTGTTAGTTGGAGGGAAGCAACTACAACTAGGAGCAGATGCTCAGTTGGCATCACATTAACTTCACATGGTGTGAATTCCGTCAATTAGTGAGTCGATCAGTCTCTTAGCACCCCACCTGGCAAGAAACACCTACCTCCATCAAATGCCCCGCTTTAGAGATGGACATTTCTCCTCTCCTTCCACATCCATCTTCCTGTTTCTAAGTCCTCGTCCAGCCCTCCTGGCTTTCTCACAGTTCCCCTTCTCCAGCCCATCCTCTAATTGGCTACAGCTAGTCATATACCTAGTGCTGACATTCAAAACATCTTTACACTTTACAATAAAACCTGGAGAAAAAACCAAAAAAGCCTGGGTAGATCTTACTGCTCTTACAGAGACTGTTTCCAGCAGCCTGTAAATTTGGTCTTTGATCCTTAGTAAGCCCTTTCTGCAACCAGTGAAACTGGAAACCAAATGAGATCACAGCCAAGCATGCACAGTTTCACCACAACTTACAAAAGAGAAACCGGCCCAAATGTGTATTCCATTTTACACACTGCTATGCTGGGTATCTCACACCCTCCCAAACTTGGCAACATCAGGATATGAAAAGCCACGTGACTTTCAATGCTGACTTAAGAGGTGTGCACTGGGTCACTTTTAATCTAGTGGCCCAAGACACCTATTGAGTAATTCAACCACAACAAAAACACAGCTTAACTGGGAAGGCACAGGGCAGGAAAGCAGCTGCTGGTCTGTTCGTATGACAAGACAGACATTTCAGGGCAGTCCCAAGGCAGCATCACAGTCTCACCTGCTCCTTCGCCTGCTTGATAAAGCCCTGGACACGATCCAGGTGGGGCCGGTTGATGAGGGCTCCCATCCGTGTATCTTCCAGAAGCGGGTCTCCAACTTTAATTTTCTGTGTGCGTTTCACCACCTCCTTTGTGAAGGCATCCAGTATCTTCCTCTCCACAAACACCCGCGTGCCGTTGCAGCATACCTGGGATACAGGACAGGTTGCTCAGAATAAGACACACAGCACTCCACAGTCCTTCCCTGCTTGGGTCCCGATAAAGAGGCTCTCAGAAAAGCCCCTTCACAGCTGCTAAAACAGCTAACATGTCCCTGGGGACAAAGACGACTAGACTACCCTGCTGCTCATGACTGCACTAAAACAGTCCATACTGGACATAGTGGTACTGATGCCACCAGGCGGCAAAAACGCATCAAGTCACCAGCAGGAAAGAACTTGAGCGGCCTTTTCAGTTCCCAGAGATGACCCCTGTAAGCCAATTTGCCAGCAAGATTACACAAAACCTGCAGCAGGTATGGAGATCCCAAATTTGGGATGGACAGAGTCCTCCACAGGGCTGTGGCTCAGTGCACCAGACTGGAACTTGCTGCCCCTCCAGAGGACACCAGCACAGCCTCTTCTGACCTCTGTGTGCCAGACTGGAGCCCAGGATGCAGGAGCAGCTGCTGAGCTGGGTACCAGGTACTAGAGAGGCTCCACTTCTGGGAAGGACAGGGCATTCAGCTAAGGCACACCCTGCACCAGCTTCTGCAATAATGTCCCTTCTGATCACTTGTGACACTGCACAAGGAAACGTGTGGCAATATTGGAGCTTCAAGGCATCCCTCACGAAGCAAGGTCACAGGCTGGCTCTGCTGCCCAATTCTCAAACCATCCCACCACACTGGAGAGGACCACTCCTGCACTATAAACACACACCTCGCCCTGCGTGAGGAAGTTTGCCATGAGGGCTCCATTCACAGCATTCTCCAGGGCACAGTCTGAAAAGATGATAAGGGGGGATTTGCCCCCCAGCTCCAGGGTGACTGGTTTGATCCCTTTAGCTGCCATCTCCATGATCTGAGGGAAACAAGGACAGAGGAGACAAGTGACCCACTGGTAAATGGAAGGCTGGTGGAGGGAAGTAAGAGACATCCAAGAGGAGAGTTCCCTCAGGGCCCTTTACCAACAACAGAAGCAGCATGAAGGGCAAGCTGGGTTTCCTAGATGTGTTTAGCTCAGACTATCCCACTCTCAGAGGGTTTGGGGTTTGTTTTTTTTAAAGGTAAAAGCAACAAAACCTGAAGAGTCATTTGCAGGATGTCTTGTGCTCAGCAGAAACCAAGAGGACAGCTGTAACTACATCTGTGACGCTGCACCCCACAGGCACAAACATGTAAGGAGAGTTCAAGGAGAAACATTTCCCCTCTTAAATCAGAATTTATTTTTTGAAGTATTTTTAGGGACTTACAATTTTTTGAAGAATAAATTGAGAGTGTGAAATTCACAGAAACCAACCTCCTGCTTAAAAACAGTAGGTTGCATACAGTTAAACTGGACTATGACTGCCAGAAATGCTCACACGTTTTCCCAGTACTGCTCTGTTTTATGTACCCTTCTCACACAGATACCCACTTTAGCAGCTCAGATTTCACTGCAGCCAGGGGCTAAACAAGTGAAGATGACCAAGGGGCTCCTCTGAAAAGGACCGAGTGCCCAAGCCCATGCCCAGTAGGCTAACTGGAGCCCCAGTGTAGCCCTGTACATGCAAGCTCCTTGCTCAGACTCAGAAATGCCGACTCACACCCCATCTTTATGATCCTCATGCAAAAAAGCCCTAAGAAGTATCAACATCCACCACACACCAGGAAAGCTGTCAGTACAGACCCCCTGTATCACTGAGTACAAAGGCACCTTTACCTTAATGCCAGTTGGCACACTGCCAGTGAAAGAGATTTTGGCCACATCTGGGTGATGACAGAGGAACTGGCCTGTGGCCACTCCACCCTGCACCACGTTGAAGAGCCCCTTGGGCACACCGGCCTCTGTGAAGATCTCCGCCAACCTCACCACCGAAATGGGGGTGAAGGGAGAGGGCTTGAAGACCATCGCATTGCCTAGGGGAACCCAGACAGAGGCAAAACGGGGTTAAAACCCAAACTGCTTGGGGGGGGGGGGGGAAAAAACAACAAAAAATACCCCACACAATTATTTTGTCTTAAGACATACCAGCAGATCCCCCCAAGAAAGGAGGAAACAGTTTCATCTGAACACTGCAACCAGGGAAAAGGAGTAACTGCACCTTCCTGCTGGGAAGGGCTGGGGAGATGGGGCTGCTGGTCCTGCACTGCAGACACTTCTAGAGACCTTCCTCATCTGGCACAAAGTCAAGCAATCAGCCTTTTTCCTGATGCACTCCTGCCCTCCTAGCATCTGCTGCGTTCCCATTTCCACTTCCTTTCCCTTCCTGCCAGAGTAACAGCCTTAAGGTTCTGATAACCCTTCAATGCCTCCTTCAAGATAATCCTAGACTTTATCCCCCAAATCACTACCCCCCACAGGATCATTTGGCTTCAAAGAGAAGTATGCGTGGGTAGAGTGTCTCCATTACCGCAAGCCAAGGCTGGGGCAGACTTCCAGCAGGCAATCTGGAAAGGGTAGTTCCAGGCTCCAATCCCAACACACACCCCGAGGGGCTCTCTCCGAGTGTACCCAAAGGATCCCCCAGGAAGTTGGATGTGTTCACCTGCAAAGAAAAGAAACAGCCAGAAGGTAGAGAAGAGCAAAATCCCTTCCTATCTTATCAGAGCATCAGGGGCTAGATCTCACTTTGACTGGGAACAGAGACACGCGGCTTTTACCCCAGCAAGCTCACAGAAGGTGCGTAAGTGACCACAGAGCATGGCAGCATTAGGTAGAAATCTCTGAAAACCCTCCCAAGATCTTCGGAAAAAGTAGTAGTCCATTTCAGAGAAATCAGCAGCAAAGATGGTCTTGTGTCATGGAAGTTACCAGGGAACACAAGTGGCAGGACACAGAGTAAATGGCAAACTCCAGTATCATTCTCACCAGCTAGAGATCCTGCCAGTCCTGCATAATACTCCAGGCACTGCCAGGATATGTCAATGTCCACTCTGGCTTCAAAGATAGATTTCCCATTGTTGATGGTTTCCAAGGTGGCAATTTCTTCTCTCTGCTCCTGCGAGAGGCACAGGACAGTGACAACATGTTAGAGAAGCCTGTAGCAGAACTCCACAAGGAAAGAGCTGCTTCTCAAGCATGCAAGTCTCAAACAAGGCTCTGCCATCAGTAAGCCAGGCTCTGCTGTGAGAAACTGTCAAAGGTACAGTCCCAATCGCTATTTATCAATTTCCCAGTGGCAACGGATCATGGGGGAATGTCAAACAGACAGCTGCTAGGGTTCACTGCTAGTCCAGTCTTGCTTAACATCCCTGTTTATCTAAAAGATGAGCAAACTTGAACCAAGAAGCTGGCTGGTAAACAATTATTAGAATTCACAGAACTAAACTGGGAGGAACAGCAAACAGCAAGATCAAAATGGAACCAGAGGACTTGGTGAAGGACAGACAAAGCCACGCAGCTGGGAAGAGTCCTTCAACAGACTGTCTCGAAGGCGGAAATACTATTCTGCTGCAGAAGTCTAGCAGAAGCAGAAGTCTGGCAGAAAGAACACAGTTTTCTCATCACAAATACATACTGGACAAAGAAGTTCTGGTTTCTTACAGATCTGTGCCTCAATGGGGATTTACTTTGATGTCCAAGAACTCGTTATCTCACAAAGCAGTTTATGATAAAGCTAGCTTATTTGTATCCTCTCCCATGTGTATTATCTGGTGTCTAAGATAAAAACCAGCATTGCTACATTTTTTTTATTGCTAAAGCAAGACACACTCCAGTCACATGCCAACAGTGTCGAACAAGCTGAAAATTCAACAATGTGACAGTTGCGCAATTTCAGCTTTGAAATCACATACAGTGAAGCTTAATCTCTGGAGTTGTGAGAAGAAGTATAAGCCCTGCAAGATCTCAACTGGATGCCTTCAGTTTTATGTCTTCTAAAAGAATGAAGCAGAGAAGGTACACAATGGCCTTAAATAAAGTGGTAAGACCTAAGCCCTGCCCCAAGGCAACCTACTGTCTCTTCTGATCAAAGGTGGGTTTTAACTCCTGCATTCCTCCCGGAGCTCTGGATGGCCTGCTGGAAGCCCCCAACAGCCACGTTAACCCACAAGAAAGATCAGACACAGAACCACCCCTCTCCAAATGAGGGGGCGAGCTCCCACAACATACCCGAATAATTCTGGCAGCCTCCAGCAGCACCCTGCTCCGCTCCATGCCAGACATCTGACTCCATATTTTAAAGGCAGCCTTTGCACTCTGCACAGCCAGATCGACCTCCTTCTCCCCCGAGCAGAGCAGCTTGCTTATCACACGACCTGGGTACATTTTAAACAGGAAATAAGTAAGATGGAAATCTCAGAAAAGGGGCACAAAAGAATATGGTTTATCTTTCATCACACCTCAAAGACTTCAGTCTAGCCACCTATATAAGGCTACAGAACTTCATGCCATAGTTCCCACTGATTAGTAATTGGCTATAGAAGAGGTGCTGCAATTCAGTTGTCTGAATTAAAATATCTGCTATTCTCCACAGTCATGTTCTAGTTACTAATTAGCTCCAGTTGTTACAAAATTCCTCCATTTCCCACTGGAGTTTGTTATACTTCTACCACCAGCTTCAGGACTCTGTTACACATTCCTCAGCATAGCTAAACACCCTCTTTCTTGAAGTGATCCTGCTGAAACCTAGGTACCTCCATTCAAAAAAAAAAAAATTTTTAGAAACGTTTAAATTGTGACCTTTGCCAAGATCAGGCACCCCTCGATTTTTTGTTTGACTGAGAGTCTGAGCTGATTTCTGCTAAAAAGTTTGATGGGCCTGCACTGCAGGAGGCAACCAAAACACCACGGCGTTGAGGACGCCTGCACAGGCGGCATCCGATGTGGGCAGCTGGGAGAAGCCGAAGGCACCCGGCTCTTGCCAATAACATGGAGGCAACTCCCTGGTACCGGTCTCAGCGCCGGTTTAACCCCCCCCGACACCCCGGGCAGGCAGCGGGGCGATACCTGTGGCCGGCTCATACACCTCCTCAGCCTGGCCGCCGTCAGCAGGCTGAACGCGGACGCCTGCTCGGTAGTTGAGGGGCTGCTGGACGGTGACGGTACCGGTAACGCTGCTCATGGCAAGGCTGGGAGGGAGGGCGCAGAGTCGGGGAAGGAGGTTCGGCAACCGGGACCGCACCAGCATCGGCTGGGCCGTCGCGGGAGGGGAGAAAGCGGTGGGCTGGGGAAACCCCACGGGAGAAGAGGCTGTATCCCGTGGGGCCAACGCGAAACCCCGCGGGACGCCGCCTCCACCGCGCCCTTTTACCTCAGGGCCGCGGGCCCCGCTCCACCCTGGCGGGCACGCGCATGCGTGGGGCGGAACGCGGGGCCCTGCCCAACTCTCAGGCTCCCCCTAGCGGCTCGGAGGTAGCACGTCCCACCCCGCTCGAGGCTGAAGTTGTAAAAGGGTTTTGGTGAATCGTGAACATTCACGAAGGAGGAGTCGATAGGTACAACCAAAAGCGAAAGCTTTGCAGGAAGGCAAATTTCCCCATATTCCACAGCCATCTACTGCTGAGTTTCCAAAAAAGCTCCTCTAATAGCTGCAGCCAGAGACAGGACCCAAGATAGCACTGAAGTTGTGTAAAGGACAAAAAGAAGCACAAAGGAACAGGTCTAGGGCTGTGCATGATGCTTTATGGAGGGGAGAAGGAGCAACACATGTAAATTACCACCCACTACATCACCACCTGAGAGTAGTTAAGCCTCCTTGAAGATGTGACCAGTTGCACTTGAGATATACATGCAGATTTTTTTTTTTGTTATTCATGAAACAGAACCAAGAACATCCTTTTTTCCTCCCAGCCAGAGTCTTCCTGTTTTTCATTCCATTGTGTAGATTCTAAGAATTCACACCGTTCAGTGGCTGAGGTTAAGAAAGCTGTTCATAATACCAAGTGACAACCCTCAGAGAACTACTGAAACAAATGAGAGCAGAAAGCAACCAGAATATAGTAACAGACAAATAATTTTCGGATACTCCCCTCCAAGTGACAAAGTGCGGTGTAATGCAACACGTGCATTACTAAGGGCAGAGTCTGACAGTAGCAGGGAAGGTTACTGTACTGCACACAACCCTTAATTGCTTCAGATGTTATTTGTTTTAGTTGGATCTAGACAACCATATGCTGCAGAATAAACTACTTCAACAAAGCTGATCCATGCAGGTGACAGGCTGAGGTGGTTCTGGCTTTGCTGGGGGATCAGGCCCCTGAGCTGAAAGAGGCTACTCAAGGGAAACTGGAGTTACACAGCCAGGGCTGTTCCCTGTGGAAATTTGTAGCTACACCAGACATAGCAGGAAGTCAAAAACAGAGCCTTGAGCACCAGGCAGCATCAGTATACACTAGATTCTTTCCTTTACCTGCCAAATACTTAGTTTTGTGAGGCAGAGCATTGAATAGAGGTCCCACACTCATGATTTATTTTTAAATAATCCTATGAAAGTGCCCCATGCTTATTAATGGGAATTAATCCAACATTTACTATTTAATGTGGTATCTTACATGCTCCACACTGCCATAAGGTGTTTCAGATTTATCCCCTTGCCCTGCATCTAGTCAAAAACTCCCAGTAAGAGGTACCACATTATAAACCTCTGGTCACAGATGCAAGAAATCAATACCCCCATGGGTACTGCCTGCTTCAGGAAAACTGCCAGCCTAACTTCAGAGTGGCAGCAAGATTTATTCACCCCTTTTAAATAAGGTGAGTGGGCTCCAGCCAACAAGACTGAAGCAGAGAATTATTTGGCAAAGGAGAAGATAGAGTAGAGAGCTTCCTGGCCTAAGAAGGAAGCCTTTTAAGATGCATACTGATCATCAGGCTGTTTAGCAGTCAACTAAGGAGCACAAACAAAAATGCTGCTGTCATAACACTCAGGCAATAAAGGGTTAGTAACAGTGACTGGCACTGGCAAAATTTAGCCATTTACTCAAGTAAAGTTTGAAGGCCAGGTTTGTTTCTGTAATTGAGCAGATTCTCCTTAAGCAAGTGACTTACAGAAGCTGTGTAATGCCACAGAAGTCTCTGTGGGGCTCTACTCTGCCAAGACAACACAGGCTGACTATACATCCAGAAACACTTGCAAACTCCAAAAAAAGACAGCCTGGTACAAGGGGAAGTTCTAGTGCCTCCAGTCACCCGAGCCAACAAAAAGCCTCACCGTCCACACTGGAAGTTTTGCAAAAGGAAAATAAGCACACCTACTTGCCGAGCTCCCTGCTACATAAGACTATAGCCAGTACGCCTAAGACAAGAAGGTCACTTCACAGCATGATTGTTCTGAATTTCCCAAGTTATCTCCTTTGCAGATCTCACTCTGAGTTGACTTCCATGCTGTAGACTAAGTCAACTGCACTACATCAAGGTATTTCTACTTGTTCTACAGCACAATTATGAGACATCTAAATCAACATGCCCATTGCCATTTATTTCTCAGAAACACCAGAAACAAAAGGTCAAGTTATCTTCTGAGAACTTTCTTGGTTTGATGAGCAAACAACCGCTGGTAGAATAGTCCAAATGGAAGATGTTTCCAAGTCTGTGGCCAATACTGCATAGGCTGGTTTTGGACCTGTGAAGCCTGGTGCAGAATCCCATCTTGTTACCTCCCAAAGGCAGTCTTGTGCACTGGTCAGACCTTCCATGAAGGCTGTGTGCTTTAGGAGAACTTCCCTGCCTGAGGTGGTGGGCCAAGGAAGCCCCCTGCTTGCTTAGTGGCAGCCCGGGAAGGAGCAAGACCAAGCATCTTCTGGATATTCTGCAAAAACAAGAACAGAAGAACAGGACGGCATCAGACCTGTGACAAGGGAGGCACCAAAGAAGAAGAAATCCCAACTCTGCCTACAAGTACAACCTTCTCACTAGTTTCAACAGATTCAGGTTCTCACCCACATAGCCTTACCAATCTGGCTACTACATATTGGACTTTTATCCCTGCACATTCTAAGAAGCTTAGCCAGACAACCATTCACGACTTTAAATTTAAAGCTGAGCCACCTCCCCCACCTCAACAAAAGCCTTCTGATCATTAAATCCACATTTTGATCACTGGTTCTCTTCCATCTCCAGGTACACACCACACAGTCAGCTGGCAGGTACTTTGTTAATGTCTTCACACACGCATTGGTTTAAAAATCAACCTACAATAGTTATCTTTGCAATTTAACTGCAATGTACACACAGGACCATATTCCTAACATTTGCTCACAGGCAGAACCAAAGCAGCCCTTGGTTTTCAGAAGTTCCAGAAACCCCTGTTGATGGCAGCCATCAGAGCCTGAGGGTCTGCAAGCTGGCAAGGAAGGCTCTCTCCTAATGCAGTCGGAATTTGGGTCAGCAACATGGCAACCAGAGCGTGTGCCAAGTTAAAGTCTGGAGCTTAGGCACAGAATTAACATGAATGCTAGTGCTGCAGACAGAACAATGGTTTGGTGGAGACATGCAGTATAACAAGACATATGTAGTAAAACCCAAAAACTGTCTATTGAGATGACCTCATCTGCATCTGAGCAGGGCGTTTCAGTGGAAAACAACAAACAAGGAAAGAATTAAGTAGCAGAGCCAGGCATTAGCTAAAAATCTCACAACAGACTATTTCAAAGTTTGATGTTTTTCTTGATTTTTGTGAAATTCCTTTTAAATTTTGCAGCAGTGCAACTACAAAGAGCTACCAAGTCTTTCAGTTTCATCCTTCACTGTAAACAACTACAGCTCAAGATGCTGCTCATGCAGTGCTGGGAAAACAGGGACATCTGATGCGAGGGAAAGAAGAAAACAACTGTGCCCCCCTCATGTCACCAGCTGAGTCCTGGCTATCAAGACAAAAGGAGGAAGGAGGATTCTCTTCAAACCCAAGTGTCCTCTCCAAAATAACTGTCAGGATAGGTCAGGTAGCAAGGTCATAAAGTTCTTGAACTTTTTGATCATGAAAGGAGAACAAAAGGCAGACAGAGCTTCATAACTCCAGAGTAGCTAAGTTAAAACACAATTGGGAATCATTTCAGGTGGACACTATGGAAAGGAAGGTTTCAGCCCACACAAGCATGAAAGTACAAGAAAAGTAAAAGAAGGAAACACTTGAAAAGGAATTACATCAGTTTTAGCCCATGGCCTACATAAATCATCCACTGGCTGATATTCAGCAACTGAATATCATAGAATCATACAATGGTTTGGGTTGGAAGGGACCTTGAAGATCATCTAGTTCCAATCCCCCTGCCATGGGCAGGGACACCTTCCACTAGACCAGGCTGCTCAAAGCCCCATCCAACCTGGCCTTGAACACTCCCAGGGATGGGGCATCCACAACTTCTCTGAGCAACCTGTTCTAGTGCCTCACCACTCTCGTAGTGAAGAATTTCTTATCTAATCTAAATCTACCCTCTTTCAGTTTAAAGCCATTACCCTTTGTCCTATCACTACATGCTCTTGAAAAGAGAGTCCCTCTCCAGCTTTCTTCTAGGCTCCCCTTCACATACTGGAAGGCTGCAATAAGGCCTCCCTGGAGCTTCTCTTCACCATGCTGAACACCACCAACTCTGTCAGCCTGTACACACTGAAGAGGTGTTCCAGCCCTCTGACCATCTTTGTGGCCCTCCTCTAGACTCACTCCAACAGGTCCATGTCTCTCCTGTGCTGAGGGCTCCAGACCTGGACACAGTACTCCAGGCAGGGTCTCGAGAGGGGCAGAATCACCTCCCTCAACTTGCTATCCTGCTTCTTTTGATGCAGCCCAGGATATGGTTGGCTTTCTGGGCTGCAAGCACACATTGCCAGGTCATGTTGATTTTCTCATCAACCAACACTCCCAAGTCCTTTTCCTCAGGGCTGCTCCCAACCCATTCTCTGCCCAGCCTGTATTTGTGCTTGGGATTGCCCCAGCCCATGTGCAGGACCTTGCACTTGTCCATGATTGAACTTCATGAGGTTCGCACAGGCCCACCTCTCAAGCCTGTCAAGGTCCCTCTGGATGGCACCCCTTCCCTCCAGCATGTCAACTGCACCACACAGCTTGGTGTCATTGGCAAACTTGCTGAGGGTGCACTTGATCCCACTGCCCATGTCGCTGACAAAGATGTTAAACAGCACCGGTCCCAATACTGACCCCTGAGGAATGTCAGTCGTCACTGGTCTCTACTTGGACACTGAGCTGTTGACTGCAACTCTCAGTGCAATTATCCAGCCAATTCCTTATCTACCAAGTGGTCCATCCATCATGGTCATGTCCCTCCAATTCAGAAACAAGGATGTTGTGTGGGACAGCATCAAATGCTTTGCACAAGTCTAGGTAAATTACACCAATCACTCTTCCCTCTCCCTTATCCACCAACACTGTAACCCCATTGTAAAAGGCCACCAAATCTGTCAATCATTATTTGCTCTTAGCAAAGCCATGCTGGCTGTGACCAATCACCTCCTTATTTTCCATGTGCCTTAGTATAGTTTCCAGCAGGATTTACTCCATGATCTTGCCAGGCACAGAGGTGAGACTGACTGGCCTGTAGTTCCCCAGGACTTCCTTTTTTCCCTTTTTAAAAGTGGGGGTTATGTTTCCAGCCAGCTTCCCTTTTCCAGTCAGTTGGAACTTCTCCAGACTGCCATGACTTCTCAAATATGATGGACAGTGGCTTAACAACTTCATCTACTAGGTCCCCCAGGACCTGCAGATGCATCTGATCAGGTCCCATGGACTTGTGCACCTTCAGGTTCCTTAGATGGTCTCAAATCTGCTCTTCTACAGTGGGCAGTTCTTCATTCTCCCAGTCCCTGCCTTTACCTCTGTGACTTGGGCGGTGTGGCTTGCGCACTTGCCAGTGAAGACTGAAGCAAAAAAAGTACTTGATAGTACCTCAGCCTTCTCCATATCCCAGGTAACCACATCTCATTTCCTTCTGGAGAGCACCCACATTTTCCCTATTCTTCCTTTTATCACTGATGTACCTACAGAAGCTTTTCTTGATGCTCTTGACATCCCTGGCCAGATTTAATTCTATCAGGGCTTTAGCTTTCCTAACCTGATCCCTGGCCACTCAGACAATTTGTCTGTTTGTCTGTATTCCCCCCAAGCTACCTGTCCTTGTATATATATATATATACAAGGACATATATACGTATATATATATATACGAGATATATATATATATACGTATATATATATACGAGAGCATTTCACTGTGGGAGACTGTGTGGTTCCTCTTCTCAGAGCTTCCTTAGTCAAGAGATAGACAGAATGAAGAAAACAAAAGAAGCTAGCCGACAGATTGAGCAACACCAGAGGGTGCTGCAGAGTCAGCTGCAGGCAGGACCTAGATCCTACCAGCTTTGCACTGGTTCACCAGTGGAGTAGAGCAGAGAGCCTAGCAGAGCATCCTTGGAAGCAAAGAAGTATGCAGTGCCTCCTCCCTGTTCCTTTAAGTATCAAGAGAGAGAACTGTGGTGCTAAAGTTTACTCCAGCCGCTTGAACAGTTCCAAGAGGAAAAGAGATGACACCTTATGTGTATGTGGATTCAAGACTACAGTCGCTCTCCAGCATTATCCTTCCATACGAGTCTCCTCACTGTGGAAGGCAGCTAGCCTCCTGCACTAGCCACAAAGCAAGTTTTGCTGGACAGCAAACCTGAAGTCTTTACAGCTGGAAACCAGAGCTGGGGCAAGAAAGCAGAAACCTGTCCAGTCTGCTGTGCACCACATTGCACAAGGAAGCCTGCAGAGTCTACTTCCAACACAAACAAGATCATCACCTTCAAGAGCAGGGAGGGAAGACTGTAAGACTTCAGGATCCAAATTCCTTATCTGAGCTCTTCTGAACTCTCCTCAAATAACTGCAGGAAGGACAGAAGCAGCTTCTGCTTTTGTCTTCAAACCCAGAAGGGGTCTCAAAGACAAGGCAGTGAGTGGCTCCCTGCACCAAGATCAGGCCATGTGGGAAAGTGCGCTCCTGGCTCTAGGGATAGTTGCTGGCTCCCCTTCCCACTGGGAATGCATTTCAGAAAGCAGCAGCAGTTCAGGCATATGTGAAAAGGAAATGAAGACCAGCAAACGCCTAAGGAACAGCAGCATATTTCTCTTCACAAACAGCACAGGTGAAGGCTGGGAGCTCAGAAACAGGAGCAGGGACAGAGGATGTAACCCTGACATTATCCCTCCCACCCAGCCCAGCAGCAGACTTTCCCAGCTGAAACCCAACAGCTCAAGGACCCTTGGAAGGCCTCTCCCACTAATCCTCCTCTCTCCAAACAGGAAGGCAGGAGGAACTAGGGGACAGGATTTACGTGCCAGGGAGAGCTGGGAATAGTGCAAAGGAAGTTACTCACTTCGAGTTGACTATTTTGGGAGATGCTGGCCAGGTCACAGGCAGCAAGCTTCCCAGTCTGTGTTTGACGAGTTTATCACCTTCACATGCCTGAGGACCACATAAAGAGACTGCCTGATGCTGCTACTGCCCATCCCACTAATGTCAGTTTAGTCACCATCCAGTTAGTCTTCCCACCCTCACGTACTCCCCTGCATTTCCCTCCAGGTCACTTTTCACACACACAAGTCCCTCTACTTCTCAGCTCCGCTGGGATGCTTCTCTTCCTTGCCTTTGATCCCTTCACAGGCAGCTCCAGGATTTAAGGGAAGGCTGAGGGATGTATGGTCTCCTTTGTTCACAGCCTGTTCCCTGCTTTTGGTACACCTCCACTTCTCCTCCTGTGTCAACAGCATTAAGCCAGACACTAGCTCCCGCATCAGTTCTCCTCCCTTGGGCTAACAGCTGTTTTGAAGCTGACCTGGTGAGATTTCCCCCTTTGCACACAGTGAAACACAAAGGGTCACAAAGCTTTCACCTCCAAGGTCATCATGAGCACCGAAAGCAAGTCTTAGGCACCATTTTAAGCCCTTTATTACTTTCTTCCCCTCTCCCTTGGCCTCTCACAGACCTTCAAAGTCCTCTTCCCAATGCTGTTATCACCTAAGTTCCTTCAAATGGTAATAAAGCCAAAAGCAGGGTGCCAGCAATCACAGCTTCAGTTCCTAACTTTTGCACAAACTAATGTGGCTGGTCCCTGCCCTTCCCTCCATGTGGCAAGGAGGAAGAAAACGAGCTGCCTAACAGCTGGAGAACTGCAGGTACAGTTAACCACAATCACATAGATAAGGCAGCACTATGAAGACTGCAGTCTAACACTTCAGAGCAAAAACACCCTTCTCCAAAGCAATAAAGTAACTTCCATCCTCCACAGGGGCCATCACCATGAACTCGCAAGCACAACGGCAATTTTCTTCCAGAATATCTCTTGGAAGCCCAACCCACTGCAAACAGCTCAGCATTTCTGCCCAGGACCAGACTGGATCACCACCCAGTTCATGCTGTCGACTGATTTCACAATAGGCAACATCAGGAAATGCCCAGGACTACAACTAACCACAGGATTTATATTTTTGGACAAAAAAAATCCATGGGGGATTTTTCAGCAAGGGAGTTCCCCAGTCAACCCCATGGGTGCAGAAAAAATCTTGCTGATAATGCTATTTAGTTTCATATAATAATCTGCAACATTGGAAAGAAGGGACTTTGCATGTAACAGGTGAGTAACACAGAGCAGCACCAGACAAGACTGCCTGAAGGAACCACATCAGACCACATCATCCCAGGAATTCTGGAAGACGTTCCTAAGAACTAAAAAAGTCTCATTCCTTTCAAAGCAGCAAACGCTGCTCCAGTTACTGGGAAGTGAAACAAGATTTGTCTTGCAGCAAACAGAATGAGGAAGCCCCTGGCCTTCGGTACTCTGAAGCTGTCCCTGCTTGGAGTGAGGGGTGGGCCAGATGACCTCCAGGTGACTCTTTCAACATGAATTATTCTACAATTCATTATCTGCTTTCACACAGAGCCAGACAGATCCATTTCAACACAAGCACCCAATACAGAGGGGTAAAGAGAATTCGATTCACTAGCATGCGCTCTGTGACCAAAGGAACTCTCTATTATTAAGCTGCTCCATCAAGCTCATCCAAACTTTTGACAGCAGCTGGCATAAAATAGATCAGCAAAGGGAAGTGACGTGTTAAGTCTAAGTCCCTTGGCACCCCCTGAGGAAAAGCAACAAGTCGGTCAAGGAGAAAAGCAACAAGAATTCAGGAAACAAATCAAAGATAAAGGAAATGTAAACACAGAAGAGCAGATAATTTGCAGCTAGTTGCACCAGCATTCATCCAGCCCCTAGAGTCTATTAACTTATCCCTAGCACACTCTGGGGAAATTTGGAAAACAAAGTAGACTTCTGGCTGCATTGAGAAGACCCACTTGTCCTCACCAGCCATTCTGCCACTTAAGCTGCTAGTGAACCTTCCTGAACAAGCACTTACCTCCCTTATCCTTACTGATGCTTCTCTTTTCAAAAGATGGGACTAACCAGCTTTGATGAAGAGCTACATATAGCCTACTCTTGGTTTATCATACCAGACCCCCTTTGCATCATGTCTTTACCACGGGGAGAGACTTGACACCAAAGGTAAAGTTCTTAAGACTGGGAAAAAACAATAATCAGGCAGTCAGCAAAAAACAGGAAGGAAAAACCCAGAAGACCAGGTTTAACACTTTCCTCACTCTTCTAGCAAATGTATGGACTGATTGAACCTTTATAGAACCTCAAACCACCAAGGACATTTCCTCTGAAGATGCTACACTTCTCATTTCTCATATTACTGTAAGAGTCATGATTACTAAGAAGCAGTACTTAGACTGGCTTCTGATAGAGGCAATCTCTCATTTTGGCAGTCCACAAAGTTATCAAACACACACACAAGGAAGGAACCCATTTTTGCCAACTCTGTCCTAGCACCCTGGTGCAAGTCTCCAGTCAAGTCTTCCACACCGGTCCAGGATAGTGGCTGTTTTTATGATCCCAAACAAGAATTGCTTTGAATATGAAGCATAGGAATGAAGGCAAACACAGAAACCACAAACAGATCAAATATTATACATGCAAAACTGGACAGCAGTAATAGACTCCTCTTTACAGATGGAGACGTGCCTTCCTGGCTCCAGGCATGGAAGAGACACTGTAATGTACTCACCTGTCTGATAGACATCGTGCAGAGGATGTAGAGGAAGATGAAGGAGCAGTCGGTGTAATCCTCACCCAGAAGGTTGCGGTGGGAGAGACCTTGGATGTATGAGAGGGGGATAAATGGAAGCTTTGCCACCACTCGGCCATCAAATCTGGAAAAGAGAGCACTGGATCACAACTGGGGACAGTAGAAGAGTCTTTGGCTATAGAAAGAACAAGTGCGCATCTTCAGCAGGCCACCAGAGCAGATAAGACCACGTGGAAGGCTGAAAAAAAAAAAGACATGCTGCCTTCTCTAGCCCACCTCTATAGACTCTACACCAAGGAGGCTAAATACACCCCTCACAAAGCCCTCCACACCCAGTCACTCACCGGGTAAGTAGGCTTCCCTCAGTAACAGTTTTGCCATAGTCAGACACAAAGTGTTTCAGAGTCATTTAAGCAATCACCTGGACAAGCTGTTGGTTCATAGACTCTTGGTGTTTTGCAGTTTACTGGTGCATTTTATTTAAAAGTCAAATTTAGCAGATCACTTCCCAGAACACAGTCAGCACTTGAATAAAAGATGGATGACTATCGCCCTGCTGTATTGCAGTTACTGCAAGATGACAGACTCTTTGCTTTAAGCAAAAGAGCTTTTTTTTTTTAGCAAAGCATAAATCAAAGACACCTTTTCCATTCCTAGAGCAGCTACACTTCCCAGCACAAGAAGGATGCATAAAAGAGCCATCAACAGAATGCTTTAAACACCAACAGTCTTCTCTGCATTAGCTTTGAAGACAGAGGCAGTGCAGAGGCAGGATGATACCACATATTGCAAGCTGGCTGTCCTGCTTCTGGAACTCCTCCAGGTCTACATTCCAGGGCATCAGGCAGAGTGTGAATTCTGGCCAGTTTGCAAAGATTTCTCCCAACCCAGACAGTCGACCCAATCTTTTGAAGTAAGTGTGTATGATGCCTCATCAGCATGTGCATATTTGGATGTTATTTTCTCTGCATGCACTGATTTTCTAACAGGTGTTTCTTGTTTCAAGAGATCCTAAATGAGCGTTCTTTCCTGTGGAGATGCATTCACACAGCTACAGCTCAAACACACGCCAACTTTGTTTACGTCTCACAGGCAGTTTGGCAAAAGAGCTAGGAACGGATGTTTATCTCCCTGTAACATCCCCCAGTGGCTTAAAATTCTGCGTTATTCCTGCTGTGAGAATGACAAGTACTTCAGCAGTAGCACTCCGAGGTACCTGCTTTTAATTCCAACAGGTTTTTCCCAGTTCTTATGAAGGGGTAGTGAAATGCACAACTCAAACACTGAAAACTGATTGCATTAAAAAGTTTCTGACAAGAGAAAACCGAGACACACAGAAGCAGATTTCTCTCCCAGGAGAAATCCCATCTGCTTGGAGACCACCACCGCTACAGATCTCACTGCCCTAGTGTACCTTTTAAGCCACAACAGTCATTTAGCTGCACATCTTCAGCACAGCATTCTGCTCTTTGGGTTTAAACCAGCCTTCTTGACACTTACATATCCTTCCAGCATGGTCCACCCTGCTGCCCCATTACTAATGACACTTAAGAAAGCAAGCCAGTCATCACAATAATTTCCATTTTGGCAAAGCTGGCAATTGGCAACAGTGAGGCACCCAGCCACAGAGTAGCAGCGTCTGCATAGTACTTGTCCAAAGGGCAGCACATTGTGCTACTTCCATGTAATTCCTGCTCCTTTTGTCCCCCAAAGCAATGAACGCATTCAAGAACAGGAAAGGCAAGCAAATGAGGCTACAGCCATTGCAGGTGTCAGTCACACTTCTTTTCACACCACACCCACAGCATGTACCTGGCAGCAGCAGCTTCCCAGAGGGAGCCTAAGAGCTCCCTGAATTCATAACTGAACTACTCTCCTCCTGAGACAAGCAGCTGCCCTTTATGCTATGTCAAGAGACTGACAGTACATTAAGCAGGAACCAGCTCCAGACAGTGCAGGTACAAACCACTGCCATTCAAACAGAAATGCACTAGCTAACTTGTACTGAGACCAGGAGCAAAAATTTAAGTATGTAGCTCCAAAGGCCAGGCAGCCAAATCCTTAAGATTTTTATTCAATAGCCTCAGGTATTAGCAAGAAAGCTATTTCAACTCGAAAAGTCAGTGAGGTCCCTGGATACTCCTGCTGTTCATATTCAGGTTCCCTCTAAAGAGACAGTTAAAGTAAAGATATGCCCAAAAGCTTCACATCAACTCTGTGTCTAGTAGCATGGTCTCTGTGGGAAGGAATCCTCAAAAGAGGAACAAGACAACTAAACTTTGTGGTCTTAAAGGAGAAGAAACCAATAAACTAATTTTTTAGGTTAATATCTATGGAAGGAGGAACCACACAGGACTTAGCAAAAAAATCAATTCCTTCCTAAAGCTCTTAATGAACTTACAATCCTGTAATACCCGTCAGTCATAGCATACTCTGCACTGCCTCTTCCTACTCTAGGAAAGTAGGCAGAGTAGGGTGGGTTTGGTTTTGTTTTTCAGTTTGTTTCAGGGGCAGAGGTCATGGTGGTGTTTGTATTGTACCCAAATAGCCAGGCAAGCACTTGAAGGCCTCAGGTGCAGCGCTGTAAATCCCTCACAGATGCTATGTTGCTGGGCACATGACTCACAATGCACCTCCATCCCTGTCCAGGGTTGCAGTGGAATGAGACATCGATGACTCAAGACTGTACCCCAATTTTGAAGTCCTTTAGTGCCGTGTTCCTCTGCTCAGTTTCACAGCATTCCAGAGAATGCAAGATGCTGAAGTCTGACTAAACTGAATAGAGTCCACACAGTGGCACTTCTGTTATTTTGTTACCTCCTGTTTGCAATTTATCCACCCACAGATCTGCAGTAAAACAACAATTGACTGTATCCTGGGGACTGCCAGCACAGAAGCCAAAGGCTTTGGTGCCCAAGAATGTAAATTCCTGTTTGCAGGACAAGTATATTGCCCAGATATTAAGCAGCCTCCCAAAGGTTACACTAACCATATTCATGCCGTCTGCAGATTTCATAGCCAATGGGAAGTTCACATTTCAAGACTGAATCAAGTTTTAAAAGTCAAGCACAGTCTTTCAGTTTCACGTATCTGAAATAAAGCTGTCTATAACCATGCAAACGGTTTGTGATTTTTTTGTCTCTGTTCCTTTTTTGTTATTTTTTGGGGGGTGGTTTGTTTTTTTTAAGCTAGACCTATCCCAGGTCATTTTTAAAGCAATGGAAGATTAGAGCCCATGCCTAGACCTGTTAGTATCTTGACTCTGATCACCTTAAGTAGGGCAACAACAAACTCTGCAATTATAGCTCATTTCTAAGGGCAAGGGAGCTGACCCAATTTTGCTTGCGACAGCATTCTTTGGTCACACTATTAAAGCAAAGCCAAAGCAGCTGAAGACTGTAGCTGCTTGCCTGACATCTACCAAACCTGCCCTAATCAAGAAGTTCCCAAGCAGAAAGGATGTGAGAGTTGTGGCTAGACTAAATGCAATTTGTGCAATTTCATTGCATTCAGCACACAGCATTCCCTCTTAAGCAGAGCATGCATGTGGTGACCAAACCACCACATCTTTATATGATATATTGATCCATTTTACGCAGATTAGTTATGGTTCTTGGAGGGACTCTGTCACTGTAACACTTCAGGTGATAGAGGGGAGGTAGAAAACATATTCACCATGAAAATTTAAGACAAAAAATCCAGAAAGTTGATACTTACATGGAGTTAAACATTCCCATCAAGGCAGTGAAGCAGAAGCCAATGGCAAACATGGATTTCATCCGAACCTGCATGCAGAAAGGTCAGAGATAATCAAAAACAGGCCTATACTGAGGGATTATCAGCTCACACCCTTAAGAACAGGCTTTGTACAACATCACTGGAATACAGAAGGAAAAAAGATGGGAAGACCACCAGAGGGACTGTAAGTGACTGGAGAACTCCCAAAGAGAAGTTTGGTCAACAGCTGGGTAAAGGCAGCCACAGAGTGGACCACTAATGTGAAGAGCTGCTTTAGGGGAAAAAAGTGCTCGAGAATTGCCCTGTTACCTTCCACAGGTTGATTCCCCGCCCCTTAAGCCTATACAAGCAATCAGCAGGGGATCATTATGAAGACAGAACTTACAAGAGGCAGTCAGACAAATTAATTCTACTTTGAAAGCATCATAGAGGCTTATAAAGATGAAAATAGGTAAGATTGGGCACAAGAAGATGCAGTAACTGCTGGAGAACTCTGTGGCTCATACAAAAATCTTTAGCTATTAGAGATAATCCAGAAGGACCTGTCAGGAGGAAAAGCTGCTATGTCTGCCAATTGAACAAATCTTTCTGTTAGAAAGCTGACTGAAACCTTCAGTAGTCAGGAACTGGCTTTAATTTTCTTACCATTGACAAGTCCCTGTTGTTATTCTTCAGTTTCTCTTCTTGTCTCTCTGGAAAGACAAAAACAACAACAGTTGTAATCAGTTATACCAACCTAGAAACCAGAGTGTTTTCATTTCCAGGAAGACTTAACCTTCTTGGCTCTGCAAACAAATAACACTTCCAAAACCAACCCCAGCTCTCTATGCCAGACAGCATAAAGTGAAAAACTGTACATAGCCAGCTGCTTCTCCATCACAGCAACATGCAGCAAAGCAGGCACAAAAGAGGAGGAGGCTAGAATCACACATTCAGCACTTTTGAAAGAAATGCACAGAATGTCAAATTTGCTAACTCAACCAACTAACACAGTAGCAGGAGCAATGTTGCCAGAAAACAAAGACGGTGCCTCTATATCACACTTCCGAAAGAGAGCAGTCTCAATTTGCTGCACACCAGGCTCGCCATTATAAATACGTTATATAAAGATTTAATTTTGGAGGTGTTAGAAGGGACCCTGAAACTGTACACAGAGCTGGGAGCAGGACCTCAGTGAGGTTAACATCCCGCTGATCTTAATAATGAATTTTGGACCCTTGTCACACCTAAAAGATTCTCCAAAGAGGAAAGATGTTTTCTACATTAATTTCAGTAATGTATATATTACTATGCTTTGTAGAGAATACTTTAAAATACTACTTTGGAAATTTAGTCTGTCCTTAAGTCATCACAAACAGCCCAGTTTTCTGGGAAGGCATTTTCCATGCCCCTCACTGAAGGACTGCTCTGGCCTCAGGCATTACCTATCACCTGTCACCTTTCTTGTCCCATGTCCCCATCATTCCTTGTCCACTGTGCTCCTCTCAGACTGAGGACCCAGAGGGGCAGCCAGGGCTTGGAAGCAACACCTAGCTGAAGTAAAGATGTGGACAATGAAGAAATATCCAAAGAACAGTGAGTGAAGAAGGCAGGGGATGCAGGATGACTGTCAAGGGATATCCAGCACGCGAGTTGTCCAGTGGATCCCTGATGAGTGTCAGCACAAGAGGTCCACGCAAAGAAGCTCAACAACTATCTTCCAAGCCCCTGCTAAATACAGAGACTTGCACTAAGCATTGTAAAAAGCAACAGCAACACCCCTATCCAATTTCTTAGAATCCTCACTGCTATTTTCAATTGCTTCTAACTACAAACCATCTCCTCTGGCAGGAACTTTCCAGATACCTGCTTCCTGACTCAGGTGGAGAGTTTTGTTCTGGGACATTTCAGCAACGACAGCCCAGCTCTTCAGGAATCACATTTGGCACAAATACTTGTTTTTTCCCCTCTGCTACATAACTAACCACCTATTTAGATGGGCTAAAGGTTACATGGGGATAAAGAATACAGCCCTGATCCCCCAATATACCCGTTTCTCACCTACTTCTGCAAATTCAAAACAAACAGGCTCTGTAAGGTGTCCTACCACCTTACATAAATGGTCTGTTCCTTCCCCAGTAGCATAAGTAACATAAGCAGCATTTAAGGACTTTGCTGTACAGCTGGGTAGAGGCACAGAAAGAGGACTGGGTCAACAAGCAGCACCCTGAAGTCTAAAAACTTATTCTGCTCATTGGAACACAAACCATGAGGATAGAGCAATAATATTTGCCGATGTTGGGGTTTTTGGAGGTTTTTTTGTTTGATTTTGCTATCTACTTGGCCCTAATGTAGACTCCTGGGAACATCACTGTCTTTTCTTCTAGGGGCTTATGGACACAGAAAGCAGCCAAGTTTAAGCTAACACACACACTCCTTAAGCTGAAATGACAGAAGGCTGCACCATGATCTTAAAGGTATCCTGTTCCAGTAGCGTGAAAGGCTATTTAGACACAACGTGACTGAAGTTACTTCACTTTACACTTAAAAATAAAAAGTTCGGTAAATAGGAAACACCAAATTAAGCCTTCCCATGCGACTTTCACCCTACTTCCTTGTGCATATATATGATTCATCCCTTATGTAACCAAATAAATACTATACAGACACATCCTGCCTTAGCCTGCGCACAAAACAGAAGGCAACCAAGGCAGGTCTGTACCATGGCTGTGACTTATCTGTAAAGCCTCAACTCATTTTGGTTGGTGTTTGTTTTTTTAAACTAGAATGGTAGAATTTAAAGGAACTCCAGTGCAAGTAAATCTGCTATTACAACAATGCTACATGTTGCAGAATGATTTGACACCCAGTAAGTTACCGGGATCAGAGATTTCAAAAGCAGTTAACAGCCGTGAGTCATTTTCTGGATGTCCAGCTTGACATTTAGGGCCTGATTTTTTAGAACACTAAGAATTCAGCTTTGCCTGAAAACAAATGAGACTCTCAAGTTATGCAGTACTTCCAATAAAAAAAAAAATTCAGTCTCAGTATCTTGGGCTTGGCCAGCAAGCATCACAGCAAACAAAATCAGTGGTCATTTCCTAAGTTCTCTTCTTAGTCCCTTTGTGCTTTGTCTTTCATTTGCAAAACAGGATTATTTCAGTGTATAAAAAAAATTGGTGGAGCATCTGAATTCCTCAGATACTAGTGTTTATTAGTTTAGTCCAGGCACAAGTAAAATATTCTTTGCTAGGAACATAGCTTGGATGGTGCCCTGCAAAAAAAGTCATTGCCATGAATTTGAAAGTGATCATATGTAACAACAGCATGTAAATTAAAAAAGTTGTCTTATCCACCAAGTAGTATTCATCCCACACAGGGATTATTCATGATTAAAAACTGAAAATGCTCAAGAGCAAGAATTTTGGCTCCTGTCCCTTCAGGAGTCTAATGATAACAGGTTTTATACCTAGGAAGAACTGTTTGAAGATATGTTTATAATTATTCCCAAGCTTTGTACAGATCAAATGACTAATCCAGCTACCTGGTGTTACAGAGGAACGAGGAAACCAACTCCCAGGAGCTCTCAGAAGTGTTCCTGACACGATTTCTGTAATAGTTCAACTCAACTAAACTTTGCTGCATGGTTTACTTTAGAGTCCTGCAGATAACAAAACTTTCTAAAGCTCACATCCATTAAACATCTACCACGTTCTTGCAGAGTTCAGTACTTAAGAGTTACCTTTACCCAGAAAGATGTAAGCTTACTGATGATGAAAAAAGAATGGAAATAAATCACGACCTAAAATTGAGCAAAACTAACTTATCAAACTTGAAACAAATCTAAGCGCAGCTGCAGTTAACATGCAAACACCTTCAGCTCTGAAGTGTTCAAATTATGAGAAAAATTAAAGATCCAAAAGTCACAATCATAGTCATATAGCTATTGCAAGCTGACTGTACGCTGCAGCAAAGAGCTTTGTTAATAACTTCTGCTGTCAGTCATGGACATAAAGGCTCCAATCAGAGAATGGCAACCAGTTCAGCAAGAAGCGCTGCTCCTCTCAATGACGCTGCCCTTCTCTGCATTTGACTAAAACCATCAGCAGGCTAGATGTCTCGTCTTGGAAGAGTAAGGCAAAAGCATTCATATTCCAGTCATCAGGCCAAGAATCAGCTCTAGTAACCCTTTAAATAAATAGTTTTGAAAGGAAGGAAAGGATAATCACTTCCATAAATTTCTCAACTTTCCCCCATTCTTCAGGCACTACACTCCTCTCCCAGTCTTACCTATTTTCTTTTTCTGCTGTCGCCCTGCTGATTCAGTTATTGTTTCCTTCTTCTTTTCCACTGCCAAGTGAAAATAAAGATATTCTATCATTTCTGCGTAGGGATACCACCACCCCTTCTTCCACACACCAAACAAAACATTTTATTTCTTTAGAGAACAGAGGCACAAAAGGAAGCTAGGTATGAATAAGAACACATTCAGAATCAATGTTTTAAACCACCAAGGCTGAGTCCACCAAACACTTAGAAATAATTTTTAAAAATTTTCAAAACCCTGGATGAGATACCAGAATACTTAAAGGGTTAATATTAAACTCTGTCAAGAGGCCATTACATTATTAACTGAGCAGACTGGGGACAATTTTGGCTCAGATGACCCTTGCTGATTTGTCACTAGTACTAGACAGTACTTTTGATTCAGCAAGTGTAATGAAAAGAGCTTTGTGGCAAGCTCTGCTCCTGATTATCTGCAGTGGGAAGCACAATACAGGACAGCCTGTGTTCTCGTACATCCCTTCTTCACAGGCAGGCATTCTCAGGGGAAATGCTGTCCAAGCAGTCAGCCACAGCCTCTCCATTCTTCAATTAATTAGTACTGAAGCATTTCCAATATTTTAAAGTAGGAGCCTAAGCTCAAAGTTACTAAGGCCCCAAATCAGACACTCAAGCATCTGCAAGCAACTACCACTGCAGCAAAAAAGGCTAACATAAAGCCAGCATAGTGAACTCACAACACAGTAAAATAGGCTGCTCATCTGCAAGTACTCTTCTGCTGACAGCAAGAACAACTTTTCCAGAAAGTAAGAGACACTTTAATTTAAGACATATAGTAAGAGTACAAGAAGTGAGGATGAAAATCACAGCTATGGTTGAACAACAGATAGCAACCCTTTTTTACTCTAAATGCTATGTATCTGTACCATATCTACTCTACCCATGAATAGACTTGGCTCCTTGCTAGTTCACAGAATCAGCTTAGAGACCTCAGCATTAGGACTCTTCTCATATGAGGTACTAGCTCAGCACAGAACTTCTAGCCTTCATTTCAAAGTACAGGTGAAAGACAGTCAGCCTTCCCAGTCACACAAAGATTTTTTAGTGCGGCCCTCTGAAATGCCTGTGATATGCAAGTCAGTTGCAACTGCTATGAAAACCACACTAGCCCAGACAAGATACTACATTCCCATGGAAGATATGATGTTTAGGTAATACACAACTGCTTTTTTCCAAAGAACAAGCATATCTGATGGGCAGGCTAGCACAAGGGGAAAAAACAGGGAAGTCTGCTCAGAGGGAATGCTGGAGAGAGATGCCAGATGACACAACACACCCAGCACTCACAAAATGCTCTCTCCATAACCTTCCTTATGCCAAATCCTGCTGGGAGATCCCGATCAGTCCATCCCAACCCTAGTCCACACAACCCCATGGCCCCCAACTCTAAACCCAACTACAGAACACTTGGACTCTTTTCAGGCCTACCTATTGCTCCCAGACCTAACAAGAGGGCTCCTCCATACCCCAGCTTCACTCTAAACAGCACTATTAAGCCTTATGCCAACCCAGAGGAACTCTACAGACTTAATTCCCTTGTGGCTTGAGCAGAACAAAAAACTGTCAGGCAGTCTCACAAGTTTGTCTGTGGGACCATACATGACATAACACAGCAGCAATTCTAGAGATAGCCTTCAGCCTTGCAAAGTTACCACTACTTTTACCTCAGAATGCTTACTATAATCTCTGCAGCAGTCTCAGACAATGCTGTGCGATGAAACTAAGGACTGTAACAATGAGTAACAAGCACACTACTTTGGCCCATCTGTTTTTACAAATCCTAAGTATTGCTAGGACTCTCATGGGAGAGTTTAAAGATCTCAAATGTGTTTTTTCCTGTTTCAGATGTGTTAGATAACAGTTGAAAGGTGTGGCTCAAGTGGTCTACTTTACAAGTTGTCTGCAAGCCATTAGGTCAGCCAGCTGTCCTTAGCACAGGAGGGGGAAAAAAAAGCCAAGCTAAATTTTTAGCGACTCCTTATTTGGTTTTACTTTTTTGTTGGGGGTTGGGAAATCAAACAATTAGAAACTAATTGAAATGCACCAACCTCACATCTTTCCCCTCACAGATTAGAGCCTAGATACCAGGAGTGCTATAAAAACAAACAGCATTAAACTCTTACAGCAATCATTAAACCCCAGAGATTGAGCCCTGCTAACTGCTTTCAGAGTTCCACAGCACAAACACACTGGGACATTAACAAACATTAAAGTTTTCAGCTGGGTTTCAAGTACTTCTCTAAACTTGCTCTTTTGGGGCTAATTCTACCCTACAACTTTTTTCAGCCAAGTGGGATTAGAAGTGAGGCAGGCAGAGATGCAATCCTCATCTGCACTGCTGTGATGACAAAAGCCCCTAAATTAGGAGCTGTGACACAAGCATGACTATACTTCAACTCTTCAGTTTGTTTTTCCCAGAGGAAGGCTGGAATAAGCTAGACTGGAAAGAGCACACTTTGATAATATTGTTCTCTCACACACCAAAAGTACTCACATCATGGTGAAATATTTTGAAGGTAAAACCAGCTCAGGTCTGGCCCCAGTTGAGTGCTGTCTCTTACTGCTGCAACTTGTGTAAGGTATATACAATTGAGTTTGAAAGGTCAGCTGAATTTCTCCTCAGCTCCTTGGCTTCTGATACAGAGAAACTCTCCATGCTCAGATCCTCTTGTTTACCATTCCTCTTAATATCTGATGCATATCTTCTCAGCTCCCTTTTCCCTTCGTTCAACATCTCACAGGCCTCTCAGATCTCTCTAGGGAAGTAAGCTGGGACTTCTTCCCTAATCAATTTTATTTGTTTCCAGTTTACACTAGTATAATCTATTTTTATGTCAGCTGATAGCTCAGACCTTACTATCATGACTTTGTATTTACTCATTCCCCACCATTAATCATCACTTTTACTCTTTACATATAATGCTGTCCTCTCATGGTATTCATTATTCTTACTGCAGATCTCAAATTCTCCACCGCCCTTGAAAAGCAGAAACCGCATCTTTGAACTTATTTCAGGCATCTAAAGGAATCTACATATACAGACACTGGCTATTCATGTTCAGAAAAAAAAAGATGCCAGTACTGGTCTCTTACTCCCTCCTGCCCTCCATGAAGAGGAGGGGTAAATCAGGTGATGCAATAGGTCTTTGTAGTAATCTTTCCTCCAGCAAAGGACAAGAATTAAGGACACAAGTCAGTCCTCTCAGTACAGATCTGTGTAACTTGTAAAATTAGGCTCCTACAAAATCCAAGCAGAAGAAAGTTCTCTCCCTGTCCTGGTTTCAGCCAGGATAGAGTTAATTTTTAGTTTTAATTGACTACTTAGCAACAACTCAAAACATCAGCGTGTTATCAACATTTTCTCATCCCAAATCCAAAACATAGCATCACAATAGCTTCTATGAAGAAAATTAACTCTATCCTGGCTGAAACCAGGACACTACCTTAGCAGAGGAGGTAGCAGGAACTTCTCAGAGCACAGACTCTATTAATGAATAATTTGACATCTGCTAAAGCAGCATGTAACAGGAGCAGCAAGACATGCTTGCTCTAGACATTCTCTAATGTCTGAAAAGTACTTACATTTCTTGCTTTGTTTTTCCACTTCAGCCTTTAATCTCTTGTATTTGTCTGTTCGGTATACCAGCACCCAAGTTATACCTGAAACAAATACTCAGCAAGTAACTAGATAAGTAAAGACCTCTTGCAATACTAGGGATACAAGTTAGCAAACACATATACAAAAAAATACACGTCACATCTACAAAACCACATTATAATATAGCAAAGGTACCACAAGTGACAAGAGAGCTATATCCTCACTTTCTTTCAAATCTCCTTCTCAAGTTCCACGTAGCAATGGTGCCTATAAAATAAGTGTCTTTAGAAGTTACTGGCTATCTTATTGAGCACTGCTATTTTGTGGGACTCATTCAGTTCCTTCATGCTCATATTTACCAGCTGTTATTCACCTTAAAACCAGGAGCTGATTAAAGCAATAAGCATCTTTGTGTTCTGCATTTTCATAGCACCTAATTAAGGCCCAAAGAATAATTGCCACTCCTACCAGGACCTGCCTGTTAGTAGCAGCACGCTTTAAAAAGGCAAATAGAGATATTAGGCTAGCAGGGACCTCAAGTGATTCTCCAGTCTAACACTCTGCACTCAAACATGATCAAAACAAGTCATGCCACAAGTGCAGAACTTGCGGTTTGCGAACAGTTTAATCTGAGCTCCTACACAAAGCTTTTGGCTCTTTTTTTGGCTTTTGTTTGACAACAGGACTGTGCTACTGAAACCCCAGGATCACCAGCTGCAGGGAAGGGAACCCTGTAGATGCTTCGGGGGTCAACACAGCTGTGTGCTGTGAAAGGTGACAGGTGTTACACCATCTAACCCCAAATGCAATGTAGTAAGGCTCCTGAAAAGGAAGTATCATATTCCACCTGGAACTTTCCCTGCCCTTGAATGCCCAACGATGGTGTCTTGCAGCTCTGGTACAAAGGAGAGTCTGGGATATACCTCAATGCCAGCAAGAGGGAGCAGCCTCTGACTTTGACTACCCAAAAAAGTATCTATCCAGACTGTCTTTAAAAAGCTCCACCTATTTCAACACCCTACCATTTAAAAAACCGTTTTCAAGCAACCAGTCTAAGTCACCATCATTACAAGTTCAGGCAATTTCTTTGCATCCATCCCACATAAAAAAGAGCCACATAAAACCACCAACGTCCTCTTTCAGGCACACGGAAAACTGTTAGCCCATCCTGCCATAGCCTTCCTTCTTCTAGGCCGAACAGGCCCAATTCCCACCACTTCTCATCAGAGGTCAGTTTTATTCAAGAGTTATTCACTGCTGTTCTCCGGAGTGCCTCCACCGGTCTCCAAGCGCCAGGCCTCGGGTGGCCCCGAGTAACTGAACCTCGTTTCACACCCTCACTGTCCTGCTTTTCCTCCGACACGCGCTCTACCTTCCATTTCACCCACCCTCCCCAGTGACCCCAGTCCCTTCCTTCAACCCGCTCCCTCCCAGCTCTGAGTGACGAGGCGGCACAGGCGAAGAGCAGCCTCTTGCCAGCCCCCTTCCGGCCACCTCCAGGCCCTCCCCGTGCCTCCTGCGGACGGCACCACTAGGCTAGGACCAGTCCCAAGGCCTCCCTGCTCCGCCAAAGCCCAGCCGGGACAGGCCCCACCAGCCCACTGAGGTGGAGGACGCCGCCGCAGCCCGCCCCGCGGCGGCCCAGCACTCACCCTCAGCCAGCAGCGCGGTGCACACGGAGATGAAGACGATGAGGAGGGTATCGGCGAACATGGTGCTCATGATGATACCTCCCCTGTCCCCGTAACGTCGCCGGGCCCCCGGAAATAGACCCCGCCACCCGGAAGCTACCGAGGGCACGTCGCCCAGCAACGCCCGGAAGTGAGCTCCCGCGCTTCCGGGAGACGACGCCGACCAATCGACGCGGCGCTGGGAAAGAAGCCGCGGGAAGAGCGAGCGGCGGGGAAAGCGCCAGCAGGCCTTGCTCTGATTGGGCGAGGCGGCTGTCAATGCTGCTAAGCGGGGCCGCCCGTCCCGCTGGTGTCGGGGAGCGCGGCCTCGTATTGCCGCGGAGCCTGTCATGGCGGCGGGGGTGGGAGCCCCCGGGCACGGGGTAGCGGCGTCGGGAGCAGACGCCTTCCATGGGGCCGGAGGCAACGTTCTCCTGTCCCAGCACACCCCGAGTCCGGCACACGTGGGCCTGGAATTACCCAGGCTGTGTGCCGGCCCCACAGTGGGGTTCCTGTTGCCAGCACCACCCCACACGGCATCCTCAGAGCTGTTCCGAGGCCATTTCCAGGGGAAAATGCACAAGGCGTTTACCTTTGTTGAACATAACTCCTCACAATCACAGAGGGGTTCTTGAAGCAGCCTTCCTGGTTTCTAAAATGGTGCCCTGGGTTAATTTGCCAAGGGCATGAGTATCCTGTTCGCGCATAGCAGCAGGAGGCATTTTCTGGGGCCAAATATTGACAAATACTGTTGCCTGCCCTTTACCAGGATTCGTTGGTGGCCCGTGCGTTCCTCGTACGGCCAGCAGCAGAGTATTGCGTTCACTGATTCAAAGGGCTGGAAGCAGGGAAGTAAATAGTGCATTGCAGTACGTGTGTAAAATATTCGTGGAGGGGGTGAGACTAAGAAGAACACTAACGAGGACAGTGAAATAATGACAAGGATTTAGCAGAGAGACTAATTGACTTTTATTAAGGCTCCGGCGGTTACACCTGGAGCAAAAGAACTAGACCAAATCCACAAGTTGTAATGGGGTAAGGAGACCTAGAAAGCAGAAATACAGAAAAGGAAACAGGGCAGGCAGGGAAGGGCAGGTTTGTGCCTGTCCTTATGTAATGGAGGAGTCTGCCATCAGCGAAGAGCGATGGACTGTGGGATTACATGTGCAGAGCTGAGTAAAAAATTTGGAAAGTAAAAAGCCCTGCCTTTGCCCTTAAATTAAACACTCCATTCAGAAAGACGGTGACAAAACCATAGTTCAGAGAAGGCAGTGCAAGTAATAAGTGAGGGTATGAGATTAGACAGCAAACAAATCCTCCGGAGCCTGGTGACATTTGCATACAAGGAAACAGGAAAGCCACATGTGTGCAGGTGGCTACGCAATGAATCAGGCGTCACTGAAATTTGCAGCTAAGCACCTTTTGTGCCCCGAGGAAAGTCCTAGTGCTGCCTCCGGGCACGAGAAGCTTTCTGCAAGATGAGAGGAGAAGTGAGAGCAGAACCTGGCTGTGAGCAACACGAGTCCAGTGGGAGTGAGAGTCATCAGGGAGACGGGGATGAAATTAAGGATGGATATTTCAGTTTAGGGTGAGCAGCAGAAAGATATTAACAGCTGATGATGTGGCAGAACCCATGATAATATTTTGTGCCCAGCCCTTGGCTCTGCTGCATGCCGTCCTCCGCCCTCTTCTCCCTCTGTTTAGAGCTCCCTGGCTTTCCTGGCTGTCAGATGTATCAGTATCAATCAAGGTAATATTTGGAAACAGTTTCTCTTACACCACTATGGGAAATGATTCGCATGATATCAGTTTTTGATACTGAACATGCTCTTTCACAGGACACTTGTGTGGCAGAAGCCAGGCCAGCAGGAGACGGTCAATGACATGAACATCTTTCCTCTCTAGTGTCCGTGCTTTGAACTGGAGGTAGAGGTGACACAGGCTCTTTGTAATTTCATCCTGTTATTTTGAGTCACACCAGGATCATTATCAGCAGGACTTTTTTTCAGAAAACAGAAGGCATATTACCCTCAATGGCATTTCCTTTTTAAAACAGCGCTCTATGCTTTGATCAACGTGTATAGGACAGACGAAGAGTTGGGTGCAGTTTGATTTGATTTAACAAGCCTGGGATATGAGAAAAAGGAAAGCAGTTGCATAATATATAGTTCTGGATGCATGAGTGCAGTCCACAAACGTTATAGATACAGCAGAGGCAATATTTATGGAGGTAACCTTGAAAGCAGATTATAGGCATGTCCAAACAGATTTCATATCCTGAAGTCTCCAAACTTAAACTGAACACAAGATTAAGTTGCTTTGCACCATATGTTAGTGACCAGCAGCTAGGAAGAGTGTGTAAAATTCTCAAATTTAAGTTTTGAGGAAAGATGCCATCTAAAAGTAACTGAGGCTTGGATTTCATTCACTTCCAGTTTACAGCCTTGGCGTGGTTTTGAAGGAGCTATTAATCTGACCTTTGCAAGTTCTCCTTGTGTTCTGTATAAATAAGCCTTGAATATCCTTAGCTTGTATTGCTTGAGGGCCCGAGAGGCATTCACTTATCCTTCCCTCTACAAGTGTGTCTGCTTCTGCCACATGTCAAGCATCTGGCTTAAAAGGGACCTGGAGATGAAATGCCACGATGGGCATCCTGCAGAGACCCTCAGCGCTGAGGTCAATGGGCAGCAGCGAAACAGCTTCAGCACAGCAAAGGTTTTGATCTGTCCCCAAGCAGGGCAGCAGAGAGGCTGGCAGCAGTGAGCATAGTCATGAGGAGAATGAAATAACCTGGAGGTCACAACATGCTGAGGGGGTTTTGCCATTCAGATATGGATGTGTTGGTGTGGGGGTAAGAAAGAAGAACTGTGAATAGCTCCTGAGGCCTGGGGGTGTGTGCAGGAGCCGTGCCCACGGTCAATGCTTGGAAACTGGCATGGGGCCGTGGGAATTCGCTGGAATTCATCCCCTCAGGAAGTTCTCATCCACATATAGCACTTCCTCCCCTGGCACCAGCCGCGCCCAGTGCCATGCTCCCATGCCATGAGCCACGGTCCATAGGGGCACAGTTGGAGAGGAATTGAGAGTGGTGGGCAGAAAAGGGCCACACCATCCCAGGAGATCCTCTCTCACATCCTGTGTGATGAGGGCCAGGACATGGACCCCGTCTGGCAAACATCTCCACACCTGTTTCACTGTATTGAAGTGGAAAGTTAAAAACCTCACCAAAACTTACGGTCCTATGAATAGGGCCAGGAGGAACCTTAGGGCATCGCTTAGGCCATCTCCTGCCCCAACACAGGATCAACTCTGCTAAAAACTCTTTATGCAGGAGCTTGCCTAGTGCATTTTTTTTAAATCCTCAGCGTTGGAGAGTCCTTCCTCAAGCACCTATTCCAGGATTTATCCATTCTTACACTTAGAAAATGTCTCTGAATGTCTATCCTGAATTGCCCTTGTTGCAAATTGAGCTGGCAACATTTTGTTCTAATCCCCCTGAGTAAGACAAATGTATTCCCTTCCTGTTTGTGGCAGCCTTTTATGTATTTGGAAATGGTTATCATGTGTCCCAGCAGCCAACTCTTCCCCAGACTGAAGGCACACTGTTCCTGCTGTCATCCTGCAAAGCCAGACCCCTGGCTGTTTCCGACACCCCGCTGGAGTCTCGCCATCAGGCCTCACCTTTCTCAAAACATGGTACCCAGTGGCATTTGTACGCTGCAGAGGGTTAGCTACCCCATCTTGCCTACGTGCATACATCACAGTGGGATATATTTGCCTTTTTCACAGCAGCACGGCATTGACTCTTTGATCTACTGTGTTCCTGGATCTTTATCTGTAAAAGGGCTGGCTAGCCAGCAGGTTCCCATCTTGCGTTTTCACGGATGATTACTCCTACCTCAGTACAGTATTTTGCACTTGCCTGCATGGACTTGCACCCCACATTTTGACGAGCCTTTTTCTGTTTTGTCAAGAGCATTTTCACTTCAAATCCTGGCCTCCAGAGTATTTGCGGCTCCTCCCAGATGGGTCCCGTTTGCCAAAGACATAAGGATAATTTTTTATTCTTGGTCCTGGGTCGTTAATAAGTGTTCCTAAGTGCTTGCAGGGCCAGGGCTCGGGTGGGGTGGGAGAAGACAGGGTGGAGGACATGAAATGGGGGTGGCCCTGACCCGCTCCTGCTGGGGACCCCTTCGGTGTGGTCCCAGCACTGGCTGGTGGCCAATGGCGAATGGGCAGCGGCACTTATCGGGCAGAGGGACAACCCAACCCGGCGGGGTGAGGGAACGAGGGCCGGTGCTTCGGATGCCCGCCTTTGTCCCTAGGCGGGCGGCGGCGAGGCGCGGGCCCATGTGGCCGCCGCGCTGTGCCGTGCCGCGCCGCGCCGCGCCGCGCCGCGCAGGCTGGGCCGGAGCATGTGCAGCTGCGGCAGGCACCTGGCAGGGAGCCGCAGCGCCGGGGATGTGAACCAGGCGGGGAGGAAGGCCCTTGACTCATCAGATAAATCCAGCCCCGCACGGAGGGCGAAGGCGGAGGAGGCGAGGCGGCGGCGCTGCTGCTGCTGCTGTTAGCAGGGGAGGATGGCGGGGGACAGCGAGCAGAGGCTGGAGGAGCACGGGCAGCCCAGCGGCGGCGAGCCCTTCCTCATCGGGGTCAGCGGCGGCACGGCCAGCGGCAAGGTGCTGGGGCTGGTCGCGGGGGAGCCTCAGGGGGGAGCGGGGTGGCGGGGGAGCCCCCCGCCTGTCCCCCGCCGGGCGCGGCGGCCACATGGCAGCGCGGCGGGGCCGAGCGGCCGCCCCGCCACGTGCGCGGCCCCGGGGCTCCGCCGGGCTGGGGGAGGCGGTGGCGGGGCCGGGCGGGCTCGCTCGCTCGCTGCTCCGGCGGGCTCCGGGGAAGGACGAACCGGCGGAGAGAGCGGGGCTACCGAGGCCTTCCCGTGGGTGCCGGGCGGCCGGGAGCCCCGGGGACACGCGTGGGGGGTGTGCGTGGGGGAAAGCGGCCTTTACCCCTGCCCCGGCCGGGATCCTACTCCCCTCCGCCAAGCCGGGGGGGCGGGGGCCGCCGGGGACAGCAGTGAGGGCTGAGGGGCTGCGCGGGGTGTGGGCGGAGGCGGCATCCCCCCTGCAAAATCTTCTCTCCCGTGGCTTTAGTGAGCGCATCCCCTTGCTCTGGCAGTGTCCCCAGGGGCTGCCCGCCTCGCGGCAGACCCGCAGGGTGCCAATGCAATTTTTTTTTTTTTTTTTTTTTTTGAATGAGTGTCGGTCGTGCCTGGGGGTGCCTCTTATCTAGCCAACTTTGGGGTAGCAGGAGTGGGAATTCTGCAGTAAATGCTGACTCACAGCGGCAGAACGACCTCCGTGCTGCCCCCGGGAGGGGATGGCCCTTGGCAGCGGCAGGTAGGAGCGGGGCGCAGAGCTGGGGTCCAGCCGCCCCGGCCGGCGTTCATGCGGCTTTGCTCGGGAGAGCTGCTACACCCAAACTGCAGCGCAGGGCAACTCCGGCAGCGTTCCGGCTTTTTTTTTTTTTAGTTATTTCATACAGTCCATATTTATTTATTTATTTAACCTGAGGTAGGCAGCTTTCCATCCTAATATGAAAAGAAAATTACTTTTCTCTTATTTAAGAGCAGTAAAACCGGATCCACAGCTAATCAGCCCTCCTATGTAGGGTAGCACAGGCACTCCACCTGCTTTTTTAAGAGGTATTTCAGAGAGCATGAATAGATTTGGAACTAGCAATACCTCTGAAATATTTCTCGCTAAGGACACTGAATGTGGACTGTCACAGGAGGAAGACAAGGCCTTATATCTCTGGGTTGATTTGTGTTTGGAGGGGGGCCCTTTCTCTCTTGAAGGATGGCATAACTCAACTGCTGTACCTCAGCCCATAATAAGTGTGTTAAGAATGTGTCTCTAGTGTGTTAAGAATGTGTCTCTAAGTACCCTATTGATTCTTGGATTGCTATTGCTACTGCAGGGGGGAAAAATCCAGATATAACAGGGGAGGGATGGTGAGAGAGGATGCAATCTCCTCCACTGGGAACCAAAGCTGGATTGTTCCTGCAGTACAGCTCCTGGTGACTCAAAGGCGCTGGGTTTGTCTGCTCTGTGATGCGTGGGTCTGCTTCGCTGTAGCTGTCCCAATAACATTGTGTCTGGCGCTGCTGAACTGTTATGTCTCTGAACACTGTGTCTCTGGCCCGCAAGGTAAAAGCAGTGATTACAGTACAATACGCCACAGTAATTCTCAACTTCAAAGTGAAAATGCTTAGTAGCAGCAGGCTGCCTTAGGAAAAAAAAAAATAGGGAAATGGTTCTTTCTAGCAAGGGGGATGTACTAACGGGCTTTTCCTGTCTCAACTTTGATTTTGCCCCCCTCCAGTGATTTCTGGCTGCTAAAAACCTCTGTGCGGTGCTGCCTGTTGAAGGGAATCCAGCAAACCAGTGCAAAGTTTATGGGAAAAGGCTGCAAGAAATATGTTGGGGGGGGAAACTTGCTCAAGGAGAAACAACAGGAAAAAAAGAATCTGGGGCTTGTGCACACAGATGGCCAAATTCACATGTGTTACTGGGATGCAGCTGCAAGGCAGGGGTGCAGTGGGGCTGTCCCCCATCTGGCTGGCGATGGTGCCCTGTACCGGGCAATGCCGAGTGCCACAGCACGCTCTGGGAAAGCAGTGGTAAGGCTGGTGTGGTTTGCTCAGCTAAGGGCTTGCCCACAGCTAAAATCCAGCCTGGGGACTGCCGTGCTGGTGTGCTGGCTCTGGGTGAAAACAAAATGCTCCTAGAGGGAAAGCGAAGCAGGCACCTTTCCCACTGGGAAAGCAGCAAATCCATCTGACTCGCCTTCACACCAATTGAGGGCTGTTGTCATAACACACCCCTTTGGCAGCACACCAGCCCAAAGATAACGGAGGGCATTTGCCTCCCAAGGCCCCCCCCAGCTCCTCCCACTGCTGCTTTTGTTGAGTCTAAGGTGAGGAAAAGGCTCTGTGGTCCCCCCATGCCTCTCAATGTACCAGCGCAGTCAGGCTATGGAAGGAAGGGATCCTGTTTGTAGCTTGCCACAACTTGTTGTCGCATGGTGCCCTGGGGAAGCTGGCATCTGAAGCAGTCGGCCTTCCCCAAAGAGCTGGGGGGAGTGTTTGGCTGGTACTTCTTAAAGGCAAACTGGTGAGAACTCAAATTCAAAGGCTGACTGCTGTTCCCTAGTGAGCAAAAGAGACTTCTGCAACTTTTGGTACTCAAATAGGAGGTAGAAACCTGAGTGCTCTCCTACTTTTGGCTCTTAAAAGAAAACTGGACTGTGTTGGGAGCAAAACTGGGGAACCTCAGAGGTCCTGGGCAGGCTGTGATGCTGCAACCTCTGCGAGGGCAGTGCCAGTTGCTCGGTGGCTGTTTTGTGTTGGCTCAGCTGGGAGAGGCTCTTCACAGAAGCTTGCAGGGAGGCAGCATTTCTCCCACTGTCCCCCAAAATACAAGAACTGTGCAGTCCGGGCAAAGCTTGCTGCCATCTCCTGCTGTGGAGCAGATGACATGGCATTAAGATCCCCTCCTGTACCAAACCCAGAGAGCACTGCAACTGCCTCATTTCCTCAGAGGGATTCCCAAGGCTGATTGTAGCATCTTCTTTCATCTTATATGCTTTCAAGTGCTCTGCTAAAGCTTTTGTTTCCTTCTTATACTCATGGTCTTCGCGCTAACAGCTTCTTCCCTTCCTCCTGCAAGAGATTCCTGACTACCGAGGACTGCAGCGTGCAAGGCAGGCAGCCAGGCTGCGGGCTGGAGAAAAGTTCAGCAAACTGACTATTAGGACGAGCTGGAAAGTGTTGGGATACCTCCTTAAGCTCTTCACACGTCCTCACTCCATCTTAGCTCCTGGAACCCTGCAGCTCGGCTGGCAGTGCTGGAGTGGCTCGTTCCCAGCAGCAGTGGAAGCATCTGATGCTGGGGTGGTTGCAGGGGTGGGGAGAGCTCTTCGAACTCAGGCTGAAGCATTAATTGCATGTCCCCACGTGCCGCAAAGCGAGGTGCTGATTGCTACCTTCCAACAGGAGCTTGTAAGAAAAGACAGATTAACAAAGGGCTGAATGCTTGCTTTGGCTGCCTGGTCCTCCAAGTAGTGAGGGTTGAATATGGGTGTCACCATGGTCTGGTGGCTGCACTGTTTGGATCTTTAGTTAGCACATAGAGTTGGAAACGTCTGTTTGAACGTGTAGCCCGAGAGTTTCCAGACTGCAGAGCACCAAAATTGAAGCATGTGTTCAGCTGGGTGTATTTTTCACTGTTAATCCATTAGGCACTTCTGCTTTAAACACCAAAAACACTGTTGGAGGCTGAGCTTGGCTGCCTAGAAGAGTGAGCTAGCCAGAAGGCTGAAGAAGGCTGGTATCACCCAGCCAGGGTGGGACAGCCAGCGTGCTGGTCCCGAGGGAAGCAGTGGCCCCAGCTGCAGCGCATCTGCCCATGAGGCAGATCCCTCTCCACGTGGGACTTCTTGCGTGACAGACCTCGGACCCCTGCACTGGCAAGGGCCACCGGCCACAGCAACCTGGGGGTCACTGCTACTGCTTCACCACCTGGATGCCAGGCAAAGAAGCCCAGGGGAGACCCGGCAGTGGCCCACAGGGGGGCGAGCAGAGATTGCAGCAATCCTGTGTCGGTTCAGCACCATTTCCTGGTGACGTTTTGTGGCTGGCAGGAGCCCTGAATCACAAGGTCTGACTTGTTAAATGCTGGTGTCAACGCATGCTAGAGACTCGTCAGACTTTCTAGTAGAACATTATTCTGTGCCAGCCCCTGATCAGACTGATACACAGGACGTTTTGATGGGTCAGCCCTTTCCTGTTGCTGATTGAATATGCACGAGTTCATTATGGAGCCTGCCTGCCGTAGTCCGGCTATGTAGTTTGCAGCAGGGGCTCAAGAAAAAATGTCCTCGTCCAAAACCAGCGGATTGGGAGGGATTGTGCTAGGAGGTTTGTTTTCTTCCACACGCATAATCTGTCTTCAGATCCTCTGTGTTTGTGTGCGCCTGTTTATGTTCCAGCCCAGGACTGCTGATCATGTGCACAGCATCCCGGGGTGAGTGAACAGAAACCTGGCTCTCCCAGTCCTGGACTGGTTGGCCTGTGGCTCACAAAGGGAAAGGTAGGAATGGTGAACCTGCCTGGGAAAGCTCTGGGTGGAAGCCCAGGCTTTTGGTACGAGAATAGCACGTTTCCAGTCCCAGTGCTGCCGTATGGATGTGCTCCATTAGGACTGGAAAGGATTGTGTGGGTCATGAACTAGCTCTCTGCAGTTGTAGGCAGACATTTAATAGATGCTCTGGGACCCTTCCCAATTTGGTATCTGTTCTGCGTGTCACCCCAGTCCACCAAGCCCTTCCTAATACTCTATAATTAACATGACCTTACAAGAAGAGACCAAAATCCTTAACTAGTTGAGAGAAGGGCAGCATTACCATGGCTCCTGATTTCAGGGACCCGATTGAGTAAAAGTCCCCTGCAATGCCTGGGAAGGGAACCATGCTGCAGGGGACATTAGAGAAATGCAATAAGTAATCCCAGTGGTCCCTGATGTGATCTTAGGAAAAATCTTGCCAGACCCCAAAACTGGGGACTCTTTTATCCATGTGCATGCGATGAGGATACCCCAGCCAGGCTCCTGCCATTGACAGCCACTGCCAAGCCTGCTCGCATCCAGATCCCACAGGGAGGGGATTATGGCCATGCTGTCCCTAGAGATAACCTCTGGGCTTCTCTCCCTGGTGGGATGTGGCTGCTGCAGTCTCTCCTTGCTCCTGGCAGTAGCATTTGTTGTGGGATAAGGGCATTGCTCTTGGGGAGGAGTGTCCTCATGGTGAGCAGTGTCTTTGCTCAGGGCAAGCAGCCTGCAGCTGTGGTAGGGGTCTGTGCCTCTCTTCCTTCCACACTGGAGCCCAGCACATGCCTCTCCTGGTAGGTCCTGCTTCTGGTACAGCCCTTCTCCCTTTAACTGCTCCAGAGGGGACTGGCAGCTTCAGTATTTCTTTAGGGCTGGAATCACTTTATCTGGCATAAGTCACTTTTGCTAGGTGTCTAGTCTAGAGTCCTTAGGAGGATGGGAGGTCCTCCCTGCTGCTGTATTGGGAGCCCAGTGAGCAGCTCAGTGTAGACATCCATCTGCAGTGCCAGGCTCGCTGGGGATGGATGGACTGCTCTGAGCAAGTGGATTTCAGCATATCCACATGCACAAGGCTCATGGATTTCTCCTAACCTGGGACAGGACTTACCAGGTACTAGGACGTACCAGGCGTACTCATACCGCCCCGTCTGCGGCAGCAAACCTGGCGGTGAAGGCATCAGCTGTGTCCTCCCTGGTACCTTCACATGGTGGTTAAGGTAGTAGTGCGGTCCATCAGCTTTCTAATACACATCTGAAGTCATAACTCACTGGCTGATCAGAGCTACCCAAGAGGGATTGTGGGATAATCTGCATAATAATATTGGGGAATTAGTCAATTCCTGAAGAATATCTGAGCTAGCTGGCTATAGGCCATGAGTGAATATGAATTAAATATGTAATGTAATTAATATCTTTCAAATAAATGTCAGGGGTAGGGCTCCAAACTCCTGTCTGAGTTTCTTCCCTTGTGCATCACCTCTCTCCTTTTGGAAAAATATGCTCGAGTTCTTCCCAGGTGCCCTCTGCGTCTTCCCCTCACAGCAGAATAAAGCTGTGCTTCTTCCTTAAACACTGATTATTTGTGTGCTTGGTTCAGAGGAGGAGTCCTGCAAGGGGAGCTGGAGCTGCTTCTGTTCAGGAATAACCTCTCTGAGCTTGCTTCTTGTGCTGTGATGTGCAGGTACCTCCCTCAACCGTCTGTGCGTGGTGTGGGTTGGTTTACACAGCTTTCCCAGGGAGCAGCTCAAGCGCAAAGTCTGGGGGAGTGTGGCTCAGTGGGTTGCAGCCAGTTTGCTGAAACCTGGAGCTGAGTTCCCCTCGCTGCAGTGCGTGGAAAGTCATGAACGAGGGCAGAGAGGCCGGGGCTCCTTGCCTGCATGCTTGGCAAGTCCTGCATTGGTTTCATGTGGCCAAGACGGGAAAGGTCTGCTTGGCCACCATGGGGGCTCAGAGGCTGCTGTGTCCTGTCTCTATTTAGTTTTAAACAAGTTCTGGGAGAAGGGAAGGCTTTTTCCTGAGGAGGCATCCTGTTGCTGGGAGTGTGCTGTGGCTGAATCACCATCAGTGTTTGCTTTGGGTCATGGCAAGGTGTGCACGGGCAATGTAGATGTGGGGAAGGGGCTGAGTGGGGGCAAGGAGCCCTGTCATGCCTCTCATCTTCCTGCAGATGAGATGTGTCACGCAGAGTAGAGCTAGGGATGGGGCTCAAATCCCAGAGTTTCTGTATTTGGATTCATCTATAGCATCAGGTCATCTTCCTCAAGTCATCCTCCTTTTGCCTCTGCAGTTCTGGGCTTCTCAGAGAAGAAACAATTGTCTTCATCTCTCCTGGGAGAAGCAGTTAGGAATCGGCAAAGGAAGGAATCTTAGCCCAGGTTTTGCCATCAAGTGGGTGCTGAGTGCATGTGTCAGCACCACGTGTCCCCTGGGTTATCGTGCATCCAGGCTGGCTGCACCCTGGCACGGTACTTTGCAGTCATGCTTTGGTCTTGGTTTTTCTGGGCATCTGCAGGCCTCCCCAGAGCCTAACTGTTATCATTTCCAGTTATTAGTGGATTCTTCACACTTCTGATTAATACCAGTCATACATACGTATGCTGTGCTGGTTTGGGAGAAGGGGGTTTAAGCAGGGGACATGCATGATTCATTTGGAGGGACGCTTCCTGAGGCTGGGAGTTTCTGTTCCCACTGTGTAGGGGAATTTGTAACCTCTGTGTTTCTGGTTTTTCTTCCTCCTTAACATAGAGTGTTTATTGACCAAGGGGGAAAAACTGCCTGTCCAGCTGTAGGAGGTATTCAGACTGGCATCAGGGAATGCCCCTCATGAGCCATTCTTGTTTCCATCACAAGTGATCGCGAGGAAAAGAAAAACCTTCTTCTCTTAGACCTTGCTGAGATTTGCTGTCCCACTAAGGCAAGCTGAATGTAACCCTCGTGCCATGTCCCCCACTGTCTCAATGTCCTGCTGCAGTTGTAATGTGTGAGCAGTGCCCTGGCCCATACCTTCTGCCTTCTGTGGGACCAAGGTGAGATGAGTGCCTCTTCCCAGAGCCAAGAGGTGACATCCTTGCCCACCTGAGCAACACGGTATGCTGAACCTGAGCTCGGTCCTGAGAGCAGGATGTCCCTGTGATCATCTTTCTCCACCACTTCTGATAGCTCTCCAAAGCCCACCAGAGAAAAGGGAAGGGTCTGTAGCATATGCCTGGATACTTTTGCAAGAGGCACTTGCCACCCCAGAGTACTGGATGGTTAATGCAGCCAGGGTACGCCCTGATCCTCATCCTGGGCCCCAGTGTGAGGACATGTTCCTGTCTCCAGCTGCCGAAGGCTACTTTCTTTTTTTTGTGTTCAAAAAACATGTGGATGTTGTGCTTTGGGACATGGTTTAGGGGGTGTGGTGGTGTTGGGTTAAGGGTTGGACTTGATGTTCTTGAAGGTCTTTTCCAACCTTAATGATTCTGTGATTCTTCTTGGGTTTTTCTGACACCGTTGGGTGTCTCTGGTTGTGGGGTATGGAACAGGAGGGTGATTTTCAGAGGTGATAGGGACTTTTGTTCTCTACTTTCCAGGATTGGTAGACCAGAGATTAGTGTGCATAAGGCAGAAGAAAGACTGGCAGTCTGATGCTCTTAAATTATTTTTATTGTCCATCCACATGCTGATGTCCACTGGGAGTGTGTGAATGCAACTGGTGTGTTGCTTTCACTGATCCAAAGTAAAGGAGCCTTGCTCCTTTCCCCAGACTGGGGAAGGCAGCTTCTGGTGCAGATCCATATGGCGCCTGCTCTACAGGCTGGGGATCTGTCTAGGTGGCTGTGCTGGAAAGTGGTTTATTCTTAATTGCAAAGGGCCTGGGAAGTTTGGTGTCCTCAGCAGCTGTGGCTGAACCCTGCTGCGCCGCGTCTCCTCGCTGCACAGGCAGCATGGGAAGGCAGCAGCGACCAGGGGAGAAAGCAGGGAGGAGAAGTGGAGAGGCACTGTGCACGCCCGGTTTTTGCGAAACCTGCGGGATACAGCTGGATAAGCAACAGGGCTGATGCAGGCTTGAGAAGGATGTGAGGAGTGGGGAAGCAGACGAAAGGGAGAATGGGCTCTGGCTTTGTGTCTGCGTGTGCCCAAGGGCGAGTGACTGGCGCTGACTTGCAGTGCTTTGTCCTGGGTGGTAGCAGCTTGCTGCAGGGCAGGGCTGCCGAGACGTGGCTCAGGAAGCACAACTTGCCAGCTGTGAGAGGCAGGAGAAGAAGGTGGGATGCTCAGGGAGACCCCATCCCTGACCCAAAACCCAAACTTGTGCCCGGGGCTGCTGTCGGGGCTGCTGTCGGGCAGCCCGAGCCGGTTCGCTCCGCAGCAGTGCTGTGTGCGGAGGCTCTCCAGCCGGGCTGGGGCTGACTCACAGCGCAGCGGTCACAGCCAAGTCAGGTCAGCCTGGCCTGGAGGGGAAGAGACGGTCTCTGGGGACAGGAATGCCGTCAAATCTTCCAGCTTCTCAGGCAAACAGCCTTGCCCTCTGCCTGCTGGGGCGACCTCCTCTGCCAGGCATGCATTCCCCTCCCTGTTCCCTCTCACCGCTGCTGTCTTCAGCTCTGCATCTGGAGGTTGCCAGCCAGGTATGGAGCAGACGGTTGAGCCAGCGGGGAGGTGGGAGCATGGAAAGAGCCACGGGCAGGCTGGGGCAAGCAAACCTCTTTGCAAAGCGTAGCGCTCTGCGGAGAGTATTTGTGGTAACCGAGGCCAGGAGTAGCTCAGCAAGGCATCCGCAGTAAGCAGGATTCGCGGGAGGTGAAGCAGCTCGATCTGGCACCAGGAGCACCTGCTTCTCCCCAAACAGCGGCTGCCGTGGGGCAGGAGCGGGGCTGATGCGCAGGGCTCCTGCAGGCAGCAGAGCACTCCCCCGCCGGCCTGACCTTGGCTCTCGCTGGCCGGGGCAGGCGTGCCGGCTGCCAGCTAGTGATGCAGTTAGCACTGCTGCGTTGCACAGCGGCCAAGGACTCGTATGACTAAGGAGAAGGGACTGAAGCAAGCTTTGGGATTTGTCCCCGAAGCCGTGCTCTGATGCGTGTCGCAATGGCGGGGTCCGGCGTGACCCTCGGCCACGCAGCCGGTGCCTGCTGCGGTGCCAGCAGAGAGTCAATGTGGGCTACCGGCACCCAGCCCGTTCCACGCAGCGTGTGAGGTGCTGGTTCCAGTGCCAGCAGCGCTCATGGGGACCTTGCACCGGCAGTCAGAGCCACGTGGCTTTTCAGCCGCTGGCTCTGCGGTGCCCTTAGCCTCGCTGTGCCAAGAGGCACCAGGATATGCTTGCGGCTGCTCCTCCCAGCCCTGGCAGCTGTGGCAGAGATCCCTGATAAAGTCCCAGGGCTCTCTTCCCGGTGTCCCTTCATCCTGGGCTTTGTTTAGGGTATGAAAACAGCCTGGCTGTACCCCTCTGGGGACTCTCTCCCTCCTTGCCCATGCTGTGGTGGGGTTCCTGGGCTGGACCAGGGCTGGGGGAACCAGGGCACTGAGGCTGCCTCCCAGGGAGGAGGCTCAGCCCTGGTGCCACACACAGCTCTGCTCCCTGGGGAGCTGCTGGGCAGGCTGGAGCTGGCCGCGGGGGCCCTGGGGGTGCGGCGGAACCCAGGCAGCAGCCAGCTGGTTTACTGCTGCCATTTGTGCTCAGAATAGGAGCTGTGGGCAGGCCATAGGGATGGAGGAGAGGGAGGCAGGGAGCAAACTTGGTGCTGCTTTCACACTGAAGGGCCCCACGATGATGCCTCTGGAGCGCCTTTCCCTCAGTGGCTTTGGGCAGTGTCTTTGAGGGGACCATGAACTCTGCTGGAGGTCCAGCAAGCAGTGTCCCATGCACCCAGGAATGGCTTTTACCTGGGGACATCCTACCTGCGTGGCTCAGACACCACTTGCTGCTGACTTGCCTTCTTTGCTGTTCCTTTCCCAGTCCTCAGTATGCTCCAAGATTGTCCAGCTGCTGGGCCAGAACGAGGTGGACTACCGCCAGAAGCAGGTGGTGATCGTGAGCCAAGACAGCTTCTACCGGGTCCTCACCTCAGAGCAGAAATCCAAAGCACTCAAAGGCCAGTTCAATTTTGACCACCCAGGTGAATGGAGAACAGCACCAGGGCTCTGCCACTCCGTGGGGGGGCGAGGGCTGGAGTGGGACCCCCTGCTCCATCAGCAGAGCCTTGTGTGGACACTGGGATTCTGTCTCTGCATGGGGCAGGAGTGAGTGGCTTAGTTAAGCTCCTGTGGAGCCAGCTGCATCCCTGGCAGGGTGGCTGGGGACCGCCTGTGTCCCCTGCAGTACAATCTCTATCTCTCTTGGGAAAGAAACTTCTCTGGGGTGGAGTGTTTGGGATGAGAAAGTGCAAGTTGTGAAGCCTCAAACTCCTTAAGACGCTCTTCTTCTCCCTGCAAAAACATCCCCCGGTTTGAAAACCTTTCTGGTGCAGCTGGGTTGGGACAAGGAAGATCTGGCCTGGCACAGCCCCCTGGAGCCAGCAGCTCGTGTCCCTCCCTGAAGGAGGGAACCATCTTGTGCAGCTGCTCTACAAACCCCTCCACCGTGCCCTGTTGCTACAACAGGGGCTCTTTGAACCATCTCCCGGCTTGGTGGGGAAATTCCAGAGTCTCTGTCCCTTTCCTCCCAAGAGGACAATGGCCGGAGGCAGTGAGCACCGAGCAAACAGAGCCCTGTCTGTCCGGTGGCTTGAGGCTGCAACACTGCTCCAGTCTCTCTGAGGGCTGGAGCCCTGGAGGAGATGCCTCCCGAGCCCGGGCTGTCAGTGCCACCGTACAAGGGCGGTATTGATCTCTGTGGGCCAGACCCCAGGCTGGTGCAAAGCCAGGAAGCCCCAGGGGTTCCAGGAGAGCTGGGCCTTACTATGCCCACGGGGACATGCAGGGCTTTCCTCCTGAGCCTGTGCGTCTGTCCCCAGTGCAGGGTGCCAGTGGCTCTAACTAGGCTAAGCTCAGTGTCCGGTGGGTGGGAGAGGTTGCAAAGCTGCCTCAGGTAACGTTTCATCTTTCCTCAGATGCCTTCGACAACGAGCTGATCGTGAAAACGCTCAAAGAGATCACAGAAGGGAAGACGGTCCAGATTCCTGTCTATGACTTTGTCTCCCACTCCAGGTCTAACAGCCGCTCCTGCCTTGCTGTGCCTCCACTAACGCCCTGCGGCGCAGCACGCAGCCCTGCCAGCCCAAACCACCTGCCCCTCTTCTTGCACCCGCTCTTAAGCACCTAATGTGTCACCTGGAAGTTTCAATCTCACTCCAGACCCCTTGGTTAGCGGATCCAGGGCAGATACAGGCACAATCTGAGGGTCTGGAAAGCTGTGCAGCCAGGCAGTGGCATCCAGCAACATAGAGAGATCAGTGGAGGGGGGTTATGGTGTCCCTTTTCTTCCCCCATCCGCACTTCCTCTCCCCATAAACTCTGTTTGCAGCCTTAACAAGTATTCCAGGCTCAAACAGCCCGGTGCTGCCAGTAAATAAGGAAGACTGCAGTTCTTGCTCCTGTAACTTTTCCCTTGCATGTGTTCAGCTTGTTTTTGCATGCCTGTGTTGGATGGTGTGACCCTGCTCCGTTTCCCGCAAAAGCGCTGTGGTATCAGGGGAGTGCTGCCTGGTTCCCAGGGGAGCAGAGCTGGATCTTGCAGGTTCCTGTGGGTCAAGCCCCATGCGTAGGCTTTCTGGGCTTTATGGCTTGGCACATAACACTTGCAAGCAGCAGCTGGCCAAGGTCAGGGGAGAAGGGCTAGTCTGCTTCCTGCTCTGCTGTTTGTCCTTCTAGGAAGCGTACGTATGCCTTGGATTCCCTTCACCATGGTGGGGTAGGTCTGCCCTCTCCTTGGTCGTCCCCCTGGTGCAGCAGTGATGTCCCAGGGTTGGAGCAGTGCCTAGGAGCACTGCTGTTTCCCCCCACCTCTCTTGGCTTGTTTCCCCCCACCAGCATATTCTGACTCTCCTTCCCTCTGCTAGGAAAGAGGAGACGGTGACCGTCTACCCTGCCGACGTGGTGCTCTTTGAAGGCATCCTGGCCTTCTACAGCCAGGAGGTGCGGGATCTCTTCCGCATGAAGCTCTTTGTGGACACGGACGCAGACACCCGGCTGTCCCGCAGAGGTGAGGCTCAAACATGGCTTGTGCAGCAGGGACAGAAATGTCACTTAACAGATCTGGGCAGCTGGGCACAGAGGCAGGTGAGAGTGACCAGAGCAGAGCTGGGATGGGCACAAAGCTGTGTTGCTGCTAGCGAAGAGCCGGGGAGCTTTTCGTCCCCGGTGCAGAATGTCACACAGGGCAGCTTGTGGCTGTGGTGAGCACATTGCTCCATGTCTGTTAGGATTCAGTGGAGTTTTTGCTGCCTTGTCTGGGATTCCTCCTTTGATGCATGCAGCAGTGTGACTACTGTGTGCTGTGTCCTCACATGGCCCCATGGCACCACCCTTGTGCCATCAGCTGTATGGCAGCTATTGCTGGTCACAGAATCATTAAGGTTGGAAAAGACCTTTAAGATCATCAAGTCCAACCATCAAGCCAACACCACCATGCCCACTAAACCATATCCTGAAGTGCCACGTCTACATGTTTTTTGAACACTTCCAGTGATGGTGACTCCCCTACCTCCCTGGGCAGCCTGTTCCGCAGGTCAACAGGTACCAGCAAGGAAGGGTGGAATGGCCAAGGCAAAGCATCCCCACGGTTCAGTCAGAAGGCAGTGCTTGATGGAACTGCCCAGGATTTGGGGTATGGGTGTGCTCTGAGGATGGCATTTGGGTGTGAGAGTGTCTGTCATGGATGTTGCAGACAGGGAGTCTGGTTGCACGTCTTGGTCTGCGCAAGCACAGCCAGCGCAGCGTGGAGCCTCTTTGTGGTGCCTCTTTGGCACTGGAGTGATGACTTTGGGGGCAAAAAGCCCTAGAAACCAGAATATCCCTCTCTAGGGCTCCCCATGTCCGGCTCGCTTGGCTGTGGCTTGCCAGCTGACAAAGGAGGGACTCCAGCTCTGCAGGGTCTGCATGGCTTGAGATGCCATTCATTTCAAAGCAGCCTTTAGGATTGGGGTCACCACCTGAGTCTCCTGGATGACTAAGAAAGCATTTGGGGACTCTTGGAGCAGAATTCAGTTTTGTCTGAACTGTCCCTACCTCTGCCTGGCTCTGAGAGCCTCCACAGAGTGTTTGGGAACACAGAAGATGACTTAGAGGAGAGGTCCTGTCCAGACCTCTGTGCTGTGATGAGAAGAGTATGTCTCAGTGCATCAGCCGGGGACTGCTTTTGTGCATGGGACTGTTCCACTGTGCGATGGAACTGGTCTTGCCTGCCCTCCTGCTGTCAGACAGACACACAGCCTCCTCCGCTGTTGGGATGTCATCTGTGCTGATTAGAAGTTCCTTTTTACACATACTTCTTGACCCTGCCCTCTGTTCTTGCATGACTCATCCAGGGAGGTGACAGCACAGTCATTGCAGGGAGACGTATTAGTAGGTCACAGATACGCATTTGCAAGATCCTGCAATGTGAGCCTTATCCCCTAAGCCTTCTGTGCTGCGCAGGATCTTGGGTTCACACCCAGCCACGGGGTAGCACGTTTTTGGCAGTGCCCTGTATCAGCTGTCTGAAGGCAAGGCGTTGCCTTATGCATTTGCAGTGCCACATGACCATGTGTGCATCCCAGTTGTACTTTGGAGTCTGTGGTTCAGTCGCTTTGGACTTGGTACAGAACTGTGAGCTCAGGGCCTGAGAACTGCTTGGGGTCCCATTGACTAAGAACAGAGACCACAACAGAGCTAAACCCTGTTGTGCTGCAGCTGTTGGGCAGGGACCTGAGCCTCATGTGCCCAGGCCGCTCTTGGGGTGTTTCCCCCACCCACCATCAATCGCTAAAGCCTTGCAAAGGGGCAGCTAGGCTGGTTGAGGTGCTGGTGTCTCCTAGTTAGGGCAACTCATCGGACTCCTGGTTGGGAACTGACCATTTGGCAGTCTCCTGGCCTGCCATCAGCAGTTGGTAGTTCCACTGCAGCAGCAAGTCTGTTTACTGTGTGTCTCTCTGGCATTTCTGGGAAAGGAGAGCCTGTGTGTGAGGTGCTGAAGGTATAATCATGTCCCTGGAACATAACTGGAGGCAGCTTGTAGCAAAAGTCGGGATCTTGCATTGCGACATGGCCCTGAGTCATCTTGCTCTCCCAGAAGTCCTGAGCAATTGCAGCAATGGGCTTTTCAGCTGGGCAGCAGCAGGAGGTGAGGTTCCTGGAAATGTAGCTGACAGCTCAGTTAATCAAATAGTGCTGGGGTTCAGTGTGTGCAACTTGCACTGTCCCCATCTCGGCACCTTTCCCAAGAAAAATGCTGCCACCAGAGCACAAGGGGCAAGGTCTGCCAGGTGCCTCAAACAGCCTGATCCGTGCAAAGCTGATTCTGGCTGAGGTCCCTTGCTGCCTTGTCCTCAGCCAGCGTCTGTAAAACAAAGACCAGGTCAGGTGTCACGTGCATGTGTCAGGCCTGACTTGAGTGATGTCTGCCCGCTGGCTCTGGACGGGTGCCGATGCGTCCTTAGAACAAGCCAGCTGGTCTTGCCCCGCTGGGGTCTGCCCTGGGGGCGGGAAGGGGAGTTTGTCCCATCAGGACGAGCCCCTGCAGCCTGGGCACTCGCGGCTCGCAGGCCTCCCGCACACCGTCCCAGGCCGGGTGTGCTGTAAATACACCCTCGCTGTGCTCCTTCCCCACCCCAGAGCAGCCAACAAACAGGGTGTGTGACCTGGGAAACAAAAGTCTCTCTGTTTTTATTTTCCTTGCCTGTTTTTCTGTATTGTTTGAGCTAGGGCTTGCTCCCGCTCTCTGGAGAAGGCGAGGAGCTGGCTAGAGCAGCCTGGGCTGGGGCTGAGCCCTTCTAGGGGCAGGCAGGGGTCTGGCACACATCCTGCTGCCAGCCCTTTCTTCCCCCCATCACCTCCCCTGTGCGGGGCTGCGAAAGGTCCCGCTGCGAAGCTGCTGGCCGAGGGCAAACGGAGCCACGGGGATGGTGCCAAACCAGCACTGTTCTGGCCCTGCGAGCACACGGGCAGCGGCTGCCGAGCAGGTCACGCAGGCTGGCAGTGCCGTGGCTTGGCTCTGCTCGGCACGTGGAGAAGGCTCACTCTGAACCCAGTGCCAGGCGCGCTAGCACACTGGGGAGAAGCCAGCCAGCCCCTTGGGGAGAGCCAAGAGCCATCAGCCATCTGCTCGGCCACAGGGCTGTTTTGGCTCTTAACCCATGGATTGAATTCCTGCTGAACTGAGGCACTTGTCCATGCTGAAGTGGCTTCAGACTGGAGATGGCACTGGCCCAAATACCCTGTGCAAAGAGAGTGTAAGGTCCGAACGGCAGAACAAGCAGGAGGCCAGCTTGCACTCCCGCTTCTCGGCTTTCTCCTGAGCTGATCTCCTCCAAGCACCCCCTCAGCCTCTGGTAGTGGGAGCCTGCTTTGTCTTCTCATCCCACTCAGCTGGCGACAGCACAAGGAGCCTGGTAGAGCTGGGTAGGTGGGTGAGTTTTACTCGCCTCACCTCTGCAGACCTGAGTTAAACCGTGCCTTAATGTGTGTATTGGCGAAGCCCACTGCTTTTTTATTCTTTGGGCGCCTCTGCACTGGGGTGACTGGGAGAATGCCCCATCCTTAGGCCAAGGGCAGGGCAGAGTGACAGTAGGGATGCAAGGGCTGAGGCTGGGTGCAGTCAGGACTGGGGTGGCACTGGTTACAGCTGGAAAGTGCTTGCAGAGCTGAGAAGGGAGGGAGGCCAAGAAAAGCCCTTGGTCAAGTCAGCCAGCCTTTGGCTCCTGGAAAAGCTTGGAAGCAGGTTAAAAGCATGTAGCTGGGGTGGGGTGTGCTCAGACATGTGGACAGCAGCTTCCAGGAACAGAGACCTTGGGCAAAATACCTGGGTGGCTGGCCAAAGGCTGTACTGAAGGGAAGGGGGATGGAGCAATTCATGTCTCGGTTTCTGACTGTACCTTACATCTTCCCACAGTGCTACGAGACATCAGCGAGCGAGGCAGGGACCTTGAGCAGATCTTATCTCAGTATATCACCTTTGTCAAGCCTGCCTTTGAGGAGTTCTGTTTGCCAGTAAGTAAGGGGAGTGACACCCATGGGAGTCTGCCAAAAATGCCTCATACCCTGCCCAGCTCCTCAGACAGGAGCATTTTGTGCCCCAGAACTCGGGTCAGCCTGCCTCACCTTGGTCCATCCTTGCAGGCACTGGAAAAAATGGGAGTGCCAGTGCTGGCTGGGGCAGGCTGAGATGGGGGACTATTTATACAGACACTGCCTTCCTGGTGAGATCACCTTACCCTATGGGAAGGCCGACAGGGCAAGAGAAACCTCTCCCTGCACAGGGTCTGACAAACTGACACCACGCAGCTCAGCAGATGCCAGCCTGAGAAGGAAGACCCTTTGGCTGCTTCTAGCTGGGGAAGGGTAGATCCCTACCCCAGGAGGTGTCTGCTGTGTCTGCCTCCTGTTTTGGGCTGCCCTGTCTGCCCTTTTCACCCTGCAGTACTGCTGGCTTCTTGCTGGCTGGATGCTTAGAAGAGCAGGGGAGCTTCTTCCTTCGCTCTGTGTTGTGGGATGTGACCTTGCAGGTTGCATTTCCTGGCTGGTGAGAGGCCAAGGTGTAGAGCAGACAGACCTCCCTTGGTCTGGAGAGGAAGCTACTCTGGGAGCTGTTAAGCGAGGCAAGGCTCCCTTGTAGACGGGGACTTTGCATGTGGGAGACCACTGCAGTCCTGCAGGACTTGCAGGTGAATTAGCTCGTTTGCAGGACTAGCCATTGCACACCTCTCCTGGCTCTCGTGGAGAGGAGCCCGTGCCTTAGTTCTCAAGGCTCTTCTAGCAGACGTGTGAGGAATTTCTTCTTGTTCTGGAGGAACTGAGCCAGTGGAGTCCTGCAACCTGGGAACTGCTGGCCAACACCACAGGCAGGAATTGAACCTGTGCCTCCAGCCTCAGGAATGTCTGTGCCTATGTGGCCAGCTCTGCCCTTTCCCATAAGAGGGGCTGATTCTTTCTGTACTGCAAGATCTTTTCCTGGCTCCTGAGCAGCACTCTTTTCTGTGTCTCATTCGACTGTGGCTTTGGGGGCCAAGGTCCAATTCCAGAGTGTAATCCCAGAAAGGTTTTTCCTGAGGCAGGTCTAGCTTGGTGGCTCCCCTCCTTGCAAGTCCCCAGCAAGGCAGACCTGCAGCTTTGCAAAGCAGCAGATGTTGCATCAGTCTCTCCTGTTGAAGAGTCTATAGAAGGATGAAATGTGAAAAAAGGAGGGTAGAAAACTGCTTTATCCCTACCCACCAGCTTTTGTCGTGGTCTGCCCCCATTCCAACCCGGTGGTGGGCTGAGCTGCAGTGCAGCTGCATGTGGATGTCGCAGGCTCAGTGCCCACTCTTGCTGTTACTCGACTCCTAAACCAGCTCTGGGCCATGTGGTCCAGCACTGAAATGGTCCAGCATGTCCTGGTGATTTTTGGTATGGCTGGAAGCACCTGGAGGTGTCAGATGATGCCCTTTGCCTAGCCAGCTGGCTTGTTTGCTGATGGTAAAGTTTGGCTGTCAGGAAGCTGATCAGCTGTAAAAGCTGACACAAATAGGGGAGGAAACCGAGACTGGCACCTGCGGGTGAAAATAGGCCAGGACTGGTGTCCCAGATCAGACCTTTTTTTGCAAATGGTGCTGGTAGAAAATTCTGCCCACATCCCAGGCAGATCATATGGCTGTGTCCTGCATGTCTACACAGCCCAACTTAGTTGTACAAGCTTGTACAAGTACAAGCAACTCTTGCTCTTGTACTAAGTCTGCCTGGATTCAGGGGGGAGGTTGTTCCCAAAAGCAGCAGCTGCTGGAGTCTTGCGATCATGAGGCTTTTTAATTTCAGGTTTTGTTAGGGTGCTTCTTACTGTCTCTTACTGGAATCTGTATGAGCTCATGAAAATGGAGTCGAGGCACAAAGCACGGCCCTCAAAACACAGAGCAGAAGGCAAATAAGAGCATCCAAAATGTATTATCAGCAACAATATACCTCACAGCAGGTTTGGGTTTGGCAAGGGGAGGGGAAGGACTGTCAGGAACTTCCTGTCTCAGGAAGCAGGGACAATGCCCTAGCGTGGTGGCTGTCTACTTTCCCTGTAACGCAGTGTGCTTTCTTCTCCCAGACCAAGAAGTATGCTGACGTGATCATTCCCAGAGGAGCAGATAATGAAGGTGAGTGGACCCAGACCGTGCTGTTACATCCTGGCAGCTGGCTTGGGGCTGTTGCTATTGCAGCAGAGTTAAGTAGGAGGTAGCAGGACCTGCCGTGGAGGTGACTCAGGCCACTGCCACCCAAGAGAATGCTGTTACCACACACGTGCCTCTCCCATTTACTCCTGCGTGGAGCATTAGTGACTGTGAGTTTGTGCTCCTCTGATCAAGCCTGGGGGCCTATCTATGTGCAGTGCCTCCAGGCAAACTCCTGGTTCATGCCACACAAAGGGAAATGTGCTTCTCCAAGGTCAGTTGTGCAGCTGGGACAGCTGGGTCTCCACCTGTCTGGAATCAGCCTGACCATAGTGGCTTGAGTGCTGGGCGCAGCTGGGGCAGAGGGATGAAGTCCTGGGAGGGCAGCTCCTCCCCGCAAGGGTTGCAGTTCCTCAGAATTTGGTAGGAGGGGATAGGAGCAGGGGGGATAGCAGGGTCGTTGTCTCTGGCTTGGTTCCAGTTTTATTTGCAGGGACCCTAATCCAATGTCTCCCCCATGTCTTTTCCTCCTTTTTGCTCACAGTGGCCATAAACCTGATAGTGCAGCACATCCAGGACATTCTTAACGGAGGACTCAGCAAACGCCAGAGCAATGGCTACCTGAATGGCTACACTCCTCCTCGCCAACGGCAGCCCTCAGAGTCCAGCAGCCGGCCTCACTGACCCTGGGAGGCAGGCGTGAGGCTGGGGGCGGAGGGCACTCGGGCCCTGCCACTGCCCCTCTGTACATACTGTCAGTTCATTCCCCCCTTATCTATTTAAGAAACCAGACAGAGACGAATGCCTTTAATTTTGTATGTTGGAAATGCCGAATGAGAAGCAGCCGGCTGCTTGGGAGCCTGGACCGCCCACAGCTCCTGGCCTTGCTCAATACCTCCTCCAGCACGGAACCGGCTATAAATCTCTATAAATATAGAATTGCTCTATTTTTGTGTAAATGTAGAATAATGTAAAATTACTTGCCATAAGGTATTTGCCAGGCTCAGCATTGCTGGGAGGGGGCTGGGAAGAGGGTCCTAGGGGATGTTGGTGTCGGGATCCTCACCTCAAAGGCGGTGAGGAAGGAAAAGCATTTGACAACTGCTTTAGTATTGCAGTGGTCTCCATCCTGGGGAAGGTGTGGTGGAGGTGACAGTTTGAGTGTGGCATGGATTTTGTGGCTGGGCTGGGGTTGCCTCCTCCTGCCATTGCTGTTCAGGTCTAGGCAGCCTGATTTTGGCTCGCAGGCACTGCACAATGCCATGGGAGTTGAGAGAATGATGTGCAATTCCTCCCCTGATTGTCTCTGCACCTCCAGGTCTCAGTCCCTCAACAGTATCCCTTTCTGTCTGACACCCCTTCCCACCACAGATGTGGGTCTGCTCCAGCAAGGACCTCATAGGTGATGCTTGGTATGTGGTCATATATTGTGTCTTTAGCAGTGTCACTGTCTTGGGTGGGGATGGCACGTGGATACCTTCAGCCCCTCTGGAGCTCAGTGGCCATATGTGTGGTGGGATTGCAAGCCAAGCCCTGGGCTCAAACCTAAGCTTGGAGGTTGGCTTGCAGAAGGTCAGAGGTGTATCTGTCATTCCTCACTTGCAATGGTTTTGCTCTTGGATGGGGGATTTTGGGTCTGTAAGATATGGTTAAGGGAGAACCAGCCTCTTCTGAAGGAAAGGGGCAATAGATTATGAAAGGCAGCTGCTGAGCAGCCCGTCTGAGGAGAGGCAGCAGTGCCTAGCGGTCCCTGGGCTGCCTAGCATCCCCATATGGGACATCCACAGGTCCCAGCTGGGTAGCATAAAACTGAAAGCCCAGGAGTCCTCTAGTCCCCTTTTTCAGAGCATACTCTGGCCTGTGTCCCTTTCATTGTGTGCTGGTGGAGGACACTGTCCCTGTAGTATGTCCTGCCCAGGGAGTGCCCTCCCTTGCCCAGGGTGAGAATTAGTCTTCCCTAACCTGGTAGTGCTGCAACAACTGTGTCCCAGGAGAGCATGGTGGGGTTGTACTGCAGGTCTGGGCATGCCTGGAGAGCAAGGTGGGGCAACTGGGCTGGAGCAGGGACTTGGTGGGGGCCAGAGAAGAGGATGTGGTGGGATAGTAGCCAGGAAAGATCCTTTGGCCCATGCTGCTGGTGCTGACTTGCCCCACCAAAACCAAAGCTTCACAGACATCCCATGAAGCCTGGAGCAGCTTTGCTCTATCTGATTTTCAGTCTTTCCAGAGCATTGGTTTTCTTCTGCATGGTTAAAAGCTTAGGACCTTAGACTTTCAATGCTCCATTGCTCTCCAGCCCCATGTGAGCTGAGAAAAGCTTTGATTTTTTTTTTTCCTGTTTTGTTTTTAAAACAAAGAGAACAAGAACGGAAACACCTCCCCTGGTGACTGCTGCTGGGGCAAACTCATTCCCTCTTGATCTGTGATGGGGGTATATGGCAGCCCTTTATCTCCCTCCCTGTCTGCAGACACTCCCTGAGGCATGTCAGCTTTGCCATAATCAAGGGCTGGCACTGGCTAATTCTAGGTACAGGCATAGGTAAGAGGGACCAAAGCCCTGCAGAACTGGTGAGGCTTCTCAGGGCTTAAGCAGCCAAGACAGCTCTCAAGATGAAATACTGGCCTCCTCTCCCCTGTAAATAAAGAACGAACAAATGGATGCTGGTGTTTCTTGTCTCCTGTTTGCTATTGCATGTTGGCTGCAATCCCAGCATGGAAGCAGAATTGGCCAACATTGTCTTAGCTCTGCAAGTCAAAGCCAGACCTGGAGCAAAGCTTCTTGCACAGGCTGCTTTGGTGAAGAAGGAGGTGCTGAAGGCAGTGGCCCTGGCATTTGGCTGGCCAGCCAGCTCTCAGCAAGTCCTGGTGCACACATACCTTGGGCTGCTTTTGTGAAACCCTTCTGTGCTCCCAGGACAGCAGAGAGATGGACAAGTTTAGCCCTTCCCAATAAGTCTTTTGAACAGATGACAGTCAAAAGACCTTACAGGCAGGGTGACATAAGCACTAGTGAGGTACCAGGAAAGAGTGAGACTGCTTTTAGCAAAGGGGCAAATCACTTTGTGTCTCTATGGATTGATGAAGGGGAAGTCATGCTTAAACAATCTGATAACCCTCTGTGATGAAATGACTGGCTTGGTAGATGAGGGAAGAAGTCTACCTTGACTTCTGTCAGGCTTTTGATATGGGATCTCTCATTAGATCCTCATAGTGAAGCTGTTGATGTATGGGCCGGATGAGCAGAGTGAGCTAGATTGAAAACTGGCTGAAGGGCCGGGCTCTAGAGTGTGGTGATCAGTGGTATGAAATCTGGTTGAAGAGGAATAACAAGTGGCATAGCCCAGGGGTCAACACTAGATCCAATCTGTTCAACATCTTTAAAGATCTGGATGATGAGGCAGAGTGTACCCTCAGCAAGTACACCGATGACACACAACTGGGAGGAGTAGCTGGTGCACTAGAGGGTTGTGCTGCCATCCAGAGGGACCCTGACAGGCTCGAGAAATGGGCTGACAGAAACATTTTGATGTTCAACAAAGGGATGTGCAGTCCTGTGCTTGAGGAAGAACAATCCCATGTACCAGGATGTGCTCGGGGCCACCCACCTGGAAAGCAGCTTTGCAGAAAAGGCCTTGAGGGTTAACCATGAGCCAGCGATATGCCCTTGCCTGAAAGAGGGCTAATAGTATCCTGGGTTGCATTAGGGTGAGCGTTGCCAGCATGTTGAAGGTGGTGATCCTTCTTCCCCTCTGCTCAGGTGAGGCTATACCTGAGTACTGTGTCCAGTTCTGAGCTCCCCAGTACAAGAGATGGAGCTACAGCTGAGAGTCCAGTGAAGGGTCATGAAGGGACTGGAGCGAGTCTTCTATGAGGAAAGGCTGAGAGCTCGGACTGTTTAGATTGGAGAAGAGAAGGCTGAGAGGGAATCTTATTAATGTATATAAACACTAGAAGGGAGAGTGAAAAGAGGACAGAGCCAGTGACAGAACATTAGGCAGTAGGCAGAGACTGAAACACAGGAGGTTCCCTCTTAACATCAGGAAACACTTGTTTGCTGTGATGGTAACAGCAGAGGCAGAGGTTGCCCAGAGATGTTGTGGAATCTCCATTCTCAGAGGTATTCAAAAGCTGCTGGGACAAAATCCTGTTCTCTCCCGTGCCAGCTCTCCCACTTCTCCCAGAGACTATGCTCAGCAAGCCTGCATACAGCAGCCTGGCTCGCGCCACTGCCTTTCATCTTGCCGCTTCCCTGGATCCCCCTCAGTACTGAAATGACACGTGATATAGGAACAACACACTTTATTGATCTCAACGGTGCACGCGTTGGCCATGGATGCCCCGCAGGAATATGATCATTGGGGCGATAATGGCCTCCAGCCAGCAGAGGACGCTGTAGTCAGTGGAGCTGCCCTCACCGCGTCTGAGGCATGTCCTGAGGCACCAGCTGGCTGTCACCCTGAAGAGAAATCACAGTTAGCTGGACGAAAATGCTACAGTTGGAACTGTTATCCACCCACTTGCTAATGCCCGCCCCTCTCCCTGGTGTGATGCTTGCCCTCGCACGAGCCTTGGAGGGCCTAAGGAACCCAGTGGGTCATGGGCAGGCACTGGCCACTGCTACCTTACAGGGACAAGGGGAGCACTCAGCACACCCTCACCGGGACATGGGCACGCACCAGGCACCTCAGTGGGACCTGGGCACCCATGTGGCACCTCACGGCCACGGACCCCTGTTCTCTCCTGCCTCAGGTCCCACCCCACATGGACAGCAGCGCTCACCTGCACCGCTGCCTTTCACGTTGCCAATCCCCCCGGGCACACACTCTGCCTGGAGTTGCACGGGAGCTAGAGGAGGCTTCCCTCTTCTTATGTCTTTCTTGCGCCGCCTTCTTGTAGTACTGGTGCCGGAGCTTTTTCAGGCGGAGGCGGTAGATCTGCCTCAGGCACCTGATGAGCAGGGCGGTGTTGGCCTCCAGCCGGCAGAGCATGTCGTTATGGCAGAGGATGCCCTTTCTGCAGCAGCCCGTCCTCATGGAAGACAAGGCCGGCTGGCCCCTTCCCTGGAACGACAGGGCCAAGGGCTCAATGAAGCAGGCAGGGGTTCGCGGGGCCAAGAAGCTCCTGCTGCACTTGGCTTCCTCTGGAAGAACACCAGCCTCGCAGGACTGCTCCGGGCAGCACGTTGGGCTGAGGAAACCTCTGTCAGGCCCCGTGTCGTGCCGGCGGCTCCCGGAGGGTGTCAGCCCTGGGGCTTGGCGTGTTCCCTGGGGAAGAGGCAGAGGACCTCTCGGGGCCTGCTGAGGCTTTCTTGCCCACACCGGCTTTTGTTTTTCCATTGCAAGCCTTCTTGGCCAAGGCTGTTGTGGTTCCCTGCTCCCCACAACCCGGTCCCTTCCTGTGTGACTGATCTCGATTACTCACCCGTCCCTGGGGTCGCTTCTCATCGCTCCAGAGGCCAAGTGCAATCCAAGCCATGCAGAGCAGCCACACGGTTTGGCAGGCCATGCGAAACAGCCAGGTCACGTCCAGCTGGGCAAGGTAGTCCCAAAGATGGCCCAGAGGGTAGGGCAGCTCAGAGGCCACGCTCTCGGCGACAGCGGGCGGTTGCTTCAGGCCCTCAGGAACGACGTCCATCCTCACCCGCAAGTGTGCGTGGGGGCTGCGCAGGCCAATGGTGCTGGTCCATTCAGAAGCCATGCTCTGAGCACCAAGGGGCCGTTGCTTCAGGCCCGCAGGAACAACATGCATCCTGACCCTGAACCGTCTGTTGGAGTTGTGAAGGCCAGTGCTGCTGGTCCATTCGTGGGCCATGCTCTGGGTGCCAACGGGCCATTGCTTCAGGCCCGCAGGAACGACGTGCATCCTGACCCTGAAGCGTCTGTGGGAGCCGCGAAGGCCAATGCTGCTGGTCCATTCGGAGGTCACGCTGCTTGTGTCAACGGGCGGCTGCTTCAGGTCTTCAGGAAGGACTTTTATCCTGATTGTGATCCAGTCGGGGTGGACAAAAAGGCAAAGGCCACCAGGAAGCAGAGACAGCGTGCAGAGGGCCATGATGAGGGAGAGAACTGGGCTGAGCCTCATTGTGGTCTCTCCCGAGGAAAACAATCTCGCTGCGTGAGCTCGCTTGGGCTGTCACCCTGAGCAGAGATCAGGCAGTGACCACCAGGACGAGTGTCCGCCCTGCGTGTCTGTGCTTGCGAGGGTTGCCCGTGCGCCTAGTCACGGGCTGATGTCACGCAAGGCTCTGTGATGTCACAAAGCTTTTCCCCGCCTGGGCGGCAGGCAAGAAGAGCTGAGGCGGAGCTGGGGAGGACCTGTGTTGGCAGATTTTGAAGCCTGCTGCTCCCACTGCTGTGCCCGCCGGCGGACACGGAGCCTAGCAGGGGAGCGGGACCGTGCCCCACGTGTTCTGGGCTGTGCCCTGAACATGTCAGCGAGAAAGAGCTGGGCCCAGAGCTCCATCCAAGCTGCGATCGGCAGCCGGCGCAGCCGTGACTCAGTTTTGTTCGAAATCCTCTTGGGGGAAAAGTGGCAGACCACGTTAAGAAGAAAGCCAAGAATTCACCCTTGGTTTGACAAATACCTGAACCCTGCCTGAGCAGGGGTTTGGACAAACTGGCCTCCAGAGGTGCCTTCCAACCGCGGCCATTCCGTGAATTTTGAAGTCTTTTCAGCATTAAGAAAGGCAAAGGATTTCCTGCTGTCGGCCTCCTTGGTCACAAGCACGACCCTTCTGTGCCCACATCGGCCTCCTGGAAGGCCTTGGTGGATGGCACTGGCGGGCCGCTGTGCTCCAGGTGCAGCTGGGAGATGAGCTGGTGCCAGCTGTATCCCTTCTCCTGTGTACCTGAGCTTGGCTAGGAGTTGTGTCCGGGTCCCTCTTCCTGGGGACTTCCAGCACAGCTGCCCGTGAAGTTTCACCTTCTGCGAGGCTTGAGCTTTTTAACATGGCGGCAAAAGAGCACCCAGCACGGGCGGGGCGGGCCGTGGTGTGAGGGAGCGTGTGCCAGAGGGGGCGCCCAGACCGGCTGGAACGGGCTTTAGCGGCTGCTGCCAGTGGCAGGCAGGTGGAGGAAGTGTCGCTCCTGGGAAGGGCAGCCAGTCCAGGGCACGCTGGCTGGCCGGCCGCGGGGGCGGCTGTGGCGGCTGAGGGAGTAGCGAAATGGCGGGACAGGGGTGGTGGCTGCCTTCAGCCGTACCCTGTGCTCAGCTCTCCAGAGCCACTGGTCTGTGGGCAGGCGGGGGTTTGCCGGAGTGAGCTGCTGCCCCTCCGCAGAGAGAGTGAACTGCTGCAGCCCACCTTGAGGGTGGGTTCTGGCAGGGGAGGGCCACAGCTAGGGCCACGTTTCGGGGTGCACAGGTGGTCTGTGGGAGGTCTGTGGGAGCTGGATCTGATGCTGATGCACTCTGCCTAGTACTGGGGGAGCCTGTGGTTCCCCTCAGCAGCTGTGGCTGCCGCACGTGAGCATACGGGTCTCTTGTGCCAGGTGGAAGTACCTGTGCAAGAGATGGTGATGCTGAGTGGGCGCGCTACGGGTCCTACATCGGGGAAGCTTTTACAGCATGAGACACCAGAGTAGTCAGGCATGCTTTCACGAGAGACTACCATGGCCTCCCCTCAAGCTTGCCAGAGTAACGGCTGCCCCAGGCTGGGTGCAGTTCCTGTCCCCAAAATCTGCACTGTCGTTCGCGGTGACAGAAGGTTCTCTGTTGCGGTGATGGAAGAGAGGTGCATCAGGCCTTGGGGGGGTCTACCTCTCCCTCTCCTCTCCTCGACTGGGCTGCTGCCAAGGCGGGGACAGGATTGCTCTGGTGAAGAACTTGCCCCAGGCCTCTGGCTGTGACCATAGCTAGGAGCAGCACCCCTCACCCGAGCCTCACTGTCTTGCTGCACCCGTGTGAGCCACTGCCACCTCTGCCTCAGGGGAAAGGGCTGGATGCTGTTGCACCTGGGACAGATAATATCTGTTGCTCACCTTTGGAGGGGAATATTGAAATGCTGCTCAGATCTGACCGGTGTAGGGGACTGAAGCTGGGAGCAGCAGCCACAGGGCTCCTGAACGTTCCTTACAAGGCTGGCTTTCTTCCCAGATCACCTGGATGCCGTCCCTCAGATCAGAGGATTGTGTACCTGTGCAGCCACAGCCACTTGTGCTCAAAGGAGAGAACTGCATGGGCCAGAACGCCGTGCTTTGCAACACGGCATTTCGTGATTTTTCCTTCATGACTGACCCCACTTAACTTTCACCCTGTAGAGGCCTGCTGCCTGCTACCTTGCATTACTGCTGGGTACCGAGACAGAAGCGGTTGTGTGCCTCAGCAGCCAGGAATCTTAAAAGAAAGCCCAGCATCTTCCTTACCCAGAGGTGGGCAGTGTAGGAGCCAACGTGAAAATGTCTCGCGTTTCATCGGACACATGGATACGTTTTGTTGATGTGGAGTGTGCTAGAAAATGAAGACAGTAGACGGCGCTCCTAGCAGCAGTTTTGCCGTGTTTCCCAGCCAGCACTGCCACGTGCGGGTGCTCTTAACCATTGAGAACAAGGAGTGCCATTAGTCTGGAATTATTCCTGGAGGGACATTACCCACAGGGTCCTGGGCATGCAGCGGCCACTGCCACCTCACTGGGACATGGGCCCCCACCAGGCATCTCACTGAGACATGGGCACGCCCTGGAAACCTCACCGGGACATGGGCACCCTGCTGGGATGCAGGGCCCTCCTCCTGGAATGTGGGCACCTGTGGGGCCCCTCACAGCCACGGACGCCCATTCTCTCCCACCTCAGCTCTCCCACTTCTCCCAGAGCCTACGCTCGGCAAGCCCGCATACAGCAGCCTGGCTCGCACTACTGCCTTTTGCCTTGCCGCTTCCCTGGATCCCCCTCGGTACCAAAATGACGTGTGCTACAGGAACGACACACTATATTGATCTCAACAGTGCCTAAAGATTGAGAAAGCAGGCCACTTCCAGCGGGGTTTTTGCTGAGTTTCCCAGACGTCTCTGCGGCTGTCCCCTTCAGAGAGACCGAGATGAGCCCTGGCCTTTGGGGTGCCAGTGGGCCCTGGCAGCACCTTTGGGAGGGTGGAAAAGGGGACCCTTCCCAGAGGTCCTCACCAGAGTGTTACCGAATGCCCATTAGCTGCTGTGCTGGATGGGCACAGGCAACCCACCAGGAGGTGACCACGCATTGGCCACGGCCACCCCGCAGGAACATGATCATCGGGGCGATAATGGCCTCCAGCCAGCAGAAGAGGCTGTAGTCAGTGGAGCTGCCCTCACCGCAGGAGCCGTCGATGGGCTGAGGCATGTCCTGAGGCACCAGCTGGCTGTCACCCTGAAGAGAAATCACAGTTAGCTGGACGAAAATGCTACAGTTGGAACTGTTATCCACCCACTTGCTAATGCCCGCCCCTCTCCCTGGTGTGATGCTTGCCCTCGCACGAGCCTTGGAGGGCCTAAGGAACCCAGTGGGTCATGGGCAGGCACTGGCCACTGCTACCTTACAGGGACAAGGGGAGCACTCAGCACACCCTCACCGGGACATGGGCACGCACCAGGCACCTCAGTGGGACCTGGGCACCCATGGGGCACCTCACGGCCACGGACCCCTGTTCTCTCCTGCCTCAGGTCCCACCCCACATGGACAGCAGCGCTCACCTGCACCGCTGCCTTTCACGTTGCCAATCCCCCCGGGCACACACTCTGCCTGGAGTTGCACGGGAGCTAGAGGAGGCTTCCCTCTTCTTATGTCTTTCTTGCGCCGCCTTCTTGTAGTACTGGTGCCGGAGCTTTTTCAGGCGGAGGCGGTAGATCTGCCTCAGGCACCTGATGAGCAGGGCGGTGTTGGCCTCCAGCCGGCAGAGCATGTCGTTATGGCAGAGGATGCCCTTTCTGCAGCAGCCCGTCCTCATGGAAGACGAGGCCGGCTGGCCCCTTCCCTGGAACGACAGGGCCAAGGGCACAATGAAGCGGGCAGGGGCTCGCGGGGCCAAGAAGCTCCTGCTGCACTTGGCTTCCTCTGGAAGAACACCAGCCTCGCAGGACTGCTCCGGGCAGCACGTTGGGCTGAGGAAACCTCTGTCAGGCCCCGTGTCGTGCCGGCGGCTCCCGGAGGGTGTCAGCCCTGGGGCTTGGCGTGTTCCCTGGGGAAGAGGCAGAGGACCTCTCGGGGCCTGCTGAGGCTTTCTTGCCCACACCGGCTTTTGTTTTTCCATTGCAAGCCTTCTTGGCCAAGGCTGTTGTGGTTCCCTGCTCCCCACAACCCGGTCCCTTCCTGTGTGACTGATCTCGATTACTCACCCGTCCCTGGGGTCGCTTCTCATCGCTCCAGAGGCCAAGTGCAATCCAAGCCATGCAGAGCAGCCACACGGTTTGGCAGGCCATGCGAAACAGCCAGGTCACGTCCAGCTGGGCAAGGTAGTCCCAAAGATGGCCCAGAGGGTAGGGCAGCTCAGAGGCCACGCTCTCGGCGACAGTGGGCGGTTGCTTCAGGCCCTCAGGAACGACGTCCATCCTCACCCGCAAGTGTGCGTGGGGGCTGCGCAGGCCAATGGTGCTGGTCCATTCAGAAGCCATGCTCTGAGCACCAAGGGGCCGTTGCTTCAGGCCCGCAGGAACAACATGCATCCTGACCCTGAACCGTCTGTTGGAGTTGTGAAGGCCAGTGCTGCTGGTCCATTCGTGGGCCATGCTCTGGGTGCCAACGGGCCATTGCTTCAGGCCCGCAGGAACGACGTGCATCCTGACCCTGAAGCGTCTGTGGGAGCCGCGAAGGCCAATGCTGCTGGTCCATTCGGAGGTCACGCTGCTTGTGTCAACGGGCGGCTGCTTCAGGTCTTCAGACTTTTATCCTGATTGTGATCCAGTCGGGGTGGACAAAAAGGCAAAGGCCACCAGGAAGCAGAGACAGCGTGCAGAGGGCCATGATGAGGCAGAGAACCGGGCTGAGCCTCATTGTGGTCTCTCCCGAGGAAAACAATCTCGCTGCGTGAGCTCGCTTGGGCTGTCACCCTGAGCAGAGATCAGGCAGTGACCACCAGGACGAGTGTCCGCCCTGCGTGTCTGTGCTTGCGAGGGTTGCCCGTGCGCCTAGTCACGGGCTGATGTCACGCAAGGCTCTGTGATGTCACAAAGCTTTTCCCCGCCTGGGCAGCAGGCGAGAAGAGCTGAGGCGGAGCTGGGGAGGACCTGTGTTGGCAGATTTTGAAGCCTGCTGCTCCCACTGCTGTGCCCGCTGGCAGACACGGAGCCTAGCAGGGGAGCGGGACCGTGCCCCACGTGTTCTGGGCTGTGCCCTGAACATGTCAGCGAGAAAGAGCTGGGCCCAGAGCTCCATCCAAGCTGCGATCGGCAGCCGGCGCAGCCGTGACTCAGTTATGTTCGAAATCCTCTTGGGGGAAAAGTGGCAGCCCACGTTAAGAAGAAAGCCAAGAATTCACCCTTGGTTTGACAAATACCTGAACCCTGCCTGAGCAGGGGTTTGGACAAACTGGCCTCCAGAGGTGCCTTCCAACCGCGGCCATTCCGTGAATTTTGAAGTCTTTTCAGCATTAAGAAAGGCAAAGGATTTCCTGCTGTCGGCCTCCTTGGTCACAAGCACGACCCTTCTGTGCCCACATCGGCCTCCTGGAAGGCCTTGGTGGATGGCACTGGCGGGCCGCTGTGCTCCAGGTGCAGCTGGGAGATGAGCTGGTGCCAGCTGTATCCCTTCTCCTGTGTACCTGAGCTTGGCTAGGAGTTGTGTCCGGGTCCCTCTTCCTGGGGACTTCCAGCACAGCTGCCCGTGAAGTTTCACCTTCTGCGAGGCTTGAGCTTTTTAACATGGCGGCAAAAGAGCACCCAGCACGGGCGGGGCGGGCCGTGGTGTGAGGGAGCGTGCTCAGGAGGTTTGTGGGAGCTGGATCTGATGCTGATGCACTCTGCCCAGTACTGGGGGAGCCTGTGGTTCCCTGTCAGTTCAGAGAATCATGTACATCTGTAGCCACAGCCACTCGTGCTCACAAGTGAGAACTGCATGTTGCAAATGGATATTTTAGGAAACTTAAAGAATCACCGCTAAAGATATCAGAAAGCGAATGATTTTAACATAAATTTGTAAAAAGCATGACTTAACAGAATTCAATGGCAAGGTTCACTCTATTATTTATTAAACATGGAAAATGTATACAGAGAGCTACCAAATTACAATTAAATTGGAATGATTTACTCGTGTATCCAGTTGAGTTGATGTGGATATTGAGGAGAGAAAATAGGGTAGACCCTCCTGTTGAGTCATGAGGTTCAGAGTGGTCAGAAATATACCCCTAGTCCCAGACTTGGTCAACAGTTTATGACTAAGGTTAGTTAAGGGAAGTAAAGGAATGCCCTCCTGTTGAGTCACGAGGTTCAGAGTGGACCCCTTTGCTTTCTAAACTTCTTCTCAGAGAGGACTCCAGGTGTGGCTGAATCCACTCCTAGTCCCCGACTTGGTCAACGGTTTATGACTAAAGGGATGGGGTATCGGGGATTCTGGTGTAAGTGACACATTGTTGTGCTTGGTGTAACTTTAGGACGGCAACAATCTAATACAAAATAACAGCAATCAAATTCACTAATGGTATTGAGATAAATTACAATATAAAATCATATAAAACTTAGAAGCATAATCAACTTAAACTTACTAAGATTCCTTAATCACACACACATATTGGCATAGAGATAGAGATACATAAAGAGATATAGAGAAAAGAGACAGGTATGTACAGAGGTCCCTATTAAATATTCCCCTCGAATTCAGTCAAATACATCAGATACTTTGTGTTGCTCAACAGGTGCACAGTTGAGCCTCTGAGTTGATCACGAACTTGAGGGTTCATGGATTCCTGAGAGGCGTCCCACTCAGAGGGAGGTGCTGGTCGCAGCCCGCTGCAGTCCAGGCGTGCTCAAAGGGTCTCCCTTGGGACCACTCTTTATAGGACTGGGAGATTGACTTTAGGCATCAGTGAGTTTCCACAATCCATGCAAATGATTTCTCAAGTTTTAACGGTACTGCTGCCTGGATCGTCTGGAGATAATTGATTAGATCTGTTCTTGTTCTGTACCTTGTTTAGGCGATCAGTTCCTGATACACTCAATGCCATTCTCCTCGGCTACACAAGAGCGCTTGGTATGGTTGAGGTGCTCTCAACTGCCAAACCCTTTGGTCAGAGGCCAAGGCTTGTCAGGCAACTTAAGAGCGGCCCAGGTAGAAGGCAAGGTGTGTGTGCTGGAGTGCACCACCACACTACATGGGCCAAAACGCCATGATTTGCAACACGGCATTTCATTATTTCTCCTTCGTGACTGATCCCACTTAACTTTCACCCTGTAGAGGCCTGCAGCCTGCTCCCTTGCATTGGGGAGTCCTAAGTCTGCCAGGTTCCTATGGCCTGAGAAACCCAATGGGACATGGGCAGGCACTGGCCACTGACACCTTACAGCGACGTGGGCTCTTACTGAGAACCTCACCGGGACACGGGTGCACCACTGGACATGGTCACTCCGTGGGACACAGGCACCTACCAGGGCCCTCGTCAGTGCACGGGGCATGCCACAGTCACTGCCGCCTGACGGGGACGCATGCACCCGGCCCTCATGGACTCCCCGGCTGACACGGGCCCTCCCAGGACCGCGGCATCTCTTGGGGCAGACCGCAGGCCGCAGAAGGCCGCACCCGACCCTGCGCGGAGCTGGGCTGCTGCCGTTGCCGCGGGAAGGCGGGGCGGGGCGGGGCGGGGGCGGAAGGGGCGGGCGCGGCCCAGCGCGCGGCGACGGCGGTTGGCGGGGGTGTCGCGCGGGGCCGGGCCGCTTCCTGCCGCTGAGGAGGGGCCCGCGGGGTGGGCTCGGCTCGGTTCGGCTGCTGCGGGACCGCGGGTCGGCGGCGGACCCCGCGCCCAGCGTGAGTGAGCGCGGCGCGGGCCGTCCGGCGTCGTCGGGCAGAGGAGGGCGGCTTCTCGGGGCTGCGGGCGGCCGGCTGCCCGCTCCGGCGCGGTGGGTGCCGACGGGCTCCGTTGCCCCCGCCGATGCGGCGTCGTCGTCTCGGGCGCGCTGCTCTGCCTGTGTGCCGCTGTGGAGTCCGGGCAGCGGCGTGTGTGGCGGCGCCCAGCACGGCCTGGGTCCTCCGCTCCTGGGGCCGGTGGGGGGGCGGCGGCCTGGAGAAGCGTTGCCGGCTCCTCGGCTCGCCTCGGTCGCCTCCTGAGGGCTGGCGGTCCGCGTCCTTGCTCGCCGCTCGCTGTCGGTTGGCGGCGTGTCCCATGTGCCGTGGGCTGCCGGCGTGGGGTCTTCAGGGGAAGGGGGCGGGATGGGAGCGGTGTTCGTCCCGGAGGAGCAGCCGCACGCCCGCGGAGAGCCTGGTTGTTGTGCCTGCGGGTGCTGGAGCGCCAGATTTTGCTGGGAAAACCGTTGTTTTACCCAGTTGCCGGAGAACGCTAAACGGAAGACTCTGGACCAAAATGTGTTGCTTTTTCCCCCAGGACTTTTAATGTGGGTTTTAAGGGGATTAAATCTGATGCAATCAGGGGTCTAAGAATAACATCGTCCACGTTTCCTAGCATGTGCAAAGTGCTGTGAACGGCTTTTGCGTGTGTTCTTGCACCCGGGCAGTCGTGGAGTTGCTACTTCGCAGTGGGGCGCCTGGTGTTCCCGGGGCTGCTTGCAGAGAGGCTCGCTTCGCCTGGAGCCCCCCCGGCGCTGGTGAGAGGACCGGTAGCAGACCCTGATCGGGGAGAGTCTGGGGTTTAATTTGGTATGCGATGCCCTAACCGGGAGGAATTAGCTTTCTTCATTTGCAGGGAAGTATGAACCTGAGTAATTTGCAGCTGCGGAAGACAGCAAGTCTGAGCTTATTCTTTGTTAACTGGAAAACTGCTTTGTCTGTGTTTCTCTGATGATGTACCTGGAGAATGTTGCATGTAAAATAAGGTGCTTGTTCATGTAGCCAAATAAAGCTATAGCCATTTTGTAGTTCAATTTAAATTGTGCCAAAAATGTTTTGTTATTGTTGGACACAGAGCTCCAATCTGACAATCTCAGTCTTCCAAAAATGATTTTATTCTTCCTGAATTTAAGTTTTTCTATTTTAAATGCTGCTTCTGTTTATTTTAAGAATTATTCAGGTGCATTCTGTCATTGCTTTTCCTGTAGTTTCACTAGTTTCCCATTTCTCATTCCATTTCTGGATGGGAAGAAGTCTGTGAATATCACTATGGAAGGAGAACACCCTTCTTTTCTTTTAATGCGTGACAAAAAGTTAGGCTTACTGCTTTAAATAATGGTGGAATTAAATTTATTCCTGATTGAGTAGTCATTAAAAATTAAATCAGGATGAGTGATGCCCTTGTAAAAAGGGTTAATCTACATTAGAATTAGAAGTTCATGGTTGAATATGGAAGGCCTGTGCAGTTTGTAACTGTTATTCCTCTCAGAAAATGAATATTTGGAGTGGAATTGTAGTGAGCATCGGGCAGCATCATTAATCTTTGCAGATGTAGTACCATTATTAGCATGCCTCTTACCTCTGGGGCACATAGGTATCTTCAATTTCCAGACACAAGTTTTATCTCATATCAAATTCTGGCTCTGCAGTGTAGCTGTTGAGCAGCACTCTGCTCTTTATTAGGTGCCAGCCTGCCTTAAATCTCTGGTAAATGTATGAGGGAGAGAGACTTCCTGGCTCTGAGCAAGGAGTGAGAGCGAATGCCCTGTTACTTGATATATTTTTTCCTTTGGTAGAACAATTTTAAGGATTCAGGAAGGCAGACAGTTTACTGATTTTATGATGTGTGTGTTCCATTTGCCTGAAGAATCATTATGAGGCTGTGGTGAAATTACTTTTAATGATGATTATATTTTCTTCTGCTTTATTCTCTGCAATCCAGACATCATTAATCTAGACTGTGAATTTTATAGCTGGATAAGAGCTTGAAGGCACATGGATGTGGTCAATTCTGTTGTCCTAGAACCAGACTGAAGAGAGCAAAGAAGGTTCTCTTGCTTCAGAATATCAGCCTTTTTTTTTTCCTTTTCTTTTGGATCAGGTCTTGAAGCACAGGGTGAAGGTTTCTCTTCACAGTGCATGGACGGAAAGCCAATGCGCAGGTAAGATATGAAAATTATTGTTCTCTTATCCAAATATGATAAATCATGTGAGTTCGTTTCATAAGTGCCTAGACCATAAAATGTTGTTTGGGTTTTTTTTTTTAAAGGCCTGACTAGGAGAATGAGAATATAAGCCATTCCTCTTTAGTCCTTCCTTAAATGTATTTAGTTTTCAATATTTACCATACCAAATGTCTTTAAAAGAATATGCTGTTAGGAAGAGTATGGATGACCAGTTACCATAATTCTCCATCCCACTTTCCCCATTTACTGTTGTATTTAAAATGCAGTATTTAATTACATAGGAATTCAAATTGTGTGACATAAACTGCCTGGGAATAAATTTAAACGTGATTTCCAAGTGGCCTTATTTTTCCCTTAACTAAAGGAGTTTAGCTCCTTTGATGGGATGAGGTCTTGGGTGAAAAGGAGATTTCCTTTTCTAATTATGGATACCAGCTGCCTCGGTTCTAAGGAGCTGAAGATGCAGATGAAGTTTAATTCAGGGGAGTTCTTGCTGTGGTTATGTCAGAAACATTATCTGTTATTTAGAGGAAAAAAATTGTCACGGTAAATCAGCACGATGACAGGTTGGCGAACAGGATTGTCTGCTAGTTCTAGTTGCTTTTCAATATTTGATGGTGATCTCATGGCAAAACTTAACAGCAGATACATTTGTGTATGTGATACAGGCTGTGTGGAAGCAAATTTTCCTGAAGTTCCACACCTGTAAATGAAGTAAAGAGAGCTCATGCAAATTGCTTAGTCTGTCTGCACTCTTCAGGATGTTGAAAGTAGGGAAACTTTATTACAGATAATTCTGAAAACAGTAATGTAAGAGAAGGCAAGGAATTTTAACCATAGATTAATATGTAGAGCGTTTCTAGCTACAGCATTTGCAGAAACCATTAGCCCGGGTTCTGTGTAAGGAGGTGAGAAACAGTCATTTAAACCCTTGAAGAGTGACACTGTTGTTTAATTAAATGAACCCCTCAAGCGCAACAAAGACTATGCTGCTGCTTCAGTTAAGCTAATGAGTAAACCTTGGGACATGATGTGGGCATCACTGGGGCTATGTATTGTTCAGTATTTTTGCCAAGATAAGAAATGTGGTTTAGACAATGAGGAGCTGTATGTGACTTTTACAGGGAGTTCCTTTTTCTCCAAGATGGATTAAGTAGCAGACGAGTTCTCTTCCATCTTAGTCTTCTACAATGGAGACTGTTTAAATCTTAACCAATGTAAAACCACAGCTTTTCAGGTTCTTGTGTTGTACTACATTTATCAAAATGTTTTTGCAAAATGACATAAAATTGGTGACTAGCTCGGTGGCTGTTCTTGTTTTCTCTTTATTTTTCATGTTCCTAATGGAAAATTGAGATTCTAAGTTTACTTTTGTGTCTGCTGTTTTCTGCATGTCGCATGAGGCAGAGAATTAAAAGTGGTGACGTTCATATGTCTTTTGTGGGTTTGTGACCTTGGACTTGCTATCGTGCAACTTCTGTCTGCCACTCAGACTGGGTAGTTTTAGTGGTGGGCAACAGCATGAGGCTGAAGAAGTAGAGGTTTTCTATTGTGGTGCTGATCCTGGCACTTCAGGCTTTTTTTTGTTTTTAAATTTTATTTGGATAATGGATGCAGTCCAGACCTTTCCATACCTTTTGTTTTCCCTTCCTGTCTGGCAAGCCAGGGTAGAGCATGGATAACATCTTTGACATATTTACGTAGTTTTACTTTTAAACTAGCCTTTCAGCTGATCTCTGTGCCTGGATGTATTGTATCGCTGCAGTCTAGCCTGACGAGCACAGCTCTGTTGCGAGCTGTGGACTTCAGTTCTTGAATATGCTTGCGTCTTTTAAGGGCCTCTGTGTGGATTGTTAAAATTTCTGTTTATTACTCTACTGCATGTCTTAGCAGAAAATGATGAAAGGTTCCTGATAGGATTTCAGGCTCACAGATCTTCCTATGAAGTCCAGCTAAGCAAATGGCAGAGCACTTGCTTTTAACCTTTTACTCGGGGCTCTGCAGCCGTTTAATACCATATGCCAAAGTCCTGTTAGGTGCTGCGAGAAGAGGGGTGAGACTTGGTCAGTACTGTATTAGTAAATATGGTGAGTTGGTATCAAATACGTATAGCATTCAGAGGATGGGAAGCACAATTTGAACAGAAAAGGCATTGCAGCTATTCCTGTCAAGATTATAGCAGAGAAAATGCGTTGATGTTCAAACAGGATTTATCTTGCATTAGAAATGAAGTGTTAGCTGGGGCAGGCTATTCTTCCTTGCTGTCGGGGAACAGCAAGAAAACATTGTTTTGCTGAAGGTAGAAGCAAGGCAAGAGGAGGTCTCTCCAGGGAAGGGCATAGTCCCACAGTACCTGAGCAAGGAGGGCAAAGCAGATCTGATGACCAGAGTCAGCCCAGAGTCTGGTGCTCATCAGACAAGTCTGTAGTGATGAGGAAGGGTTGAGGTCAAACCAGGAAGCCAACACAGCAGGTCAGTATCAGTGAGGTACGTGGCTGGGCACAGATGTGCCTTTATCATAGCTTAGGCCAGGCACGAGGGCTTGAGCAGCTCCCAAGCAAAGTGAGGAGTCCCTCCTGGCTCTTTCTAACCCAGCTCTTTCCTGGCAGCCTGATCCTAGGTCACAGCAGTGCTGTACCAGAGCTGGCTTGAGTACAGGCATCCAGACCCCGCTGAGGGGCAGAGGCTGCAGATCCTGATGGTGCGCTTGGGGCCCTCACATGTGCTCTGGAAGTTAACCAATTGCTTGGACATAGCTCTTGACAAACTACAAAAGGCTTCAGAAGGTTTTGGAAGACTGCAGCAATGACCTCATCTTTCTGCATATGGACATCCTTATTCTTGGTGAAACTGAGTTTTCTGGGTTTGGTCGGTGAAAATGAAAATAAAGAATGTAAATAGGGACATATACACCATATCCTTGCTGTTCTCCTTTTAAGTAATGTAAAATATTATTGCAGTCATGTTTACCTGCTTGTTTCCATAACTCAGCTTCATTGAGCACGTATACCTAAACCTTGCTGTTTAGGTAAGAAAAGGAGTCAGTGGCATTTTTACTAATAATTAGACCTTTAACTATCTAATTCCTAGAGTATTGGTTGCCATTAAACATCTCCATTTACTTAGTTGGCACTGTTGTGGTGGTCACTTCTGTTGCTGAAAGTACCACTTTTGGCTGGGCCAAATCAAAGATCTTTGTTCTAGCAGTTCTGTGACGAGTATAGGAAATATTTTCTTTGTGTATGCATTAAATTCAAAGTGAGGCATTGATGGAAATCACTACCCGTTTGGTTTGTTTTCTTCACTTGCTACTAAAATCCATTGTTATGGAAATCCCCTAGAGTAAGGCATGATTTTGGATTTCAGTCGACGTTTTCAGCCTGAGACAGCCGCTGTTTCATAGGCCTTAGGTCAGCCTATTGTTTTCTGCTGAAGGGGATTAAAGTTTGCTTGTAAACTCATGGTAAAGCATATGTTATCTTATGCAGGCTACTCTGACTTGAAAGTTAAGGAGCTCTATGACAGCATCAGAGAGTATTTTTCTTAGATAGAAAATTATTAGCTATTTTTTTGAACTTTGGAAGAAGCTGCTATAAGCTCTAAGGATGGATGTCTCATAGATGCCTGTGTTAATGAATAAAGTTTTGGGAACTGGCATAGCTGAATAAAATGGAGGCAGAGCAGCCTATTTATTTATCTGACTTAGTGTTGCAGAGTGCCTGTGTTCCCCTTTGTACTTTTCAGCAGTGTGCTACAAAAACTGATCCTTTGTCAGCCCTTTCTTAATCCCATTGTATTTGCTGATTTCCCCAGCCCTGCATTTTGATGGAAGCTAATCCTAGAATATCTGCATAGCTGAGTGTGAATCTTTTGTCCTTGCATACACGTTTCCTCCCTGATCCTCAACCCTTCTTAATCACCCTGAGTGTTCAGGAGCAGCTCTTCGCTTTGCCTGTGTCAGGGGGGAGGCAGCTAGCCTGCCATGTGAGAATCAAGTGCTGCCTTCTGTGTTTCACACCTCTAAGCTACTGAGTCATCATTTCATTCTCTATGCATATATATGCATAATGCACACATATTGCAGTTAAATTATTATCCTTGTGGAGACACATGCCATCAGACAGTGTCCTTTGAATTCACACTTCTGTGCCTGTGTATAGCGGCAACCCACAGTGCTTAACATCAAGCATCTGGTTTGATCCAGTATGGAAATTCCCAAGCCCATTGATCACTAGCTTCAGCATTACCCAGAGATAAGTTATGGATGAATGAGGAGTGCTAATTTGATTATTACTCTTCTTTCCATCCACTCAATTTTGTTTAATCATTAACCAGCACTTTCTGTCCTGGAGGAAGGAGGCTGGATACAATGCAGGCACTGGGATAAACACTGATGGGAACAATGCAGGAATGCCTCCAGTTCTTACTAACCCTCCTCCTTTTCAGTTAGTTAATTTAAAGATATGTTCAGCAGAGTCTGGTTTGGGCAGAAAAATGCTGTTCTGTCCTGGCTAGGAAGTACTAGGGCTACTGCCTAAATCTGGACAACTGATCACATGGGCTCAACCCCATGGCTCTGTGTCAGCAAAGAGTCTTGGGTGGTGGAGTTGACAAGGTACATTGTATTCCTTGTGGCAGCATAGCCTTAGTCTAATCTTTTTGTAGTTAGAATCTTTGCCAGTCCAAAAAGCTCTTTGAGATCTCCTTTTAGGGCTGTTTTTATGAGAGTTGTCTTTGAGGAAAGCCTACAGGCATAACAAAGGTGTTCTGCTTTCCAAAAGGAGGTCCTGTTGTGGACATAGACCATCTCTTCTGGTCTGTAGTTATGTGAAATGGGTTTTTATTTGAAGAATGCTTGTTCTGTGCTTAGATGCTTTGACTGACAGCCTGGTCAAGACAAACTGTCCAAAATTATTACAGTAGCATGTGTCTTAATAGGGCTCTTATTTTTTCTTTTTTCTACCAGGGATTGGTTTGACATAACTTGAATCCCCTAATGCACGATAAAATCCATTTGGCTTGCTTAGCAAGAGCTGGACTCTACAGGGGGATTTTTGTCACCCTTTCTCCATCTCTTGGTAGAGGAATTAAATTACTTGCTCTCTGGCCTCAGCTGCTAAAGATTATGGAAGTAAGCCAATTAGATAAATTAATCTTTAGCCAAGGTTTCTTGAGGTTTTTATAGGGGTACCATTAAACTTGGTTTGTGTACGCTGCTGTGAGGAGAGCTTAGCTGCACTTGTTCGTAAGGAACTTGGCAGAGCTTTGAAAATAGTTGTCAAACCCCACAAGGTGAATTTGGGTTGTGAGGGACAAGAGTGGGTGGAGGAGAGTGAGATGCAGTATAACAGCAGAAGGATTTGTCAGAGGTGTCAGAAAAGGAGAACGGTGATACATATAAAAAAGATGGAGTAGGGATAAAAAATGGAAGGCATTTAAGGTGCAGAGGCTGAACAGGAGCAAGCAGCAAAACGCAGAGGGGAGACCCAGCTGGATCTGTGTAACTAAGATATGAGGAAGAAGTAATGGTCTGAAACATCTGAATATGATGATCAAGGAGAGGGTGTGGGGGGAATGGGAAAACAAGCTAAGATGCAAGTGGATAATTTGAACTGCTGCAAAAAGACTGGTTTCCCTGTGGTTAGAAAGTGCATTTGACATAATAATGAGAAAGAGAAGATGAGAGTTTTTTTTTTTTAATTCTTTCCTTCAAGCATGCTGCAAAATACATTGAGCAACGGCAAAGTGAAGTTAGATTTCTTAGTGACAGCTCACATGCCAGTGTACCAGTGAAGCTGGTAAATGATAAGATATATTGGCTCTTTCAGAGTATCTCCAAGCAGCCAGTGCACTCACTGGGTAATTCATAACCATCAGTATTCTGATATTTTGCTCAATGTGCTTTAATTTCTTTAAGTGATGGTTCCCCTTCGAAGTGTGAAGAGGCAATAGTTTTCTATATCGTCTTTATTTTTGTAGTAATTGATATGTCACTAGTGCTGATGCATCTTTTTAATAACTGTTCATATGACAGGTGGCAGAAATTCAGATATGCTCCAAACATGCAAAATGGCATCTGTTACATGTGTGGTGCCTTTAGTGTGCACTGATCTGCTTATTTAGTCTGCTGAAAATAGAGTTGGGTTTAATTCTTGTTTAGCACTGATTTCAGTCATAATGTGGTAGTGAAGCCTGGGGTATAGGCAGTCGTCTCTGCAAAGTGAGGTATGAGATGGGTCATCTTGGTTCATCCCTGCAGAACGGCAGAAGGGCTCAGGGCAGTGCTGTGTTTCTGTTCTCTCGAGTTAGTAGCGTACATGGTGCGAAGCGTGATCTGTCAGCATTGTGTTCAGTTTTGGGCCCTTCACTACAAGAAGGATATCTAGTTGCTGGAGTGTGCCCAGAGAAGGGCAGCGCAGCTAGTGAAGGGTCTAGAGCACAAGCCTGATGAGGAATGGCTGAGGGAACTGGAGGTGTTCAGTCTGGAGAAGAGGAGGCTCAGGGGAAACCCTATTGCTCTCTACAACTACCTGAAAGGGGGTTGTGGTGAGGTGGATGTTGGTCTCTTCTCCCAAGTAACTAGCGATAGAACGAGAGGAAATGGTCTCAAGCTGTGCCAGGGGAGGTTTGGACTGGATATTAGGAAAAATTTCTTTACGGAGAGAGTGGTCAAGCACTGGAACAGGCTGCCCAGGGAGGTGGTGGAGTCACCGTCACTGGAAGTATTCAAAAAACATGTGGACATGGTTTAGTGGGTGTGGTGGTGTTGAGTTGATGGTTGGGCTTGATGGTCTTAAAGGTGTTTTCCAACCTTAATGATTCTGTGATTGTCATACTGCTGTGCAGAGGGGTATTGCACTTAATCCATGTCAGAGCTGACACCTGCTCAGGGATGTGAGGGATAAAGGAAAGGTACCTGAACTTCTGTAAAGAAGGACATCAGATAGCTAGAAGGCTGCATGTGGAGCTGCGAAGATTGTATGTTCTTCCTACTCTGTGCCAGAAACTTGGTTTATAAGTTCTCAAGAGGTTCCTCATCTCTAAAGTTACAATCTTGACTTTTTTTTCTTCCTTTTTGGGTAGGCTGATAGTTGTGGATACTGTGATTGTTTTGACTTTTTCCTTATTGGTCTGATAATCCAGATTGCCCTCTGCAGTTCTTAGTCTGCCATTCTTGGGAAAGATTAACTTTCTTTTGAAACGTGTCAGGGAAGGTAGATTGAGTCAGAAGCCTCCATAATTCAAAAGCAACTGAAGAGGTGATGATTAAATGGATATTCTGTGAACCTGAAAGATACTTGTGTTACGCTGCAGGCCATTTTAAGTTACTGAAATCTATGTGACAGTTTAGTATGTTCAGGTATCATAGTGACGAGTGACCCTACCAAAAATGCGGGTAGAACAGAGAAGTTTGGTTAAATCGTGCAGCTGGAATTCCTTGCAGTAGAAATCCATCCCCAGCCCTGTCAAAGAAAACTCAAGTGACAACGGGCAAGTCGGCTAATCTCTGCTTTGAGTCACTCTCTATGAAATGGGGCTAGTATTCCTGTACCACGCAAGGCTATTATGAGGTTCAGGTAATAAACATGTATGTGCAGTTGGATATTACAGCGGTGTGTCATAGAAGGCATATAAAAATAGATATAAATATAAGCCTGTTGCAAGTTGGCATTTGTTTACTTCTAGGTACATTTTGGTTTGAGATGGATTCCTCTTTCACGTGATCACATGCTTGTTTCCATGTTCCAGCGTGGAGCTACGGGCACTGGTGGTTTTGTGCTTGTAATCGGTGTGAGCCCTAGAGCTTTGGCTGACAGGTGGTGATAGGCTAGTTGATGATGGTCCTGTCTTATGGCTTCCTCCGCTGCAGGTGTACCAGTACTCGACCAGGAGAGACCGGAATGGATGTGACTAGCCGTTGCACACTCGGAGATCCTAACAAACTGCCAGAAGGGGTGCCGCAGCCTGCTCGCATGCCCTACATCTCTGACAAGCACCCTCGACAAACTTTGGAAGTCATCAATCTTCTCCGGAAACACCGGGAGTTGTGTGATGTGGTGCTAGTAGTGGGTGCGAAGAAGATCTACGCCCACAGGGTGATTCTGTCAGCCTGTAGCCCCTACTTCCGAGCCATGTTCACTGGGGAGCTGGCAGAGAGTCGGCAGACAGAGGTAGTGATCAGAGACATCGATGAAAGAGCCATGGAACTGCTGATTGACTTTGCGTACACCTCTCAGATCACTGTGGAAGAGGGAAATGTCCAGACCTTGTTGCCAGCTGCTTGCCTTCTCCAGCTGGCTGAGATCCAGGAGGCCTGCTGCGAGTTCCTTAAGAGACAGTTGGACCCGTCCAATTGCCTGGGCATCCGAGCTTTTGCTGACACTCACTCATGCCGTGAATTGCTGAGGATTGCTGACAAGTTCACACAGCATAACTTCCAGGAGGTAAGAAGCTAGTATGGCGGAATCATGGTGTAAAACATGTGAAGGTATCCTGTGAGAGCCCGAGCACCTCTCATTTTGTGCTTCTTTCCAAATCCTGCCTTTACATCTGCTGTGTGCCCAAATAGCGATGGGTGCCAGCTGTTAGTTGGGGAAGGAGGAGGGAAGAGGTACTTGCAGGACTGCATTGTATGGGTGGTTTGTATATGATCCGCAGCATTTCTTCTCTTAAGAGTTGTGTGGTGAGTGCTATGTGGAAGGCAAGGTCACAGGCAGAGTTGGAGTTTGGTATTGTATCTGACATGGCTGCATGATGGTGTGACATTCCACTCCCCTTTCAGAAACATTCTGAATTCTCCTGTATTGGAGAGGAGACGGGTGTTAACATAAGGACAATAGAACCAAAAAAAATTGGTGTTAAGTTTAGGGATTGGAAATGTAGGTGTTATTGGGGGAGCATACAGCTGCCTCAGTGGAGTCTTCAATGCCCTTGCTGTAGCAGAATTAGGGTTTTGCATCAGTTATTCAGCAGAAGTTGTTTGAAAGTAATTCAAATGTGTAATTTTGTAGCTGACCTTTATAAACACAAGTCTCTTTTCCTTTGTTAATTCTACCTAGATGATTTTTGAGGAAAAAAATTTGCGAGCAACTGGTTCAGGGAAGGGTCAGCATAATAATTAAGGATTCTGTGAGCAATAGTCTGAGTGCGTCTTTACTTAACTGTTACACCCAGATGCAGAAAGGAGCCCAGCACTTTTAAGTGGTGTCTTTCCTGAGCCCTGGCTGGAAGGGCAAGAATTTGTGTATGTTCTGGAGCAGCTACTCTCTAGGAGTGTGCTCAGTATGAAGGTCTGTTCCCCTACTAGAGAGATTCGTCTCTTGCCTTTTCCAGAAACTGCACTCTTCCATCCCTTGCAACAGGTAGCCTGCTATGGAGAAATCTCCTCTGTCCACCTGCTTCACAGGCAGATCCTTTACAAAGGGAGTAACTCCGGTATTGACTCCTGGTGCTAATTTAGTTTCTCCAGAGAAGTGGCAGTCTGTATGCGCTGTGGTTGATTGAAGCTTGCTGACTTTTTTTTTTTTGCTGCAGAAAATAGATTGGGATAGTACTAATTTCAGTCAGGTAGTACTACTCCTTTTTCAGGTCGAAAATTTATGAGCAGAAGCAAACACAATTGAACTTGACTGTTGGACACATTGAAGATATACTTGAAATACTTGGTATTTAACTGTAGACACATGACATCAGTTTACTCTAAAAGTTGCAATTAAATACATCTTTCCTAACCATGAAAACTAGAAAATAGAATTTACTGTTTAAGATGAGAGTTTGTTTTGTGTAGACCTTGGTGATTTCCCAAAAGCCCTACATTTTAGCTGGCCATTTCATGTGCTCTGTGCTTGCTCTGCATTTCTTGTGTTTTGTTTTTTTTTTTTTTTTTTTCCCATGAGCAGGATGGTAACCAGATGGTCGTTTATTTTCAGTGCTTGGTCGTTTTAATGGTTAGATCTGTGCTCTTCTCATTATTACATTAGTAGGGCATGCTTACAAGCCTCTAAATAACTTTTTAACAGCATGACAATTTTGGTTTTAAATGTTTCAGCATTAATACATGTAGCTGGCTGTTATGAGCTGCCTGCTATGGGGTTCTGTTCTTTTGCAGTCCCTTGAAGGCAGCTTCCTGTCTTCCTTATCCCTGTTAAAGCACACAAAGGCAAAACTTTTGGACTCAAACACTCTCCTCCTCAAAGATGATGCAAACTATAATTGATTTAACTGAATCATGGCCTCTGGAAAACAGTCGCTTAGATTAGAGCACTGTTTCTTTGGCCTGGGCAGGTTTTGGTGTCCCTCTCAGTGCCCCAGGAGTTTTTCAGCTCTTCATCCTTAATGATCACTTCTTTTGCTTCTACTGTTTCTCTGCAGGCAGTGTTGACGGTGCTACTTGTTGGGATTGTATTCTGTTCTGCCATTATTTTCCATCTGGAGAGTGGATTGGTAATCCCTGATGGAAGCTAGTGACTTGGCTACCTAATCATCCTCCACTGTGGAGGTTGAGAACTGATATAAAATGTGCCCTCCTCTGCAGAGGCTATATGGCCATCGTTCCTCCGAGCTGGCAGAAAGACATGAGAGATGAGAATTTTGTGAATGGCAATGTAAAATACTAAGCACTAGGTATCAGGCCAACCCATGCAGTTATGTTGAATGCAGTCCGAATTGCTTCATGTCCTCTGCTGTGCTAACCTCTAGTTCTATTAATTTTTATGTGTATTGCTGCATTACATCATTAACTTCTTGGTAAAATGTTTTTCCATTCCCCTCAATTTAATTTGTTGCCTAAAACCCCTAGTGAATCTTGTGCATGTAATGTGAAATGGTTCTGTTAACAACTCTGCTGTACAAGAACAGCCTCTGTGGTTTTTTTGTTTGGTCTCAACATCTGTATGAAGGGAAAAAAATAAACATAAGGATGAACAACTTGTACTTTGTATCAACAGACAAAAATTGCACTCCATATTGTATACTTTGACATTTAGTCTATCTGTTTGTAAATGCAGTTAATCGACATGAATACTGTAGAGGAAATGAAGCCCATCTAATTCCTGTTTAGTAAGCAAGTCAGTCAAATAAACCATTAATGTTAGTCAGATAATTATTAGTGTCCTGATAATTAAGCCAAAATAAGCCAAAGCATTTTAAATAATTATTTGTTTTACTATGTCAACTAACAAGTTGCATAGTAGTAATAACTTGGTTTGCCATCGATGCAACTGAGTTTTCTGAGGGTGGAAGGGGGAGTCTGGATGACCATCCTTAACTCAGAAAAATTTCCAGAGCCTCTTGTTTTCAGAGTCTGAGGCTGCACTTACAAACTGTCAGGGTAAAGTTTAGACAGAAACTAGTCTATGTAGAACGGAGGGAGAATGTGGAAAAATGCTGATAAATGACCAGCCCAGTTCTTACTCTAAGGCTGACAAAGTGTGTGGGATAACCTTGCTGTGACTCTTACTGCACCTGAAAGCCCATGGGATCCTAGACCAAAGTCTGGTAACTGATCTCACTGTCTGTTGTGTTCCTTTTAAATGTATTTGCTGTTGTCAGTACTTGGCAAATCTTGCATGTTCATTCAGTGCTCTTATTTCTTTAGGCAATTAAACGGACTGCACAGCTCACTGCTGTTGAGATGATCGTGTCAATGTATTTTTCGTTCATTTATGCTGCAAATCATAAAAAAAGACCCGGAATTCTACTTGTGGTCGCAAATGATAAGGACAAGCTGATATTCAGTTATTTTCTGTCATGGAACCTCTCAGATTACAGGCTACAGTCTGGGAGTGCTTGTAGGGAATCCAGGCTGGCAGTTATCAATCAAACCATTTCTGCAGTTCTCTTTTGATTCTTCCATCTTTCCCGTCTACCTGATATCAGTGCAGAAGATGTCGTTGTGCGTGAGCTCTGTGACCTCTCAAGGCAGGCGCAGGCTGACTCACATGTGCTCCGTGGTGTGTTGTGTGAGCAGTCCTCCAGTGGCAGCTAAAGCCTCCTGAGAAACGCGGTCGCTATCTTGGGTAGTGAAGGAATGAACATGTTTGCAGCTTGTCAGTGGCTTGAATTTCACAAGAGGTGACCGTAGGGTCTTAGGAGGCTCTGATTCTCTCTTAAGTGCATCTAGACTTGTGCAAACTCTACGTATATATTTAGAGCAAATGAAGGAGGCAGGATCAAATGAGTCCATCACCCTATCCTGAAATATTTTGTGTTCTGCCACAAACTGGCACTCAGGAAGACTTTCCGTGTTCTCTACAATGCTTCTGGTAACTTGTTTCTGAGACTTATTTTTGTGCTCTGTTTTGGATTTGTTACGAATAGAGCCTCTCTATTTTGATACCACTTTTCAGTCCTGTATTTATCACCTATGCAACATTCTTATTTCTGCTTTATATATTAGCCCTGGCAAACCAGGAGACTGATTTTAAAGAAGGGCTTTGTTTTTCCTAAATTTTGAAACCTGATCAGTGTGTTCTGTGATTTAACCCTTTAAAAGTGTTCTACCAAAAAATCCCTTCATGTAAAATTCCCTTTCACTTGCATCTCCGTCTAAAGGTGTTGTGTTGCTAGGGACTGCATTCTGCTCTGTGCAGCAAACCCTTCACATGTGTTGATGTCAAAACAGTGATGGGTATTTGGCGCTTTAATGGATCAGTCCATTAAACTCTAATTCAAGTGGACTGTATTCCACTTCAGAGTTGCACTCAGTGCTGGAGTGGTGAATGGCCGTGGTGCTTTGGCCACTGTCCTTACTTTCTTTTTTTCCTTTTAACCAGGTAATGGAGAGTGAGGAGTTCATGCTGCTTCCTGCCAATCAGCTCATAGACATTATATCCAGTGATGAGTTAAATGTTCGCAGTGAAGAGCAGGTGTTCAATGCGGTGATGGCCTGGGTGAAATACAGCATTCAGGAAAGAAGACCCCAGCTGCCACAGGTAATCTCAAGTGCAGTAGCATTTGAGACCGCTTTGTCCAGGGGAAGAGTAATGAGGGCTGTTATGGTGCTGCCACAGCAGTGTCACAGTTCTGAATGCATGCGAAGCCACAGTAATTCTCGCTGAGTTCCACCTGTGTGAGGTGGCTTGCACTTTCCCTTCATCTAGGCTGGAAGGTACAGTGGCTAGAGCCTTCAATAGGGGCTTTGTTGAGTTGTTTCCAGGTAGGACTTGCCAAACTAGGTCATTCCAGTAGTCTGTCCAGACAAACCTGCCTGCATTGCTTTGAGTGTTGTATAAAAAACATAGTGTATAAGAAAAAGCTTGCCTTCATTTGAGCTGCATCTTTAAGCTCTGCTGTTTGATTTATGCTTCAGCCCTCATGATCTTATACTGGAGCTTGTCAGAATGGTTTTGTTGAAATATGATGCTTCATCTAAGCCAAGCCATTTCACAGAGAAGCACCCATTCTGACAGAGCTGTCAGACGGAAAGCCTCTGAAGTCTCAGGCTTTCTGATCAAAAGAGGTGAGAGTCTTTCTGCCTCAGTGTTTCTGCTTTGGAAATAGATGTTAAATGCAACTTTATTTAGTGGAAAGCTTTTGAAAATTATTTTAAATAAACAAACCAAACCAGAAAAACCTGCTGTTCTCAAGGCAGTTCTTAATGCTGTTATAACTGTGTGCCTTTTTAGGCCTCTCTCTCTATGCCCGCTTGCACCTCTGAATTCTAAACCACTGTGAAAGGCATGTTATTTGTTATTGCTCATTTACTGCACAATACTAGTCACATTTAAGAGAGCTAAATGGTCGATAAAACTTCTAATTAATGTAGTGTTTCAGGCAGATGTAGTAATGTCGTGGTTTAGCCCCAGCCGGCAACTAAGCACCACGCAGCCGCTCGCTCACTCTCCCTCCCACAGCGGGACGGGGGAGAGAATTAGGAAAAACCTCGTGGGTTGAGATAAACACGGTTTAATAGGACAGAAAGAAAGAAGGGAACAATAATGATAATACCAACAAAGGAATGTATAAGAACAAGTGATGCCCAATACAGCAATTGCTCACCACCCCGTGATCGACAGCCCGTCCCCGAGCAGCGATTTCCGCCCCCCCGGCCAACTCCAGTTTATGTACTGGGCATGACGTCGTATGGTAGGGAATATCTCTTTGGCCAGTCTGGGTCAGCTGTCCCGGCTGTGTCCCCTCCCAGCTCCCCGTGCACCCCCAGCCTGCTCGCTGACAGGCCAGCACAAGAAGCTGGACTGTCCTTGACGGCTCAGCAACAACCCAAAACATCAGCACATTATCAACAGTTCCTCATCCCAAATCCAAAACACAGTCTCACACTAGCTTCTGTGAGGAAAACCAGCTCTATCCTGGCTGAAACCAGGACAAGTAACATCTGTAATTTTGTAAAGGTTTTCAATTGTGATGTTGTTTCCACCTGTTAATAGATCCGGTGGATTACCCCCTTTCAAAGATGGATTTTCTGCTGGGTATCTAAATTGGTATATTGAAAAGGCAAAGGTGCTGTAAGATGAGCTGTATTTAACTAAAATGCCAGGGTTTGGATGTGTAAATGACTGTGCATGTTTGCTGGGGGATTATTAACTCTTTATCAAAATTTGTTAGCCACTCTTGTTTTGCATTTGGCTTCTTGCATCTCTTTGGGTATGTATGGTTTACCATATATGTTCCGTTTTGTGTTTTAGGTCCTGCAGCATGTCCGTCTACCGCTGCTGAGTCCCAAGTTTCTTGTGGGTACAGTGGGCTCTGATCCACTTATTAAGAGTGACGAGGAATGCCGGTAAATCTTCTCACTGATTTACAGAATTGGATTTTGTTGTATTTGGATGCCTTATTTGCATCCGTTCTCTAAAACTGTGCTGATTTGTCAGTAGTAAATGGGCGATATCTGACAATTTCCTCTTTTGCAACTGGGAGGAGAAGTGATACAAGAAGAAAGTGTTTACTATTTGCGTAATAGTCAATAGTGTGCCCTAGAAGTGTTTTTTGTTCTTTTAAGGTTTCAGTGCAAGAGTAAACTTTGAGTGCACAGTTTGACTGTTGGTAAAACACCCTTCAGTGTATTGTTTTCCATTTCACCTTTTTTGTTTCTCTAGTCATGGCCTTTCATTATAGCTTACCACTTGCGTGGCATTCATGATCTCATTAGGACTTAAAGTAGCTTTTCTATGTAAAATGTCTGCACTTCGATAGCAGACTCTAATCCCAGAGTCTAATTCAGTTATTTCCCACAGTGCTAGTGCAGGGAAGCTGTCATTTCCTCCTCTTACAGTATGAGTTTCACCTTTCTAGCTTTTTGGAGTTGTATATCACTTAGAAAGCACGCAATTTTTCTTGTGCTTAATGTAAAAATGTTGAGGGGATAGGCTAAACTGTTCTCTTCCTGAATAAGCATTCATAGTGGGGGCATTCCACCTTTGTAGAGGGAAGGAGGACTTTTTTTTTTCTTTTTTGTTTTATTCAAGGGTTTGGAATATTAGGATTAGTCCAGGTGGCAAGTCCTGAATGGATGGACAGTGAGCTGGCCAGAGCTGATGGAGAAAATATTCATCAGAAGGGTACTATCTCCATCTATTGGTCGTGTGTGCATTATATATTTGTGTGCTTTTCAACTCCTGTTTTGTTCCTAGGCAAAACAACTGATTGTTAAGTTTCAGCTTGAGGCACTCAGGGTTTTTCTTTTCTGCATAGTAAGCCTGACATCTCTGTCACAGTTTTTTATCAATCTTTATAGCAAGCAATATATATTATTAACACTGGCCAAATACTGGTCTGCTGCTGTCACTGTGTAAATGACTTGTAAACAGCTGATGAGTACTTGGGTGACAGTGTATGCTCTAAATAGAACTATTCATGCACTTATGTCATTTGTGAATACCTGAAGTGCATGACTAGTGCTGGCTTTTCGTGCCATTGGTTTTGATTCATATCTTCTCCTGAGACTGGTATCAGGTGAATTCTTGGCATGAATATTTTCCTGTCTTGCACAGGGATCTAGTGGATGAAGCTAAAAATTATCTGCTGTTGCCCCAAGAGCGGCCACTGATGCAAGGACCAAGAACTAGACCACGCAAACCCATCCGCTGTGGAGAAGTGCTCTTTGCAGGTATGTATAGCTCCTGCTAACTTAGGTCAGGAGATTCAAGTCTGGGTTTTCTAGTGATAGTGCTTCCATAAGGCTAGTCTTTACAACATATTTCTCAAGTGACCTATGCATTGATATTTGGAGATGTGAGTTAACTCTACACTGTCTTACTTGTGTGATTTCTTTGGTGCTGTGAATGCCACACTACTTCCAAACTTAACGCTAATCCTCTTGCAAATCACAATCTGTCTTCTAATTATAATCCTCAGAATGAGTAACTCGGAGATGGGGCTACTGGGTTAAGGCTGACAAAGCCCAGAGGGATTATTAGTACCAGGCACGCATACAGTACATGAGCTCAGTGCGTTGTTATTATGATGCCATTTCTTGTGTTTGGTTCTTACAGTGGGGGGCTGGTGTAGCGGGGATGCAATTTCCAGTGTCGAGCGCTATGACCCTCAAACCAATGAGTGGCGGATGGTGGCTTCCATGAGCAAAAGACGCTGTGGTGTTGGAGTCAGTGTTCTGGATGACCTCCTCTATGCTGTGGGAGGCCATGATGGTTCCTCTTATCTTAACAGCGTAGAAAGGTAGGTCTCTGTAAGACCAATGTGCAAAATACTAACTCTGAATGTTTAAACAGGCTGCAGCCTCTTAAAAATGAGTTAATTTTGCCATCTGTGGTGGTGTTCTGCTGAAAACCTGAAATTTATATCACATGTTTTCTATGTTTCCTCCTCTCTTGTATACCCCTTCAGTATTGTGTTGATGGACTTCATGCATAACAGCTTGTGTCGTGTTATCCCCAGCTTAATGAGACAAGATGTAGCCTTTGGTATAAGGAAGGTGTATGTAAGAGATAGGTCAGGGTATAATTGATTGGAGAAGCGATGATCCTGGTTAACCTTCTTTCCAATTGCTGGTTTGTTTTTAGCATTGTTGAGGAAGGTGAGGTAACAATAAGCCTTACAGTTTACCTTACCTTAAGGTCAGGTTAAGTAGTTGAGGGGAAGATTGTGGAATTTTATTGTGGAGTGGTAGTTAGAGAATTAAGGAACCTTGCAAACACTTATACAGAAGAAGGAAAATAGGTCAGATTTAGACCTGTGAAAGATGGAAGTCAAGCTTCCTCTTTCTGGGCATATGCCAGTCTAAAAGCCACATGACTCAAGCACTCCTAGTATGCTAAATCTTGGCCCTGTAACAAATCCAATGAGCTATACAAATATCTCATTTCTCCTTGAGCCTCCCCTTCTTCCCACGTATCTCCTTGCATACTCCTTGCTTCATAAATCATGACCCTAGCCTTGCATCTCCCATGTCCTGTACTTTTGTGCTATGCACTCTATTTCCTTGTCTCTGGATTCCCAAGTCCATCTGGTTCCTTAATCTTTTATCTCGAAGTGCAGGTCCCAGTGCTGGCTGAGTACTTGTGTGAACTGCAGAGAATGTACAGCAGAGTAACTCTGGCTGCTGCTCTTTGCATGGATGCAGGTTACCACATGTCAGAGAGTCCCTGGTAACCTCCTGTCTTATGAACCTGAACCTTTGATGTTGTGTTAATCATCTCAAGCTGCAGTTTGAACATCCCTAGAATAACATGTATTGGGTGCATTACATCACTTCAGGGGTTTTATCCAGCTTACAAATAGCTGTGTTGCAGTTTAAGCTCAAGATAGGCAAGTTTCACTGCCTTAGTAGTTCCCAAGCATGGGAGAGTCTGAAGCATACCTAGACAAGCAATTTGTGCTGTTCATGTTTTTCTAGGTATGATCCCAAGACCAATCAGTGGAGCAGTGATGTGGCCCCAACCAGCACCTGCAGGACCAGTGTTGGAGTAGCGGTTCTTGGGGGCTACTTGTATGCTGTTGGTGGCCAGGATGGTGTCTCTTGTCTCAACATTGTGGAAAGGTACTTTTTAATGAAAAAAAAAAAAAAAAGCACAGGGAGAAAAGGGTCTCTTATAAGGGGCACCTGATGCAGATGAGCTGGAGAGGAGGTAAGTACTGTGCAAATCTTATGGGGATTTTTGTTTGGTGAGAATAAGGTCAGTTTTCCTGCCCCTCTGTGAAGATGTCAACATTTCACTAAACTTCAGTGTTTGTTCTTTTGCCAGATATGATCCCAAAGAAAACAAATGGACTCGAGTGGCTTCGATGAGCACCAGGCGCCTGGGAGTTGCAGTGGCTGTGCTAGGGGGCTTCCTCTATGCTGTGGGAGGCTCTGACGGGACTTCGCCTCTCAATACTGGTATGCCTTTTGTTTTCCCTCATTGCTGTCAGCACTTGTCATTGTCCTGTTTGTCCTTAGTGTCCCCAGATGGCTGTTGAATAAATTAGTCATCAGTTTGCTATGTTTTTTCTACTTTAAATGTGATTTTTACCGTACAGTAATTTGCTCTCTAGGCTTGTGAGCTGCTATTACCCGGTTGTGCGTTTCTTTTTCTTTCTCAATGCTGCATTTGGCAGTGTGTCCAGAGTAAAATACTTTGATCATTTGCATAACAGTTGCAAGCACATCTTTTTCCTGCAGTAGCCCTTTTCTGCTGTAGGAAGGAAAGTGCCAAAGGTAAAACTACTGCAAGATGATAATGCAGATCAGTTTGTAGCATTGCCAGTTCACTCTTGAGTGAAGATGCTGAATGTGATTGACTTTGTGGGACTGGAGAGAAAATAGCAAGCCTTCTATAGAAGAAAAGCATTAGAGTGAGACATAACAGACTGGTTCATCATATTTTTGGTGTGTAGAAATTGCAGCGTCTTTACAGATTGAGCAATACTTTGGGTGCAGGTTCAAAAGTGTTAACCCCCATTGCTTGCCAACCCTGTTGTCTAAAGATGTGTCATTTCCTCTGCAGTGGAACGGTACAATCCCCAGGAGAACCGCTGGCACACAATTGCACCCATGGGGACAAGAAGGAAGCACCTGGGCTGTGCAGTATACCAAGACATGATATATGCTGTGGGAGGCAGAGATGATACGACAGAGCTCAGTAGTGCCGAGAGATACAACCCTCGAACCAACCAGTGGTCTCCTGTTGTGGCCATGACATCGCGCCGAAGTGGAGTGAGTTTGGCTTGGTTTGATTGTCTATACTATACATAGTCCCATGGTGAGAGCACAGGGTAGAGTGTAGTCTTGTGAGGTTTTCCTCTTGCTCCTTCTGTACCTTCATCTCTCTTCTTCTGTGAGGGGAAAGGTTTGCGAAAAGTCAAAGCTCCTCAGCAAGACTAGAGGATGAAGTGGTGGTTGTGTCATGCCATAGACAGCTGTTTAACATGCCTGAGGATGGGGAAATGGAGTCATTTGAGGGTCGTCTTTTTAATAGTTTTGGTCCCTTATGTGGAGTCAACTACTTAGGCCTGAAACAGAGGAGTTATTTAGGTTTTTACTTGGTGAAGTAGCCATACTTTGTATGAGATACTATTAGAGAACACTATCAAAATTAGTACCCGAGTCTCATCCTGCGATCCACGTTGGATGAATTAGGAGGTGAACATACCTACTTGCCCAGAATGAGGAGCTGGGAAACTGGGCAAGTATGTGTTTAGATACAAACTTCCAGCCAAGTCCTTTCATTGCCTTGAGATATGTGTGGGAACAGGGTTTCTGGGCTTTCACTTAGTATGTCACCTCTCTTCACCGAATCTTGTGATTATGGGAAGTGACAGCATGTTCTCATCAACTGCTAATCTTCCTGCCTTCTGTAGACATGTGAACAAAAGATTAACATAGTGTTTTAAGTAGTCATCATGTTTGGTCAGATGCAAATGTTATGAATATTTATCAATGGATACTGGGTTATCTAGTGAAAAGTGGATTAATTCTGTCTTAGTATTTCAGTGTCTGGTGAGGCAAGTATGAATCATAATTTGAGCAACTGCTGGGTTTGGAGGAAGAGAATATGTATTTATTTCCATCTTCAAAGCCTGTAGTACACTGTCCAACATTCTCCTTTTTAGTTACTGGTTAGGGTATGACTTTTCATGAGCTGCTTCTGTATTTGCTTTCTGTAGAAACTGCTAAACAGGTGCATCTGTATCTGCAGCCCTCCTGAGCTCTTTCTGATTTCCCCAAAAGCCAAAACAAGGACCATTTTACATTGTGTTCTTGTTGTCTTTTCTCTGTTATGCCATGAGATGTTTTCACTGGAAATGATCTTCCTAAACCACAGAACTGTTTTGAGATTTCAGTGATTTTGTGCTTCATCAGAAAGACAAAATAGAAAGGCCAGAGGCCAAGGTGCTTACCTAAGGTCCAAGCCTCAGCCCAAGAGGAGCAGGCCAGGGGCTTACGTACGGTTCTCCTAGTTTAAGCAAGCATTGCAGGCTGTAGGCTGGTAGATATTCTGGTGCATGCATGTCACACTTGGTGTAGAATTTCAGTCCAGGACATAGTAAGTTTTGGCTGATAAAGGCTTAGGTTCTCATGTATCTATTATCATGCAAGAAGTTCTAGTTGTTGTAGCTGGTAATAAGGGGAATCTTCTGCTTCTTCCTTAAGAGATTCTCTATTTTGAGAGATATGTTTAACTTTTCATGCCTTGTTATTTTTTTAGGCTATTTTATTTGTCCTTCCCTGCCACTGTAGACTGCCTTTCACCGTAGTTATTACATCCTTTTATTAATATTTTCATTTTAACCCTTCTTTTCAGGACATCCCAGCTAAATAGCTACTATCTCTGATGGTTGTTTTGCAGGTTGGCCTCGCGGTGGTGAATGGACAGCTCATGGCAGTTGGGGGTTTTGATGGCACAACATACTTGAAGACCATTGAGGTGTTTGATCCAGATGCTAACACATGGAGGTAACTTAAGTTTGTGAAAGAGTCAAATAGTGATCTCCAGCTGTGGCTGCTGTCACCCAGCTGGAGCTGTCCCGGCCAAATTAAAAACATGACGTATACCATAGTGAAGAACTCAGGTGTGGTAGCTAACATAACATTCACATTGTGGCTTGTTGGCTTGCATGAAAGTGTAAGAAAGAGAATCACATTTTGAAAAATATCCCAATATGCTATCTACCTACAGCATCCCCATGTCTATGACTCTGTCAGTTGAGAAACATTTTCTTGCAGATTTCTGCTTGAATTCTAGCCATTGACTCAATTTTAAGTAAAATGGGAGTGACTTTTCCATAGTTCTCCCATCTGAGTATCCCAACAGATTTAACCAACACTTAATGAATAAATTCTCATTGCACCTTTTGCAGGTGGGAAGATGGTGTATAGATCGGTTATTGAGACACAGAGAAAATAAATGATTTAGCAGGCTTGTTGGGCAGCAGGCAAAAGGTCATACCAAAACCTAGTTTCATTTTGAAGTGCTGCTTTTGAATATAACAAAAATGGACCACACTGAGAGAGATTAGCCCCTTCTGTTTATTTTGGGCTGAGTCTCTTCTGTTTCCCAATAAAGCTAAGGTTGCCCTTAGCAGAAGGAGCTCACAGTCATGATGTAGAATTTGGCCTACTCGTTTTTTGCTTTCAGGCTGAGGCTCTGATTTCCAAATCCTTGTGGAGGAACTGAAACAGAACACTTTGAACATTCTTTCCCTTTAATCTGCAAGACAGTAACTAGAGGAATTTAATCTGATTTACAAACTGAGAGAAATAATATGAAATTGCCGATCAAAAATATATGCTGAGCAGAAAGGCTATTTTTCCTATTTCTTTTCTAGTCATAACTACAGTTGAAAGCAACTGCTTGTGTATTTATTCCCAAACCTAATTAGTATAAAGTTGCAAGCTCATGTCTGTATTCTTGCTGCTTTAGTAATCTGTCAGGGGTGGGGAATAAAAAGAAATTAATGTCCTTATTTCTTCCAGCCTGTTAATACTAGTAGATTAACCCTTTCCTGCTAAGATAAACTGTCATAAGAAGCAGTGGAGGAATATCCCCTTGTTTTTTGAGCTATGGACAATGCCTTTTGGACTGCTGAGAAAACCAATTGAGTAGAGAGTAACATGTACTTCATATTCCTTTGCTGAATGGTTTCAGCTACTTTGAGTGACAGTAACAATAATAAGATGTCTAGAGTTAGTTACTGCCTGGGCAGAAGGAAACTTCACAGAAGTTTAGGAGGTTGTTCATGGTGTTAGCTTGTGGGTTTTTTTTCTCCCACTGGATTTTCAGTATAGCTGATCAACATCTCTGGTCTTACCTTTCTTTTGTTTTCCTGAACTTTTTGCTCTGTGAAGGATATTTTTTACTTGTGTAGCCTGACTGAGCCACACTTTACTTGTGACTGAGAAATGCTTCAGACGCAATTCAGGTTTAACAAATTGCATTGGTAGGAGCTGTTTGAAGAACTTGCTTCTCCTGTTTCTGTCAGCAGACTTCAGTGGCACAGAGGGGAATATGCAGCTGAAGTGAGTAGGATGCTGGAGTCTATAAGAATCAGATTTCCATATGAAATGCAGGCACCATTTCAGTAACATATTTTGGAGAAACAGATGGTGCTTGGGATATGTTGTGTCTTGGTTGGGTCAGCTGAATTTAGAGTATTAGAAATTAGTTGAATTGTGAGAAGCAAACCTACCCTTGCTCCTGTGTTGCCCAAAGTCAGATACAGCCTACGAAGTTCTTTTCTATCTTGCATGTTACCAGAGACAAAGCAAGTGATTACTTGAGTAACAGAAAACTGCAGTGTCAAAACAAGAAGCAGTTTCTGTTTTGAAAGAGCTGTTTATCTGTTGCTACGCAACTTCTTACATGCCATGGTCTGCTTTAACCAGAGGATAACTATGGTGTAATCGTGCTCACAAGGGCTGGTTCAGTCTTCCCCATGGTGGCTCCATGAAGGAGCTGGACCAGCGTGACTGTTGAAACCTTGTCTTTTGCAGGTTGTATGGTGGAATGAACTATCGGCGGCTGGGAGGAGGAGTAGGTGTTATCAAAATGACACACTGTGAATCCCATATATGGTAAGCATCAAGAGGGACGGAGACCCCTTGGTTCTCATTCCTAGAAAAACTGAAGAGACTTGTTGACACTGGACCTCTTTGCAGCTCTAGTATGAATGGTCTAGATCCAATGTAACTCTTTGCTGGTGACTCTTTCTATGGAATTATAAAAATGACTTCTGTGAGAGTGTGCCCAATGGGAGACCGCATTGTCAGACTCCAGGAAACCACTGGACAAAAGTAGAAGTGTTGCTTATGTCCGTATTTTTTCTAAATAATCTACATTTTGAATAAACCAAACTGTAAAAGTTATTGTAACATAAACAATGCTGATGTAGAGACCACATGCTATACTGGGAGTCTGGCAACGAGGAAGGTTTCCTGCTTTCCCTCCTGCTGTGAGCAGTGGATGTGGCAGCTGTGTGGTGGGCGAAAGAGGAAAGTGATACAGAAAACATTGCTTTTGCCTTATTTACAGAGAGCTTCAAAAAAAGTACTTGACCTGCAAGGTGCCACCTTTGCACAGAAGCTTTTCTGTGCACAGAGTATATTTATTTTTTCATTTAATTTGTATCATGTATTTTCTTTGTATCGCTCACAGCGATGATTCCAGCTTTTTATATACATATATATGTGTACATATATATATGTATTTTATATGTATGTATATGTGCGTGTGCGATTTGAGTTTTGACAAGCTGGTGATTAGGGCAGGGCTGTGTTCTGCCAGCTACTGTGGTTCCAACTCTTGTGGCATGTTTTAGAGTCTCTTAGAGTACAGGAGAGCTATGAGGATGGGTGCCCTGAGTATCTTCTCAGTCTTGCTGGAGGCAAGAAGTAGAACTGGAACTCTCATCTATCGACTGAATCAGTGAAGTGCCCCAAAAGGGTGAGAGTGAAAAGGATTTCAAATGATGCCTTTTTACTGTACAGTGTATGGTACAAAAGTTCAGCTTTTGTCTCTCCCCTCCCCTGTATAGGAACCTAGAAATAACTAGTTGTTGCTTACTTATAAAGTCCTTTTTCTTGCATTGCCTGCTAGATATCAGTTCTTGTCTGAAGCTAGGATGCAGGTATCATCTGTTAATTCTGACTAGCCTAGATCAACACTCACTTCTCAGGTTCTTGCTAGAATGATAGGCCCGCAGGCAGCTCCTGCCTCTTGTCTGTGTCCTTAGAATTCCTGTTGTAAAACACTGACCCATGATGAGATGGTACCTTCCCTTTTAGTGGTTTTTATGCACTTTGCCTGTGTTTGTTTAGAGCAGGAAAAAGTATGAGGCTCATAAAGAGTTTGGAGGGGAGGGCCTGTTTGCTGGCACTGTGACTAACTGTTATGTTTCAGTGACTGCAGAAGCACCCTGGGGTGGTAGGAGAGGAACAAGGAACTCTAGTTGACTCAAAGGTTCTGATATGTTTGTACTGTAATTTCTATCTAGTATGAAAGAATGACCTTTTGCACCTGATACAACTTTGGACCTTACTAAATCTGATTTTAAAAGAGGACTGTAAACTGAGATGAAAAAGGCAGTGCTGACTTCTGAAGTTACTTAACCTCATAGTTTGATTCATGTAACTCAGCATTTTAATGTGCTTGAACATAGTAAAAATGACACTACAGTAATAAATGGGTCATTAAAACTTTTTTAAAAGCCCCTTTTCCCTTAAAGGTTGATATTCTTGTGTTTACATATGAAGATCATTTGCACCTTTACAAGGAAAACAAGTATTCTGTAAACAAATGTTTACATGTATCATTTATGCTTTTTTCTAGCATGAGTAACTTGTATAAATAGTGCTATCTTAATAAATTTCTTCTATGCTGTTCTTCGTTCTTTTGGATGAATTCAGTGGACTATACTTTTGTATAGTTTGTGTGGACACAGATGCTGGTGTTGGTTGTTTTTTTCCTGCAGATACCAGTCCAAGTAAAACTGACTTTAAAATGCTGTTTGGTGTTACCCTCAATTGCTTAGAAGCACACCATTCAGAACCAGCTTCTTCTGGAAGAAAACACCTGCACTATCTGGCTAAATCTATCTTTGTTGACTTAACTGCAGTTATCAGAGGGCTATACCCCAATTTGCAGATAAGCATGTAAAAAAAGAGAAGGAAGTACCTTTTCATTTCAGCAATACATACTTAGCAAAGTACTATTCTTGAAAGTCATGTATGGCTGTAATTCAAATACTCCACTGGCATTTCATATATGCTATTAATCTGTGTTCTTAAGGCAGGGAAGAGGTTAAAAGAGGCTATATGAAATTTAGTTTTTTAGACATTTGTGCAAATGTGTTGGAAAGAGCTGAGCATTACATTTAAAACTGAGCTGTGGGTGTAACAGTCCTGTTTTCAAATGAAATACAGGTGCCAGTTATGTTAGACTTTCTACTCCTGCTTTACCCTGTGTTCCTCTGAATTGAGATTGTTTCCTTTTATGAAACATCTTGGACAAAGTTTGCTAAAGCACCAGAACTGATAGTTGAAATAGCTGCTGAGCTGTCAAGACCTTCAGAAGATTGTTTAGCCCCTTCTATAAGGGTAACAGTTATTACTATACAGACTGCAACCTTTACATGCCAAAGTAATCCATCTTCAACTAGTAAATAAAAACTAAAAGCAAGTGCAAGTTTCTTTGGCTAATCCTGGAAATAGATTATTAAAAGTAGATTGGGTACTAAGCATATAATTATATTAGGCACTTACATGTTTGCATGGCTGGTTCATCTCAATGTTGCTGGGAAGAAGAATGAAGAATTTCTTACTGACAGCTGGCAAATAAATCCTAAAATTATGTGGCTGGGCAAAGAAGGGATAAGTTGCATCCCTGCTTAAGGGGAAGGTCACAGCACAAACTCATCAGACCATAGAGCTGCTGCACAAGAGTAAGCCATTACCAATGAATTGTATAGGAAACTAGACTTCAAGTTTTGTTGCTCACAGAATTATTTAATAGGTAACAGGTAGTAGTTTAGTCAGTTAAGCTATAGTGGGAAATAAGTACCACACAAGTATATATTTAATCAGGCAGAGGTGGTCTTTACCAATCTAGACCAATCTATTGGCAAAAGATGGTAAATACTTTATTTAGTGCTAGAATACAAAAATAATAACATTTAGCATGTACTAATTCTGCTTTCCTGCCCTGGGTTGTAAAGCACACACCCTTTCTCAGGTATGCTTGACTTTGGCCCAAGAGTAGTCACCATTTCGCTAAGGCTACCTAGTTAAGTGAAAACCGAGCTGATATTTGAAATAACACGAATACCTGTCATAGAAAGGTTGCTTGCAAGAATTTGCAAAGTTTCTCTCCTAGTCCCTGGCTGATAGCTACACATAAATGAACAGAGTGACTATTACAAAACAAAGGTGCTCAAGAAGCTATTAAAAGTTTGTACTGTAGCCCTTCTTTAGGGCAAAATGTCTGCTTGCCTTTCCTGTGCATGATGTTGAATTACAGCTAGTTACGGAATTGGAGTCCAACTTTGGACAGCCAGCATGAAAGGCAAGAAGATGGTGCAGGAGCGAGTTTCTAATTGGTTTCTCAGCATGCGTCTTCCACGATTAAGCCTTTTTTAGCATGATTTGCTGAAATGACTTTCACTGTATCTGAGAGATTGCTAGTTCGGTCAGTAGCATCAGCACTCCAGTAAGGTATTGGCTTTGTAGGAACTGTAAGAGAAAAAAAAGCATGTCAAAACAAAAATTGCAGTTGTCACATTTCCATACCCTTAAATGGTTGGAAACCAATGACCAAGTGTTCCATGTGATTAACCAGCTTCTCTGTTGTTGTTTGCAAGGTACCTTTGTTACTATTTTGACACTGGATATGGAAAAAGCCCACATGCCTACATGCTGCTCCTTTCAGAGCCCTCCAACTTCTGCTCCCCTCCCTTGTGAAGCAGGGTACCTCAGAAATGTCCTGCTCTTCTCGCCTTCCGAAAAGCTGGAATAATCCTAGCACTTCTGCTCCTTCACCTGCCTCCCTCCTGTAGGAAGGCGACTATGCCAGTTTCCTTGAATACCCATATTTTCCCATACTGAATATATTAAGTCCGACTTGAACTCATTATCCCCATTATGGAAGGGCCATGACTGAGATTATACAACACACATTCCAGAAGATAACCCTTCTTCAGAAAGCCTGTTCAGCTGAGTATGTCTTGTGTTCACTTACTCGTGACATAAAAAGTTGTTTCAGCCACTTTTAAACTACTAGAGTAAAAACAGGCAACGTAACACTAACATTTAGTGGTTTGTAATTGTCCTATCAAAGGCTGAAACCATTAGGAGATGCTTCGCAGCAAAGCTTGTTTTCTTTCATTTCATGAGCTCATGCTTCAGGAGGGAGTGCATGAGTGGGGTCCCTGTTGTAGCCTCTAACATTCCCTCTGTACCTACAACGAGGTAGGCACACCACATGCAGGCTAAATTTAAGCAGATGCATTTACACAATCTGTTCTTTAACTCAAGACCATATTGTTTTCCTTGAAGAAACTCCAGGAAGGATTAATCCTCCATGGTTTTAAAGCCCCTCTGAAAAGATACAAGTGAAGTAGTTTTAAGCAGTGTTTTGATTCTTAGGATCATCCATCTCTTAGCTCACCCATACACCAGTTATTTCTATATAGCAGGTTAATTATATATTTGTCTTGTCTATGTCTTAATAACTGCAACACTAGAAAGCTAATGAACTTTTTTTTTAAGGTTTTTGATTATATTTGTGATCTTTTTAAGCCTAAGTTTTGGCCAATAAGCAAAGAAACCTTCCTGTTCATAGCATAGCTAATACACTTATTTCTGGCCCAAGACTAGGCTTAGTAGCTTCTGCTGCAATACAGTAGTGAAATATTGTATTGATAGCTGCCCCAACTCCAGAAATAATTATGACTAATAAAAGTTGAAGATTTAACAATTTCCTGTCAGAAATTATGCATAAGGAACAAGAAACCTTCACTTGTAAGTTTGTAAAAATTTCTAGACAGGTACAGCTATTTTATTTGTCCAGCATTAGTTAGAACATGCTACCTCACCTCACCTTGATAATACCATCACAGTGTGCTGAGGCAACTGCTGTAGAAACTTTGACCAGTTTTGTAGCTGACAAGTGGATCTTAAAGTGTCTGTGAAAGTGAGAGTAAAGGCAGTCCATAAAGACATCCACTTCTTCTTGAGTGATCTCTCCTGGAGTTTTTTGGACTGTGTCCCACAGAGCTTTTGCATCCTCTGGATGAATGGCATATGAAATATCCAGGGGCTGGGGCAGATGGGGGACAGAGAAAACGAGTTCCATGGCAGATGCAGTTTTGTCCACTTTACATCCAGTCCACATAGCTGCCATCCAACTGAGATTGAGAGGGCTGATGGCTAAACGGCGGAAGTAGCAGTCAAAAGTCTTCTGAAACCAACTTCCAACAATGGCCGTGTAACTCTCTGGCCCGTTAACAAGAAACAAAGGTAAACAAGTGAAGTCCTCTGGCACGTTCTGAGAAAGATCATCTCCAGCCACACAGCAGAACCAGCCCGACCATATCAGTTTCTCTTCTGAGTTTTTTGGGGCAGCTGGTGATCTCAAAGACAGCTGGGATGGGGAAAAGAAGCATTTGAATGCTACAGAGCGAGTTGGACTTTTTTTAGCCAAAGATGGTTTTTGTTTTATGATTTCAAGTGTTTGGTAGAAAACTTTTCTCAGGACCTCACATGCAACATTCTTTTCTGTAAAGCTCATACACTTAGTTACTCAGTCTATCCATTACATCCGTAAAAGAAGTGTGCAATTCTGTTGAAAACAGCAGGAAAAGCACTTTTTAACTTCATTAGGAACAATCCTGAAATCTGAGCTTATGCTGCTTAAGAAGAGCCAAGCCATGGTACATCTTATAACCACTGACATACTGAACCTGGCATTTCAGCAGCATCTTTCACTTGAGGCAAAGCATTCCAGAAATATTAATTAGACTTGAGCTATGGCCAGGAGGTAGGGTTATACCAACTTTATCCAGGAAGCTAAATAACCTGTCCCAAGTTTTTGCAGTAAGATGACTGCTGAACTAAAAGATTAGACAAAGATTACTCCTTATAGTCTTACTCTGACCTTATCAAGGAGTTGAACTCAAAATTGCAATTAAATGTATCCTTTTCTTATGAGATGTTCTGTTCCAGTTAAAATAGACAGGACTCACTTCCATTAAATCTCAACAGATACTACAGCAGTTACTCCATACAGCTAGGGTTTAGCTTTGGGTTTGTTTGTTTGTTTTTTAAGAGGGTATTTTATGACAGCAAAAGCAATTTGTAAAATGCAAGTCTCAATTACAATGATCAGCTCTTGCTAGGAAGACTCCTCACCTGCACAAGAATCGCAGCCTGGTCTTGGTCACTACCTTTCAGGTCTGGAAGGCAGGAGACAGTCACTTTGGTGCCCAGCTCAACCCCTACTTCCACCGCCAGCCCCTTCTGCTTCTCGGCTGCGATAAACGCACTGAGCAGTCTGGCGTAATCCCTCAGATGGGCGTTAGAGAACCTGTACAGAGGGGTCACGCTGTATAAGGTCCACTGTTTGCGCAGTAGAAACGCTGTTCTCTGGGGATCGACGTTAACCTAAAACCAACCAACCAACCAAAGTTAAGAAAATAACGTTAAAACCCTACAAACAGCGATAGCTTTCTCCCTTCAGGGCTCGGCAAAGGGACCCCCAGCCCGCACGGCCCGGGCTCGGTACCCGGGCTCGGGCGGGTTTCCCGCCGCGGAAGCGGTGCCGGGCGGGAACCCGTAGCGTCGGGGCGGCGACGAGGCCCGGCTGAGGGAACGAGTAGGCCTCCCCCGCCCCCGGCCCCCCCCGCCCCGGCCCTACCTGGGAGTGCGGCGCCGACGGGGGCAGCCGGCTGCTGGGGCTGAGCCCGAACCGCCCGTGCGCCCGCCCAAGCGGCAGCCCCCGCGACAGCCGCCCGATGCTGGGCAGCGTCCGCGCCCCCACGTCCGCCGACTCCATGGCCGATACCAGCCACTCCCCGCCGAGGCCGTTTGAACCCGCTTCCCGTCAGACCCGCGGCGCGCTGGGCGGGGCACCGCCCCCGGCCGCCATGTTTGTGGCGGGCGGAAGCGGGAGAAGGCGGTGGTCGCGGTTAAGGTTCTTTCGGCTTGGCTGCTCTGTTCGCGGCTCAGGGAGAGAAGCCCTTTCCCCAGTGAGTCCGGGGGTGTGGGGGCTCGGCGTCCCCCGACCCCACGCCCGCGGGCTGGGGTCTGGCGCTTTCCTTCCCGTGTTTTATATTTTTAAGGACACGCAGGTTCATGGCGGTCCCTTCTCCTTTCCTGTTCAGGTGCAGGCTGTAAGATGGCCCTTCCCCGCCTGCTGCGGCTGCTGCCCGGGGCGCTGGCCCGGCCGGTCTGCGGGCGGGCCCTGCACCGGGCAGCCCCGGCGGCTCCAGGTGAGAAAGAAGCGTTTGTCTTGTCGCCGCCTCTTCGGGGTTTTGGTGGGTTTTGTTTTTTTTTTCTTCTTCCCTGGGGCTCAGGTCAGGGTAGTCTGCAGAGGAGACTAAAGGTACGCTCATGATAAATTATTTATTCTGGATCACTTTTTTAAAATGTCGTCTCCAAATCATGTTTTTCTTTGACTTTTGGCATCTCACAGTGAATTGCCCTTCAAAGTGTATCAAAAACAATTTGTCTAACTCCCCCCCCCCCCCGCTTTTACTTTGCCTTTTTTTCCTCCCTCTTTCTTCTGTTGCACACAATCTATAAACAAGAGGGGTGGCTGACTGCCTAACATGAAAACAAACCTTCTTGCCCTCTACTTTACCTTTTGCAGCCTTCAGGCTGTGATGAAGGTTGTAAGGGAGGCTCGTTCCTGTGGTTATACACACATACATATGTCTAGGTAACATAATTTCCTTCAAGTTTCTCATTGCAAGCTGAAACTCTCACATGTTCTGTAAATGGTGTGCTTTGTTTTATAACTAAATCACAATGCCAGGCACACTGGGGTCTGTGGAAATTCTATAGTCATGGTTCAGGCCTTTTAGCAGTAGTTGCAGGCAGGAAGCTGTTCAATTTACACCTGTGCCGTGGGTGTCAATATGTTTGAGTCTTGGCTTGTCAAGTCCCCGTTCTGCTGTGCCTTCTAGATTCGAACATGGAATCGTCAGCGTGTCTCAGGACTGATCTGCAGCTCTCCCTTCTCTTGCCCCTGAAATGTGCAGGGCAGCAGTTTGCAGCAAGACTGCATTCAGATTTCTGTATGAAAGTTTGACTGAGACTTAGAAATAATTCCCCTTAAAAACCTGTTTAGAATAATTTCATGTCATATTTATGTCCTGATGTCTTGCAGCAATTGTATTTGGGATGTATGGAGTAATTTCTTTGTATATGTCTAAACTATGTTGGTGTTGGGGACAACGACACACACCTCTAACTGTTCTGTCTCACTTGTCTGCAAAAGCCACAAAAGAGCTTATTATTTTTATTCAAGACTTCAATAGCTTCGTCACTCGGACCAATACTTGTGGAGAGCTGCGTTCTGCTCATGTGGGACAAGAGGTCACACTGTATGGCTGGATTCAATATCAAAGGTAAATGCAAACCAAGGTGAAGATGGAGGTGCTTATTTGCCAGATCCAATATATGTTCTAGGGCTGGATTCAAACACTTTTTATGCTTCAGGTTATCTTTTTATATCTTGCAGTAGTCACTTCTGAAGTGAGAAAACAGTTGAGAACCATGCCAAATCACTATTTAAAATCTCAGAGTCTCATGCAACTGTTAATTGATCCTCACTACAACACTGTAAAATAATTAAATGTTGATACCCTCATTGTATAGGAGAGAAAACAAGTAACAGCATATTTATAGCAATTCTAACAGCTGTGAGCAAATAATTTCTTTTATATAGTGTCCTTAAGTTTTAAGCAAGTGATGTTGTCTTTTCAAGTACAGCATCTAATGATGCAATTTTAAAGTAAGCAAGCCTTGCTTAAAAAAACTGTTAAGAAAAGGTAGTAAGCAGAGGATGAAATGTTAATTCCAACAGTTTGCTATAAGTGGTGTGATATAATCACTCTTAATAGAGTTGTATATTTTGTAAATGTAGGGTGAAAAGCATGTCTGCATGCAGCATGGACGATGCTCCCAAATATTCTGATCCTGGGTGTGTGCTTTTAAAATGGAGATAGGTTCTGTGGCTTTGATGAAATTAATTTGTATCAAAAGTCGCATTTTGCATTTTACAGTCCAGAGAAGCTGTTTTTTATCCAGCATTGTTCTTCAGTGGTGGTCTGCATGGATTTTTTTTTTTTTTCAGGAGCATCTTGTCTTTGAACAGTTGTGGGTGGAGTTCCAGGAAACAGAGTTAGGATTATTGCAATGAGACCGTTGCGCTTTTACTTTTAAAGACAGACAGAGCGTGTTCCATTTGACAGCTTCTTGATGGATTAAGTACAAAGGTAGCTGTCTCTACTGCAGCTGAGGAGATCAAGTTTTGTGATTCTGGGTCTAGGAGTGTGAATTGTTCATGTGAAACTTTTTGTGGGACCAGTGTTCTCCTAATTGTTTTGTGGTTGGATTTTTTTTTTTATCCATATGAACTTTATTTTTATTGCTCATGTAACTGTGTTTATCAGAATGATGTTTCCCAGCAGGAAATTGCACTTGTTCAGATTCCCAGCTCTACATGGATTAATGTTCAAATTAAAATCCTACCTCTCCTGCTTATTTGCATGCTGTTTGTCTGTGGCTGGGCAAAAATCTGAAACAAATTGTTCGTATTAGATTCAGGTGTGGGAAAAGTATCTGTACATACATTACTTGGAAGCGCTTTGAGATTAGTCACAAGGTACAGGAAGTAGCTAGTTGCCATGTGCTTTGGCTTAAAAAGCAGAAGACTACTTAATTCTTAAAAAAAATGTTTTTCCTTTTGTGTTTCTATGGATCAGGCAAGGCCTGTTTCTGGTTTTGAGAGATTTCCAGGGTCTGACCCAGATCATCATTCCACAGGATGAGGTAAGTGCTACCAAATTTTAAGTCTTTTATTTTTATTTTTTCCTTTGGTGGCTTGGGTCCAGCAGACATGGAGATCAGAGTGAAGTACTTTGTCAGACTGAGTACTCTGACTCACAAATATATTTAAGCGTTATGAGAGCCCTAATCTGACACTACAACAGAAACATTAATGCTGTTTCCTCTGGCTTATGAGGAATGATCCCTGATTCAAATGGACTGTTAAGAAGTGAGGCCCTTGAGCATGGTGCATTTGTCCTGATCTTTGAATTTCTGTGAGACATTGTCCTCTTCTTGCAGGCACATTCCCATGTGAAGAAGCTCTTGTCTAATGCCCCAGTGGAGTCTGTTGTGCGAGTGACTGGAATTGTGTCCCCTCGGCCCCCAGGACAGGAGAATCCGGTAAGGATGTTGGAGTCTTCGAAGGTTTTTATTCCTTGTGGAAAAGAGCACTGGATAGTAGGATTATGGTGGATTTTGTCATATGGGCTCTGGGTGTGTGACAGCCTATCCTCAGATAATGTGAGGTGAAATAACTGCTATGACATGTAACTTAGGAGACCCTCAAAGCACATTACACAAAGACACCCATGAATTAAATTGTTCCAGCCCTTTGAAAGGATAATGGCTGGCTTTTTCAGGCTTTCCAAGTGTGGTTGAGAATTTCTTTTTCTTGAAAATAAATATTGTCATCACAAGTTCCATAGCATGTGATGACCTATTTCTCACTCAGAATAGATTTTGTTGTACTCCATTGCATAGGAAACAGAGGTGGAATAATTGTTCAATGTTATGCATTCCTCAGATCTCATTGTGGTCAGACATAGATTAATCTGTTAGGATTGTACATATCCCATCACTCATAGGCCTAAAAAGAGAACCTGGATTTGTGACCATAACACTTTTTGCTCTGAACACTTACAGATGTCCATAAAGAATGAAGGCTTCAAGCAATGCTTTTATTTCTCTTAATAATTTATAATGTTGTTGGAAGGTTTATACGCTTTTCCCTGGAGCTCTGTAGGATCAAATGGACTTTGATGTGGCCCAGTGCTAAGTGGGGGAAGCTGTCGGTTCTCCCTCAGGATCTAAGAGAAAGACGACCAGTTCTGAGAGCTGGTGTTCGGAACTGGAAGTTCTGAGAAGTTCCTCACAAGTTACCTTTTTTGATTTGTATTAAGGACTGATGGTGATGCTGCTAATGCACACTAAAACGTATACTGCATGGTTTCATGAAGCTAATGGAACTAGTGTTTTGTCCAAACACATGTGCCCTAGAAGGGTCTGTGCCTGACTGTTCCTCTGTGCTCAGCATGTCCTTCAAGGAGAAGGCAAAGGATAAGTAACTATATTTCTTGTAGAGGTCAGTATGCTACTGGAAAGACCATGCCATCTTCAGTGAGGTGACTTGTGTTTTTCTGAACAGAAGGGAAATCTAGGAGAAATCTGTCCTTGAGAGAAGTTCTCAGTTATACTGTGTTAGAAGGCAGGGAGGATACTCACATGGGTTTCTTTTTTTCACCTGACCATCTGTGAAAAACCTTTGTCCAATTGTTTCCCCTAAGTTTTTAATCTAATTTTTTTTTCCTTGCCTTTTTGCTCCAGAAAATGCCAACAGGGGATATTGAAGTGAAGGCAGAGACAGCAGAGATACTAAACTCCTGCAAGAAACTACCTTTTGAAATCAAGGATTTTGTCAAGGTGTCTGTGTTTGGGTTTGTTTGTTTGTTTTTACCAAAGTGGTGGCTTTTCCATAAATTGAGAATTTGCCCATGGTGATGGCAAACTAAGAGCTTAGTCTGGTTCTCCCAACTCTGCTTTGGGGGGAGGATGTTAATTAAAATAAGGATGCAGCTTGTTAGCCATGAGGATGTATTTCTAATTAGAGTTAAGCAGAAGACAAGGTTTGAATGATTCCAGCGCACACGGTTTTCAAATACCACTGTAAGAACAGATGGTAAAGGGAAGAGTGACAGAAATCAGGCAGTGCTAGCTTTTTTGAGAGTGTGAAACGGATCCTGTCAATGCACTGCTGTGTTTTAAGGCAAGCGTGCTTAGTCTTATCTGTACAAGTAGCTAGTCAGCCAGATTATTTTCTTCCTCTGTAAGTACAGTCTTATAAGAGGTTAGTTTTAGTGCAGGCTCTGTAGTGTAGGAGTGGCATTGCTTTTAACTGATATTCTCCGTGCCATTGAAACTGTGACTGATACGTAAGTGTTGGAGGAGGGAGAACTGGGTCATGTTCCCTCTGTGTTAAGAGTCCTGGACAATTACCATCATCCACACCACTTTAGTTTTCCTGTCTGTAATATGGATGTCTCACTGTTTAGTTGTTCCTTTAGATCGATGTATTATACCACTCCTCTGCCTAAAAATTGCAAGGAGGATTGCTACAGTCTCTTGCAGTGGACTGAGAATAAGGAGGGCTGAAATCCCGAGCTTTGAGGCACCTCTTATCACAGTAAATGTCTGTCTGTTTTGTTTGGGTTTTTTTTACAGTAATTGTCATCACTCTCAGTGGCAGATGTTTGTCTGTGTGGGTTGTGGGTAATGGGTTGGTTGTGGCAATAGAGCAGCACCCTTTTTTAGCTTCCCCCTTTTGTCCTGTGGCTTTAGGAGCAGCTTCATTAGACATGCAATTTGAATTTTGTCTCTTAATCCTAGTTATCTCTTATCTCCAGAAATCAGAGGCTTTACGGATGCAGTATCGCTACTTGGACTTGCGCAGCTTCCGGTTGCAGTATAACCTGCGGCTGAGATCACAGATAGTGATGAGGATGCGGGAGTATCTGTGTAGCCTCCATGGTAAGAAAAGTGCTTGGAGAACAGTGTGCAGCAAAGAACACTTTAGCCCTCCCTTCTTCTGTTTCCTGTCATTGGGAGAGATTGCCAATCAACATGCTACTCCAAACTGGTTCCGCTTCATAACGGTGTGTCTGCTTGCAGTGGAGTCTTTAAAGGGGTGTTGGCAGGCCTGAAGAGCAAAATATGTTGAAATCTCTTGGCATGCTACAAACCAATTGTTTCAAGTGAGCTATAACCAGTGAGAAAAGGCCTTTTGCAGGTATCTTCCCTCTTTTGGTCATGCAACTTGAGGCATGTCAAAGGGATGGATTTCTTACAGGGTTTTTGCTTATCTTATAATCAGGAGGTCTTTTTTTGAAAAACAAAGCCTCGTTCAAAATGGATAGAGAATTAACAGTTTTTCAGCCTATATGGAGTCCTCTGTCATCAAGAATTCTGGCAGGACATCAGGGTAGCTTAGACCCTTTAAATCTGTCATTACACAAGTTATTCTTAGAAGCAGCAAAATCTGTAGATTTTGGAGAGGCTGCATTAGAGATGCAGCTAAGATTACCTATTTTGTTGAGTAACCCTACTCTAGCTTACTTTGTGTCATACTAGTTCTTCTTGCTCTCAGCATATTCTGTGTCTGAAGCATGTGTTTGTTCCTCAGGGTTTGTGGATGTAGAAACTCCAACGCTCTTTAAGAGAACCCCAGGGGTATGTATTCTGTTAGTAATGCATTTTAGCCTCTTGCGATTGCATAGGCAGTTCGTGGTTGAATTACTGTCACGTGCCACTCTGCCTTCATTGCTGTTCCCTCACTAAGTAACAGCTCCTGCAAATTTCTGATATAGTATGTTGATCCTTTTAAAGGTAGAAGGAGTGAAAGGGAAGAGGTGATATCTTGTGTCTTAATTTTGAACCTTCAAATGAATAAAGCTTCTGTCTTGTAGAGTGCATGTTGAATGGAAGTCCTGTAGTGGGACAGCCAGATTATAAACAAAAAAACCTTCCTCTAAGCACTGTTTCCCCAGCATTTATCTCTTTAACTAATAGGTTAATGCAGTGGCACTACTCAAGGCATTTTAATTTCTGAGTTTATATTCCTTTATTTCAAAAATAATCACAGGAAAGAAAGATGTAGCCCAGGAATTGTTGATGCAGCTAACACATTGAGTTCTTGCATTTAAACCCCTGTCTTGAATGGTGTATTGTTATGCGTTAGTCTCACAGAGCAGGAGGTGGAGAATCCTCATTTGGGGTATTTTGGACCAAGTTGGTTAACAGATTATATTTTTTTTTAAGTGTGATATACAAACAGCCATTTCATCACAAGTGGGATTTCATAATGGGGAAAATAGATCCTTTCCTCTTGTGGTTCTAGGCTGTGGTGTTAGCTTAGAATTTGTAGATTTAATTCTGCAAAATAGCTGTGTGTCAGGCTGTACGATTGCCTGCTGCAGAATCCAGTCTTCCAATAATGGCCCACCCAGTTTCTACATGAGGTGTGAGACTTAAGTCCTGTATATGTTTAATCTAATTGCTGCAAAAGGGTCCAAGATGTTGATACTAGATTTGATTCAACAGTTGAGGAGAGCTCAATTGTAGAAATACACTGGCGGTGGGAGCAAAAAATGGTGAAGGAAGGTGTTTTGCAGTCTATTGAAAACTGTCACTACCTTGAAAAGGATAGCTTCTGTTTGCTGCAGTTCCTAGAGAATGCTGAAAAGATTGTGCATTTCATTATCATTTTATTTGACATATCACTCTTTAATTGCTGTGCTGACCTATCTTCCTGGAAAGTTCAGTGTTTTAGTCTTCTCTTGCCTTGGTGAATGGAAGAAAATCTGTAGAAGAGGTGTGAAAAATTGACTCATAGATTAGGAAGCACATGCACTGATGTTTTTTAATCTTAATTTGTATGTTCGCTTTTCTTTGTACTTTGAGGTGAGGGCTCAGAAATTCTCAATTCTTTTTAGTTTCTCTCTGGAAGATACTTTTATACCCTCCTCCTTACAGCATCTATTTTTGCCCTTCCATATCCACTTGTAACATTTTGACCAAGAAAAGCCGAGGAAGAGAAAGAGCTGAATCTTCTGAGAGAGAAGGGGGAAAAAAATGGCCTAAACCCCAAAGGCTCTTGGAAAGCAGCATATCTCTATTGCGTGCTAGGTATATTCAGGTCAGCTCTTTCTCCGTTGGGGAATTGAGGCCACTTATTTGCTGAACTGTGTAAGCTTTTCTCTTCTTTTTGATACCAGGGAGCAAAAGAATTCCTTGTGCCTTCAAGGGAAGCGGGCAAGTTCTACTCTTTGCCACAGAGTCCTCAGCAGTTCAAGCAGCTCCTCATGGTTGGAGGCCTGGACAGGTAAGAGTTTCTTGGACTCTTGTTCCCTGCATGTCCCCTCCTGTGTTTGCTTGCTTTGATCTGTGATGTTTTATATACTTTCCCCAAAAACTTAACGCCAAGGGTTTTGTGTTTTGAAGAGGGATCCTTGAATACTTGGGACTTCCCAACTAGGCCAGGCCTTTTGCTCCTCAACAGTAATGCCTCCCTGTAAGAGGAAACGTATCCTGTTTGAAGGTTGAAATCTTCACTGTTGTTTTAAGTGGAAACCTGATCTGAAGCACAGCCTTCCTGAAGGGTAGAAAATCTAGTGCATGATAAAAGCCTCTCCAAGAGTAATATATAGAACTAATTGAGATGAGGCTGGACAGCTGAGCATGAGTGAGACATGGAAAGTGTGCTCGCAGGGTGTACACGTACAAAGCTTTTAATTGTGCTTGTTCCTCCAAATAAAACTGAAGGAGAGGGCGATAGTTGTCCATGCAGTGAACTGCAGGCCAGGTCTTGATTATGACTTGAGTTTTGCATGGCCCTTAGCAGAGTCCAGGTTTGGAGCAGAAGGTGGGAAGGGGGTTGCGTATGCTCCTGTCAGGATGCAGCTCACCTGATACCCTCCAGAGGCACGTGGAGGCTGTGGTTGGAGATGGATACAGCTGCTGATCCAGTAGCTTCCACCCAGAACTTCATGCTTTTGAGCAGATGAGGAACAACCAGGACTATGATCATCCGCTACAAAGGGAACAGAGCTTTTTTTTTAAACTGGTAACTCTATAGTCACAATTTAATTTCAGGTACTTTAAATTGTTATCTAAGTAAAAGTACTATTGCAGGTACTTTCAGGTTGCTCGCTGCTACAGAGATGAAGGTTCGCGGCCCGACAGGCAGCCTGAATTCACTCAGGTAACCAGCTCACGCTGCCTTTCACCCTCCTCCTTGCCCCAAACAGCTTGTAGCTGTTTTCCTTTCTGAAGGCTTAGTTTCTGCTAGCTCTTGTGCTGCTTGGGGGGTACAATATTGTTTGCGTGTTTCACAGGCACAGCTCTTTGAAGTTTTTATGGGACATGCACAGAGTTACTGTCCTTGGATAACTGCGCAGTCCTAGGTGCAGTAGGTGTGGGAATTGTGTTGCAGCAGTGATTATGCTTGATGATGCAATCTCCTCCTGTCCTGCTGGGTCAGGCATCTTATTCCTCAGCCTTGAGATCCCAGGCAGAGTTATTCTGGTTCATTCAAGGCTTTTCCTTCTATCCTTGTGGTTATTACCTCATTCAGTTCTCTGAGGAGATAGTGTCCTGAGTCATGTGGCTGTAGGGAGATCATAAGCATGCCCTCACTCTAATGCAGTCATGCTATGATTTAATGTAGTATATTGTTTCTTTTTATGCTGGTGTTATAGTGAAGAGATTCTGCAAGTAGCAATGCAAAAGCAAAACCTGTAGCTAATGTGGAATCCCCCCTCTTGTTTTCTGTTTTAAGATAGATATAGAGATGTCATTTGTAGACCAAGCTGGGATCCAGAGACTGATAGAGGGCCTCCTGCAATATTCCTGGCCTGAGGAAAGAGGCTGCATTACGACTCCTTTCCCTTCCATGACGTATGAGGAGGCACTGGCTAATTATGGCACTGATAAACCAGACACCCGTTTTGGGATGAAGGTGAGGGTTTGGCCATTGGAAACTTGCAGCTTCTCCTTTCTATTAGTGTTTTAATAATGTTGATTTGGATCACGTATACATGATTGGCTGGGGTTCTTAAAGCTGTAATTTACGCAAGGTGTCTCTCCCATTGTCACTGCTTTGTGCAGGTAGTAATCTGATGGGGAAGAGAGGGTTTGATTATTTGACTGTGGGGAAAATGTATGTTTTAAGAAAATTTTATTTTGAAGGTAATGTAGTGGTAGGAAGCAATGCATTTTCACTGTGTTAGGAACCGGAGCCCCTAAGGCATCCACAGATACCATAAGTGCTTTTGTCTACTGCACTCCAAAGCATACTGCTGGTGAGCATGCTTCAGAGATACAGGCTTCTCCAGCCTTTTAATGACCTGAAGATATTTTCAAGATAACCTACTGCAATTGTGTGCATACACTGTTTGTGTATTGAGAATATTGACAAATGCGTTAAGAGGAACAGTGCTGAAAAGCAAGAAAGGGTCTTATTCCCCAGGAATTAATTTTGGGGGTTTCTTTTTCAGTATGTAGTGCTCTACACTGTGGTAGGATGGCATCATCTCAACCTTAGGTTTTCCTGGCTCAAACCCAATTTTGGGGTTTCCTGGCTGTCTTGCATTTCTGTTTCTGTAGTGTTTAGCTTCCTAATGGTTATTCCAGTTTGGCCCCATTCATTTCTTTGTGAACCATTTAATTTCACTAAACAAAGAAATGATGTCCCAGAGAATAGTGTTGAAGCTGTTAAGACACAGGTGCAGGATTTTTGCTTCATGTTCCTACCGCTGCTGCTTTTTCCTGTGATCTCTCTCAGATAGTGGACGTCAGTGACTTTTTACAAAGATCAGACATTCAGTTTGTGCAGAATGCACTCAGTTACCCACGTGGCACTGTCAAAGCCATTTGTATCCCTCAGGGAGTGGTAAGTGATGCTTTTACATGCTGTTTGTGCATTATGTGAAGTAAATAAAATACCATTTTTAATTCATTTGTTGGTATGGAAATGTTCCTTGCTATTACTGGGGGAGTAGTGCCCTTCAGGGAACTTGGCATTGGTTGTGGTTGACATCAGGTTGGCCTGAGTGATGTTAGAAGAGGGGAATGGAGATGACCAGGTGATGGGAAGAGTATATTGCCCTCAGGAACAGGGAGTAAGAAAGCAGAGCTGCAAGGTCCCTTAGGATAGGGAAGTGATACTAGTGATAGGATGAGAGGAAATGGCCTCTAGTTGCACCAGAGGAGGTTTAGACTAGATATTAGGAAAAATTTCTTTACTGAGAGAGTGGTCAAGCATTGGAACAGGCTGTCCTGGGAGATGGTGGGGTCACCATCACTGGAAGTATTCAAAAAAACGTGTAGACGTGGCACTTCGGGATGTGGTTTAGTGGGCATGGTGGTGCTGGGTTGATGGTTGGACTTGATGATCTTAAAGGTCCTTCCCAATCTTAATGATATGTGATTTTGTGAAGCCTCTCAGGTCATCAGCTTGCTTTTTTGTCAAGGATGGCTTCTGATGTGCATCTCAATAATAAATTGTGCCCTGTGGCAAGGATTGAAATAAAGCCAGGTATGGCACAGCTCTGTTCTGGACTAGTGAGAGAAAGGTCAGGTGGTTACAAGCCCTTCGTGTTTGCTTCTGCATTTGTGGGCACAACTCATGTCTCGTAACCATTCTGATTTAAACCTTCAAATCCAAGGCTGACAACAGATGTAGATAGATACAGCCATGTATTTTAGCAGGGAAGCAGATTGAATTCTGCCTGTGGTCATCTTTGCAGCTTGGTCAGTGGCGGGGCGGGGGGGACCAACAACCACTAAACACTGAGTTTTATTGGGGGAATAAGACTTTATAACTATGGTTTCTCTTAGGATACCTTTAATTTTAGCTCAAAACACAAGCTGCTAGCTTCCCATGAGAGGGCACTAAGGTGTGTGTTTGAGCAAAACAAAAGTGGAATCTTGAGCCTCTCTAAACATTAGGGTAGCTGAAAAACTTCAAGATCTTGATGCAGGTCCTCATTTACTGCATTTGTTTGCCTGTGAGAGTCAGCCCAGTTGGTTTCGCTCTGTTGTTCCTCCAAATTGAGCTATGCCTTCCCCATCAACAGTGTGGTGTTATAACCTTGTTCCTGCACGCTGGAGGCAGTTAGTTGGCATAATCTAACTGCTGACCAGCTACATCTGATCTGAGAGCAGGGAGAAAAACTGCAGCCAGGCGTACAACCTAGAGGAGCCTCTTCCTGAAAGGAGCTCTTGGAGAAGGCACTGTGCCGCAGCCTAGTGCTGTGGGCCCTGTCCTGTTCCACAGCACTTATTAGAACTTGTAATGGAAACAAAAGAACTTGAAGTTTGGAAAAAGCTCAGTCAATAGATTTGAATCCTGGTTGGGCTTTCGGTATATTTTGCTGAGGTTTAATGTGTCTTCTCTTGCTCTTTTCCCAGAGGTATCTTAAAAATAAGGATTTGGAGTCATTAAAGGAGTCTGCAAAATCCCAGTTTAACCAGGTGAGAGAAACACTGCTGAGGCATTGGAAATGGTGAATGACAAAGTGTGTACAAAGGCACTTGCAGGCAGAGGAATGTAGAAGAGCAGTTTTTAATAGCTGAGAGTCAGTGCCTGAGCATTTGATGCTTCAAGACAAGAGAGGGCAGCACTGGACTGAACATACTTTTACCTTTCTTTAGGAAATCATGGAGATAATCTGCAGGCCTGATGGAAGCTTGAAGTCTCTGCTTACAAAGTTTCTTGGTGAGAAGCAGCAGCCAGAGCTTATCCAAGCACTGAACATGCAGGTGGATGATGTGGTACTGCTGGCAGCTGGTGAACACAAGCAAGTGGTAGGAAGCCTTTCTGAGGTGGCTGAGTTGAATGTTGCTGATGATGGCTTTGTTATCTGACCTTAGTCTAATTCCTGATATTAAAATAAATCATCATCTAATTCTGTGTTTCTCTGGAGCTGAAGCTATAGCCACAGCAAATAATGCATGAAATGTACCTATTACTTTTATTTCCCCCAGTCAAATTCTGTAACTCGTAAGTGTAATGAAGGCTGCAATATAAAACAGGAACAAATCAGTGCCTCCTTTTCTCTCACCTTAACTTAATTTTTAAAGTATCGAACAGAGATTGGTAATTCTGCCTCCCATAAGTAGCTGTGCTTCACTCTTGTCATCTGCTTATTAGCAGTAGTGATGGGAGATTCCATCCCTAGCCTTTTCTGTTCTTCCCAGCAGATGTTGCCTTCCAAGCATTGGTCTATGACAAGTGTCATGCTTTGCTTGATAGCTAAACTTTTGTCATATTCTCTTTCTGTGCCTTCATTTCACTGTCTGCAAAGTACAGATCTTACCTGTGCTCCCCCAGTTAATCCACATTTATGTGGAGCTTGAGGTTAATCTAGGAGAGTTCCATCCTCACAGAACACTTGGAAGAAAATGAGCTTTCCAGCTCCTTACTCACCTTTCTTTGTCAAACCCTGGAGCTGCTGCTGCCTCAGCAGGAAAGTGATTTTTTTTTTAGGAGACAAGGCAAAAGTGTTTAAGGCAACAGCGCGTTACAACTGATGCGCTCTCTGATACTACCTTTATGAAACACTCTTTCACTGGTCAGTGTTTGAGCAACTTCCCTGTTATTAAAATTGCCCTGTCTCATTCTTTTGCTTCTCTTTTGCAGTGCTCTGCATTAGGAAGCCTGCGGTTGGAGAGTGCTGACCTCCTTGAGGCAGCTGGGCTGGTACTCCGTGATCCTACGACTTTTCACTTTCTGTGGGTGGTGGATTTTCCACTTTTCCTCCCCAAGGAAGAGAATCCCACTGAACTGGAATCTGCTCATCACCCCTTCACTGCCCCTCATCCTTCAGATACCAGCCTCCTCTATTCTGATCCCACAAAGGTAACTAACTTCATGCCTGCCATACTGGCTCTTTTACAGCTGTATGTCCTGGAAAACTGTGTAAGTAGCACCTGTTTTTACTGTAAAAAGGGATGTTGTTTCATGGAACTGACTGCACATTGTACGTATCTGTTTGGAAGAGCTGGCTTCCAGATTACTCTGAGTGGCAAATACCCATGTCTGCCCCTGACAAAAGGGGCTTATAGGAAACAGTTGCTTAAAGGGAGGAGTCTTACATTCTGACCCATCCCATGTTGCTTCAGGTTTTGATCAACTTTGCAAAAGGATTTGCTGATTTTGTTTGATTTGTTTGATTCAACTTTGCAAAGTTTGTACTGTTCCCACCTCTGTCAGCAGCAGTCCATGCCTCCAGTCCTATGACTGGTAGCTGAACTGCAAGGTACCAGAGAGAGCAGTGTTCTAGTATGTCATGGCTTCATTCCCAGTGCCTTTGCTGTCTGTGTGCAGATTTGATGTTAAATGCAGCTGTGTCCCAGCATTGCTAAGGTGCCTGTTCATTTCTTTCTGCAGGTCCGTAGCCAGCACTATGACCTGGTGCTGAATGGCAGTGAAGTTGGAGGTGGCTCCATCAGAATTCATAGTGCAGAACAACAGCGTTTTGTGCTGGAGAAAGTGCTGAAGGTAACACCTACAGATGTCTGTAATATCCTCTTGGAGATTTAAATGACTACTTAAATAGCCACTTCAAATTCTGAAAGAAACGCATGCTTCTTAGAGAAACATAACTCCTAGCCCTGAGTGATGGATGCCTTCATCATACCTTCATCTTATGTTGCTAGTAGGAAAACCATTGTTTACCCAGTGACACTTGTTACATGATTTTACAGGAGAACTCTGAGGTGCTTTCCCATCTGCTTGAGGCTTTAGAGTTTGGAGCTCCACCTCATGGAGGAATTGCTTTAGGTGAGTGCTCTGTGTCACCTCCAGGATGCAGGTGCCTTGTGACTTTTTTTTTTTTTTTGGCATATTAGATCCCAGGAGTAAGCCTCGTGCTTATTAGCAAAAGCCTTGTCCCCTCTGGACAGAGGGGGTGTTCTGATGTTGCTATTTGGCACCACCAACATGGTAACACTGTGGGTTTACACAGATGTGGGTTTACACATCTCTTTAGCTGCTTTGTAGAAGAAAACAGAAGTTTCATCACCAAGTGCAGAATGTTCTGGTGTTCCTCCCCAGTGTCATAGTGTGATTTGGTTCCTATGCAAGGGCCAAATCACATATTGGTGGCTCTAAGAATGATCCTTATATGGTTCTTCTACAAACAGCATATTGGAAAGATGGAGTAGATAATATTACTGAGCTTGAAGAATAAAACTGAAGCAAGTAAGGGGAAAAAATTAATCTCAACCAGTAGCAAACAAACAGCATGTTCATTAAGATTAGGTCATCTTTATTCTCATCCCTCTGCAGCCAGAAGAGGATCCCTGTGCTGCAGGCCCAGAGGCCTGGGACAGTGTGGTACTTTGTTTCATGCCCGGGGTCACAGCCACAGCCTTGCCCTCTGCTCCAGTCTCCCTTCCCTTCTTTCTTATCTGTGGTGCTCACTAAATCAGATAATGTCAGATTTTTTCCTAGAACATTGCAAGTTTGTGTTTTTGAAAAACCACAAACCAAACCCTCCACCAAAACAAACGAACCCCACAAACAAGAGGTAGCATTCTAACTCATGGTTTTCCAGTATGATTTCCCTCCACCCAATCACCCAGATGCTCTTGTTCTTTTTTTAATTTCTCCTAGTTGTAATCCTTCAGAACTCGTTAATTTGAGCTTTGTTTGAGCAGTTAAGCAGAGCCCTGACAGTGTTCCTGCCACTCAGTTGCCCTGGTTTTGTTATGGTGCCTTTGCAAAAGCACCGTCTCTGCCTTGCAGTCCTTGATGTGTTGCAGAACTTTCTATAATATTGAAAAGCTTTATTTTGCTAGGTGTTTCTTTTCTTTAGGCAAGTCTATTTCTCTGCTACTGTTTGAGATTATTTTTTTCCCCTTACTTGCTTCAGTTTTTTTCTTCAAGCTCAGTAATATTATCTACTCAATCTTTCTGATTTTTCCAAATCGGAGGATATAGGGCCATAACTCAAGTGGTTCATCAATTTGTTTTCTGCTTCTAGGACTTGACAGGCTGATCTCTCTCATCATTGATGCTCCAAGTATCAGAGATGTCATTGCTTTTCCTAAATCCTTCAGGGGACGGGACCTGATGGGTAATGCTCCAGACTATGTCACTCCAGAAGAACTAGAGCCATATCACATCCAGGTTTCCTGGCCTCTTGCGGAAAAAGAGGCAAAGCAAAACTGACAAAGCCAGTGATGTTTAACCAGAGGTGGTTACAGCTTCTAAATACTAGAATTCAGTTCAGGAAACATCAACTGTTAATGGGAGGGTGCGGGATGGTGTAACCCCACTGTACCATGGCTAGGAATTCACGTTCGAGTTAGTAATGGGAAGGAGAAGTAGAAAAGCAAAAGAACAGAACATAATTTTAGCGTAGGATATTAAGATTGTTGGCTTTGGGGTGTCATACTGGAGTGGTGATAGACTCTATTTTCACTCCCCACTCTTTCCATGCCCTTTGTAAAGTATTTCTCCTCCTATCTGGAGGAGGTAGTGTCAGCCTCCCTGGCAGATGGCCTGTATTCCTGGTGATCATTGAATCTGTTAGCTGAGGACTGTTACAACAGAGCAATGCTGTGCTGGGCCAAGAGCTCTGGACACTTCACAGCAAAACTTCAGTGCAACCAGCAGCTTGTCTCATGCTGGAAGATACCAGGTCATCCAGAACTTGCCACAAGGAGTTCATATTCAGCTGTGTTCTCTCTTCAAAGACTGGGAGAGGAGTGCTTTTTATCATTTGCAACTGTTGTCCTTGTAATACTTGTCAGACAGGAGATGATCTCTTTGGGGCCTGTGGTCCTACTGCTTTTCAGCATGCTAATTCTGAAGTTTCTGTGTTTGTAAATAAAGTTTACCTGGCAATGTGGTTTTGACTGAGCTTGGCTTTGGGCTTTCTCTACAAGAAGAAGGAGCCACCAGTTCTTTACGACCCTTGATCCCTTCAGGAGATGACAAGAAGGCTGTGATGGCATAGCAGGCTTGCCAGTCCTTCTGTGAATTCTGTCTGGTTCTGCAAACCCGCTGCCAACAGCGGTGAGTGATGCAGCAGGAGGTTCCTTGCAAGTAATTATTCATCCCTGTCCCACACCAGAACAGCCACAGTGCTGGAGCAACTCCACACCGAGTAGAGCGTGGGCTCTAGCAGCATCTACCAGACCAAGCCAAGTGGCTCTGCTCTGCAGTGTGTACCAAGCTCTTGACAGAGGCACTCCAGTAGGTGTTCTTAACTCTGTGCTTAGGTTGGAGAAAGCAGAGAATTTGGTGGGAGGAAAGGAGGAGGGTGAAGGAGCTTGAGGAAAAGAGAAAGGAGAGGTTACCTGAATAAGGTAGGAAGATGGTGTGAAAGAAGAAAAGGGAGAGCTACTGTGTTCCAGCTGGGAAGGAGAGCAGGAAGCATCTGCCAGAGGAAGTGCATGAGGACAGATGGAAGACTGCAGTTCTTGTCTGAGCTGATACGGAGCTCCAGCCTCCTGCAGGAGATCCTCTCGCAGATTCTAACAGCTCCAAGGGTTATCAGCCAATTCAGTCTCCATGTTGTGGGATAACATTACGTGGTGGTGCATACTGGTGTCTTTAAATACTGGACTGTCTTGTTGATAAACAGGAAGGGAGGTGGCCTCCTTAAGGTTGTTTTTTTGGGTACTTTGTACAAGTAACAGTGAAGCTGACTTGCTGCTGCTTTGCAGATTATAAGATGATGGAGTTATATACATAAGAGAAAACTTAAATCCTTTCCTATCCCACGTTATGATTGTTGCTGGCAGTCTCAGAGCATGGTTAAATACTAGTTAAAAAACAAAACACAAGCCTGGATTTGTATTCACATTAATTCTAGCCAAACATTGTTAATTCCTTGATACTTTCCTTGTACAAGCTATTAATTCTCATCTTGCAATGAATTCACCTTTGTTTTACTTTTTTTTTCCCTTGAGGAGAATCTCTCAGTTCAGAGGGAAGCTGAGCTGACAATTGTATCCCTAGGCAGATGTGTGTTTAAAAACAATTTTTAAATTTGTTGTTTTTGCAGGTTGTGGGGGAAAGTCACCTTGTGAGAGTTATATTAAATATTTTCTTTCCCTTAACGTGTAAGTGGCACTATGGAATACAGCCACTACAAGGCTATATGTTGTAGTCAGACTGCTTTTTTAGAGGATGCTGGATTTTGTTACCTCACTACCAGTAAAGAAGTGAAATGAAGATTTGCATGGGATTTGCTTGACGGTCGTGTGTGTTCCTAAAGCAGGGATGTCGGAGGCTTGCTTGAGGACATGGAATCACAGAAAAGAACAGTTCTGAGAAGTTGTTCACTCCCCCAGACTTTTGTTTATAGTAGGTGTAAGCATAATGTGCTGAACTTTTTTTTTTGCCTTAATTGTGAAATAAGGGGCACTGTATCATTTGGTTAGTAATTGTTTGCAAAGGCAAATGCTGTTTGCGCCTGAAGAGACCCAGTTCTTTAAACTAGGTTTATTATCAAGTGTTCAAAGGGTAACTGATGCTCTAAGAGGCTTAGGCAGAAATGTAACACTACCTGGAACATTCTTCTTGACAGCACTTGTTAAAGCATGTGAGCAAGCTGTCTCTGAGGCGAACGCATCCCTCTCTTGTGCAAGCTCTTTTGTGTGATGTTTGTTTACCCACTGCTGTATTAAGGACTCACTGCAGTTATAAGTGTGTGACACAGCTACGCTTAGCTGCAGTGAGGGAAAAAAAAAAAAAGGCAAAAAACCATGTCATCTGAGCTGCTGCAGTCCTGCCACAATTAGGTCAGTGAAAAAGATGTAGCCCAAATTTATGCGAACCATCTGTGCTTGGATTTGTGAATGAAGGTGGCTTACAATACAAGTCTGTGAATTTGCCAGTGGTTGTGTGAATGTTGCCACAAAGACGACGCTGATTTTTATAGAGCATTGTGTAAGGCTTCACTTGGGCTTGTGGAAGCCTGATCTACAGAAAGTCATTTTTAAACTGCAATTAGTTGGCATATTTAGCTGCATATTTTCGTAGGAGCAAGAGTAGACAGGCATTACAAAGAAATACATGGAAATAAGGGACAGTCATATTGCAGACCAGTATGTTTGATGGAGAAAAGCTGCTGGCCTGTGATCCTGAAAATAGATGTTAAAACCACTACTTCAGCACAATGTCCATCAGAAATGCCTGCTGAAAATAAGCTACAGCATAACCACAAACTGCAAGCTTTCGCTGAGCCCTTGTTGCTTCCACCCTCCTTCCTTCCCCCTGTATGAGACAAACCTATGGAGAAATGTTGCTATGTCAGTTGTGCTAGAAGATACAAAGTCCTGGACTCCTCTCTTAAGAGTTAATCTTTAAGTAAGCTTTTGTTAGAGGTGTGGTGTATAAGAAAAGGTTGGTGAATCTGTATCGCTGCATGGTTTGTTTTTTTTTTTTTTTCCCTCCTCCTTCCCCATGCAGCAGCAGTCTCCAGGCCCAAGCAAAACTAGCAGTAGATATCTGTTCATCAACTTGACGAGAGTCCAAAGTCCTTGAGGGTGCCTTCATATGATTCCTGTTGTCCAAAGAGCAAACAGTAACACAATTGGTATACACAGACTCTTCCCTGCATTGGAGGTACTAATGTGACTGTCGACTGTTACCAGAAATGCCCCTCTGGCAGTATATATGCATGTAAAATTAGTAACAGAACCCATATCGTTACTATCTCCAGCTTCCTGCAGCCATTTCCGCTTGTCATCATGACTCCTCTGCTCTTCCTTCAGCTTCTTTTCAATATGTGCGTGTATACATGATGGACAAGAGAATTGCCCAGCCTCTGGGTGCTCTACCCGCAGCAGTTGGCTTTGTCACAAATAGACTCACCAGCTGGACACAGGTGCTGCCTGAGGCTTTGCTTGGGGTCTTTGCTGGTATGGATCAGCTTGTGATGGTTGAATGTGTTCTCTGACGCGGTCTTCTCATCTCTAGAGAATTTAAGACTAGCATACATGAATGTATGATGTGAATGTTAGGGTAGGGGATAGGATTGTACAAGGAGTGCTCTTGCAGAAATGAGAGTGGTATGTGAGGTCGCTGTACTCCTTTAACCCCTCCAGCTTGCTAATTTTCTTTTGCTAGATCTGAACAAAACATGTAAAATGGAGAGAGAGTTTATTCCCCACCTCTAGGGAAACTGACTCTGTTTATGTTTCAATAGATTTGACTGGAACAACTGTGTAGTAAGTTTATATACCACCCTTTGTAACATTAGAGATAAGTTTCTGATGTGTTTCAGTAATTTTTGTTTCCTTCCAGAACAGGAATGTAGCACTCTGGTGGGATTCTCAGCAGCCAAAGCGTGGGATTATTTTTTTTCTGTAAAGTTTCCAAGCCCTATCCAGAATATTTCAGGTTGGGCCAAGCTGGGGAGAGATGTCAGTGCTTGATTTCAACCATCCCACATGGCTTAGCGGGGGTTTGGCTGCAAGGGTTTTGTACAAACCGCCGTAAAGACAGGACCTGTTTTCAGAACTCAATCTGGATTTTAATCCTGTATAGTGCTGGTATTCAGCTGTCTCTCTAGAGTTAGCTAAATTACATCTATAACTTGACAGCAGCTTTGTGTAATCCCATGCTGCAGATACCCAGAGGTTCAGGGTGCTGGTTATTTTCCAGTTCTGTTGAAAACAGACGACTGCTATAAGAAAATACAATTTGTAGCAAGGCAGCAGAAATTTTCCAAGAATGGTTTCAGCTGTTTGCAGCTGATTTGTACCCACTATTTTACCCCATGGGGAAAAGTGGGGGAAGCTACTGCTCTGTACCATCACCCTCCTGTAGCCGGAGTCTGACAGGAGGGCATTTGTGTCTACTTTTCTTCTGCCTTGGAGAGCACGGGGACCTTAGCTCAGACCTGATGTGAGGACAGTCGGCGTGGCAGAAGCCAAAAGGACGTTGCCTGGGGGCACAAAGCTACTCCTGGAGCTACAGCATACGCTAGACCCAGCGTTGCTGCGGGTGAGCAGGAGGTGGTGCTTTGTGTATGCTCATGTGGTGACTCTCCGACCCCAGAAGGGCATGACTCCACTCCTCGGCGTTTCGCCAGCACCTCTCCCACTGGGAGGAATGGAGCGGGCATGGCGTCGGGTGACGCTGCACCCATGTCCAGCACCCGGTGAATACAGGCAGCCTCAGGAAAGGAATCTATAACGGTAAGAGCGGAGGGATAAGGAGAGCTTATGCTCTCAAATACAAGGGTTTCTCTCTTTTTTTCCCCCCCTTTCTCTATACCTTTAGCTGCTTGTACAATCATTTGTTTTGACACTTGTCACTGTCAGTGCGTCTCGCGAGGACACTTGGTACGCTCTCTGTCCCTTTGGCCCGCTTGTTAACAGCAGCCGCGAAGGCAGACGACTGGCAACCAGCTGGAAATCCCCCATGTGAGCTTCATGGACTTCACCTCTAAATGTCTGAGCTCTTATTTCAGGCTTGCTTTCTAGTTTCTTGTTTTTTTCCAAAACATTGTTGTATGTAATTAAGAAAATGTTGATTACATGCCATCACCAGCTGTGCCAGCCACAATTTTACAGCAAGCAGAGCTCTGTGACAGATCTATTCAGCCTGGATTGGTCACATTTCCCTCTAATAACCCAGCAGGCTCCAGCTTCCTTGCTATGTTTTGATAGCCTTTGTGTTTACTGTAATGCTGAAGTAGAGTTGAAGAAAAATGTTACAGACAGTTCTCCCATTCATTTGGTCATATTTTAAATGTATTTGTATTTCTGTAGCCATGAGTTCTGCTGTCAAATTATGTGTTAATCCTAAAAAGTGCTGCTGCTTCCTTAATTTAAACCTCTCATCTGATCATTTCATGAGCTACCTTCCCATTATGGTTATTAGAAAGAATTTGAGCATTCATTCCTTCTGTATTTTCCGCTCATCCTTTCACAATCATATCCTCTCTTTTTCAATCACATGAATTTTAAGCTGTAGAGTTTTAGGCTATCTCATCTGCCTGCCTGTGGGAATCGCCGCATAACTCCTGTGCTACCAGCAGTGACCTTCCATATGCCCATCGACAGCTGAAGTGGCCAAAAGCTGATGCTGCTATAGGTTGTTTGGAGTTGTCTTTTTTTAATTTCCTCCCCATGTGTTACTGTTTGTATTTATCAACCTCCACTTTCTGCTCTGTACTGTGTAAAGGTATGAGATAACTTTTTTTGGTGCAAAAACTAATATTAACCATGTACTTCAGTTACTATTTAAAAGAAACATAAGTTATCAGAAAGATCACAAAGTACCTGAAGAAGAAAGCAGCAAGCTTTGGCAGCACTTCCCAAGTAGCAGGTGTATATCGAAGCGAATGATAGAAAAACATTTCTGGGAACAGTTAGTACAAGGGGCATGTACAGTGGCAATTTTCTCCGGAGCAACAATCACAGTGTACTATTGGATTTTTTTATATTATCCTCTGTTTAGAGAGTGATAGATTTAAAACACTCTCAGTCCTGAGAATTTTACTCGCTTGCTTAGCAATTTGAAGAGAATTGTAGATGAAGGCTTCAGCTCTTTGATGGTGTCCCTTGAAATGCAGGCTCCTCATTTGTCATCTATTCAATTTTTCATGTCATTAGATTTTTATTTGTGTATAAAGAAAAAGACGTCCAGTACGGTTTTGCAAAAGAAAAGCCTTAAATGCTTGTTTGGGGTTTTTTTTTTTGTAGCATGAACAAAACTAATTTGATGGTAATTACAGTGCCAGGGCTCTGAGTAGGGTAGTACCCAGGGACTCCAAATCCTTTCAAAGAGCATCGCTTCACTCTGAGTGGCAAAACACGTGTCCAGAGCAAAATGGGTACGATATTTCTCATGGGTGCTACAGCCCCTGGTAATTGTAGAATGTTTTTGTAGCTCTGTACAAACATATTGGAGAACAAATAGGAGAGGTGGGTGGGTGACAGGCTGACTAGCTCAAGGTCACGCAGGGTATTGTCCTAGAGGGAGCATCCCAGGAATACCGTAACAGCTCACGTAGAAAGCTAACTCATCTCTAACCTCCCATACTTTTTTATGAGGAAGAAAAAAAAAAAAGGGCTGGTGTTTAAATAAAAAGTACTATGTCATATTTATAGTAAAAGTTTAAAAAAGCAATTATGGAAGGCAAGAGCTTGACTTGGAGGTTTAGGATGTCTTATAAAAATTCCAAGAATGTTTTAAATAGAATTGAAGTGAAAGCATATAAAGCCATGAATTCTCATTTCATATTTTCACGGTTAATATTGTATAATTAAAGATAAATCCAGCAAATTCCTGGCAAATATTTGGGGGGGTGGGGAAGATTCTTTTAATGGAAGGAGCATAATTTTAGCACAGCTGCCACAGAAATAAACAGGACCAAGCTCTACCCACAGTTGCCTTTTGGAGATGGCTTACTGGTTTTAATGCAGTTGCAGGAGCCACATGAAGAAAATATCTGGCATGCTGTTACTAATTTCATTTGTGGAAGATGAGATAAATAGTAATGACTATAAACACCCATTAAATGCAGACTCACAAGTTAAATAACTATGCTGACTAAATTAATATACTAAGAGGTACTTTGTAGTCAGGATGACATTCAGCTGGAATGATACTCTCTGAAAGGCAATTTCTGTGAGTTTATTATTTTATTAATGCTACCTGAACAACCTTCTGTTTAAGTTGTGAGTCTACAGACCTTTTTCTTCATGTCAAGGTCATTTCCATCCCCCCTTTCTGCTCCTTTCTGCTTCCTTGGCAGCACTGATCAAAGCCTTTGAGGGGTGCCCGGTGAGCAGCACTTCATTATTTCAACTAGGACCAGTTTTTGGGTCCAGCACACTGCATGGCCTCGAGCAGCTGCTGCAGCAGCACAGGTGAGGAGTAGGAATAAGTGACTGAGGTTTGGGGAATATAGGAATGAGGACTGCTTAGGCTGACTTGACGTAAAATAATGTGCAGTTAATTCATGCTGCCATCGTGTGGCTCCTGCTTAGGAAGATTTAAAAACACTGGAAATGGTCAAAATAATCAGAATCTATCATGCAACAGCAGGAAATAGTGAAGCTGTTCTTTAAATAGCCAGTGACACAGAAGATTTTTGTGTGTTTTCCAGGTGGTTACTGTCCCCTTTGAAATCATAAAGTAAGGTGCCATTTTATTCCTTAGCCTTTCATGGTAGTGTGAGCTGAAAGCTGGAGATGCACAGCGTGTGTTTATATCTTCTGTCGTACTATGCATCTTATTAGGGAGAACAGACATCACATAATGTGCATTTATAGCCATTTTTATGCATTCTAACAAATTCATAAACAGAAAATCTCATCTAACATGGAAGTCAATTTATAGTGTTCCCTTATTTATTATGTATACCTGGAGGATTAGTAAAATCGAGGATGAGAAGCCTCACCAAAGTCTGCTGAAGGCTGTGAAGAAGAAATTATGAGGGTGCTCAGGAGGGTGAGCTGCTTAACTCACCTTGCTTTCAACAGTCAGGACTTGAACGTGATGCTACTGAATGGTAGGATGTTTCTAATTGAGCTTAATACTTTTATGACCTCTTTGGCAGCTCTTGCGTTTCACTTGACCTTGCCTTCGAACTGCTGTAGGTTTGTCTTGGTTCTTGTTTCCTCTCCCTGGAGCTGGGATTGCTCAAGCTAATATCTCAAACTTCTCAGTCTGCGGACAACTCTGTCTGATTCCCTCAGTCACTGCGGTCCCTGGTGCGGGCACAGGCAGGGTTTTCGGGAGGCAATGCCTCCTGGCAGCTCCATGTGCTTATCCAAGCCCTTTTTCAGGGCACTCTGAGACTATGCCAACGGTGACCGCGTAAGCGTTGCCGTTTGTCGTTTATAACATTTCACGTAATGGTTGATAGATGGTGTGTTGGACTGTGCTGCGTAGCTCGCATGGCCAAATGAGACATTTTCCCCCCCCCCCCCAAGGCTTCTATCTCAGTATTACAGCTTGGTTTTGTCCAGGTTGCCTCACTCAGGGCTTGCCCCTTGAGGAAAGGGAGCGAGCTTTTGGTGACAGCCGCCTAAAGTGCCACTACTAAATGAATAACTACAATTCTCCCTTTGTAACCGTGGGATTAGTTTATATCTCTAAGCCTGCAAGACAAATGCTTTTTGCTTCATCACGATCCCTTAATGTAAGAAATAGTTGTTATGGCTGTGACAACCCTTCCTTTCAGTAGTCCTGGTAAGCACAACAAAGGAGCAGGTCAGCACTTTCCTTGGTCCTCCTCGTACTATTAATGTACGTGTAGGATAATTGTGGGAACAGAAAGACCTATTGAAAAAATGTCAGTAAGGCCAAAATGTTTAATGCTTTATTTTTTCATGCCAGTCGTTGTTAGAAAGTTTAAAAGCAAGAAGTGCTGACTAGCACTGCTGGTGATAATGACAAATAGTGAGATCTCCATGCAGAATAGAGGAAAAAATACATTCAAGAGGGCTCTTGGGAAATCAGGTGGTCTCAAGCTGTCTGTGTGCCAGGTATTTCACTGAAAAGTTAGCTGAAATTATTTCAGAATAATTTGTGGTGATTTTTGACAAATTATGGTGGATGGGGCGGAGCCTGACTGCCATAAAAGTCACGCAGTTACCTGTCTCGAGAAGGAAGAAGGGGAGGAGGACCTGGGTAATTACAGATCAGTTTAATTTTCATTTCCAGAAGAAAAAAAATCTGAAAAGCAGTCTGGAAGCTGTTGGACAAGTAAGCCATGTGGTTTTTTGGAGGAAAGTGAGCTCAAACCAAAGTAATATCATCCTGTGACAAGATTTAAAGGTCTTACTGCTAAGGGAGGGGCAGTACATGGCAAATACCAAGTCTTTTTGACATAGTCATACCTAATGTGACTCTGGATGAAACTGGGTACAAATGATTAGATGATGCTCCACAGGGGAAAAAAAAAAAAAAAAGTGTATTTTCAGGTGCTTGTCCCAGGAACATTTCTTTCAATCTTGGATAGTGAATAGAAAATGTAGTTTCATGTATTTATTAACAAAGTGGTACAAATTTGGAGAATCTGTAGGCTATTGGGTGAAGCATATGGCTGGGATTCAAACCTTGGCAAAGGGAGAAATGCTCACGGAAAAACTAGGATGCTGTGCAATACAGATAAAGGTAAGTTGCTGTATTTAGGAAAAAAAAAACCTCAGCTCTGTAGACAGCAGCAGATAACTGGCTGTTCTGACAGCAGAAACTGCTGGTGTTTATGCTGGGTCAGAAGCTAAGCATGAGTCAACAAACTTGTCCTATTGTGAAAAAGCAAATACCATGTTAGGGTGTAAACAGTCATGCAGACAGCAAAACACACGTTGCTGTCTCTCCGTTCTGCTCAGAGTGGTGTGGTCTCTGTTATAATACCTGATCTTTGGGTTTGGAGCTGTGCCCTTGAAGAGAACCCGCATGCTGCCCTAATTCCCGGTCTGTGCTTCTGGACCAGCCAAGAGTAGCGCTCTTCGCTTGCTGCCTCGTGGCTTGGGTGTTGAATGATTCTCTTTGATACAGAAAAGCTGATTCCTCCTGTCTGCAAGGATGGGAAGGCAGAGGTTGATGTGAGAGAGTTGACCGAGTGAACAAGTTGGGTTCTCTCTTTGGTGTAACATGTGGTGTCATCCTAAAGCTTGATTCCTGGCCCATGAAGAGTTGAACTGTTACGCCGGTGTGCTTTGACAGTTAGTTCTATGTTTGACCACTCTGTCTTGTTTAGTAGGTGTTGATGTTTTCCAAGAGGGAGAGATACTGATGTTCAGGCAGAATATTTGTGTATTTTTTACGTAATCTCATTGCACATTTCTCTCAGATTTAACCTTACAGACCCAGTGGATGATCATGTTCCCCATACTGTATTACGTTAAGAACAGAGGGGCTGTTTACATCATATCTTTGCAGATTCTGGGTGCTGCCTGAAGTCCACAGGGCTCCTGGAACTTGCATCCACACTGCCTTTGTAGGCAGTCTGAGCTCAAGATCATCCAGGTCTGGATCAACTTGACTTGCCCATGTGGCTGTGGGGACTTGGGGATCTTGTCTGCCTGCTGTCAGGCAAATAGTGTCTTTGCAAATGCAGATGATGGAGAATCCTGAAATATAACCCTCTTTCTGTGGGACACCTTGTTTGGACATCTCTAGTCGTGCACAAAGAGACTGCAAGCAGGATATGCACAACTCGGCTAATAAATACAGCTTCATGGCTTTAGGACACAGTGAGGGCAGGTAGGTTTTAACAAGCCGTTAGACCAAGTGTTAGTACAAGCTTCTTGACCAAGCATTAGTATGCTTCTACCCTCCTCTCCCTAAGACATCAAAGAGTCTTTTCTGGCCCTGTAGGCATTGCCAAGAGCAGAAGAGTTGGTCTCCAATGCTCCCTGCAGCAGATCCTTAATGGTACTCAGTTGCCATCTTCTGCCTCCATGAGTATTTCCTATGGAATTTTCAATATTGATGTTTTTCCCCTTGAACCTTTGAGCTACTGACTTTCCCTGCTGCAACAATCCTGTAACTTTGTTTTATCTGGCATAGCTCTTTTTTATATCTTTTTTCCACTTCTTGGCAATTTCTTCTGCCTATTTTAGGGAGCTGGGCTGCATTGAAGTTAGGCGTTGGGCCCTTGGATGCTGTTGAACCGCTTGGAGACGAGGCGGAAGGTTTACAGAGGATTACACTATCCCTGGTCTTGGAGGCAGCGTCAATGTCAGGCAAGTGTTAGGCTGGCAGGGAGGGAGGAAGGTAAGAGCCAACCTCAAGCACCAGAGCCAGCCCCATCTGACCATCAGCGTCGATTCTGGGGGCTGCATTGCCTGCCTTCCTGGGGGACGAACCTTCCCAACTCATGGCTATTTAGAAGAGACTCTCTGCTGCCTCACAGCACGGCTCTAGGTTTTGTTGGGCTGCAGTGATAGAAATCTGAAAGAGGAATTAACCTGCAGGTACTTAGTCAGGGCTGGCCTGTGGTTTTCCAGGCATGGAAGCCAGTGCTCAGGGTCAAAATGGCTGGACTGCATTTATATATCTCGGCCGCTGTCGTGAGAGCATCCAAACGCAGCAGCCTGGGCACTGGAGAGGGATGACTTAGTTCCTGGGCCTCTTGTTATTTGCCAAATGGTGCTCGAGTCACACCATCTTCCACAGAGGGTGAAGACACGCACGTGTCCTCTCCAAGTGCACCGCTCCTTAAATAGAGGCTCAGCAGTTTTCCCAGATGTTAGTTTAGCAATGCAAGGGCTAAACAAACAGCAACAGATGGGAAGTCCCCCGTTGTCGTGCACCACAAAGCCAGAATACGACGCCAAAACACATTTTGCAGAGTTGCTGCTCACAGCGGGTTAGTTTGAGCGCGCGGTGAGCTACAGCCGAAGGAAATGAGAGCGCAGCAGGAACGTTGTTGTATCCTTCTCAGATGTGATTAGGAAGGAGCTTTGGAAGATGATGGCTCACCTCTGAGATCCATGTGCGGCTGCTGCAGCAGGGGTAAATGCAGAATTAATAGCAGGTTTTTTTAAGACTTTTTTTCTTCAGAAATGCTTTACCAAAAGTGTTGCTCCTGGGGAGCATTTGCTTTAAAAGAGAGAGGTTATCTCAGGAGTCCTTTCCCAAAAGACTTCTCTGTTATATAACGTTTTAGCACGAAAGACCTTCTCTGAAGACTATGCTTTCCCTCAGGAGATTACCCTGGTTTGCTGAGCTTTTCCTTGTATGTTACAAAAACTCATTTCTGTCTCCATTTGTTTGAAAACAGCACTTAATATTGGCTGTAGCCCCGGGTCTGTCGGTCCCCTGCGGTGGGGTGGTCTCCCTTCCCGCCCAGGCTGGAGTTCGGTCACACAGAAGTTACGATACGGTCGTACCGCGGTCGATGGCTTTGCTCAGCACTGCCCCTGGCTTGGACGCTGCTTACAGACATTTAAAGCCCTGGGTCACCATCCTTTCTGGAAGCTTCATCCCCCACTGTTTTCAGGTGGAAACATGGCCCCAGGATCAGGGACTAGTGGACACAGAGGCTACACAAGCATCCAAAATTCTGTGCTTTTTCTCTTGGTTTCCTCATGGGAGTAAATTTTGCCTTTTCTGCCATTTGCAAGCCCAGCGTAGCCGATAAAGGGCTTTCCCAGAGTCCCAGGGTCACAGATTCAAGGCCAGACAAGTAGCGGCATCGTGCTGTTTCCCACCAGTGCCAGCGCTGCTCCATGATGGTTTCTGAAGCTAAAGAACCTCTTAGGGCATGAGGCATCCGAAAAACACCCGAGGGACTAGCTCTGGGGTTTTCATTTCCAAGGTCTGGTATCGCTGGATTCACGATCTGGTTTAAGTAGGGCAGAATATGTCTGTGTGAAGGAAAGGGGAGAGAAATGTCACGGGCAGGCGGACTGCCGGTGAAGCTGCCTGGCCCTGCAGGGACCAGGGCTCCCGAGGTGGATCCAAGCCATCAGATTTTACAGCCAGGACGAGCTGCTAATTCCTCCGGGGCGTAGGGTGTTGAATATGCAGTTGCTGGAGCTCTCGACAAAGCTGAGTGAACGTTTGTCGTTAGCCCTGAACATACGCTCCGCTCCTATTGGATCCGTAGCCTTCGCTGCAGCTTTTCACGGTTACATAAATATGGCCTATTTTCCCCTCACAAATTAACATCTCGCTCGCTAAGTTTAGGCTTTCGCGCGCACGCAAAACAATCCCTCTGATTTTTCACGCGCAGCTGGAAATCCTGGCTCTCCCGGGGAGAAGCCGTCCCTGCTCGTACAAAGCCTCGACGGTGGTGACGGACAGTGGCGCTGGCCGTGTCCCCTTGCGAGCGGCGTGGCTCTGCGAGGTCCTGGACACCGCATCGCAAATCCCCCGAGGTGCCTTGTCCTTTCCCCCCCACCCCACCCCTCCGGGGAAGTCGGACCCCAGCGGTGTGGCTGCGAGGATGCCGCAGGGTCTGCCGTCCTGGCAAGCTGCACGGCGTCCTGGAGACGGGAGGGTTGGCTGCACGCTTTGGGGCACAGAGCAGATGGCTCCTCGCTCCCCAGAAGACACTGATGTGGGTATATTTTTCCCCAAAGATGGTTCCCCCCACCACCACCCTCCTGAGTGTACTGGGAGATTGCACTGCAGTAGATCTGCATTAAAAACAGCCCTATAGAGAATGGATGTCATTTGGGTATCTCCCAGCCCCGGGGTATAAGAAAGCCGACTTGCATCCGCTGAGGCTCCAGGCAGCTTTATTAGCGATATAAGTACAGTGTATATAAGCACAGGGCTGGGAAGCAGATGCCTGTACCCCGCCCCCCCCCCCCCCCCCTTACAGTGGTATTACTCCCTATTTCAGCAGCCCAAAGGGATCCAGCTGCCCAGTGCTGCTGGGGTCTCTCTGTGGTGGGGCAATGACATGGCATCAAATCTCAGCTTCTTACTCCTGTTGCAGTAAGGATACCTGGTTGTAGGTCCTCAGATGATCATCCCCTGGGCCAATGCATCTGCTGCTACGGTCAGAGAAGCCATCTGTAGCTACAGATCCCCAGTGAGACCTTTCCTGTTCCAGGGCTGGTGGCATGCTGTGACTCGAAATACGTTCTGACAGCTCCTGGCAGAGTGACCCACGAGGGAGATGTTGCCTGGAGCTGGGCACCAATGCCCTGAGGCCAGCCGGACAGGCAGGCAGTTGGGGTGTTGGATTTTGGCTCGATAGGACCCAGTCCTATCCTGCTCTGCTGTAGATGTGTGTGTGATCTCAGGTGAGTCTTGAAGGTCTATTATTGAATATAGTCACTTGGAGAGAGGGACGGACCTGGCAATGTGGTGTGCTCTCAGGTTAACTGCTGGGGAGGGTGTTGACTTGGAGGCTTTCTGCGCTTGTCATCCGTGCATCACACATTGTTTTTTATTAAAGGCAGCTGTGTGGCTCGGTATCCATGTGTCTTTGAAATCACCAGTGGGAAAACTTAGAGTAGGGAGCCTCGGTAAACATCTGACTGGGGGCTTTCAGAGAGGGGGTGTAATACCTTAAGCATCTGACTTTTATTTTAATCTTTCTGGCTAAACTGAGTGCCCCAGCTGAGACCCAGCCCCTCTGAGTGGTTAACCACTGGGGCAGAAGAGGTGTGGGATCTTTCAAAAAGCTGAAAAAGGCATTAGGCACAAAGCTCTTGCTTCCTTCCAGAGGGGCATGCGCTTCTCAGCACGTGATGCTTTAGAAAAGCACATTGGAGTGAGGAATTGGTGCCCCTTCGGGGAGGATTACAGCAAGATCTCTGAGCCCCTGGAGTTTTGGGGCTGCCATTGCAGCAGATCAGCGGTGTCGGGGACTGCAGCAGCTCTGCGCTCAGCTTTCCGTGCAACACGCAAAGGGGAGGTGTTATATCTGGAGTGCCTTCCCACACCCTCCAGCAGCCCTGCCGGGCCTTTGGACCCGTATCGGCACGACTCGGATAACGGGAATGGGGGGCAGGCAGAGCTCTCAATGATGCTGGTGCTTTGGGTATGTGCAACTCACTTTCTGTCCATCCTGATGCGATGGCATCTTTAAAAGCGCCGGGTCAGGCTAGCCCTACGCCATCCCTCGGCGCCGCGGAGGAGGACTGGGGTTGGGGATTTTTTATGTTCAGAGGAGGGAAGGAATCCTCAAGGAAAAACTGAACTCTCTGTCACCGCAATCCCTTCCCACCCTCCAGGACGGCCCTTCCTCTCCCAGGTAAAGGCAAACAAAGACAGCAAAGCCCCCGGTGCCCAGGCAGCAGTTTTCCTCGCTCCGATGGTCCGTGAGGCCCTAATCTCTTCCCTGTCCCTCTTCCCCGCCGTGCCCCCGGCCAGCAGCGGATGCTGGCGAGCTCTCCCCGGGCAGCAGCCAGCCTGCAGCAATAACGAGAACAAGTCAGGCAGTGCCATCCGATACAAGCCTCTGTCTGCTCTGCGTGTGTGCATCTGCGAGAGCACGCGCTCTCGCTCTCCCTTCTCCCCCTTCCCTCCCTTTCCTAACCCCCCCTCCCTCCACCAGCTCTTGTTCTTTCCACGAGATGCAGGGCTAAGGGAGCCGGGGAGAGTGGCACGGTGCTGCTGTTCCTCCAGAGACAACTGTGGCCGGGCTGGGTCCTTCGCCCTCCCCGATGCTCCGGGAGCCTGCAGACGCTGCTCCTCAGGGTCCCAACCCGCCATGTCCATCGAGCACCAAAAGCCACGTGGCCACCACCCTGCTGCTGGCTGCAAGACAGGTAAGAGCTAGGAGGGCCTCGGGGGGTGATGAAAGGCCCCGTGGTCCTCTGCTTGGTTACGAGTGCCCAGCGGAAGGATTTTTACTTGTTCCCGCCCCGGTTTTCTGGGGGAAGGACGGCTCCGCAGGCGAAGCGGGCGGGGAGGGGTGCTGCCCAGGTCTCACCCCCATTAATGTCACGGCAGCGCTTCTCCCAGCGCGTTACTCTTCCCGTGGCATCTTACGAACGGTCAAAGGGACACAGAGCAGGCGGGGAAGCAGCGCAGCGTATTTCTTACGTTAAGCCCGGCCCAGCCCTGGCTGGGCTGATGCGGGAGCGGGACTGGTTCTGGGGTGATCCCCGTTTCAATGGGATTAATGGTGGGCCTTTGATGTTGGGAGAGAACATTGGTCTGTGCTGGTGCCTGCAGCTCTGAGATCTTCACCGTCTTTGCATTTCTCCCCCCACGCCCCCCCTTTGCTGTCATCGCTATTTTAAAATGGTGGATTGTGTTTCCTTTGAATATTTGGGCACCTGTGAGGCTCTGACTAACACCCGGGCTGAACGCTGGGGCTGAGCTCGTTCGGGTTAAGACTAACTGGAGCGAAAGGAGAACTGTGGCGGAGGCGAGAGAACTGCACCGCGCAGAGGCCGTAGCGAAAACTCGCGGGTGGCAGGAGCGTACGCGCTCCTCGGGGGAAGGACGGGGGGCTAGCCCGAGGGGCCCATTTTCCTGCGGCCCTGGCTGCGGGGCTGCTGTAACTCATGCAGACCCCTGCAGCGGCGAGGGTCGGCTCTTTGCCGTGTGGTGGGTGGGGGAACAAGCCGGTATTTGGCCTGTCACGCTGGCACCTTCTGCGGTTCTCTTCCTCCCGCCGGGGAGCGCGCACATCGCGCGAAGGGCCGTGCTCTGGCTGTCCTGTTGGCTGCCCTTCTCCGAGACTCGCCTGTTCCCGCGGCCCCGGGCTCCGCCGGGACAGGACAAGCCCGGCCTCTCGCCTGCAGCCCTTCCACGCGGCCGGAGCTCGGTGTGCATCCCTATCCAGACCGGCAGGACACGGGCCGGGTTCCCGCGGAGGGATTGGTGCTGGGTGCAGCAGGCACTTTTAGGAAAGAACCACCATCTGCTGGAGAAGGAGGATGAGCCCATCTCACTCACTTCGTTCACGTTTTAATTAAGGCTAGAGCAGCGGCTTCCAGAAATGAAAGAGAAATCCCAGCTCAGCCGTGCGGTTAACGCTGTATTTCGTTGTACAAATACCTGTTGAGCTGCTCACGTGTTTAAAGTTAAGCACGTGCTCAGGTGTTTTGCTGCAGTGGGAGCGACCTCCCGGTGCCACATTGTGTATCTGTATGGTGGTTAATAGCCCCAGTAAATCCTTGCTGTGGGACCTGGGTGCCCTGCAAGCCCTAAGTCTTCGAGATAGCAGCGGTAAGAGCAAAGCAGCATAGACCTTGTCCGTCATAAATGGGTTTGTGACTGCAACCCCGAGGTCTTGGGGCTAATTTCCAACATTCCAATAAATGACTAGTTTGTGGTGTTCAGCTAGGAAAATGCAGGCTGCTTGCAAGCACCTTGAAGGGTCTCTCAGCAGAAAATTAACCCCATCTGTCAGCAAGGCTCACTCCCGCGCCTGTCTCAAGCATCAGATCTCAACCGAAAGGTGCAAGGGACGGAGCACCTGCGGCAGGGGATCGTTGTGGAGCTCTGTCTGCCGGGGTGGGTCTGTCTCGGCTTCCCAGCCATACACACCAACTGCCTTACAGACACGGCCGTGCTGACAGCAGCAGCGATGCTGAAGGCTGGGAGGGCTCCAAGGCGGCACAGAGCAGCTCTGTGTCAACTCCAATCCTTTCTGCCTCCCTGCTCCACACTAACAGCATCCTCGCCAACGCACATGCCGGGGCACCGACACGCTGCTTTATGTGTAACCGCTCCTGGGCATGGGAGCACATTTCCTCGGAGAACAACTATGAAATTGTAATAAAGTGCTTTAAAGGGGAAATTCTTCCCTTTGGTTCCTGTCTTGCACGCTGCCTCTCTCAGCCCGGAGCCTCCCGTGCTTTGCTGCTGGTTTTGTGTCCTACCTGCCTGGAGGAACTGGGAGGGAGCTGGGAGCAGGCTGGGGCCAGGAGCCATCTCACAGCAGCGGCATCTGTTCTGCTGCAGCCATCGCGATGCCCGAGAGCCACAAACATGTCCAGGAGACGCTTTTATCATTGACACAGAGGGAATTTAAATAGCTGCCATGCTCTCGAGCTAAGCCAGAGACAGAACTGTGGATCGCACTTTATGTAACTCATTTTTATTTTTAAACACAGGCTTTTATTTTCAAGGGGAGTTCGACTCGGTGGGTGGCTCCAACCTCCTGCCCTGCCTCGTTAGCTCATGTGAGGTAGCTTCTTTTATCGACCCCCCATCCAGCATATCTGCTGCTTGGTTTTCCTCCACCTACCCCTGAAACTCAAGCTCTCCTTGATTCACCTTTCAGGACTTCCCACCTGCCTGGCCTGATGTGGAGAATGATATGAGGATTAAGGTGAACAGAAAATTAACCCCTTAAAAACATTCCGTTTAACCCCCCCAAAAACATCAGTGGATATTTCCTGATATTGCTGGAGCCCCTTTTTAGAAGGGGGAGTTGTTCTCATGGTTCTCTTCACGCGTAAGACAAGCCTGTGGTTTGCTTTGCAGTTTGGGAAGCTGGCTGTGCCAGTCGTAATTCCCGCTTGCCAGGACAGTCACCTTGTGCTGGAGCCAGTGTGTTTTTCCCCTGGAGCCTCAAACAGGCAGCCTGGCACAGCGAGTAGAGCATTGCATGTCAGATGGTGGTTACTAACAATTTTCTTCCGGCTTTAATCGCAAACAGCGGTGGAGAACTGGAAACTCTAGAGATAAATTAACTACTAATTCAAATTACCTTGGGCTTGGGCCCATATAGGTACCAGTCTGGATTCTGGATAAATTTTGAGTGACCATGTGTGGGGGGAGATCAAATGACACTCCATGTCATGAGAGATTTGTTGGGATTGTCACTCCAGGTCGAGGGTGGTTGTTCCTTCCAGTCCTCCAGCAAAAAACCAAAGCCCCCTTGGGTCACAGCAGAACTGGGCCACGGCCGGAGGCTTGTGGTTGAGCCAAAGGCTTTGCAGCGTGTGACCACTGCGAGAGGCAGCCAGCCCCACGTAATTGGCATTTTGCAGTCACAGAGCCTATATCACTGACCATCTTCCAGACAGATCACAGAGGCAACAGGATCTCATAAAAACAAACCAAAGATTGACTTCAGCTGCGGGGATGTAGCTGCCAACCATCACAGCAGTCTGATGAAGCGCCTTCTTGATACTAGGGAAAAACCTCTTGGACTAGCAAGTCATGAAGCACACCCATGAACAGGCTCCTTGCAGCACGCTGCTAGAAAAGAGAGGGCTGGCACCCAACCGGGAGAAGTCACAAAGCCCTTGTGGCACGGATCGCTGTGACAGGGCTACGAAGCCAGAAATGCGAAGCAGAAGTGACAGCGACAGGCTCAGCGTGACGGCTTGTTAAGCACAAAATAATGGAATCCTAGAGCAGCAGCAGACCCCCGAGGAAACAGAGCAGGAGTGAGAAGATAGGGAGAAGTCTGCTTAAACGTCAAGGTGAAGGACTTTATTTAAGGCAAACCCACTGGAGATGTCAGCCAAGCAAATGAGCTGGTCAGTGGAGGCATCCTCTGATCTCCCAGCTCCGAACTGAGAGGGGTGGTCCACTGCCAGCCCCAGGAGGAGCATCGCTGGAGCTGGAGAGGCAAAACCCACACAAGGACCAGCCAGAGCTGCCCTCCTGGTCCAGAGGGATATGTGAGGGCAGCCGCATGGCAAGGAACGGATGCCTTCAGGCCACACCATTTTATCTAGCAGTTGGGTGGCAGGAACTGGGACCAAGTGAAACAGGTGGAGGCGTTTGGTCCAGACGTTTTTGGGTAAAAACCACCTGAATGATGATCAATGGACAAAACACGCAGAATGGGCAGGGAGGCAGTTAAAACAGGGAGTGTGAAAAGGGCCCTGGAGATGGTGGAGAGAAGATTAACGTCCCGGGAACAGGCTGGCAAATTCCCTTCCACCCTGCCCAGTGATGGCCAACACTGCGCGTGTTCGCTGCTTGTGTGTTTGCTGTTAGCAGGTCATGAGGAAATGGCTTTAAAGTATTTATTGGAGAGATTTAAAATTTTGGATGGGATTCAAACCTAATATCAAAATGAGTTATTTTATTAAAAGCTTTTAAATAGAAGTTACAGAGTAGTGAGAAGCAGGAGGACCATTTTAGAAGGAATTTGCTATAAACCTCTTCTCCTACTGCACAAAGCTTTCTAAAATATTACCTTGTAAAAATATGATTCTCTTTATCTGCAATTTAATTACATTTCCCATAGTGCCTGTGTCAACATAGTTCACTTACTTTTGTTCTCTATGAACTCACACCTGGCCCAGGAACTAGAAGAAAAAACTGTTGATCTTCAGAGTCATTTGGGGATTGCTCCAGGGTCTCAGTGAGGTCACAGAAGGGTGTACTGATCTACTGGAGAAATAGGGACTGGGGTCTCTGTCCATACTGGTGATGGCTATGAGATGGCAATTTATAAAACTGGTATGAAAGCAGGAGGAGCTGGAGCACTCATGTGGTCCTCTGATCTACCCCATCCAGAGTTAGCGGATCAGAGTTTTTGACCTGTTTGAGACTGCAGCAAAGGCCAGTTATCTGAATAATGGACCAGAATGATCTAGAGTTTTGTTGATGGAACGTTTTGTTGACCTCCCGCACCCCACAATGTCTGTGTAAATGAGAGCTGAGGAACGTCCTGGAAGCATTATGAAAACGGTGACATTTGTGACACCCTTCAGTTGCCCAGAAGTGTGGAAATGCATTAAAACAAAAATGACATGTTACAAGTTAAACCCGTGGTGATGTTTTATTAGATTTGGCTTGGGTTTGGGGCCAGGGCTGAAGCTGACTGTTTTTAACTTGAACAAACCAGCCTGTCATGCCAGAGGCTTAAGATGAACCTCAACCTTTGACCTTGGCTGAGAGGAGACTGTATCAGCTGCGGCATTTTTTTCAGTGCTTGTCTTCTGATAACTGGAGACATGATTAATCCGAGTCAGGATGACCTGGGCTTTGCGTGAACAAGGCAAGTATTTCCTTGCCAAGTTGAGCTGTGAAGGAGGGGATCCAAGGTGATGGAGAGCTGGGATCACTGCTGCAGTGTTACTAAGCCCTGTGTTTTCGTAGTAAGTTTTGCAGGACTGTGCCTCTCCCCGGGGATGTTGTCTGGTGATAATGTGTTGTCTCGAGACGTGTTTCCTGCTAGTAGCACTAGGATGTCAAGCCCAGCAGTGCTTTAGCAGAGGAGAGGCAAGTGGCTACAAGTTTCCAGGAAAAAGGCAATGACTGGTTTAACTGCAGATGACTTTATTATTATTATTATTATTATTATAATTATTATAATTATATTTTTTTTTAGTTAATCAACTTCAGCAGGATCACAAAAGCAAGGGAGATCCCATGGCTGGAGCCCTCAGTGAGTCAGTGACCCACATCAGTGCCTGTGCAGCCCGCGTGACACCCGGGTGTTGTTACTGATGGCTGAGCTCACCCGTGGCTGGGGGGCCCACGGGTTAGAGTTACTGGGGTGCACTGGACATCCCGTATGCATTCTCTGGAGGATGGAGGTGTGGGCGCAGGAGAGAAAAGGGAATCAGAACCTGTACCATGGGGCGAGTGCACCCAGGGAGGTCGCAGGGAGCCTGCTGCGGGGCAGGGAGCGAGCGGGACGGCACGCAGCAGGCGAAAGCAGGGGAGGGGGTGAAAGGGGTCAGTCACATCACCGACTGGCTGGCTGGATTTTTTCTGCTTCCATCCCATGCCCTGCAACAAGGCGCTCCTTCGCCCGTTAACGGTTTTATTTAGCCCTGTTGACACCGGGGCTCTTCAATTAAACTCTCCCATCCCTTCTGTCTGTGGCAACTCTTGACGATCTGCGACCCGAGGGCAGCAACCTTCTCTAAACCTCGGAGGAGCCGATTAAAAAGCTGCAGGCGGATGCTTTATTCCAACATACCGAGGGTGATAACAGCGAGCGCTTTCGCAGGCATCCCCCCCCGCCCCCAGAAGCTCCCTGCCAGCATTTGGCATCCGTCGCCCGTACGGAGCGGTCCCCCAGTCTCCGATGGTGAAGGAGCTGGGGTCTTGTGGCCAGGTTAGCGAGGCGGCGGGTGAGGAGGGATGCAGTGAGGGGTGCTGATCAGGCGGGCTCCTGGGCGGTGCTGCCGGCGAGATGAGCGGTGGGAGCCGGCTGCGCAGCCGAGCCCCAGCCTGCGGGGTTGAGGCTGCTGTAGGGTTTTGCTGGATGTGAGAGAGCTGCTCTGAGCTGTGCCGCTGCTGCCGGGAGAGAGGTGGGGAGGGGTGTCGAAGTGTGACTTTCACCCCGGGCGGGGGGTTGTCTCTGAAGAAGACCGCTCTGCTCTCTCCCCAGAGCCACTCCGACCGCGCTGGCAGCACAGACCCACCGGCAGAGAGGACAGGGCAAAGGCAGTGAGTACCTTTTTCTCTGTGTCTGTCTGTCTGCAGTGCCTCTGTGTTCAGATTTTTTCTGGCTTTTTCTGCATGTGAATGGATGCTCTTAATCTCTTGAAAATCTCTTGGGTTTTTTTTTTATCTTTGTGCTGCTAATAATTTCTTTTGGGATGGCTTCTTCATCTTTGCTCAGGTGATCTCCTGGGGTGGTTTGATAACCTGAATGTTGTAATCACAGCCCTCCCTTTCTGTGTCCTAAGGAGAAACCCCCAAAACACATCCATGATGAGACTGGCAATTCTCCTTGACCAGGGTCCTTTCATAGAGGGGGAGGTAGGATGAATGATGGAGCAGGAGGCTAAAAACCTCAGCATGGACCCTTACTGGGATGCCTTTACCACACATCACAGATTATATTTCTAAAAGTCATAACGGATTGGCTTTATTTGCAGAGGAAATATCCACGGGGATGTCAGCCTAGCAGTGGGATTGCCTTCACGGGAAATATAGGTCTCAGTGTCCGTGGAGTCAGACGGACTCTGGGATCACAGGGAAGTTCGGTGCTGCTCAGCTGCGCAGGTTGTTGCTGCGCAGGATGGCGAGAGGGTGGGAGCAGGGGTGAGCAGGAAGCTGTTTCATAACAGTACCCCAAAAAGCAGGCTGCTAGAGGATGCTGCGAGGGAGAGGGCACCCGGCTCCGCTTCCAGCCGTCGCTTTGGAGCAGCAGTGGGAAAGAGAAGTAGGGGCTGCTGGACTCTAGGAAATCACGTGCTGTGGCCCCACATGCGGGTGAGGCTGTTAATGAGGAAATTTAAAGGGGTTTAAGGAATTATAAGGATTGATTTCAGTTAAAGCTCATCGAAGCGGCCGGTCAGGGTAGGGATTAAGGAAATGCACTCACTGGCATGTAGCGCAATCCCAGTTCCATTAATTTAGTTGGGAAGAGGCTTTGTGCATTTTTAGTGTAATCAGGTTTTAAACGGGATGTTGCGATGGGCAGCCCAGGCTCTGGGATCTCCCCAGGCCCCAGCAGAGCAGGGTCCTGGCTCCTCTGCACACAGTCTCTGCTCTCATCTGTTCCTTTGTCTCCTCCTCAGTCGTTCCCTCTGGGCAAGGGGACATGGAGGTTATCTGGAGCTTGGCCCTATCCTGGCAAATAAGGAACCTTTGCCCTTTGCTCACTAAACAGCCCCGCTCCCTGTCCCATCGGTCTCCTGGCTGGTGCACCTCGCCCTCACTCTCTGACGTGAGATTTGTTCAGCCAGCTGCCTGTGTGCCAAGGCTCACGGGGACCCTGCTATCTGGCCCTCTCTCCTCCCCTCCTTCCCTCCCCTTTGCAGACACTGCATCTCCTTGGTGGCTCCCCGCAGGCTCCCACCACCCCAAAGTGGAGATGCTTTCTTTAAGTTATTTTTGTGTGAGTGCTTGAACCTGTGACGGTGAAAGGACCAGCACTGGCAGACGCGTGAAGTCCTCCTGTTATTTTATTTGCAGTGCCAGCTTTTCCATGATGCCTGGCCAGTAACATCAGCCATGACCTGGAGGGACAGGGACAAGAGGTAGTTTGGTCTTCTTAGCGAGGTCAGCCCGGAGCTCTGCCTGTTGAGGAGAGACCTTCAGAGGTGTTGAATGATGAGTGCGATAATGCCAACTCCTGCTGCTCCGTGGTGAGCTGTGACGCCAAACTCAAATCACTTTAGACCTGAAGCTGGACTTAACCCGCGGTCCTGGTCTTAGAAGGAAATGCTGTCTCTCCTCTGTGATCATCCCTCAACTCTGAATGTCTTCCATTGAAAAATCGACCTTCCACGCTAGGAGGCAAGGATCAAATGGGTTGAGAACAACTGGCCCTCCTTTTTTTGCAGAGGATTCTTTGATATATTTTTAAGTGCCAGGACATGAAACCGTAAATCCCTCCTTTCCGCACTCCTGCCACCTGCAAACAGCCCCGACTGCCGTCCAAGCCAGCCAGTTAAAGGGTTAACTATAACTGGATGCCTGAATGGCTGCCTTACTGATCCCACGGAGGTAACTGAAAAGACGTGATGCATCCTTCACCCCTGCCCATCCTGTCGCTGTCTACCTCGTGCGGCGAGCCTTTCTGCTCGCTGCAGTGTCCCCTTTTCCCTCCTGCCCTTCCCTTGCCTCTCCACCCGCTGCAGACCCGGTTTCTTTCCCTCTCTTTCTCCTGTGTCCTGTCTTGGAAGTCCTCACCTAGAGATCGGTGTTCCATGAGAGACAAGCTCCTCGCTCGCGGCACGGCATCCCTGTCCTCCATACGCTCTGATCCCCTGCCGCAGCCCCTTGATCTCAGGCATCAGAGAGGAATCTGAGCAGCACTGCGGTAATGCCTGTCACACCTCTTGCTGAGAAATTCGTGAGCTTGCTAGAGCAAACGGTGCAGGGAAGATGAAGGTTGGGGGCAGGAGCTATCAGGAAAGGTACCAGAAAGATCCTATAGTGGACTCCGTGTCTGAGCGCAGCAGGTCCAGCATGCTCAAGCTGGGAACATGACGCTTTGCAAACGGTGTTTCTGCATTGATATTTGAAGTTTATGTAGCGCAGCATCCTGAGACCACTGGTCATGGGTCCATATTTTGAGGCTGTGCAACAATTTCTGCGACTGAAGATCTCCAGGTTTTTGTGCTTGTTAGACGCTGCGAGCTGCCTGTGCTGTGCCAGGGAGACACTCGTTGCATTTAATTAACATTTAATTTGCTTTAAGATTACATTAAAATGTGCAATAATAGAAACTCTCCGAAGGGCGGGAGGAGAAGGGGGAAGCAGACGTGCTACAGATTGGCTCCGTTGCTGGTACTGAAGTGTTCTGCGAGAATTACATATGGAAGGGAAAAATGCTGTGCTTTCCTCTGCAGTCACAGAAAGTATTTGGCATCTGTTTGGCAGCAGGGCTGGGAGAAGGGCCTTCTCCGGCTCGGAAGTGGGTCCAGCAGCTGAGAAGCGGAGACTGGGTCGCGAAATCCTCCTGCTGCGGTGCGGAGGAGAGAATGGCCTCGTTGGATGTCTGGGGAATCTGGTAGAAGTGATGCCCTTGGGCTGGAGAGGCAGCTCACAGGCTCTGCCCTTCTAGACACTGTGTAAAACCGCTAACCGGCACCTATATGTTTTTGAGAGGACACGATGCCAGTCCCATATACTATGTGTGCATGTTATGTTTCCCTCTCCCTCTGTGTTCCTCCCCGTCCCGGGGTTATGTAATGAAACGAAGGATGCTGCGGACGCGCCGGCTGTACCGGGAAGGGGCTGGCAAGGACGCGAGGGGCCGGCGGAGGAGCGAAGGCTCTGGGGCTGGTTTGAAATTTAGAGGAAAAAAGCAATAAAGCCATTTTCTGCCTGGGCAAGCCTGTCAGGAAAGAGGCAGTTTTAGCCTGCTTATGTAACCCTGAGTCTAAAGAAGCTGCTTGGGATCCCGGCTGGGGTCTCGTAGTGCTGCAGCACAGGCTCGCCTTGCAGGTGCCTTGCTCCCCCTCTTCTTCCTCCAGCCCCCTCCTGCCCTCGAGCCCTGGTATTTATTCTGGTTCTGGTGCTGCTGGATCACGGTGGCTGATTTCTGGTATTGCTGCCCTTTGCTCTCCTCCCACACCTGACCAGAGCAGGTCTTTCCAAGAAACCATCCCGAAGCGCAGCCTTTAAAAGCCTTTTTGCCAGTCAGAGCAGCTGAATCATAGAATCATTAAGGTTGGAAAAGACCTTTAAAAGATCGTCAAGTCCAACTGTCAACCCAACAACAATTGGAATGGCTGGTGTGGGTGAGCCTTCCGCTGCCCTGGTGCTGTGTCTGTCCATCTTACTGGATATGTTTCAGGGTCCCTCCCACAGATGAGGGAACCAAGGACACAGGTCTGATGAGGCACAGAGCCACTGAGGTCTTTTGGTGTTTTTTTGTGGGTTTTTTTTTTTCCTTGACACTCTGGCTAGACTTATAATCGTCATCTTCTTTGGTTTTCCCCTGCTCACACCCCTGCTCCCCCACATCGACCACAGGAACAGAGGGATGAGGACTCGCCTGGGCTGCCTGTCTCACAAATCAGACTCATATAATGATTTCACAGCTATTCTTCCGGACAAGCCCAACCGGGCTTTGAAGTGAGTATAGCTGCAGCATCCCACTCCAACCCCATTTCTGTCCTTCACCTCGCTGCCCACCACCCCCTTTAGTATGATCTTCCTTTTATTGTACTTTGTATAAGCTTTGAGTAGTTCTTTTAGCCACAAGGAAGGAGGAAAAGAGAACAGTGCTGATACAGCAGGAACAGCCTCAGAGAATACCTGGATCATTGACACGAGTTCTCCTGTGAAACAGGACATACGCAAGGTCCCCGCTGCTGTGTGTGGGACATGTCCGCACATCTCTGAGGATGTAATTTACCTCTCTGTCATCACAACTCAAAATCTGAGCAGTTGACTCAGTATAAGAGGTGACCAGCAATTTCAGGTCACAGTCCTCTTTAGCTAAACCTTGCTATTAAACACCACCAGAAAGTCTATATTAGTTTGCATAACACTTCAGGTAGATGCTTCAGACAATCCAGAGCCCTGACTTGAGTGGAATGTGATTCATCTGATCACAGCTTGCATCTAGGCTAAGAGTCTAACCTTCTCCTTAAAGTCAGGAGAGAGAAATAAACACTTCTGCAGAGGTGGGTTTCATGTCACTTAACTTCTGGCATTTACAATGTAAATGTCTACATCTGAACTCATTCCCTGAGCCTCCGCTTAGAGTCAATGACGAAAAATTTGTCCCTTTTTGGGTGTGATTCATCTGGCCTATTTTACCTACCTACCTATTTTACCTGGGGATGTGAGGTGAAGAGGGTCAAGTCCCTGCAAGTCCCTTGGTATCTCCTCACTGACTCCAAAGGGAGCCCAGGGTGACTTGCTCACCTGGAGACATCTACACTGTAGACCTCCAAAGCTAGGTGAGAAGAATCCAGCCTTCCTCGGTGTCCTTGTCAAATAGCCCCAGAGGGGATCAGCGGCCGTGGGTTGTCTGTAACTTGACTCTTCCTTTCTTTACAGGAGACTGTCAACAGAAGAAGCAACAAGATGGGCAGACTCTTTTGATGTCCTTTTGTCCCATAAATGTGAGTAGAGATCAAATTCTACCTTTTTTTTCCCCTTGTATCCTTAATACTGGGTGTAGCTAGGGCAAAGAAAGTATGCTTTGCATTACCAAGCACGAGTCATTAGCTGCTTACTACCCACCAGGCAAGGTCACGGTCATTTCTAGGCAAGGCTTGTCCTCTGGTTAAAAGGTGAGGGAGTGAGTTTCTGTGGGTTCCCTTCCTGGCTTTGTTTTTGACTGGGTGATCACAACTGATAAAGTCATCAACCCAAGGTCTAGCCTTCCCCAGCTCCCGGGGGTGCACTGGAGGCAGGACTCCAAGGCTATAGCTATGCCTACCGTCCTTTGGCAAGTGCCCCTGGGTCCAGTCTTTCCACACAAGCAAATGGCAGGTTCTCAGCTTGCTAAAGCCCTCGGGGATTCACGACGCTGGCTTGAATGTGCAGCTCCTGTGCAGCTCCGCCGTGTTAAAGAGCAGTCTTTGCTGGGAATGCTACGACACAACGGTGTACGTGGTTCAGTAACCTTGAACAACTTGCTCTGCAGCAGAGAAGTCATGCATGGTAGCCCTTAGCAGGACCTAATTTACAGTTACTAATGCAAACCTGAAAATCTAACATCCAGGAACCTTATGCAAACGTATAATCAGCACACCTCGCTCCATTCAATAGATCAATCGTGTCAGTTCTGTTCAGAAAATATTATTCTGCTTCACCGGAGCAGTTTTTATGCGGAGAAATTATAAACAAGACAGTGAAGTTCACAGTATAGGTTCATTAATCTGTTTCTATTGGAGAATAAAACAAGAGCGAGTCAAGGCTGGGGAGAAGTCAATGTGGGCGGTGAACTATTTTATTGCAACAAGGAGCTGTCTGGCTTTCTTAGAGATTCAGTTTTATTCCACACTTATATTTTAAAATGTAAGTGTAGAATTATATTATTATTTTAAATAAAGTGTAATTTTGCTGGATTTCTGCTGAGATGACAACAGTTTTGGCAGGGAATTAAGTGACAACTTTGAACAGGCTGGCTGTCCAAGGCAAAAAAAAAGCAATATATAATTTTAGCAGCAGTATCTTGTTGAGATCATTGCTCTTGCAGCCAGTAGAAAAAAATAATCTGGTGTAGCTGGGTATGGCTAAGAGGGAACATTTATTTTGTCAAAATTCAAAACAAGGGGAAAATGCGCCAAAGAGACTATAGGGTTGCCTGGGGGATGGGGAGCGGGGAGGACAGGCTATTCACACCAGGGTTACAGTACTTGAGCCCCTGTTCCTCCTCCACCAGTGCAAAAGTCAAAATTTTCCTTATTGGATACAGACTGCAGCAAAAAAGCTTTGGTTACAAAAGCCAGTGAATTTACGCATCTATGTGCTGACATTATACAGACAGTTCCCTCTTCAGTTGACTACTGTGAATGCTAAATCAAACCTTAGTTCAATTATTTCATCCAACAGCCTCCACAAGAGTGTCTGTTTTTATTAATAAATTATCCTTAGAGAGTGATAAATGAACTATCAGAATTTTTCCCGTCTCTGGAAAGGAAAGTAATTCTGATAACTCTCTGGCACCTAATGAAAAATATTCAGTTCCTAATAGCAACAGAAGGTGCCTTTTAAAATTTAAATTAATCTTTTTTTTTTAACCAGCAGTCATGGTGACATTGCCTGGTGATCAGTGACAAAAAAACCCCAAAATTGTTTAATAAACTGCTTTCTAAAGGAATATGTTACAACTGCGCTGTGCCTGAAGTTTCCAGAACTGCTAGCCCGGCAGTCAAAGATATAACGATGCAAATACAAAAAGCTCTGTTGAAACAGAAGTGTTATTTTAGTTACACTGGTTTAAAGGAGAGAAGAGCATATATCTGTAAAAGGAATTGTCTTATGCTTTCGCTTATGTATGCTTGTATGCAAAACACAGAAGGATTGCCAAAGATCTGCTATAAAAACAGCGTTTTTGCTGTTAGAAACATGTGCTGATGTTAGGTAAGGGGGTCTTGTGCCTTGTCTGGCCAAAATTTCAGAGTTAAGAAAAGCATCAGCAGGTAGAGCGCTTCTGCTTGACACACGTCATGGACTCTTCGCAGAAGGACAGTTCATCTATTTTGGAAGGGAGATTGTGATGCTGATTTCAGGGGCTTGAGTGGTGCTTTCTGCGGCTGTCAGATCTCACAGATCTGGGTTTGGGTCCCTTCCAGCCAAACCTGTTCTTTGGGGGGAAAAAAACCCCAGAGTGCTCAAGTAGGACTCAGAAGCTGGATGCAGCAGCTGAAAATGGAGCAGTCTTTCTGTGGAATATTGCAAGGGGTTGGACAGATGCAAAGAAGAGGAGGAAGAAAGTGGATCCGAGGAGGAAGAAAGTGGATCAGAGATCCCTAAAAGACTCTCTGAAGTGCCCAGGTGAGTGGGCTGCCCTTGTACTCGGAGGAGGCTCACGGGCACGCAGCACTCTTTTATGGGAAAGGCAAACAACCTGTACTCTTCCGCTTCCTATTTTTGAGTCTCCAGAAGGTCTCCAAATGGAAGTGACCTGACCAGGCATTGGACATTATACAGAGTCTATGGAGAGTGTCATTATATTATTTTTGTCAAATATCCCTTGAAGTGTGATGGCCCTGTGGAGCCCCCTCCCTTTCCTTCTCCCCCCATTGTTTTAATGAATGATCTCTGCAGGTAATGTTTGGTCCCGACATGCTACTTCTGGCAGCGTCCTGAGTGGAGGATTGAAAACCCCTGGGTTTTGAAGCAGTTGCATGTCTCCAGAGATTCCCAGGCTGGGCAGTGCCCCTCTCTATAGAGAGGTCTGATTTGGATTAATTCCCCAGCCATTTAAAGAATAATTTGTGTTGACATTAGCAAGAGATTGTGAGCAGGAAAGGCAGAACAGCTCTCTCACAGCCTCACCCTCCTTTTGCACTGACATTGAGACTTCAGCATCCCTCAGCCTAGCCCTCTTAGAGCAGCCAGTGCTGAGTGGTAGCACGCAGCTCAGCTCCATTTCATTGACAGCCCCAGATGCATAAGCCAATGCAATGATATCCTACTTGTTTTTGCTAATGGGTGAAGCAAATTAACTTGAAACCATAGGGTCAGCCGCTTGATCCCATTTTTACGGCAGGAGCCTCGTCTGAGCTCATTGCAAGAGACGCAAGCACAGCGTCGCAGTGTTCCCTTGGGTCAGGGCTTCTGAGCACGGCAAGCAACAGGAGAGAGGAGTTTGATCCTACTTTGCAGCAGGGAATTGAGACAGATCGTACGTAGCATGCTTCCTTGGATGCTCAGAGAGCAAAAGCAGTGGTTTTAGCATTCTAGATTTTGGCATCTTCTCCCATTTTGTGCGATGCTTCCCAGGGAGGTGGAGCTCAGTGTGATCCACAGAGCATGTGTGTGCGTGCATGGGAGTAACAGAGGAGTAATCCCCGCTCTGTACCCCTGCCCAGGACGTACAGGCTGGTCAGCCAGATGGAGATTTCTTTTGACAGGCTGCTGGAGGGAAATACAAGCAATGGCATGTCTCATGCTGCATCCCTCGCAGGGCTGGACACATGGCTTGTCATTTGTCCAGAATCCAGCAGGACACTCTGTCCTCGACCCTTAGTCACTTTTCAATGAAGCATCTGATGCAGAAAACCTTTACACTGAGTTTCCACTTTTATCTAAAGGGTGATTTTTAATTTTTTTTCCCCTCCACCATTTTTTTTGGTGATCTCTTTGCTCTTCTGCCCAAACTTTATTGTCTTCCTCCACCTTCTGTTGTCTACACATCGCTCCTCTTCCTGCACAGCACAGGAATATCCCAACCTACTCCTGGTGCTTTCTAAGCCAGAACAGCATTAGCATTGTGCTGGTGCCAGGCAGCCAGCATTCACCAGAGCAACGCTAAGCAGCAGTGAGAGCACGTAGGTATGCTATACAGAGCATTGTGGCCTTCTTAATATAATATAATCTCTTCAGCCCTGGACCCAACACGCTCCGTAGAGCTAATCCATTCATCCACCAGCCACAAGGACTCTACCTTTACTTCCTGCATGAAGTGCTGATTGCCCCGACGGTGTGAAATACATGCATTAAATATATGATTGCTGATCACGTTCTTACTCTGACAGTGGCTAGTGCTTGGTTACTAAGCTGTCTGCCTGAATGATTTAAGCCACTAATCTCGGCTCTTCCTTGTGTTGCTGAAGCTTGCCTTAGTTAAGACCTGTGTTGTGTTTTGTGCTAGCCAGTTCGGTTCCTTCCTCCACAGCCCTTCTTGCTGGAAAGGATCCACTCTCCATGGCCTGAAGAGCAATATTTGAATGGGATGTCAGGAGCATCTGAGTCCCCGTCCTCACACGGTCATTGATCTGCCTGGCAGTCCCCATCTATAAAACACAAATTCTTGTCATTGTCTAGTTCACAGGTGGCCCGCAGGGTTATAGCTGTACGGTGCACTGCAAGATTTTGGGATGGGGTAATGTACAAATGCTTGCACAATCCTTCCTGACAATCCTCTTGAGCATGCCCTTGCTCTATTTGAAAGGAGAGCAGGGCATTCTGAAGCTTACATTTACACTGCGAAAGTAAAAAGCAAATGTCTTCTGTTCCTCTTTCAGACTCTTGACGCTCAGTAGAAGAGCTCCATTTCTTTACCTTCATCCTACCTGCTGATTCACTACTGATGTACTCCTTTGGCTTCAGGCAAGGCTCATTGCTCTTGAGTCAAATTCCTGAAGAAGTGTCCAATAGTTGTCTTGAAGGGCCGTGCATCTACACCAGTACCTCTCTGCCGTCTTGAATGGCCATGCCTTTAGGCTGCACGTTCTATGGATATCTTGTTGATATCTTGATATCTGCTGCATGTGCAGACTTCTAACCCCGCTTTTTATTTCTGTGCTTTTTCTGTAAAGCATCCCTTTGGAATCGCACTTCTCAGGTGCTCCGGCCATCTTCCAGGATATTTCAGGAGGCTGACTCAGTAGGTGATGCCCTCCTGCTCGTATCACACTGCAATCCAGAGCTGGTTGCCCCAGCTAAAAAGCTGTCCAGTCAGGAGGGATGAGCTTTGAAATGCTGATCCTTCATGAGTGATGCTTCCTTGATAGCCGACATGTGCAGGAAGAGATTAAAGCCTACACCCAGGTCAAATTCCAGCTGAGGTGGTGGCAGTTCCCATACCTAATTGCCCTCCTGCTCTTACAATTACATTTGTCATTGTTCCATGATAAACTTGTGGGCAGGGATTTACTCCTGCACAGTCATCTGGGCTCCCATCTCTGAACTCTGGCTGCCAGGCACAGCTGTAAATGCTGGCAGGCAGTCAAAGGCTAAAGATTAAATCTGCGGAGAGCCAGGCAGCCCGAGTCAAGGATGACCTCTCCTGCGTCCAAGGCCACCTCTGCAAGGTCCTTCCAGGTCTGGCCTCATCGTTTCCAGCTCCTCAAAGTCTGTGAGGAGGGTACGATAGGAATATATGAAGAAGTGGACAACAGCCAGAAACTATTATTTATCTATCCTCTGTATAAACTTACTTCAAGATAAAAAGGAGCTGATCGACGTGAGCGCAGGATTCAGGGCATATGGAAACCTCCTGGTCCCAGGAGGGACCTGCTGCGGCTGCTCTCTGGGGCAGGACTGAAGGAAGCACGTTTCTCACCTCATCAGTCATGAAGAAGTCCCCTTCTTTTAGCAGATATTATATTTTGCAGGTATTATATTTGCCATGGAAAGCTGCTATTTCTGCAAGTGATCCTCTGTCAGTGCTGAGGCTCTGGGGCTGCTGTAGAGGAAAGTGATGGTGGTGGGGAAAGACCAGGACAGAGAAAGGGGAGGAAAACCTCTGCAGGGACCAACAACAGAGGTTGTATAGTCATAACAGTGTGCTTGGGTGCTGGAATATTTAAAGTCAAACGTTTTAGGAAGTGGTGATATATAAAATGACATACTTGTCAGGGAACTGCTGCTTTCTGCCTTTTGTACTTTCTTCTTTCTGAAACCTGTCAGCCTGCTGTTATGTCCTCTCCTTTTCCTCCTGCAAAGACTCCCTGCTCTATTCTCAAGCCCTCCACTTGGTCCCACACAGCCCCTGTAAATTCTATAGGCATTAAAGGGGACACAGGTTTTGAAAATTATCCTGTCTCCTAGCTTTCAGGAAGGGAAGCAGCACTAAAACATCTCACTCACCATATTTATCTACCCACGGAGGGGCCCAAAGCAGCCACCAGCAGCACGATCCTGACAGGCACCCTGCTCCTGGAGATGTCTTTGGCACTCTCTGCTCTGCGGGCTTCCCCGGGGCTAATTTCACATCTTTGCCCCCGTCTTGAACCCGCAGTTTGCACCGTTAATCTGCAGTGCTCACGGACAAAAGCCCTGGGGTTTTTTTTTTCCACAGTAGCAGTCTGAAGCCCTGATCTTCTCCTACAAATGCATTAATTGAGAAGCGGCAGGATGAGTTGGTGTGGTCACAGCAGTTTCCCGGGGCTGGCAGAAGCAGCAAGCGTAGCCGTGGCGGGACGTACCCGCTTCAGTTGCCGACGGCTGCGCCCTTTGCGACGCGGCTGCTGATGGAGCAGCAGCGCGGAGCCCATTGGCGAAGGAGCTTTGAGAAACAGAGAGTGGAGACGTTTAGCCTGTAGTCTGGTCCTGTCTGGCCTGAAATCTTTTCTGCCTTTCCCTTTGAGAATCCGGGCGGCCAGACATCTCCACTGATTTACGTGTGGCCAGAAATAGGATTGTTAGTTGCTGTTGAACACCTGGGGCCATTTCTTAGGCTCCTTCCCAGCTCCCACCTCCCCTGCCACGGGAAGGCAGCACCGCCGAGATCTCCCACAGCAGAAAGGTGGGAGAGGGGGTCCCCACCTTGCAGCATTGCAGGAGTTCAAGTCCTACAAACCCTCATCAGTCTTTGTCCCTACCTGCCACGTGCACATGCCTTTGCTCCTCTCATCCTTTCGAGGAGTCTGACCCTGCCAAATGTTTTTGCGATCACATCAATATTTTTAGACACTTGCTTGGAAGTAGCCAGTGCTGACTCAGGAGGTTTCCAGTCATTGAACTACAAATATTCAGATCATATAGAAAAAGACCAGGTAAAGTTAGAAACATGTTACTGGAAAAAAAAAAAAAAATCAGGACCCAAATTTATCCCTAGGCTAAAGGAAAGAGAAAGGGCATGTGTGAAACCTTCAGCTACTTCAACTCTGCTGGTGCCATTCAGGGAAAGGAAATAAAAAACAATAGCTGTGTCCATAAATATGCCGAGGCAGGGGTTTAAGAGGACACAGATTGCCTAATAAATCTTTCCATATTTCTAATCTGCCCCGGCTGACTCAGATTACATTACTGAAATGTCACAATTGCTAAGCATTAACAAGTGATAAGAACACTTTTACCACTGACCGGACAAGTAGTAATTATGCCACATCCTTTCCCTTTCCCTGTTATCGTAGCTGTAACAGTTAGACTGTCCAAGTTCCTTCCTCTGTTTAAATAAGAACTAAAAATATGTCACAAGGCAATAAAGCAAAGTGACAGAAAACATAGGAGGCAAGTCCACAGACGCTATGTTTTATTAAAGGTTTTTCTTAATGACAGATAGGACCTTACAAAGTGCTGCATTAACACACACAAGATGCTGTGCCAAAGAGACCGTATCATTGAAGCCTGATGTTTTCAAGAGGAACTTTTCAAAGGTTGGGTGCCCCAATCCCGAAGAAAGCCTTTTCCCATGTTAACTGGCACAATGCTTTTTCAGAGCAACAGCAAATGATGTTTGGCTTCGTGGCAGCTCACGAGAATCCAGCTGATGTAGTAGTGTAAGTTATGGGCACGTCCTGGCGTCGCAGAACTTGGGAGAAAACTCAAATGGTCTTTGGTAGACAAGGGTGGATGGAGGGTTGTCTATTAAAGAGGTTTCTCCCTGCCCTCTTTCTCTTCCCATTGTAACTCCACTTGTCTCCCTTGCAGATGGGTTGGCCGCTTTCCGCGCTTTCCTGAAGACAGAGTTCAGTGAGGAAAACCTGGAGTTCTGGCTCGCTTGTGAGGACTTCAAGAAGACCCGCTCGGCAGCCAAGCTGGCCTCCAAGGCTCAGCGGATCTTTGAGGAGTTCATCGATGTGCAAGCTCCTCGAGAGGTGGGTATGCCAGCCCCCGGGGCAGGCAGAGCATCCCTGTGGCGCACGGAGCAGGTCCATCTCCCCCAGCTGGGACCTGCGGGGTGCCGGGGGGTCGGGGAGCCCTCCTCTCCTAGAGGTGATGGTGAGGAGCGGGTAAGGAGGACGGGAATGCCATCCTGCCTGCTAGAGCTGCCTCTGCTCATGGTGACTCACCCCTGGTGAGGGCAACTACTCTGAAGATACTAAATTAGTCACAGCCACTGAGTTCACTGGCAACTGCAACCTACATTTCCTAACCTCTATGAGCTTCCTAGGAATATTTCCCCTTGCTCCTCTCATTTACTATCAATCCCTGAGCAGGCTACTTGGCTCATTTCTCACAGGACATTTTGTATAGAAGCATCCCACGAATGACTAACTTGTTGACTCACCAGGGAGGAGTGTTTATCTGCTGACTAGCTCCCAACTCAAATAGACCTCCTAAAAGATGCGAGCAAGAACTCAGAGCTGAACAAAAAGTGCAGTCACAACCCGGAGCCTGGAATTGTTAAGTCCCCTGTCAAGTACTGACAGGCTGATGGCGACCGTCTGATCCTGTGTTGCGATGTTGGGTTGCGTTATTGTACTCGTAACGCAACCAGGAGGGTGCTCACTGCACCCACTCGCCCACGGCGGTCCTCCAGCGGGATTGCACGGATGCTTGTCGCCACACAGGTGCCTGCGAGGAGATCTCCCTGAAAGGGCTCCCTTTACTCCGTCTTTGAACTAGGAGGGCTATTGCGAGGCCACTGCAAAGCACCCAGACGCACACCACGTGGTGGGGGCATCTCGGGGCACGCTTTGATCTCCATCGCCCTGAGCGAGCATCTTCCCGCTGGTGCTCACGAAGCTGGGTGAGACCGGCAGGACCGCAGGGCTGAATCTGGATTAGAAACGTAAGCGCAGGCTGGATGGGGTCTCTCCTAAAATTTGGTCCTGTTGCCATAAATTTTGGCGTGCTAGAATGTGAAATGACCCTTAAGTGACGCAGAGAGCTAATCTATATTGCTGTCATCTGAGTTAAGACAGACAGCTTTACTTTCTAGACTCCTTTAAGTTTGGATACCGGGTTAATAACAACAAATAACATCTTTTCAGCCGGGTTTTAAACAATAACCCTAACAACACTGACTGCTTTGCTAGGGAAAGAAAACAGGAAAACTCATGTTGTTGGCTTTGCAAACAAACGGCAGTCATAACACGAGGATGGTTTATTTTCTCAAGCCCCTGCTTGAAATATTGTAACACAAAGCTGTTATGGGAAAAATCAAACAATTTCTTTTATAACAACAGAGTTTAAAAACAATTAATAAGAATGTACTAATAGTTTAAACCCAGCTAAAGGTTCATTCACCCTTATATTGGGCATGCAGTGAAGAATAAAGGGACTCGAGAAATCTTGGTTGACAGGAGAGAGGTTAGGCTGAGTCAGCATTTTTAGAGGATGTGCTACATAAACCTGTGCTTAAGAGCCTGAACAAAAGTAACTTGATTTCAGAAGTGCTCAGATCAATACAAATCGAGTTCAGCTTTCCCAAATTTGGGGCAGGATTTGTAATGCTGGATGGCTAAACTCCGCAGCGTTTGGGGGGCTGTTCAGGATGAGGGCAGGTGCTTGGTGGTTCTGCTTTCACAGCCACGGCTGAGATGAAATATGCCCTTTTAAGCGGGCAAACTGGTCACTCGTACCAAACTCTTTTCTGCTGCTTTTCCCAGGTGAACATAGACTTCCAGACACGGGAGCTGACAAGAAGAAATATGCAGGAGCCCTCCCTCTCTTGCTTTGACCAAGCTCAGGGGAAGGTGCACAGGGCGGTCACTCTGGGAGCAGCATGAATTATGTTGCCGCCCTCACTATCTTTGGATCCAGACCCCAGCAGCCAGCATGGGAGACGATGCTTTGGACTGGAGTTGGCTTCACAAATTTCAGACTGCCCTCAGAGCCCTTCCAAACACAGGGGAGAGGTGAGAGCCAGGGGATGTCTGGAGGGATGGAAAGGTGCGGTAGTGTTACTGTGACTAGAGAGGATTATG